>NC_092126.1:44083172-44718172 GCF_043159975.1 Macaca nemestrina
CTAGAAATTGTCATACCACAGAGCAGAGCTTTAGAGACCTTGGAGCTAGAAGTAATGCCCACTCAGAGATGACCAGTATTGATTCCCACCTACTTTGAATTCCTTTTTACCTCTTCCACCCTCAAGTCATTTTTTACCACCCAGACTGGCTGTTCTGGAAATCTGTTCTAGCCCAGTGCCCTTCTCTTTACTTCCCCTCCAAACCCTTACTCTGTGTTATCAATAGACTGCCAGATAACCTTCACTTCTTCTGGGTGTTTTCTCTATTTTTGCATTAGTTGACATCTAAATATCCCACAAAGTACTGCAGTTTCACAGCCTTCTCAATTAGAGGCTTTTTCTATCATGTCCACATATTGTAAGGCCAGGGAGTAGAGTAGATACTACTCTCCTATTGCTGCTCCTGACTGTAACTTATTCTCATCAATTGTGAACCCCAGCTCCTTTGAAGTATTCTGTCTGTATATAAATATGTCTATTTACTACTATATATAACATTTCATTAACTTTTTCCGACCTCTTTGAAAGAAGATTGCATATGTATGACTCTTTGTCTCTTAATATATCAGTACGTATTTCCTAAGAATAACGATATTATCTTAAATAACTCCAGTACAGTTACCAAATTCAGGAAGTTTAACATTGTTACAATACTTTTTAAAAATCTATAGTTATTTTCTAATATTTTAATCTGCAGTTATTATATTCCACTTTTGTTAACTGTCCCAGTGATATCTGTTAAGGCGTTTTATTCCTTCTAAGAAAGGATCCGCTCCAAGATTATGTTTTATGTTTAGTTGACCTGTCTCTTTAATCTCTTTTAACATGGAATAATTTTTTGCTTTTCTTTGATTGTATTAACATTTTTAAGAATATAAGCCAGTTTTTTTTTTTTAATGTTTCTCAATTTGGGAATTTGGGTTTAGCTACTAAAAACAGTTCAAGATCTGTTTGCAGCTTTTTCTCCACAGACTGACTCTGTAGACCAACTGAGAGCATATGGTGAAAGTATCTGGATTAGGTCTTCCACTACTCCCTCCCATGCTTCAGTTTAATTATAATAGTCATTTGAAATACAGTTAGTTTGGTTGGTTTGGTTTGTTTGCATTCAATTTAAGGGTTTTCTTGTGCCCCTTCCCCCAATTTAAGTTTTTTCCCCCTATCCTTGTAGGCTTAATTTTATTTTTGAATAGAATATTTGCAAGATTTCAAAAGTCAAAACTATAACAAAAGGCGTTACTCAAAGATGTATAGTTCAGTTCCCTCTCCCCACACCCAGCTCCAAGCAACCATGATCTGATTTCTGTCCCTGTAGTTTTTGCCTTTTCCAAAGTGTTATTTGAACCAAAGTATGTGATATGTCTTTTTTGTGTCTGCTGTCTTTCACTTAGCATAATGCTTTTGAGATTCATCCACATTGTACGTGTATCATTTCCTTTTTGGTGTGTTATATGTTTCTGGTTATAATTTGGTAGATACTGTTATCCTCCTTTTGCTGATGACAAACTGATGCCCATATTGGTTAAATAAGCCTAATTTCACACAGGAAGTGTTGGAGCCTGAATTTGAACTCTGGCAGTTTGATATTTTTCCCTCAACTTTAAAATTTTGAAGTAATTATAGATTTACAGAAAGTTGTAAGGATAGTACAGAGAGGTCCTGTGTACCCTTCACTCTTTTTCCCTCAGTGGGTACATCTTGCATGACTGTAGCACAATACCAAAACCAGGAAATTTACATTGGCATAATGTATGTATATAGTTACAGATCATTTTATCATGTGTATAGATTTGTGTAACTATCACCACCTAGATAAGAAACTCTTCTGTCACCATAAAGATATCCCTCATCCCATACTAACCACTCCTGTCTTCTAACCCTTGGCAACCTCTCATCTGTCTTTATATCTATAATTTTGTCATTTCAAGAATGTTATGTGAATGGAATCTTATGTGACCTTTTGAGATTGGCTTTTTTTACTCAGATCTGTCTGAATGACTGTGTGTAGTTTTTTGTAGACAGAATATAGTTGGGTCACTTTTTTAAAAAATAATTTTTGCCAATCTCTATATTTTTTTGGTGAGTTTTTTCCATTCATTTTTAATGTAATTGTTAATATATTAGGCTTAAATCTGCCTTTTTCTTGTTTTCTGTTTGTCTCCTATTTTCTAGTTTTCTGTTTTCTTTTTCCTGTGGGTTACTTGAACACTTTTTAGAATTCCATTTTGATTTATTTACATTGTGTTTTTAAAAAATCTATAGTCTGTCTCTCTGTATAAATTTTTTTTTTAGTGGTTGCTCTAGGTATTACATTATACATGCATAACTTATCATAATGTACTGATGTCAACATTTTACCAGTTAGAATAAAGTGTATATACTCTACCTTCCTTTAAAACCCTTTACCCTCCCCCATTTGTAATATACTTTGTCTTAAATATTTCATCTACATATATTGAGAACCACATCAAACAATGCTATAATTTTTTGCTTCAGCCATCTAACACAATTGAGAAGAGTTAGAGGAGAAGGAAAGTGTACGTCTATTGTCTTTACCCACATGTTTGCCCTTTCCATGTTATTTTTTTTCCTTTCTGATGTTTCAAGATTCCTTCTGTGATTAAGTTTAGAGAGTTTCCTTTTACTATTCTTTTAGAGTAAGTCTCCTGGTGATACATTCTCTTGGTTTTCCTTCATCTCAGAAGGTCTTGATTTCCTCTTCATTTGTAAAAGGTAATTATACTAGATATAGAACTCTGAGTGGATGGTTCTTTTCTTTCCACATTTGAAAATGTACCACTTCCTTGTGTCCTCCATGGTTTCTGATGTGAAATTCATTGTCATTCAAATTGTTTTTCCCTATAGGTAACACACCATTTTTCTCTGGCTTCTTTTAAGGTTGTTCTTTGCCTTTAGATTTCTTTTATTTTTTTCTTTCTTTCTTTAATTTTCTTTTTCCTTTTTTTTTTTTTTTTTGAAATAGAGTCTAGTTCTGTCGCTCAGGCTGGAGCGCAGTGGTGCGATCTCAGCTCACTGCAACCTCTGCCTTCTGGGTTCAAGCGATTCTCATGCCTTAGCCTCCTAAGTAGCTGAAATTACAGACGTGCACCACCATGCCCAGCTAATTTTTATATTTTTAGTAGAAATGGGGTTTCGCCATATTGGCCAGGCTGCTCTCGAACTCCTGGCCTGAAGTGATCCTTCTGCCTTGGCCTCCCAAAGTCCTTGGATTATAGGTGTGAGCCACCACGCCCAGCCTGCATTTAGATTTCCATATGTTTTGGTTTGACTGTGATGTATCCTGAAATAGATTTCTTTCAGTTTATCCTGTTTGGGGTTCGCTCAGCTTCTTGACTATGTATATTTATGTCTTTTGCCAGATTTGGGGAATTTTCAACCATTATTTCTTCTATTAATTCTTTATCACCTCTGCTATCTTTCTCTCCTTCTTTCAGAACTCCAGTGGCACAAATGTTAGGTCTTTTTTTTTTTTTTTTTTACAGTCCCAGAGGTCCCTCTGAGGCTTTGACCTTTGCTTTTCTCCCCAGTCTATTTTCCCTCTGTTGTTCAAATTGGGTGATTTCTATTGTTATGTCTTCAGGTTCAGTGATTCTTTCCTCTGTCTTCTTCATTCTTCTGTTTAGCCTATCCGTTGAGTTATATTGGTTATTATATTTTTAAGTTCTAAAATTTATATTTGATTCTTCTTTATAACTTTTTTCCTTTGGTGAGAGTTTCTTTTGCTGAGACTTTCTTTTTTGTTTTTTTGTTGTAAACATTTTTGTAATTGCTCATTGCATTATTCACAATAGCAAAGACATGGAATCAACTTAAATGGCCATCAATGGCAGACTGGGTAAAGAAAATGCAGTACATATATGCCATGGAATACTATACAGCCATAAAAAAGAATGAGATCATATCCTTTGCAGGAACATAGGTAGAGCTGGAGGCCATTGTCCTTAGCAGACTAATGCAGGAACAGAAAACCAAACCAAATACTGCATGTGCTCACTTATAGTAGGAGCTAAATGATGAGAATGCATGGACACGTAGAGGGGAACAACAGACATTAGGACCTACCGAAGGGTGGAGGGTAGGAGGAGGGAGAGGATCGGGAAAAATAACTAATGGGTGCTAGCCTTAATACCCGAGTGACAAAATAATCTGTACATCAAACCCTTGTGACACAAGTTTACCTATATAACAGACCTGTGCATGTACCCCTGAACTTAAGTTAAAAAAAAAAAATTGCTCATTGAATTATTTTTATGATGGCTGCTTTCAGATTCATGTCACATAATCACAACAATCATGTCATGTTAGTGTTAGTGTCTTGTATTAGTCCATTCTCACATTGCTATAAAGAAATACCTGAGACTGGGTAATTTATTAAGAAGTTTAATTCGCTCACAGTTCTGCAGACTGTACAGGAAGCATGGCAGCATCTGCTTCTGGGGAGGCCTCAGGAAACTTCCAATAATAGCGAAGGCAAAGGGGGAGCAGTTGTCCTACATGGCAGGAGCAGGAACAGGAGAGAGAGCGGGGAGGTGCTACACATTTTTTTTTTTTTTTTTGAGATGGAGTCTCGCTCTGTCGACCAGGCTGAGGTGCAGTGGCATGACCTCCGCCTCCTGGGTTCAAGTGATTCTTCTGCCTCAGCCTCCCGAGTAGCTGGGGTTACAGGCATGCACCACCACGCCTGGCTAATTTTTGTGTTTTTAGTATAGTCGGGGTTTCGTCATGTTGATCAGGCTGGTCCTGAACTCCTGCCCTTGTGATGTGCCCGCCTCAGCCTCCCAAAGTGCTGGGATTACAGGCATTAGCCACCAAGCCTGACCCTCTTTTAGTTATTTTTAAATGTATAATAAATTATTGTTGACTGTAGTTACCTTCTTATGCTGTTAAATACGAGATCTTATCCATTATATCTAACTATATTTTTGTGCCCCCACTTCGTGTCCCAGCCTCTGGAAAACATTCTTCTGCTCTCTGTTATCATGAGTTCAATTTGAATTTTTAGTTCCCACAAGTGAGACCATACAAAGTTTGTCTTTCTGTGCCTGGTTTATTTAACTTAACATAATGATCTCCAGTTCCATCCCTGTTATTTTGAATGACAGGATCTGGTTCTTTTTTATGACTGAAAAGTACTCCATTGTGTATATATACCACATATTCTTTATCAGTTCGCCTGTTGATGGACACTTAGATTGCTTCCAATTCTTGACTATTGTGAATAGTGCTGCAGTAAACATGAGAGTGCAGATATCTCTTCAATATGCTGATTCCCTTTCTTTAGTGGGATTGCTGGATCATATGGTAGCTCTATTTTTAGTTTTTTGAGGAACCTCCAAACTGTTCTCCATAGTGGTTTTATTAATTTACATTCCCACCAGCAGTGTACAAGGGTTCCCTTTTCTCCATATCCTCACCAATATTTGTTATGCATGTCTTTTGGATAAAAGCCATTTTAACTGGAGAAAAATTATAATTTCATTGTAGTTTTGATTTGCATTTCTCTGATGATCAGTGATGTTGAGCACCTTTTCATAAACTTATTTGCCATTTGTGTATCTTCTTTTGAGAAATATCTATTCAGATCTTTTGCTCATTTTTTAATAAGATTATTAGATTTTTTTTCCTGTAGAGTTGTTTGAGCTCCTTACATATTCTGGTTATTAATCCCTTCTCAGACGGATAGTTAGCAAATATTTTCTTCCATTCTGTGGGTTGTCTCTTCACTTTGTTGATGGTTCCCTTTGCTGTGCAGAAGCTTTTTAACTTGGTGTGATCCCATTTGTCTATTTTCGCTTTGGTTGCCTGTGCTTGTGTGCCTGTGGCAACTATTATGCAAGAAATCTTTGTCTAGTCCAATGTCCTGGAGAGTTTCCCAATGTTTTCTTGTAGTAATTTCATAGTCTGTAGTCTTAGATTTAAGCCTTTAATCCATTTTTATTTGTTTTTTAATATGGTGAGAGATATGAGTCTAGTTTCATTCTTCTGCATATGGATATCTGTTTTTCCCAGCACCATTCATTGAAGAAACTGTCCTTTCCCCAATGTATGTTCTTGGCACCTTTATTAAAAATGAGTTCACTGTAGATGTACGGATTTGTTTCTAGGTTCTCTATAATGATCTGTTGGTCTATGTGTCTGTTTTTATGCCAGTACAATGCTGTTTTGGTTACTATAGCTCTGTAGTATAATTTGAAATCAGATAATGTGATTCCTCCAGTTTTGTTCCTTTTGCTCAGGATAGCTTTGGTCTTTTTGGGATTTTTTTTTTTTCTATTTCTGTGAAGAATGACATTGATATTTCGATAGGGATTGCATTGAATCTGTAGATTGTTTTAGGTAGTGTGGACATTTTAACAACATTGATTCTTTCAGTCCATGAACTTGGAATATCTTTCCATCTTTGGGTGTCCTCTTCAATTTCCTGCACCAGTGTTCTACAGTTTTCATTATAGATATCTTTCACTTCTCTGGTTAATTCCTAGCTCTTTTGTTTTATTTGTAGCTATTGTGTAAGCAGTATTATTTTCTTGATTTATTTTTCAAATTGTTCACTGTTGGCATATAGAAACCCTACTGATTTTTGTTGTGTTAATTTTGTATCCTGCAACTTTACTAAATTTGTTTATCAGTTCTAATAGTTTTTTGGTGGAGTCTTTAGGTTTTTTCCAAATAAGATCATATCATCTGCAGACAAGGATAATTTTACTTCTTTCTTTCCAGTTTGGATGTCTTTATTTCTATCTCTTGTCTGATAGCTCTAGCTAGGACTTGAATAACAATGGTGAAAGTGGGCATCCTTGTCACGTTCCAGATCTTAGAGAAAAGACTTTCAGTTGTTCCCCATTCAGTATGACACTAGCTATGGATATGTACTATATGACTTTTATTGTGTTGAGGTATGATCTTTCTCTATCTATTTTTTGAGGGTTTTATTACTATGAAGGACTGTTGAATTTTGTCAAATACTTCTTTAGCATCAGTTGAAATGATCATATGCTTCTTGTCCTTCATTCTGTTGATATGATGTGTCACATTGATTAATTTGCATATAGTGAACCATCCTCGCATCCCTGAGACAAATCCCACTTGGTCATGATGAATGATCTTTTTAATGTGTTGTTGAATTGGGTTTGCTGATATTTTGTTGAAGATTTTTGCATCAAGGTTCATCAGGGATATTGGCCTGTAGTTTTCTTTTTTTGATGTGTCTTTCTCTGGTTTGGTATCAGGGTAATACTGGCCTCGTAGGATGAATTTGGAAGTATTCCCCTCTCTATTTTTTGGACTGAGTAGGATTGGTATTAGTTCTTCTTGAAATATTTAGTATAATTCAGCAGTGAAGCCATTGGGTCCCAGGCTTTTCTTTGCTGGAAGACTTTTTATTGTGGCTTCAATTTCATTACTTGTTATTGGTCTCTTCAGGTTTCGGATTTTTTCATGGTTCAATCTTGTTAGGTTGTATGTGTCTAGGAATTTATCCATTTCTTCTATGTTTTTCCACTTATTCTTTTTTTCAGAGTTTCTTAAGCCTTTGCTCTCCATACTCACTGTCTTGTAGCAGCAGAGTTCCAGTGATAGCTTTATGGAATTCGTTGTTGATTTCTCATCCTTATAGATATTCTGAAGTTCGTGACATTCTCTGTTTTTTAGTAACGCTAAAGGCATGGTTTCACATATGGCTTTCTTTGTGCTTCTTGCTGGACTTCGGTTTTGGGGGAGTAATGTATGGAAAGATTCATACCCTAGTAGTTACTATTATCCTGCAGACCTAGAAAGTCCCCACTGCAACATTTTTTGACCCCCCCCCCAATCCGTTGATCTTCACTGTGTTTCTGTTTTCACTTCTTTCTACATCTTTTTTCGTGATCTATCACTGTAGTCATTTTCTTGCAGATTCCGTCAATTCCCCTATTGTTCTCATTATTCTTATTTATCTGGAAAAACTCTACTATGATTGAAAGTGACCTCTTCCTCTGTGTTCAATCTGCACGTGAATATTGCTGGAGAAAATCACGTAGACTGATTTCACTTTAAATTTATCATCACAAGCCTCACATGGGCACTTATGTCTGCCCTGGAACTTAACTGTGCTTCTCTAATACAGCTATAAGATTGTCTATCACCACAGCCTGGAAATTGCTTACATCTTCCTGAATCCACATCTACAAATCTCATTTGCATCCATAATTTTGTCCTTATAGCAGAGGAGGTACTCCTTTTCTTGACATTGAATTCTTCCATCTGAGCTCTGGATTCCATTCATTTCCTCTACTTAAGAGTTTTGCTCCTTCAGTTATGCCTTCTTTTTCTTGTTTTGTCAGCTTTACCTTCTCCTCTAGATGGTTCCCTCCACAAATAAACATGTTCTAGTATCTCTATCCTAAAAGTCATGCCTCCCCAGCCCTCATCTCTGCCCACCCATACCTCAGTCCTTTTTATCATTCCCATTTCTCTGCTCTCCTTTGAAGGCAGACTTCTCTAGAGAAAAATAGTGCTAAGAGTATGTATGAGTGAGTGTGTGTGTGTGCCCGTGTGTGTGTGTATGTGTGTGTGTGTGTTTGCAATTCTCCAATCAGCAATTTCCAGTAGATTTTTTCTGTGATGTAGAAAATGCTTTGTGTCTTCACTGTCCAAAACGGTAGCCACTAGCCATGTGTGGATATTGAAAACTTGAAATACAGCTAATGTGACCAAAGAGCTGAAGTGTTAATTTTGTTTAATTTTAATTAAATGTAAATAACCACACGTGGCTAATGACGACAGCAGCTTCAGTAAAAGAACCTGGACTCCTTTTTAGCAGTAGCTTATTTCAGGACTTGGGCAGGGAAAATATGAGATGAGTCTGGAGCATCTTTGGGGCTCAAAAAGTAAGAAAGTGCTAAAAAATAATGGGGATATGTAAAAAGGACATTGAAGCCAATGTAAAGAGACTTCAAATTACCAAATCTGGAACAATTTGAGCTTCAGAATAAATAATAAATAATAATAGTGGATTCAAACTTATAAAATAAATAGTCATATGACAATACTGATACAAATAAACAGTTTAAAAATAGTTGGTAGGGAGAAAGGACTGCTTTTTCCTATGGTAGAATTCTAATTAATGAATGTAGGAGGATTGATGAAAATGAAAATCAACATTGGCAAACATCACAGTAATAAGTGGGTGAGGGGACAATTCAACAGATCATCTGTGGATGCTCAGTGAGCATAAGTATGATGACAAACAGTATTTTTGCATAGTCTCAAAGAATCCTTCTGATAAGATATCTGATAGATGCCACCTTAATTGAGTGATCAAAGTTAACATCACCAATAATGAGACATCCAGTACCTCCCAATAGGATGCACTGAGGACACCAAGATACATAACCTCAACCTAATCATGAGTAAACATCAGACAAACTCAGATTAAAGAATACACTACAAAATAACTGGCCAACCAATACTGGCAAGATCATGGGGCAAAGAAGGAAAACTAATGAACTGTCTCGGAATGGAGAGGAATAAGAAGACATGACAACTAAATGCAGTATGGGATCCTATATTGTGTCCTAGATCAAAAAAGTACATTGGTGAAATTTGAGTAAGGGCAACAGATTTCAGTAATTCTGCTATGGTTATATAAAACGTTAACATTGATTGATGAGTATCCAGAAACTCTATTATTTTAACAGCTTTTTTGAATATCTGAAATTATTTCAAAATAAGCTTTTTTTAATTGCCTATACCTGGTGCATTCAACCCAGGTCTGTTTTCTGAGTTTCAGATTAATATATCTACTTTGATGTATCACATTGCAAACTTAACACATTTAAAACTGAAGTATTGATTCTCATGTCTATCCAACCACTCCCCCAAGGTCTTAGCAAATGTTTAATTCCACTCAGTATGTTTTTCATCTCTAGATTTTTCCATTTTTATTGTCTTTTGTGTCTGTGTGGAACATATGGAATATAATTATAACTTAAATGTCTTTGTCTGCTAGTTCTATCTTTTTTGTCATTTCTGATTCTGTTTCTATTGTTATTTCTTTTCATTATGGATGATAATTTCTTGGTTCCTTGCATTCCTGGTTATTTTCTGTTGCATGCCAGACATTGTGAAGTTGCTGGATATTTTTATATTTCTATGAATGTACTTGAGCTTTGTTTAGCACTTGGTTAAGTTACTTAGAAACAGTTTGATCCTTTTGTGGTTTGCTTTTAACTTTTGTTAAACAGACAAGCACAGCCTTTACTGGAGGGCTTATGTTTTCCTGCTATTAAGGCAGTACCCATGAATTACCAGGTTTTCTACTGTGGCTGATGGTACCTCTTGCTAGCCATGTGTGGGTTTTAGGAACTGTTCCCTCTATTCTTTTCTTTTTTTTTTTTTTTTTGAGACGGAGTCTCACTCTGCCGCCCAGGCTGGGGTGCAGTGGCCGGATCTCAGCTCACTGCAAGCTCCGCCTCCCGGGTTCACGCCATTCTCCTGCCTCAGCCTCCCGAGTAGTTGGGACTACAGGCACCCGCCACCGCGCCCGGCTAGTTTTTTGTATTTTTTAGTAGAGACGGGGTTTCACCGTGTTAGCCAGGATGGTCTCGATCTCCTGACCTCGTGATCCGCCCGTCTCGGCCTCCCAAAGTGCTGGGATTACAGGCTTGAGCCACCGCGCCCGGCCCCCTCTATTCTTTTCAAATGGTTCTTTCCCCAGCCTCAGATGATTTCCTCATATATATACATGTGTCAGTACTCAGCTGAAAACTCGGGGGAATTCTTGTAGCTCCCTGGAGATTTTTCTTTCTCTGTGCAACTTTCTTCCCTTTAGTACTCTGCCCTGGGGGCTCTAGTCACTTTGACTTCCTCCTGCTGACAGCTTTGTCTCCTCTTCTCAGAGAAACCGTTTAGCTGTACGCTGGGGCAATTGGAGGGCTCACCTGTCCTTCACTGCTGATTTTGTCCAGTTCATTTTGGGTGGAGAGTGAATCTAGTTCCTGATACTCCATCTTACCTGGATGTAAAAGTTAACATTTTCTTTTAGTTTAAAAAAAAAGTCCAAAGAAAAGAATCAGATCAGTCTTTTTATAAACTGTTTATAATATTTATTTACCTTTGTAATTTTTAGATACTGTATTAATGTAAATGCTTTATATGTCACATATAAATAAATATAAAATTCCTTATATTGGGGTTATTTTTAACATTTGTTTTCTGCCCATCCATAATTTATGATATGAAATTACTTGACTTACAGATTGGAATAACATTGCTATCCTAGGTCATTAGAAAAATAATATTTCCAAGTATGTGTAATGAATAAAATAACCTATATTTAATAATATTACTTCAGTTTTGCAGAAAACTCAATTTTTAACTGTTTTATATTTTAAAATTAAGAGTACTGATGATTTCTGTAGGGTGACACTTCTGGTTTATGGGCATCCTTGTTCTGGTTTGTGGGTATTCTTATCCTTTCATAAGTTTTTGTGTACTTATAAGTCAGTACTGCATTTTCCTCTGGGTTTGTTGTTGTTGTTGTTGTTGTTGTTGTTGTTTTATATGGAGTTTCACTCTCCTTGCCCAGGCTGGAGTGCAATGGCGCAGTCTCAACTCACCACAACCTCCGCCTCCTGGGTTCAAGTGATTATCCTGCCTCAGCCTCCTGAGTAGTTGGGATTACAGGCATGAGCCACCATGCCTGGCTAATTTTGTTTTTTTTAGTAGAGACGGGGTTTCTCCATGTTGGTCAGGCTGGTCTCAAACTCCCGACCTCAGGTAATCCACCCGCCTTGGCCTCCCAAAGTGCTGGGATTACAGTCGTGAGCCACCGCGACTGGCCTTTCCTCTGGTTTTTTATACCTCATAAAATAGAAAGTTGGATTTCTGTCATTAAGGTTTCTCAGAATTGATGTTTATGTGAGATAAATGTGGTATTACAAGGAGAGTAATATTGTATTTGGGGGCACAGTGGGAATGTAGAAGGGCACTGGACTTCAGTAACAAAATTAAAAAGTAGAAGTTGAGTCTTGGCTAGCTTCTTACAAGTTATGCTACCTCTTTGAGCCTTACATTGTAACTTTCTCACATAACCTCCTTGAGCCTTACTTCTTTTAAATGGCATAATACTCTTCTCAAAGGCAGTTGTGAGAATTAGGTGCATTTTGTGAAAGTGCATAGTAAACTGCAAATGCTGTATCAGATATCATTATGAGGTTTAGCCTGAGAAGTGTAAGTTTTAAGCAGTATGTACAATGGAAAAATCTGAGTATTCCTGAACCCCACATTAAAAACCAGAATTATTATCCTGGCTTGTGTTTTCTTTGGCTAGTTTCAAAATTTCTTTATTTTTTGATGCCCAGCTTAATAGAAATGAGTCATATTATCATTTCTGTCTTTACTCGGCGGTATACCAATAGCACTTCACTCACATCTGTGACCTGTGGGTTGTGGAGAGAGATAAGGATGTTACTCAACAGCTTGCATCTTTCAACAAAGAATACTTTTCAAAACACTCATGAGTTTCTCTTAGGCATTAGAAAATGCAGAACCTTAGACATTAAACTAAACTCATAAAGTCAGTAATATTTAATGAGAAAATTGGAGGAACATATCACTAAAGTTAGATTCTGTGTTCTCTGTAAATACCAACAACTATGAGCCATGGAGTAGATCAGATGACCTTGGTTTTTATGGTCTAAAACATTTTCTACAGAATGGTGCAGGAGCTGTTTACTGAGAATTGGAATAAAAGGCTACAGAATTGTGTGAGGCTTGCCCCATATTTATGAATCAGATTTTTAAGTGGAAGCCACAGTTGTTTCCTTGTTTGTCATTCATGCTTTAGCAGAGGATATGATGCCATAGAGCTGGCTTGGTTTGTAGCTTCTCATTTAGGGTTTGTACTGCTTTCTTTTCCTTTTTAGAGGCCACAGCAGTTTTGATGTATTATCAAACCACAAAATGTACCTTGTTGGGTATTTAGCAGGAGGAAATGTGTTGACTGTTACACATCCCTTATCTACAATGCTTGAGACTAGAAGTGTTTGGAATTTCTTATTCTTGTTGGTTTTTTTGTTTTTTTGGAGTATTTGCATTATATATACTTGCCCATTAAGCATCCCAAATCCAGAAAGCCCAAATTTGAAATGCCCCAGTGAGCATTTCCTTTGAGCATCTTGTTGGTGCTCAGAAAGTTTTGAATTTGGGAGGACTTTGGATTTTTTAATTTGGAATGCTCAGCCTGTATTTGATAGTTTCATTAATGATTGTGGATAGCATAAATTTAAAAATGCATATGTATGTGTATGGAGTAGGTAGTATATAGCCATACAACTGCAGACACATGGAAAACAATTCTTAACCCTTTGAATGTATTAGTTTGTGTTTAAAGGTAATGTTTTATCTTGTTTAACTGGCATCTAATATGTTAAATCTCTTTTATTCTACCTTAGCATCAAGGCATGCCATGGGTTGCCTCTCATAAATGGCCAAAGCTGTGACCCTTATGCAACAGTTTCTCTAGTGGGCCCTTCTAGGTAATGTTTATTGAATTATTATTAGGTTTTTAAGTTTTAATGTTTGATTTAAAAATTTAAAAAGATTCTATGAGCAAATGATAAATAGCTATTTATAACACAAAGTAATAAATGCTTTGAAAGAATAATCTTTAGTGAGTTCTATTATACACTTGTTAATAACAAAACCCTCTTTTTACAGACAGAAATTGGTACCCCATTTTAAATCTGCCATGCTGTTAGGCTTTAGGGAACAACCTCAGTTTTATACTATTACAGTGTAGTGCTTTAAAACATAAACTTGACTGCTCATGCATCAACATTCCTACTTTCAAATATCCTAAATTTTATGCCTGTAAAATCCTGTTTTAATGAATGCCAGTTCAGAATAACAAGACAATTTATATATTTTTATCTGGAAGGCAACTCAGGACTGAAAAATCGCCTTTTCTACTCATGAGATCTGTCCTCTACAGAGAGAATTCCAACTGTAGAAAAACTGCTGAAGTACTAGAGCATGGCAAAGTGTACCATATCATTAATTTAAATGATTTATAATAATTTGTGAAAAAACCTATAGCATTTTGTAATACAGTGTGTTATATGACTTCATTATGGTTTCTTTAAGGAACTGACACATCTGAAATATGTCTACAAGTTGAAGGTTTAGAATCAGGAAACAAGAAGCACAGTATTCCCTCTACACACACACGCATGCATGCATACACACTCCTTTTCCCCATCCCCAGAGTCTCTAGTTATTCTTACTTTGTAGAAAATCACTACTAAGTCACTTTGAAAAATGTATTTATGTATGTATGTAAAGTACCTAGTACCATGCCGGTATTTATTAGGTGCTCAAACAATAGTATGCTATTAGCAGATACTCAGTCTTATGACATTAAATGCTATTAGAGAGATTTATTTTTGCATGATAAAAATGTTCAATCTAGTGGAGCTGTTTTTGTTTTTTAAAATAATCTGTACCTGACAAATTCTTTATTTGGTAACATACAGTTAGAGACAGTTTGGCATATGAATTTGTGTTTTAAAATGTCTGGCCAGGCGCGGGTGGCTCACGCCTGTAATCCCAGCACTTTGGGAGGCCGAGGCAGGCGGATTACCTGAGGTCGGGAGTTCGAGACCAGCCTGACCATCAAGGAGATACCCCATCTCTACTAAAAATACAAAATTAGCTGGGTGTGGTGGCGCATGCCTGTAATCCCAGCTACTCGGGAGGCTGAGGCAGGAGAATCGCTTGAACCCTGAGGCGCAGGTTGTGGTGAGCCGAGATTGCACCATTGCACTCCAGCCTGGGCAACAAGAGCAAAACTCCGTCTCAAAAAAATAAAAAATAAAAAGTGACTGTGGGTTTTGCTATTGTACTGTGGTTGTGTAAGATGTTAACACTGGGGGAGACTGGGTAAAGATACAAGATTTCCCTATGCATTTTTTGTAACCTCCTCTGAATCTATAATTAAATTAAAATAAAAATATTTTTTTAAGAAGTCTCTATTATATCTGAAGCCCAAGAAGTAAGCTGAGTTAAGAATGTTTTTCAAGTTCCTTGGGTATTTTTCAACATAGATGAAGGTACTCTAAATCTTATTGTCTTCCTTCTATTTATTCTGAGTTGCTTATAGAATAGAATGTGTTTTTAAAGCCCCTGAAAAAGGTTGGCAGTCTAGTGTGTCCGTAGAGAGAATAATACAGTCTTGGCACGTAGAGGGTGCCTAAAGCTTATATATTCTTTGATTTGAGTTTATAAGGACACTTAATTTTTTCCAAGCAATATTTAAAACTGAATCTTCCCTGAGTCACCTTAACTTTTAAACGGAGGTCAGGCTCCCTGGTTGGAAATAGCATGTTTTATAATTGTGTACTGTTAAGTTCTACAAGGTAAAACTCTACCACATTGGAACAGGAATGACCAAAAGAAGACAAAAGTAAAGAAGAAAACAAGCAATCCGCAGTTTAATGAAATCTTTTATTTTGAGGTAATTTTTTGTTTTACGTAAATGTTAACATTAAATATGTAATATTTAATGCTAGTTAATTTCTTTTTTCAAACCACAGTCATAGTATATATCATTTTATCAATAATGCAGATAAGCAGAAAGCAGTAGAACCATGGTGTGATGCAATGGAAGCCCAATATATAAAATGAATAAAGGCAGAGCTCTGATTTGGGAGCAGGAAGGGCCAGGGCCATACCCACTCGCCAGTCATCCTCACTGTCATGCCCTCCTTTGCACCCTCCCTTACCCTATCCAGCTCCCTACCTAACACATAGTGGCCACAGGACTCTTCTGCAGGGTGCCCTTTGACAGTCACTGGTGAAGTAAGTATAATTACCACTCAGTAAATCTGAGTTCCAGTCCAGTTGGCTTTGAAAGAGTCACTGAATGTGACTCAAGTTTCTTATCCTGTGAAAGAATAGTTGGAAGGGAAAATAGCAGCACTACCTGACTAATAGAGTTTTTGTAAGACCCAAAGCATGTGAGAATCCTTTGAGACCATAAAATACTGTATGATTAGAGCCTTATTATTACTCTTTTTTTTTTAGCCTAATTCATTCTACGGATGCCTGCTTATCTTCATAGACAGCTTCAGCTGCCTTGAAGTTGTCCCAAATACAGTGCTTTGGAGTGCTTTTCTTTGGAGCATTTGTTAAAGAAATCCTTTTTCATATTATTTGCAAACTACAGAAAAAAAATCCAACTGTCTAAAAGATTGCTGTCTAATAAAGCATGTTGCAGTTCGTATCAACATGTAGGGAAGGTTTGAAAAAAGGCACATTTTGTGCCTTTCCTTCTGTATGTGTATTTTTCTTGGTATTTCAAAGTGGAGAGCGTAAGGGTACCTCTAGTCATGCCTGATTACTGTGCTTTAATAAAGGAACACAGGCCGAAGAAAATGCCGAAAGTGAAGCAGGAATAATTGTGGAGGGGGAAGCAAGGGAGAAAAAACAAAAGAAAAAGTACCAATGTGAGACTTTTCCATTTCCTGGCTAAGGACTTGGTGCAGTTGTTCTACATTTATTAATGGCGGTTGCATCTATCCTGGAGAAAACAAAGAAGACAGCAATGTCTAAGGGCTGCTGACTAAAGGCACTTACACTCCCCGTTAGCCCACATACCTTAAACCTTAGCTGGATGTAATCTACTCTGCTTCATGGATCCTTAGAGTCAGCAGATGACCTTGTAAAGTAGAAGACCTGACCTGCCTGCTGTAGCAGGAGTACTTGTTAGGCCTTGCAACATTCATTCAGAGGGCCTTTTGTTGGTTATAAAGATAGATACATTTCCATCTCTGTCCTTTATCTAAAGCAAGGAACACAAAGCAGACACACATATACATATATACAACAGTAAAATGCAGTAGATATTGGAGAGGTCAGATGAACTCCATCTGGAGGTCAGATGCTCCATTAAAGGCTTGAAGAAAGATTGGATTTTCTAAGATTGAGGAAAGAGAGTATTAGATATGATGAACATTTTGAGCAGAGGCACAGAGACAGAAAAGCGGAAAGTTATGTCCAAAGTACAGTGAGTACTGAGTTTACTGGGCTTGTGTAAGAAAATAATGGGAACTAAGATTAGAAAGGTAGAGTAGGACCAGCTGATGAAAGGCCTTGAGTGCCTAGCTGTGGTGCTTAAGTAAATGATTTTGAGCCTATAAGTTATGAGTAAAACTGTGTTTGGGAAAGAATTAACTATGATCTGAGGTCCAGGTGGCTTAGGGAGAAAGAGGAAAGATGGGGAGACTGTTGTACTTTAGGTGTAAGAAAAGGGAGGGGGAGGGGGTGGGGGTGTCTTTCAAGAGAGCACTATGGAAATAGAGAGGAAGAGGCAGATAAAAGAGAGAATGCAAAGGGCAAGATAACAAATTGGTTATAGAAAAAAAGAGAAAGGAAGTAGTTGAATGCTGCCCCCAAGGTTCCAAATCTGGAAAAATAGAAGACTAAGGAAGAAGAAAAATAAAAGTGGTTTAGTTTGGAGCATAATTAGCTTGAGGGCTGACATTTTAAATCCTCCAGTAGGGAGTTCATGACTGAAACTTAAGATGAGTGATAGTTATTGACCAACACTCAAGGTTTGTTTATATAAACAGTCAAGAAAGCCAAGAGAATAGAGGTATACAATAAAGGAGAAAAGTGAATAAACTAATTTCTGCCACTTAAGTATTCAACTTTGAGCATGTCAATTTCTGTGCTTCAGCTTCCTCATTTTTAAGTGAGGATAATAAATCTAGCCCTGCCCGCCTCTGAGCAGCATTCTGATGAACAAAGGAGATAATGGATGTGAAAGCACTTTGTAGACTGTACAGCACTGTGCAGCTCCAAGTTGTTTTTAGTGCAAGATAAAACATAACATTTTGAAGAATAGTATATCTATAGATTCTGAAAAAGAAACAAAATTGACAGCTGCATAAGGTTGCCAAAGTAGTGCTCAGGTAAACTCTCTAGAGTGTTTCTGGGAAAGGAGATACAGTTGTATGATCACTAAATTAAATAGGAGATCAAGGGAGGTAAGAACTAAGAATTTATCATCAGATTTGGTGATGAAGAGAGAGATTTTAGGAGAGTGATCTGTGAGGAAGCCAAGATTATAAGGAGTTACTATAGTGAGTGGGTGGTGAGGAAGTACAAGCTGTAAGGGTGGATTACAGTTTTCAGATATTTGTCTGAGAAAGGAAAGAGATAGGAAGACCATAATTTAAGGGGAGAATTTTTCTTAGACTTAAGTGAGATGAACAAACTGTATAGAAAGCTGTAATTAAAATAGATCAAATAATGCTTACTGAATGCTTATTGCATACCTTGTGTGGGTGGCTAGTCTTATAAAAGAAAATCATCCCATTCTCTTGTTGAGAAGAGCATGAGAAAAACTCAAGTAGAGAACCCTGTGTAGGAGTGGACAAGTTCAGGTGAACGGTCATTGAAGAAGTTCCTGCCAATGGCCTTGATATTTTCAGCAAAAATGTGAGAAGGAAGTGCAGGGTAGGATTGGTGTCTTGAGAAATGTGCGAAAGTCTTTTAAACACTTCTGAGTCACCAACTGACTACGTATGAGCCAGAGAATCTAATGTTCATTGATATATTTATTTTATTTTATTTTTGTTAAAATAGAGACAGTCTCACTTTGTTGCCCAGGCTGGTCTTGAACTCCTGGCTTCAAGCAGTCCTCCCACCTTGGCCTCCCAGAGTGCTGAGATTACAGGCATGAGCCACTGCACCTGGCCATTGCCATATATTGAGTTGATAGGAATGGCATAGAGACAAAGATTATTTTGATTTTTTTTTTACACCACCTTATTTTCTTCTACTTCCATAGTTGCTTTTGTATTCAGCTATTGAGTAAAATATTACTTGGACATTTTCCTCTGCTTTTATCCACAATTGAATATTTTGGAGATGATCATTTTTAAGTTATAGGAAAAATGTACTTTTTAAAAAAAAATTTTACTAAAATATTTTGTTTACAGGTAACCAGATCCAGTAGTTACACCAGAAAGTCCCAGTTCCAGGTGGAAGAGGAGGACATTGAAAAGCTAGAGATCAGGTATGTGCCTTGGGGTTTTACAGAATTGCTTTTTTGTGTACCAAAAGAAAATCCTAAATTCAACCAAAAAAGGTAAACCAACTTTAATAGAATTCTCTATAGCAGGTTGGTTGATGAAACTTAGAGGAGTATGCATCTAATTTAAATCCAGATTATCCTCCAAAATCTGATTTGTTTGCAGAAATACTCAAGGTGTATTCATTTTATAAACAAAGATGATCTAATTTTCATGTTTTATTTTTAATTTTTCCCAAATTGTTCCTTACATTTCTGGATTATAGTGTAATGAATGGAAAGGAAGTTGTATCTCAGACAATTTAGAAATAATTTTTTTATTCTTCTTAACATATCTGCTGTCTAACAGAAATTTCAGTGAGGTAAGAAGATAATTCAGCAGGTGCATGTGTTTGAAGTTTGTGCCGTTTCCTAGGTCTTAAATATCTATGCCCTTTGGGAAGAAAAATCTTTTAAATGCATGTGTAGGTGTGATGTTAACAGTGTGTTCATCTAGATGGTATATTAATCATGTGTTTGGAGTGATCAGGTAATGTATTTTTCTAATTTTTCTATATATATTAATTGGTGGTAATCTAGAGGAAACTATAGTATTGCGTTGGTTTCTTTTTGTAGTTTCTTTCTGTAGTCCTTATTGCTATAGGTTAAAATAAAGCCTTGACTTTCAAACTAAGACAGTTTAAGTGCCTTCTTTTAGACTATTTAAAATTACTTTCTGTGCTTTTTAAATAAAAGCTGCTGTGTAGTATTTTGCTTCTCTAGTCTGGATAGTGAGGTATGTATATGGTGGTGCTAACATCTTTTAAGCATGTAAAATTAATGCTATAATACAGATCAAAGTAATTTGAAGCTGTTTTGTGATGTGCACTCTCTTAAACATTGTTTGCAAAACATAAAGCCAGTTTTCAATTTTCAGGATCGACTTGTGGAACAATGGAAACCTGGTCCAAGATGTTTTCCTAGGTGAGATTAAGGTTCCTGTGAACGTATTAAGAACTGATTCCTCTCATCAAGCCTGGTAAGAGCCCAGCATTTTAGTGAACTCCATAGTTTAATTCTCTTTAATACAGTATATATATGCAAATAAATGCTTACTCTGAACATATTTTAAATTTTGCTGCATAACAAGCCAGATGTCATTAATATTGATATGTTCATTAATTCATTGTCATAGAAGTACATTGTACGTTTTATGACTTGACCTGTGGTACTGAGATAAAAGAACTGAATCGTCTAGGAATATTTTTCTGTTCAGAAGTGAAGACTTAAGGAGAAAAATGGGAAACATTTAAAACATTACATAAAAGTTGTTCATGTAAGAAAATGCTAGGTCACAAATCAGTATCTGCATTTCAGAAGTTTTATTAGTGGTCATAGGAGCTGTGGATATTTGAAAGCAAAGGATTTTATTTAGGGAACTCAGTTGTTTATGGGAACTAACCACTGTTCTTCCTTCACCACACCCCATTGAAATGTACCGTAGATGGCCCTAATGTTACTTTTTGAATGTCTAAGATCTTATGTTGTTGAGCTGGCACTTTTTAGGGCTCTTAGTGTTCAATAATGACTACAATATTATTTTACTTTTTAATGACTCTAATAACATTAAACTGATGTTAAAATTAATGTTCACACATTAAATTGAGCTAGTTTCCTTAGCAGAATCAGTGTGAAACTATTGTTTTTTTCTGTCTATAGCACTTAAAAGCTTGTGTATCCTTTCAGTATGTTGCCCAGCATCTCTCTTGCTAGATTTGGGTTTCAACTGGATGTAAATGAACATGCTTTTCTCATTTGTCTTTTAAGGAGCACTTTTTGGAACTCAGTTTCCACTGCCTCAAAGAGGAATGTTTAGGTGTTTCTTATGGATATCAGTTTCATTCGTCCCCAAAAGAGCCTCTTCTGATTGGCCATCAGATATCTTCATTTTAGAGTCTTGTCCTGGAATAGTTATCACTTGTAGAATGATTTGGAGACTCTTAAAATTTTTACTTTATTTTTTGCCTCTCTCTCTAAGGCAGATCTAAGATTTATTGGTCTTTATGTTGGCATTTTGTGTATTATAGTTTGTAAAATGCATCCACAGAGGGGGAGAAAATCAAACATAGTCACTATGAAAAATTGATGAAGATTTGGGACCTGTCATCCTCCCACTACACCATGTCTTCCACTTTCCATCAAATAGCATACATTTTAAAATGAAAATTTCTGAGCTCAGTTTGTCAAGTTTTAAAAATTACGTGCCAGACCACTCAGTACAGAGGAGAAAAACAAGCTCTTGTGCCTCTGGGCCCCTCAAAATGAACTTGTAATGTGCCACATAATCTGTTTTTTAAGTAAGACTGTCTCTAGAGATGCCTTCCAAATTTGGCAAAACTTGGTGCAGCTTCCTTGGCAGTATGTAAGAACATTAACAAACTAATTTTATTTTTATGGATGTTTTTGGCCCATGATATTTTAAAGTAACCTGCCAGAAATATAAGTGCTAAAATTTATATAGCATGAAATAGAAACATCTGGTAATTCATATATACTTCCATAGTTGTAAGGAAATATAAAAATGTGAATGCCATTTCTTGTAAGTTGGAAATAAAACTCTTACCCTCCTCCATCAGTTGTAGAGCTGTAGCATCCCCTTGTGGGGTTGTTGGTAACTGCATGAAAACTCAAGAAAAGATTTATTTACGCTCAGGATTTCAGGCAAATTCCTTCTAATGTTGATGGTAAGAGAGTAGGGAGGCCGAGGCGGGTGGATCACGAGGTCAGGAGATCGAGACCATCCTGGCTAACACGGTGAAACTCCGTCTCTACTAAAAAATACAAAAAAAAAAAAAAAAAAAAAACTAGCCTGGCGAGGTGGCAGGCACCTGTAGTCCCAGCTACGGGAGGCTGAGGCAGGAGAATGGCGTAAACCCGGGAGGCTGGAGGCGGAGCTGGCAGTGAGCCGAGATCCGGCCACTGCACTCCAGCCTGGGCGACAGAGCAAGACTCCATCTCAAAAAAAAAAAAAAAAAAGAGAGTAATCATCAGTAATTTAATTCTGTTGTTTGAAAAGTCTCAAAATAGATATAAACATCTTTTCAGCTGTAATTTTTAAATTTGAAAGTAAGATTCAAATAATAGATAAAATGAATTACTGGGTTTTTCTTTTCAACAGAAGCACTTTATACATACTTTTAGACTAGATTAATATTTGATATGATTTAGCTTTCCAGTTTGATAATTTTGACACCTTTTGTCCTCAAACTTTTTTTTTTTTTGGGTCTCACTTTTTTTGAGACAAAGTCTCACTGTTGCCCAGACTGGAGTGCAGTGGCATGATCTTAGCTCACTGCAACCTCCACCTCCCGGGTTCAAGCAGTTCTCCTGCCTCAGCCTCCCAAGTAGCTGGGACTACAGGCACACGCCACCATGCCAAGCTAATTTTTGTATTTTTGGTAGAGACGGGGTTTAACTATGTTGGCCACTCTGGTCTTGAACTCCTGACCTTGTGATCCACCTACCTTGGCCTCCCAAAGCGCTGGGATTGCAGGCCTGAGCCACTGCGCCCTGCCTTTGGTCTCACATTTTTAACATATCTGTTTAATATTTGAATTTAGAAAATATAACAAGTCTCCTGTCTTCAGCTGAAAAAAAAAAAAACAAAAAACAGAAATAGGCCAGGTGCGGTGGCTCACACCTGTAATCCCAGCACTTTGGGAGACCGAGGCGGGCGGATCATGAGGTCAGGAGATGAGACCATCCTGGCTAACACGGTGAAACCCCGTCTCTACAAAAAATACAAAAAATTAGCCAGGCGTGGTGGCGGGCGCCTGTAGTCCCAGCTACTAAGGAGGCTGAGGCAGGAGAATGGTGTGACCCGGGAGGCGGAGCTTGCAGTGAGCCGAGATCCCGCCACTGCACTTCAATCTGGGCGACAGAGCAAGACTGTCTCAAAAACCAGACAAAAAAAACAGAAATAATGTTCAACTTTTTTTTTTTTTTAGACGGAGTCTCACTCTGTTGCCAGGCTGGAGTGCTGTGGCACAATCTTGGCTCACTGGAATCTCCACCTCCTGGGTTTAAGCCATTCTCCTGCCTCAGCCTCTGAGTAGCTTGGATGACAGGCATGCGCCACCACACCCAGCTAATTTTTGTATTTTTAGTAGAAACGGGGTTTCACCATGTTGACCAGGCTCGTTTTGATCTCCTGACCTCGTGATCCCCCCGCCTCACCTCCCAAAGTGCTGGGATTACAGGCGTGACCCACTGCACCTGGCCCACATTCAGTTATTAGTAGAACTGCCTCTTCAGTCTCTCGTTTACATAGCATTATGTACAAATAATTGTACTTTGCGTTTGTCTACCTCAATTTTAATTACACAGACCTTATGGTTAGAATTATTTAAATGCTGATTTTTTTCTGTTAAGGGACTGTCAAAACTGCTTATCTTGAGGGCATAAGGATTGCTTTTATGCCTGTGAATGAAAAGTACATGTGTAGAGCAACTGAATGCTACTTTCAGTTAAAAATTTCTCTTTGTGTCCTGTTTCTTTTTCTTTCAAACTGAAATATTTTGTTCAAAAACTGACAAACATATATATATATATGAGTTTTTTGTTTTGTTTTCACTTAGAAATGCCAGATATTCCTGAACTATTTAACACATCTTGAGCCTGTTTTCTTTATCTCTAATTCATACAGAATTATTTAATTCACAAGGATCCTTCAGGTAGTTTATTAAATTGAGCCTTTGTAATCATATTTTAAAATAATCACATTTATGTGGTTATACAAATAACTATTGATAGTTATTCACATATTTAAGTGGTAATAATTATACATCATATATATAAATGTTATATATGTAACATTTACATAGTGATTACTGTGTGCCAGGAACTATTCTAAGTGCTTTACTTATAATAACTTTTTTCGGGCTATTGTAGGGTTTTAATGTGTTAAGATACTATTAATAGTCCTTATTTGACAAATGAGGAAAAAGCACAGAGAAATTGAGCAACTTGTCTAAGGTCACACAACTGGGATTTGAACCAAACTGTCTGACCCCAAAGTTTGTGCTTTCAACCAGTGTGCTGAAGTTTGAACTTTGGCATATTTCTGAATATATTTAAAACTCAAAAACATTCTCTCTTTTAAGCCATTAGAAAAAATTTGAGTGCCCCTTGCTTATAAAATATTATTTAAAAGAGAATCAGAGAGTTCCCTACTCATTTTAAAAATGATCTTTTCAAAGGATGGGTAAAACAACATGTTGTGAAGTCTCTTTTTTTTTTAAAGTAGACATAGATGAGATATTTTGTCTGTGGGGATTTCTTATCCTGCAAAGAAAATCCAAGGAAACAAGTTTAGAAAGTATGGCAGGAGTGAACCCTTCTGGAGTTCTTAAGCATCCAAAAACGATATATGCATAAAAATGAGTAATTGGCATTGTCAATGAAGCGTTCTTGCCAGAACATCAAATCTGAATCTAACCAAGCCTCTAGATCTAACTACCAATGTAGAGGAAATACAGAGAGGATGAAGGAGTATGGTAAATGACATTATGGAGGTAGAGATAAGAGTTAACACAATTCCAAAGGTGGAAAACTCTTGTAGGACCAACAGTGAGGAATCTATAAAAGAGACTTAAGAATGCTATTACCAGTTCTAATCTGTGGACCTTATTTGGATTTGAACAAACTGTAGAAAAACATTTATGATGAGTTTGGGGAAATTTGAACACTAAGTGAATAGTGATGACTTTTTAAAATTATATATGAAATTATACCTGGAAATTGCTTTAAAATAATAATGCAGGAACAGGATGGGAGAGTGAGTGAAGGTATGGTTGAAACAAGATTAGTCTTTTTTTAAAAAAATTCAGTGTATATATTTTTAAATTTTGTTTGGCATTGCCTTTAGATACAGAATAGAGAAGATGGCAGCTTTTTTCTCATGTTAATTAGAAACTTCTAATTGCTTTCAAAAAGTGACCTGAGGCTTCAAAATCAAAGCATTCATTCACTCACTCTCGTCAACATCCATGGAATGTCTACTACTAAGCCCATGTGCCCTATGCTGACCTATCTACTGAAAATAAAATTGTGGGTTCAAATAGCAATGCTTAACATAATTTAAACTGCCTAAAAATATTGCACCTGTGAATCCATTTTAGTATTTTTAGGGAATTTACTACTGGGCTTTGTAATTTCAAACTTTAGAAAGGCTTTAGCACAGGATTTATAAAACTTGAAAACTATGAGTATAAATAAATAATTCCAGGCCAGGCATGGTGGCTTACACCTGTAATCCCAGCACTTTGGGAGGCTGAGGCAGGTAGATCACTTGAGGTCAGGAGTTCGAGACCAGCCTGGCCAGCATAGTGAAACCCCGTCTATACTAAAAATACAAAAATTAGCCCGGTGTAGTGGCATGCACCTGTAGTCCCAGCTACTTGGGAGGCTGAGGCAGGAGAATCACTTGAACCCGGGAGGCAGAGGTTCAGTGAGCTGAGACCACGCCATTGTACTCTGGCCTGGGTTGACAGAGTGAGACTCTGTCTCAAAAAATAGTAATATTTCCAAACATTCTACATTCTTAGATAAAATATGTAACTTATTTCTCAAACAGTATAGGGGAAATATTGACAGCATTTAAAATGCATCTTAATGTATTTTAAAACTTTAATTTAAATATATTTTTAAAACATTAAAATGTAACAAGTGTATACCATCGAGGCAGTGAATTAAGAGAGGAATAGAATTGAGCAGTAACAAGATGAAAATGGAAAGACAAACTCTTCCTCAGTGTAAATAACCAGTGCCATAAATTTGCTGTGCCTAGTACAAATGTTAAACAGAGGTTTAACAATGTTAAATAGAGGTTTAACAATGTTAAACAGAGGTTTAAATGTTAAACAAATGTATAAACAGAGGTTGAGGATTTTCTGCAAATAATAAAAGAAGTATCAATGCAGATTATTCTGGGAGAAGAATGGCAAAGAAAATCCACAAAAGCGTTTTAGCAGAACTTGGGTAACAGAGGACTGAAAGAGAGAATTTCCCAGACCCACAAACAAATAAATAATTTTCCCCAGTCTCTTAGTAAGGAGGGTTGAAATTAAATTCAAAATGTTAATGTTTGTTGTTTATTGTTTTTTGAACACAATTATTTTTAAGTTACTTATGGCCTATTAAGCTGTATAGCATTTTCACTTCACAACACAGTACAATTATTTTTCATTATATTCATAAATACCTCTCTTAAAGAACTCTAGAGTTCATTCATTGCATGAATATTATGTACCCATTAAAAAGAACAAACCGGATCTATGAAAAGTAGTCTCAAAGAGTTAACTAGGAAGTGCTTGCAGGTAAAAAAAACAAGATACTGGAGAGTAGAATATGATAACAGTTTTGTAAACGAATAGGCTCAAAACTCATTTACAAATGTGTATATATGCACACATTTTTAAAAATCTATATAAAATGATATAAGCATGAAGAAAATAGAGAAGGGTTCATAGTAGGTAGTTAACAGGTTCCTAAGAGAAGCGGAGGTGCAGAATGGTAGTGTTTTGAAGATAAGAAAAAAGATAGGAGAAAACCAAAGTTAAAAGAGAAAAAAAAGAAAACTTCTTTAAAAAAAAAAAAAAGCATTGATTTGGTGACATTGTTTATGTGTGTATGCATTGTTATCTATTTGTCTGTGTGTAGTAAGGATTTTTAAATATTAAATAAATAAGATTCTGGTTCAAAGAGTGATGAAAATAATAAGTGGCACTCCACACGATTTTCTTGGTTCTTGAAGTTTGAGCTTCACTACAAAAAGAATCTCCATTCGGTTGCTTTTATCTACCCTACAGTGTGGTTAATGGCAAATCCAAATTTGTAAATTTAATTTGGAGTTATTTCTGAAAATAAATTTTGTGGGCAATATGATGATAAGTCACAGGAAAAAAATATATGCAGGTAAATATTTAAAAATAAATTCCCTTAATATATTCTAATTGTGATGGTTTCTGCAGCATAATTTAAAATTAGGCTATTTTCAGTGTCCAAATAAGGATGTTATCAGTATTACTATTGAGCATCTGGCTGCACATAGTAACTTTTAAAATAATTTTGTTTTAGAATGTACTAATAAAAGACATATATAGTACACTTTTTCTGCAGTTTAGTTTCTGGTTATAGTTAAGTAAAGCAAAGATTCACTATTTTATATATAGTGCAAGAAAACACCTTTTTAAAATAATGAATTATTGAAGAATAAGAGTACAGTTAGGTTTTTTTCCTAGATATTTTTAGATATTTTGCTGTAATGGAGTAAAGGGGATGAAATATTTGTAATTGGCATATTATTTTAGATAAATAAACTTTTAGTTTAACTCCTGGAACTCCTGTGATATCTTGAATGAGTAACAAACTTTTTTTTTGTTTTTCCCATCCTAGAAAGATATATTTTGGCTAAAGCCCAGCAGTTCTGAAGTTTTAATGTCCAAATTAGTTGAGTTCAATTGTTTTTGCAAATTTAGGCTACTGTAAGAGTAAAAATTACCTTTCTCTAAACCTGATATGGTCTAGAAAAAAATAGATGTTTACACCAACAACAAATTGTAAATTTCAAATTTAGGCAAGCATATTGCTGAGTACCCCCCTAAAAAAGGAAATAAGAATACTTGATTGTCAATGGTACTTTGCAGTTATTATCAGCCTTCATCCAGTTTTGTTTTGTGTTGTTTTTTAATTTTAGATTCAGGGGTACATGTGCAGGTTTGTTACATGGGTATATTGTGTAATGCTAGGTTTAGGCTTATGATCCCTTTGCCCAAGTAACGAACAAAGTACCGGATAACTTTTTCAACCCCTACTCCCCTATCTCCCTCCCCACTTTTGGAACCCCCAGTGTCTATTGTTACCATGTTTGTGTTTGTGCATACCCCGTGTTTAGCTCCCACTTACAAGTGAGAACATACGGTATTTGGTTTTCTGTTTCTGCATTAATTCGCATAGGATAGTGGCCTCCAGCTGCATCCATATTGGTGCAAAGGACATAATTTTTTCTTTCTATGACGGCGAACAAGATTAGTCTTCAGTTGATAATTGTTTAAACTAGATAATGGGTACAGGAGAGTTCAATATTCTCTTTTGTTTGTGTTTTTAAATTCCCATGATAAAAAGCTTTTTTTTTTAAAAAATTAACTCTTAGATTTCTGGTTTTGGTCCTGCAAATTTCTCTTAAGTTCAAATTTTTGAATAAAGAATTTACTTTAAAACAAGGTTTCTTATGTGTTCTGATATGTCTTACCTACTTTTTTTGGTTTTGTTTGTGAGACAAAGTCTCACTCTGTCATCCATACAAGCCCAGACTGGAGTACAGTGGCAGGATCTCAGCTCACTGCAACTCCGCCTCCTGGGTTCAAGAGATTCTCCTGCCTCAGCCTCCCAAGCAGCTGGATTACGGGCACCATGCCTGACTGATTTTTGTATTTTCAGTAAAGACAGAGTTTCACCGTGTTGGCCAGGCTGGTCTGGAACTCCTGACCTCAAGTGATCTGCCTGCCTCAGCCTCCCAGTGCTGGGATTACAGTCATGAGCCACTGCACCTGGACTGTCTTATCTATTTTCAACTAAATGCTTCTTTCTTAAATTTAGTTGGTAAACATTTATTTTTGATAATACATTGGATTTTAAATGTTTTACCTTTCATCATCATTTTTTCTAAACCTGCAAGCTAATCAAACTTTTATTCAACTCCTTTGAGATCTTAATTTCTGTAATATCTATGCTTTTTGTTTCCTGGATAAAAATGTATTTGTAGCTTTCTAATCCAATATATAACCAATATTAGGCTTCTGAAGATTAGTATCCTGCTACTTACGAAGTTTCCTAACCGTAAATACTAAGTTGACTTTTTTGGTTGTTTTTTTATAGCTTAACTCTTAACTTGCCTCATTGGCTTGAATGCGTTTCCATCACATGGAATCACTTATATTTTTATTTTAGGTACTTGCTACAACCAAGAGACAATGGAAACAAGTCATCCAAAACTGATGACCTGGGGTCTCTTCGATTAAATATATGTTATACAGAAGACTACGTGCTTCCTTCAGAGTACTATGGTCCTTTGAAAACTTTGCTGCTAAAATCACCAGATGTTCAAGTATGTTAAGAATCTTAAGGATATGATTTAACACGAAGTGGCTAAAATAATTCTATAAATGATAAGGAGAAGATTTCAAGAGTATCAAGTCTTATTAAAACAGTAAAAATTATATACATACATATAGATATACACACACATTTCTGTTTATCTGAACCAGAGTACTATGATTCCTACGTGTGCTCCCACAATCATCTCTGATAAAAAATTTTGAAAATTAAATATCCTGTATAACAGCTTTAATGACATTATTACAGTTACTTTTACAGGCTAATGATTGAACGGTTAATCATGTTTCCTTGATTTTTGTGCTTGTTTTCTACCTTCCTATATTTAGCCAATATCTGCCTCAGCTGCTTACATTTTGAGTGAAATATGTCGAGATAAAAATGATGCTGTTTTGCCCCTTGTACGACTGCTGCTGCACCATGATAAACTTGTTCCTTTTGCCACTGCTGTGGCTGAATTAGACTTGAAGGATACACAGTAAGAGTTATATTTTATTAAATGTTAATTACATGTTGTTGAAATTGGACCTCAGTTTGACAGATTGTTTTTGTAGTCTGAATTTTTTTGTATTGATCAGACTTACTGTATAGTAGGCTGAAAAGAAGTACTTAACAAATAACAAAAGGCAGTTAAGCTATCAAATATTCACCTACCTTAAGGACAATTAATGAAGGATGTTTTTCTTTAACTCAGGAAAATTTCGTTTGTTACTAATCTGCTTCTTAGTGTAATGACTCACGTGTCACAAGTAAAAACACCAGAGCAGAAGTGTTTTTTTCTTTATTCATTATGTATCACCCTTATATGCATATGTATGACATTCTAAAAAACAATCAAGTGACTTCTCATTCACGTCATAGTCTAACACTTTTTTTACACACACAGACATACATATACTCTACATTTTTGGTTCATAAACGTGATTTGCCTTTATATATATACACATATGTGTGTATGTATATATGTGTATATGTATGTACGTGTGTATATATATGTGTATTGAGTTTTTTGTTTGTTTGTTTTTAAGATGGAGTCTCGCTTTTTCACCCAGGTTGGAGTGCAGTGGCATGATCTTGGCTCACTGAAGCTTCTGCCTCCTAGGTTCAAGTGATTCTCCTGCCTCAGCCTCCTGAGTAGCTGGGATTACAGGCACTCGCCACCACACCCAGCTAATTTTTGTATTTTTAGTAGAGATGGGGTTTCACCATGTTGGCCAGGCTAGTCTCACATTCCTGACTTCAAGTGATCCACCTGCTTCAACCCCGCAAAGTGCTGGGATTACAGACGTGAGCCATCACACCTGGCCATTATTTTTATATATTTTTGGTAAATTTGGAAAAACCTAATGGCAGCAAACTTTTAAATAAATGGTAAAAATTACTAAAATTGTAGGTCACTTATGCCTTCTAGTACGTCTTAATCTATTTCAACTCAGTGCTTCTTTCGTAAGTTGGTCAAGTATGTTATATTATTGGTTTCACAATCTTTGTTTACTACATTTGGTTTCATCTATTTCTGTTTCAGAGATGCAAACACAATTTTTAGAGGAAATTCCTTGGCTACCCGATGTCTGGATGAGATGATGAAAATAGTGGGAGGGCACTACCTGAAAGTAACATTAAAACCTATTCTTGATGAGGTACAGAATATATCTCCAACAGTGATAGTTTGTGACCTCATGATAGTTGCTCTTTTATCAAGTGATCTGTTGATGGGAAGGGTTTATTCATTCATGTGTTCCTCAAAAAATAAGACTGAACACTTTAGAAGCAAATTATTTACTTTTCTATCAATGGATTTTTACTCAAAAGGCACAGTATAGTATAGTCTACATTATTTCTTTGTTACGGGATTTCTCTCTTAGCCAGAGTTCCAAATATATGACAAATACTTTTTGATATCGTGTTTTAAGAAAATTGCATATATTATCCCTGCATAGGGCGTTTTACACTTAAAATTTAAATTTCTATAATTACCTTTTATTATCAGAACCATAACAGTTTTTTCATTTTGTCAGATTACTTAGAAAAAATCATTAACTGCAAAATTTATTTTTCAGATATGTGACTCCTCAAAATCCTGTGAAATCGATCCTATTAAATTGAAAGAGGGAGATAATGTAGAAAATAATAAGGTAAGTCCTTGTTATATTGTTTATAATTGTGTTAAAATTGGTCTTAATGGTGTAACCTTTCTCCCACTTACATTATAATAAAGCCAGATAGAGGGAAGCAATGCTGTGTATTCTTTACATAAGCCTTTACTATTAGCAGCATTTCCTAGGATTAGTTTTTAGAATGTTATTTCCTCAGTGGTTTCACTTTATTTTTGTTCTTGATTGTCTATTTTTGTCTCTAGGAACGATAGTGAACTTAAGCTATAGCTAGTTACAAGCCCTGTTCTAGCCATTCCTTTGGGCTCAAACTGATCAGGCTAAGTGACACAGTGACTTGATCAGTCATTACTTTCAGTGGCCTCTGAAAAAGCAATGATTGTGTTAGGGTCACACATTTTTATTGCAATGGATAATAGTGTCACAACGTCCTGTGCTTGTGTATCTGAGTTATTTTGTGATTTCCTTTTGGATCATTTTATTCCCTGTTGCTTCTTGTGAGGTTTATTCATAGATTCACCTCTTAACACCTAGCAAATCTAAATTTAACTTATTAAATTAAGTCAGTATATAAATTGTCCTTAAACCAAATGAGTTTGGAAAAGGGAAACAGTGCTTTAAAAAATGTTAGATAGTGACTGTCTAATAAACCTCATTTTCTTACATTTTTCTTTCATGAAGGCTATTGAAGATGTGTGAACGTCAAAATCTTGATGTTTCCCTTTTTAAATCCTGCAGGAGAATCTGCGCTACTACGTAGACAAGTTATTCAGTACAATTGTAAAATCAAGTATGAGCTGTCCCACTGTAATGTGTGATATCTTTTATTCTCTAAGGCAGATGGCTACTCAGAGATTTCCTAGTAAGTGCCTTGTTTTACTAAAACATGCCGTTTCTTTTTCTTTACTTTTTTGTAGATATTAATTACATGTTTGGTTTCTGCAAGATATTTAAGGTAGTTATTTATTTGTTTGTTTATTTTTGAGACAGAGTCTCGCTCTGTCACCCCAGCTGGAGTTCAGTGGTGCTATCTCGGCTCACTGCAACCTCCATCTCCCAGGTTCATGCCATTCTCCTGCCTCAGCCTCCCGAGTAGCTGGGACTACAGGCACCCACCACCACGCCCGGCTAATTTTTTGTATTTTTAGTAGAGACGGGGTTTCACCGTGTTAGCCAGGATGGTCTTGATCTCCTGACCTCGTGATCTGCCCGCCTCGGCCTCCCAAAGTTCTGGGATTACAGGCGTGAGCCACTGCTCCTGGCCTAAGGTTTTTAAGTACAACCTTCTTTAGTTTTTCAAAATGATTCTAGCTTTCTCATAAGAAATCTGATTTTTCTTGAAATCTCAAAATACATATATCATTTTATTTCAGTATAATGCAACTTTATACAAAGAGCAAATCAAAATCACCATTAAAGAAAGGCAAAAATTTAGAACTATAACATTGTATAAGTAAGCATTTATACCAGATGCTTATGAGAGTTAAAAATACCTTTGTTATTTATACCAACTATCTTTTCCAGCTGCATGCATTCAGATAGTGAGAATCTTTAGTTCCATAAAATTGACTAGATTTGACAGTATGAGAATGCTAATAAGGTTTTGGTGGTGAGAGGTTTTTATAGAAATGGCCTTAGACATTAGAAACCTTTCTGTTGCAACATACATAAGAGTTTTAAGGTACATGTATCAGTAACTGGCATATTTTAATTTTGAAAAAGTAGCTATGTCAAGGTTTTGCTTAGAAACTTTTCATTAAATTCAGAGTTACTGTTGCTGTTAATACTTAGAATTATTCACATTTTAATATATCTCTGATAAGTAAATAAACTAGCTATGGCTAGCTTTCCAGATCTGTCTATAATGGGGAGTGGTGGGTAGGAGGGTAGAATTAGGCAGGTACTTAAATTATCCGTCTTAACCAGCTGTGCAAAACTGTGAGTTTATTTCTGTAACCATCTGAAGAGATTTTGCAGTTTTATGTTCTTTTAAGTTTGTGCTCACCCTGTGCACACATGTATGCAGTTAACTGCCCTTCTGCTAAATTGACCCATTACTAAATTAGTGGGGCTGAGTTGTCTAACATGTAGATAAATTCATATCTAAATGTCTTTGCTAATTATAGTTGCAAATAAGTAAGTAAATCTAATCTTCATAACAAAAATAAGGGGAGCCAGAGGCACACGGAAAAGTGAAATGCTCATTGAAATTTTATTTTTAAATAGTTAGATCATGATAACCACATTGACTACTTAGTAACACACACAGTGTTAGTGTGTTAGCCTCCGTTATCTCCTGTTGTCATCTTCACAAAACCACATGAGGTAGGTACTACTCCCATTAGGTGAGAAACAAAGGTTTAGAGAAGCTGAGTAACTTTACCAACGTCTATGGATGGCCAACAGGCAAGCAGGGCCTCAAACCTGGGCCTGGTCTACTCCAAACCACTTGCTGCCATTCACTATACTCTATTTGGCCTTAAATCTGTTTTAGCTGTTTAATTCTTTTTTATATAAATGATCTTAAACACTTTTTGGATTTTTGTTTGTTTTTGTTTTGAGACCAAGTTTCACTCTTGTTGCCCATGCTGGAGTGCAATGGCACAATCTCGGCTCACTGCAGCTCTGCCTCCTGGGTTCCCAGCCTCCCCAGTAGGTAGGATTACAGACATAGGCCTCCCCGCCTGACTAATTTTGTATTTTTAGTAGAAATGGGCTTTCTCCATGTTGGTCAGACTGGTCTCGAACTCCTGACCTCAGGTGATCTACCCGCTTCAGCCTCCCAAAGTGCTGGAATTACAGGTGTTGGTCACCATGTCCAGCCAACACTTTATGTTTTTATATACATGCAGATGTATCTCCTTAGTTATGTTTTTGTTGACTTAACTATTAATATGGTCATCATATCCTCAGTAGACTATAGTAGTGACAGTTTTGTTGCCATAAGTGTTTCATATTCTGTCGTTTTTGTTGTTTTTACTACCCTAGAAGAATGGGGAAAGGAGAGGTAGGAGGGCAGGGCAGACAGCAGGTAAAAAGCAGATATTATTAAAGAATGACAAATTAAATGACTTGTTAATGGTTACCTACTGAATGACTTAGAAGAGTTAAAACTCGAACCAAACCTAAAGATTCTTTCCCTCGCCACCTGCTTCACCACCATCCGTCTGATTGTTGGGTAAAGTGTTGACTCCAGTCTGAAAGTTGTAGGTGAATGATCAAAGCCACCAGTAGTCTTCAGTTCATCTGCATTTTTATTTATGGACTATTGATAGCTTTTTTAAAGTAAATATTTCTGTCTAATTGTTTTTGTTGCATAACTTTTAATATTATCAAGATTCTGGGGAGGGAATTGAAACAAGAACCTAAAACTGAAAGTAGCCTTGTATCGTACTCTTAAGGGATTCAGTGTTACCACTAGGTAGTGCTAGATACTACTTTTATTTTTGTCGTAATTTTAGCAGTCTCTTCTTGCAGGTGAGGAAAGAGGTATTTTTCAAATTAAAATATTTCTATAAACCTAACAGCTTTGTCTTTTTTCATATTATTTCTTCTTTTGGATTTTTTAATCATAGGGTGTTTTAATTTAGTCATAAACATCACTATCATTTCATCAACTCGGCTCTTACTAGACAAATTATGTTGCTCTCCTAGTTTACATGTCTTTTCTATATTTTTTAATTTATCATCTTTGTTTTTTAATTGTGTTTTTGTGCATGACATTTCACCATTTTTTTCCTGCAGATGACCCTCATGTTCAGTATTCTGCAGTGAGCAGCTTTGTATTTCTTCGTTTCTTTGCTGTAGCCGTAGTATCACCTCATACTTTTCATTTGCGACCTCATCATCCAGTAAGTGTTTGTTCTTCTGAAAGCTTTATTCCATTTTTTTATTTTTATTAAAATGAAGAAAAGATAAAATAAGTCAATTTCACTGGGCTGTATTTTCTTATAACTGATACTTAAATTTACTCAGAATTTTTCTTGGCCATTTCAGTCTTTCAAGTGAGACTGATAATCCTATTTTTTGTTGTTGTTAAAAGATGTTCTACAAGAGTGATAAAATGCTAATTATTGAAGGTTGGTGATGAGTACAAAGGGGATTTATTATATTTTTTCATATGCTACTGTGTGTGTTTATAAATTTCCATAAGATTTTTTTTCATTAGTTACGGGTTTCATTTTGATAGGTATTTTATTTAAACAAAATCTGCCTTCCTGATTTATTAAAATAGTTTAATTTTGCAGATATTTTTAAATTTCACGGAAATTTGAAGAGGCTCTTTTCTCTAAGAAAGAAGGCTACAAGAGAAATTCCATTTAATTTAGAAACAGCATCTAAGATAGAAGATTTCAGTAGCAATGAAACTGACAGCATATAATTAGAAAATATTAAATGGCAGGTGAACTGGATAAGCATGAACAGTTAAAACAGAAAAAGAAACCAAGAATGCAGTATAGTGAAAGGTGTAGGAACTTTTATTGGAATATAACTTGTTAAATATATCAGTATTTTTACTTTTTATTTACCTGAGGTAATACTGTAAACATACGAGATTTAAAAATTTTTTAAGCATATAATCTTGTGTTCTGGAGTCCTATTTAATTACCAAAAATCTAAATCTCCACTGCATAGATTTACATGTTTATTTCTTAATTTTTAAAATTCTCTATTTTTGCTGTACTTCTGATTCCTTCTTATATGGTGTAATTTGGCTAATTCTTTAAGCTTTTATGTTCCAAATACTTTATAATCTTATCTAATTGCTCTTAGTTGCTGATTTGTATAACAAATAATAATAATAGCCCACATTTATTTAGTGCTTTGTACTAGGCCTTGTTCTAACTACTTTATGTTTTAACTTATTTGGTCCTCCTGGCAACCCTGTGAGGTAAATTCTGTTATCATCCACATGTGCAGATAAGGAAATCACAATAGAGTAACTTTTCCACGCTCACACAGCTGACAAATTATGATTTGATTTTACTCAGTTTGAACTGGATTTAACTGGTATTCAAATTCAGTCAGTCTTTATTGTCTGTAAGCTTAATCCTATCCCTTCCAACCTCTTAGACAGATGTTCAGGTACCTACAGTGTATCATTTCATGCTCAGTACTAGAGATGCAATGATGAATAAGATACTCTTTGCCCTTAGGAAACTCACAGCCAAGAGGAGTTGCTCAATAGTGTAGGGAAAACACATGAGTTTTAGAGTTAAACCAAGTTCTGAATACCCATTTCTCCTCTCAACAACTACATGACATTGACACTCACTTAAGTTTGTGAGTACTGAATAGAACCATGTTGCAGTGGCAGCACCACGCCCTTTCTTGCCAAAGGATAAATGGTCTGTGAGTAGCCCCAGCAGAGAGTGGGCCAGTGTCCTTTTGTTCACAGGGCTGTCCATTCTGTGGCTTTGTTACTAAAGCTGCACAAAACTCTGAGGCAATGAAAGCGTGGTAGCAACATTCTGGACATAAACAGAACACCTACTTCTGAACTTGTGAGTCTGCCTTGTATTCATACTTGAATTTGCGCATTCCTGTAACAGATGTTGGTGGATACTTAGGTTGGTTCCATGACTTTGCTATTGTAAATAGTGCTGCAAGAAACGTGAGTGCAGGTGCCAGGACATCTTTAAGAATATTATTTTCTTCAAAGGCAGAGAATTGTGGGGACCTTTTATAGATATAATGAAATCCCAAATGTTACAGCTAAAATGTTTTCTGAGTAGCCTTAATTTAGGTGTGTTTCTATTTTATAAGTATATTATAATGATCATATTTCAGATATTCCTTCTTTTCCAGATTGCCTTATATTCTGGTCATCTCTTCCCCTTCACATTCATTGCCTATTTTCAATGTGGGGGTGGGGGAGATACTAAAATATTAAGGAATGTGAGCCAAAAATTGAACTAAAGCCTTTCTGTATCTAAATTTTTCTTGGTATATCTTCAGATGCAAGATATTGTTTGCTTGAATCCTAAAACAAAAATGGTCTGTGTTTTGATAGAAACTTACACAAATGTATAGATTGGTGAAAATTCAGCAGGGTATACATTTAAGATCTATTCATTTTGTCATATGTAAATTATATCTCAATTTAAAAAAAAAATGAAGGAGCAAAGATTTCTGAGGGAGCACCGTTTAGTCAATTTTATATATTACTATATATTACTTCTTTCAGATAGACAGGCCTGAAAAACCTCTTGGATAATAGACCCAAATAATCACCCTCTGGTAAGATCAAAAAGAACTAGGTGACTTCACATTTCCTAAGCTGAATTTAGGTCTTTGCTTCCATGGTGAAAAGAGTTAATTGCAAAAGCCGTTTAAAGTATTGAATATGTTTAGAGGTGAGCTGAGCACAGAAAATTTGGAACACCTAAAACTGCCATTTTAAGTTATAAGGTAGTAAAGTAGATGCCTTTGACATTCCAGAAGTGAATATAATTTGTCAGGTAATCCAAGGTGCCATACTGTATGAAACAACTTACATATAACATTGATAAAATTATGGCTTTGGCCTGTAATCCCAGCACTTTGAGAAGCCAAGGCGGGCAGATCACCTGAGGTCAGGAGTTTGAGACCAGCCTGGCCAACAGGGCAAAATCCTGTCTCTACTAAAAATACAAAAATTATCCAAGCGTGGTGGCAGGCACCTGTAATCCCAGCTACTTAGGAGGCTGAGACAGGAGAATCGCTTGAACCCAGGAGGTGGAGGTTACAGTGAGCTGAGGTTACACCACTACACTCCAGCCTGGGCAACAGAGCGAGACTCCATCTCAGAAAAAAAAAAAAAAAAAAAAAAATATATATATATATATATATATATATATATATATATATATATGACTTTTAAAAGTACCACATCTTTAATAATTACTTTGGGAAGAATTGTTAATTATATATGGCTTCTTTAGTCTCTTAATTCCTTAGGCCGGTGAATTGTACCCAGCCTTAGCTAGATTTTAACTGTGTGTGGTTTGAACATTTTTGAGTCATTGTTTTACAGCAATGTAGTCCATTTACTCTATTCTGCTTTTTTATACAAATTATTTTCTTGAAAACTTAATGGTAGTTTTGGTCTTTTTTACATTCTTTAGGATGCACAGACAATTAGAACATTAACTCTCATCTCAAAAACTATACAAACTTTGGGAAGCTGGGGGAGTCTGTCCAAAAGCAAGGTAAGTCCTTACATCTTTTATTTTGTTTTTACACTTCTAAATGTTGTTATATCCTATGATCCTTTCTCCTTGACTTACCTTCTTCCAAATTAAAAACTATACACACACACACACACACACACACACAGACACACACAGACACAGTAGCTGTCTTTTAAGTAGATACTCTCTTAGTCACCTGTTAAAGAGGACAGTTTCAGAAGCTGGGCATGGTGACTTGTGTCTTTAATTCCAGGAAGCTGAAGCAGGAAACTCACTTGAGGCCAGGAGTTCAAGGCTGCAGTGCACAATGATGGCACCTGTGAATAGCCATTGCACTCCAGTCCCAGCAACTTAGCAAGACCCTGTCTCTAGAAAATAAAAAAAAAAGTTTTTTTAAATAGTTTAATGAGAACATTTAAAAAAAATGCAGTTTCATGAAAACTGCTAAATAAGGCAAAGAGAGCCTAGTAAGGAAGTGCAGGACAGTCTGTCTATCTGCCTGCTTGTGCCATAATCGCATGACACCTTTGAAAGAAGTCTTCCACTCCAAGCCCTGAATTCTGAAAATATATAATTGAGTCCTTTTAGGCCTTAATCCTCAGCTTAAAAATATAGTCTGTTCTATTCTTAATTCTCTAACACATATAAACCCTGTGTTTGTTTTTTCTTAGTCAAGTTTCAAAGAGACATTCATGTGTGAATTTTTCAAAATGTTTCAAGAAGAAGGATATATTATGGCAGTTAAAAAGGTATGATTATTTTATTCTGGAATTAATATTTATTTCATATAGCATAGGGGAAATAACATTTTATATATATTATATCAATCCCCAGTTTAAATAATGTTTAAACTGTTCATCAAAAAGGCTTCCTTTTTCTTTTTTCTTCTTATACAGGGCTGTGCTTTTCAGCTTTGAAAATACCTAAATAAGTTTAACAACTACTACTATTACCAGTGCCTTAGAAACACAAATTACAGATGTCTAGGGTTAGAATTTCTCAAAGTGACACTATTGGCATTTGGGGCCAGATAATTCTTGATTCTGAGGAGCTGGCTTGTGCGTTTCAGGATATTTAGCAGCATCCCTGGCCTCTACCCCTTACATGCAATAAGTATGCCTCCTGTTTTGACAGCCAAACATGCCTCCAGGTATTGCCAAATGTTCCTTGAGGGACAGAATTGCCTCTGGTTGAGAACCTCTGGTCTCTGGGGGTAACGGCTTTGTATGGTGCCTGATGTAGAGTGGGCACTTAATTGCCCTAGTAAAAAATATATACATTATTGAACATTTAATGAACAATATAAATTCATGGTAGTAACCTGAGGAAAGTTACTATAAATGTACAAAAGCCTATAGTATATAATATCCAAACACAAGTCCTGCAGCATACAAAAATCACCTCACTTAAAAGTTGAGAACGTTTTGAAAGGATCTTTATTTTTTATTTATTTATTTATTTTTTGTTGTTGTTGTTGAGACGGAGTCTCACTCTGTCGCCCGGGCTGGAGTGCAGTGGCGCGATCAGCTCGCTGCAAGCTCCGCCTCCCAGGTTCACGCCATTCTCCTGCCTCAGCCTCCCGAGTAGCTGGGACTACAGGCGCCGCCACCTCGCCCGGCTAATGATTTTTGTATTTTTAGTAGAGACGAGGTTTCACTGTGTTAGCCAGGATTGTCTCGATCTCCTGACCTCGTGATCCGCCCGTCTCGGCCTCCCAAAGTGCTGGGATTACAGGCTTGAGCCACCGTGCCCGGCCTGAAAGGATCTTTAATTTCTTGAGTCTTGAGTCCTGAATCATCTAAACAAAATATAGCATTATTGTAAAATGCTGAAAATTTATAAAGAAAAGTTAACCTTTGAAGTACTCTATCCCATATAGTCTAGAAGTTAAGAATTAAAAAATAAGGAGAGAAATGAATTATATCTAAACTGGGCCTGAAGAAAGTACTGTATTTTATGTATCACACTCTTAACTTAATGAATCCAAATTAACAAAGCCAAATGTTAAAGACTTCATTCAGTTTCTGTAGCATAACTAGCAGTTGGTTGCCAGAGTATTTATTTTGTTGAGGTATACATTTGGGCCTTTTTTTATACTTAGGATTCTTACAGAGACTTAGTAAGTAAAAAATGATGATTTAAAAAATTAAAGTCCATTGCAATATTTTTCATCTAGAATAGTGCCTGTTTAACCAAAAATTTTTTAGACAAACCATTGAAGGCTTTTGAGGAGAAAGTCTTTCAAAAGAATAGGCAAAGAAAAAGGGGCTCTTTTATTTTTAGGACATTGTTGAAACATTTGTGACACTGTAGGCAGACTTTTATTGGCAAGATTATGATGTACTGTCTTTTGTTTGAGGGTTGTTTTTCCATGTTTTGTGACCAAGGCTATGGTAGTATCTGATTTTTTTTCCCCTGATATAATCAGAATGTGTAGAGTTGATAATGTCAGTGGAGAAAGGATTTAAGGGTACCAGGAGTTTAGTCTGTTCCTGATCTGCCCTGAGTCACCCACTCACATTCTAATGGACTATCGCCATAGTATGCCTCTGTCTCAGATTTGGTTCTAAATCCCTAAGCTGACATAGGGTACTTTGCCCTAATATCCTAGTTTCCTTTATTATTTAGTAGTTACAACAAGATATGTGCAGTGCTATAAATTGTAAAAGCTTGTGAAGCTCAATTTCTCATTTTATATTGGCACTCTGACTAGTGACATTTACTATTGATGCAGAAGAAAATAAGAGTATAACTCTGAATCATATGCTATTCCCTGCAGAGTTTAGAAAGGATAACCTGGATAGTTCTATAGACAAGGTGACCATATAATTTGATGTCTAAACCAGAACACTTTTAAGAGTGAAAAATACTGTTAGTGATTATTCTGGAATGATAGGAATGGCCCTGATGGGGATGGTCCTGAGCAAACTGGGACCTATAGTCACCCTGCCTATAGTCCATCTTAATTACTGGGTTTTCTTTCACTTTATATCTCTGTATTTACCCCATAGTTCCTAAATAAAGTATTGGCTGGGCACAGTGGCTCACACCTGTAATCCTAGCACTTTGGGAGGCCGAAGTGGGCGGATCACCTGAGGTTGGGAGTTGGAGACCAGCCTGGCTAACGTGGTGAAACCCCGTTTCTACTAAAAATACAAAAAATTAGCCAGGCCTGGTGGCACATGCCTGTAATCCCAGCTACTGGGGAGGCTGAGGCAGGAGAATTGCTTGAATCTGGGAGGTAGAGGTTGCAGTAAGCCGAGATCATGCCATTGCACTCCAGCTTGGGCAACAAGAGCGAAACGCTATCTCAAAAAAATAAAATAAACTATTATAAATAATATTTGCTAACAAATCAGTGACTTCAGGTATATATTAAGAAATAAAACATTCACATAACTCAAACTCCATTAGTGGATGGTCCATCTGGGAGAACTGATGCTATGGTAGGGTGCTTCTTCAGTTCCCTTGGATACTTGTACCCACATTACCCATATATAATGCAAAAAGAACTCTGTTCTTGTTCTTTCACTTACCAGTATTTTCTCCCAGCAAGCAGAAGTAAACATTCCATTTGAAAACTCCTTAAGTCTGAGCTCTGCCGGGCAATCATCAGCCAGTCTTAGGAGAAAATGACTGTGTCTACAAATTCTACTTTAGAATAGGCACTGGAGCCTCAATATTATCCTTATTGGAATGTGGTTTGTTTTTGTTTAAGTCCTAAGCAGAACAACGTAGAAAAGTATAAAGGAAAAAGCAAAGAAATGCAAACCCTCTCTGAGTTTCTGAGTTTGTAATACCCACCTAATGAACTAAACAAATTGATAGCTCATTTAGGAGGCAAAATAGGATTCTTTAAGAACAAGAATTGTTCCTCAAAATCAAGGTAATGGTAGATTAAAAAAAAAAAAAGAAAGAAAAAGAAAAGAATTGTTCCATCCAGGCGTGCATGGTGGTTCACGCCTGTAATCCCAGCACTTTGAGAGGTGGAGGCAGGCAGATCACAAGGTCAGGAGTTCGAGACCAGCCTGGCCAATATGGTAAAACCCTGTCTCTACTAAAAATACAAAAATTAGCCAGGCATGGTGGTGGGCGCCTGTAGTCCCAGTTACCTGGGAGGCTGAGGCAGGAGAATCGCTTGAACCTGAGAGGTGGAGGTTGCAGTGAGCCAAGATCACACCATTGCATTCCTGCCTGCGTGACGGAATAAGACTCCATCTCAAAAGAAAGAAAAGAAAAAGGAATTGTTCCTTGAAGTGCTAATTTCCCTTTCCCATGAAGAGACAACCAAATACTAAAAAGCCTTTAACCAGTCAAGGTAGCATATTTGTGAAGTTAAATGTTCTTCACTGGCTGACCTGGTAAAGATGGATACTATAAATTTTCTTGAGTCACCACATTCCCACATTCTCCATGGAAAGTTTATAAATGGTGATTAGATTTCCAGATTATCCCAGATAACCTGTTTACACTTCAGTCATGACTGTGAAATACCATCTTTCAGAGTTAAAATCAGTTATGTATAGTAGAAGTTGGCAAACTTTTCTGTAAAGGGACAGTGAGAAAATATTTTAGGCTTTGCTGATCACATAAGGTCTCTGCCACTTAGTCTTTGTTTTCACAACGCTTTCACAATCCTAAATGTAACCCTGATTGTTACATTTAGAAATGTAATAGTTACAGGTTGAGTATCCTCTATCAAAAATGCTTGATAAAGTGTTTTGGATTTTGGATTTTTTCAAATTTTGAAATACTTTTATTCATTCTGCCTCTCTCCATGTATATTTTTTTAACTGGTTGAGCATCCCTAATCTGAAAATCCAAAATTCAAAATCCAGAATGCACCAGCAAGCATTTCCTTTGAATATCCTGTTGGCACTCAAAAAGTTTTGGGTGTTTGGAACATTTGGGATTTTCAGATTAGGAGTGTTCAACCTGTATTCTTATGGGCCTTACAAAAACAGGCTACAGGTCAGACGTGGCCCTCTGACCCAGACTTTGGTGATCCTTAACCTATAATAAAGGTTCACAATCTTATATGTAAAATCATTGGGACCGAAAGTATTTCAGAATTCAGTTTTTCAGAGTTTCAAAAGGTAATCAGTATATACTATATGTAACATCCCCCAGTGGAGCCTAGGGTAGCACCCCACAATCAAATACATTAATTCTTATAGCACAGTGTATGAATACTTACAGTAAGTAATATAAGTACGGAGTGTAAATAGCCTCACACCAGTTCAGGTTAAGTTATACCCCTAAATGAGTAATTCGAATCAAAGACAAGATTTTAAAACTTTGTATTCAGAACTTTATGTATTTCAGAATTGCAGTTAAGGAATTATGGATTGAATTATTTCTACGTGGAAATATGTTCTGGGTTTTAAGTAACTTAAGAATGAAGTTTTAGGCTGGGCACGGTGGCTCACACCTGTAATCCCAGCACTTTGGTAGGCTGAGGCAGACAGATCACTTGAGGCCAGGAGCTCAAGACCAGCCTGGCCAACATACTGTAACCCTGTCTCTACTAAAAATACAAAAAAATTAGCTAGGTGTGGTGGCACATGCCTGTAATCCCAGCTACTTGGGAAGCTGAGGCATGAGAATCACTTGAACGCAGGAGGGAGAGGTTGCAGTGAGCCCAGACTGCACCACTGCGTTCCAGTCTGGGCAACAGACTCTGTCTCCAAATAAATAAATAAGACTTTTATAATACTTGTCATTTGTAAATTAGGGATTTCCTTTATAATATGTGTTTTGTTTTATAAATTACTATCATGTGTATTCATTAGTAATGAAGAACTTCCCATTATAATCAATGACATGTAAGATAAACTGAATTTTTTATAATGTTCCTTATCACACAGTGTAATATTTACCCATTTCCCCATTTAGTTCTTGGATGAAATTTCATCTACTGAAACTAAAGAGTCCAGTGGTACGAGTGAGCCTGTGCACCTGAAAGAAGGGTAATTTAATCAAATTAGACGTGAAAGTCATGTATCAGTATAGATATTAAGTAAGTACAAAGAGCGTGGGTCTAAGAGTGAGGAGATCTGGCATTATGTTCTGTGTTAGAACTGCCAAAATTAGCAGTCAGGTAAGTCACCTTTACTGTCCTACAAACTTTATGGCAGAAAAGCATGATTTCCTGTGCATACAGTCCTAGAGTTGTTTTGCAATTATAGTGAGATGATGGGTATTTAGAGTACTTTAAAAAAGTAACAGCACTATTAGTCTTAATGTACAGTGTTCATTATAAGTTAAGGGGGGGAATCACTCATTTGGTCCTTTTTTGTTCTGCATAGTACAATTAAAAATATTAAATTAATTAAAGACCTTAATCCTTTAGTATGGCCAAAATAAATGCAACAGTCATGGATGGCAAAAACATTTCTATATATTTAATATAATCTTACACAACTATTCATGTCATTTAAAATTAAAGGATACTTCTTTGTTTTGGATTAACTTTTGATTTTTGTAGCTAAATGTTTACATCTGTTATGTTGGCAGTGAGATGTATAAAAGAGCTCAGGGAAGAACTCGGATTGGAAAAAAGAATTTTAAGAAGCGATGGTTCTGCTTAACAAGCAGAGAGCTCACCTACCACAAACAGCCAGGTAGTTGTGTTTATGCTTTATTATGGGGTTTTTCCTGGTTCTCGGTGTAGGTTTCTTTGCCGCTTATTGTGACTCTAGTGAATCCTTTCAGTAATATTACTATAGTTTGTGGTTTCTCCATACGTACTAAGAATGAAAAAATATTTGACAGTAACCCTATGTATATTATGCTTTTCTCACATTAAATTTCTTGAGTTTCTGAAAATGGTATTCCTTTAGTGTGCTCTGTTTTCTAAAAATCCGTAGTATTCCATACTGTTATTTATCAAAGAGCAACAGCTAAACCTCTTAGAACATGGGAGTTTCTTTAACTCTCAGAGGCAAAATTAGCAATATTCAATATCTAATAAATGAGAATATTTCTGTGCTTTGCTGGAAAATATCAGCTAGACATTCCCACAGTTACACCATAGATTGTGATACCTATTCTGTTGTCAAATTCATCCTAAGTTCTTAGCCAAGCTAACCCCAAGGTAGATGATTTAATAATTTGCCTTCTGAGAAGACTCTGTTGCTTGTACAAGTGGGCTATTTGTGTAAACGAAGCCATCTTCCTACAGTGTGATTTGAGAGCTGCAGAGAGGCAAAGCTTATCCCTCAGTAGACTGACAGAGTCCTTTAAATAAACTGCTTTTGAGTTTATTCCATTGGGGTGATTTTCCACAGAAGGCCAGGTGTGGTGGTTCATGCCTGTAATCCTAGCACTTTGGGAGGCAAAGGCGGGCGGATCACTTGAGGTCAGGAGTTTGAGACCAGCCTGACCAACATGGCGAAATCCCATCTCTACTAAAAATACAAAAAAATTAGCCGGGCATGGTGTCACATGCCTGTAGTCCCAGCTACTCTGGAGGCTGAAGCAGGAGAATCGCTTGAACCCGGGAGGCAGAGGCTGCAGTAAGCCGAGATCGTGCCATTGCACTCTAGCCTGGGTGACAGAGCAAGACTCCATCTCAAAAAAAAAAAAAAAAAGGAATTATCCACAGAAGACCATTAGCTTCTGATATTTTAGCAAGAAGAATTTAGTATCTAGATCTCAGATTCTCAGATCACATCTATATAGTAGAATCCCTTCTGTCCAAAATAATCAGGATCCAGAGATGTTCATTTAACCAAACCAAAAGGTTGGTTAAAGCGAGAATCATTTAAAAGTAAACAAAAAGATGCATACAGATCTTAAATATTTATGTATTTGTTTACCAGCATTTTGGTAGAGAACCATGATTATTTCTTTGACTATTGACCTATAGATCAGATTTCCTGTCTTTCTTGTGTAAATATACCCATAATGCATCAGTTTTCAGGTTGATTTCTCCAAGGTAAATCTAGAACTTAGATACTTGAAAAGTAATCCAAGCACAAAATCCTCTTAGATTTTCAGGATAGTTACACTAGTCTTTTACAGCTGTCTTACCCCCACATAAATCAGCCTTATTTGTGGAGGTATGCATCTTCTTTTTAGAGGGTTTTCAAAGCATTTACCTGATTTTCAAATAAGTAATAAACCTCTTGGTAGTGGCCACTTACTTTGTCTCTTTATGTGAAGTAAATCATAATTACAACATAGAAAACTAGCATAAATAAGTTTAGCAACAAACCCAACGGACTTGGTAAGCAAAACAGCCTAACCGATGGAAGTAGAAGGGCGCAGGCTTAACAGAGTACCCAAGCAACCACAAGCGTTTAGCATCCCGTGAGCAGCATTCAGTATGTTTTACAGAGGAAATGGAGAGTCTGTTAATCCGTCAAATCTGTTAGGTAAAGATCTGTTAAGAGAGCTTCTGCTGTAAATTCTGGAGTAATACATCAGATATAGGGTGCTTTAAAGAGGATATAATACAGTTAAGTAGAGTGCTTCAGTGGAGACTCTTGAATAGTAGAGTGATAAGGAAAATTTTTTATTTCATAATTCTTCGTTAGGAATGGCTTAGCCAGAATGACTACATGTGTCCCAATATATTAGAAAGATATAAGAAACCAAATGCATTATGCTTTTGGGTATATTACCCAGATAATTTGTTATAACATTTACATATTCAAATAACTAAAATTCAGTAGGCTACATATATGCCCTTTCAGATAGCTGCTTTTTTTTTTTGGAGACAGAGTCTCACTCTTGTCACCCAGGCTGGAGGGCAGTGGCATGATCTTGGCTCACTGCAACCTCTGCCTCTCAGATTCAAGTGATTCTCCTGCCTCAGCCTCCTGAGTAGCTGGGATTACAGGTGCCCGCCACCACACCCAGCGAATTTTTGTATTTTTAGTAGAGACAGGGTTTCACCATTTTGGCCAGGCTGGTCTTGGACTCCTGACCTCGTGACCTGCCTGCCTCGGCCTCCTAAAGTGCTGAGATTACAGGTGTGAGCCAGCGTGCCCAGCCCAGATAGCATTTTTTAAGCTAAGCATATTCTGAATGTTTTAGAAATTATAACTTATTGAATACTATATAAATGTTCTCACCTATGCATAGCAGTGGGTGCTAATTATGTTTACATTAATGGTACATTTAAATAAAAGTTAAGGTAAATTAGTCATTCTCTATGAATAAATGAGTTCTTTTTTCCTCATTTAAAGCATTTTCTAATCTAAACCAATATTCTGAAGTATTTTTTGGTTTATAATCTTCTTTAAGAATTAGATAGCTATGGACCCCTTTGTCTAGAAAACTGTACCTACAAACAGACAAAAAATTGTGCATGTAACTTCAGGGAGTTCATAGACACAAAATTTTGCATAATAATTTCAGGGAGTTCATAGACCTAAAGTTCGTCTATGATTCTCAAGTTAAGAACCTCTGTTCTTGCCGGGTGCAGTGGCTCACGCCTGTGATCCCAACACTTTGGGAAGCTGAAGCAGGTGGATCATGAGGTCCGGAGATCAAGACCATCCTGGCCAATGTGGTGAAACCCCATCTCTACTAAAAAAACAAAAATTAGCCAGATGTGGTGGCGTGCATCTGTAGTCCCAGCTACTTGGGAGGCTGAGGCAGGAGAATTGCTTGAACCTGAGAGGTGGTGGCTGCAGTGAGCCAAGATCATGCCATTGCACTCCAGCCTGGGTGACAGAGGGAGACTCTGTCTCCAAAAACAAAAAAGAATCTCTGTTCTGTCCACTGATTTTAAGAGAACAAAATTCTCTAGAATGATGAGGCTACTAGAGGTATAAAATAGACACATTAGAAGCTACATTGTTTTTAAGCCTTAAGAAATTTAAAATTTTGGAATGACATTGGAGGAATGAGATATGAAATTTCAAGCTTATTTACCAAAGCCTGTGGTTTTAAGCTTCCATGCTTTTTGTTTTAACTATTTTGATGGATCTTTCCAAAATATATTACATGCTTCCCTGCCTTCTAAAAAAGAGTTCATTGAACGTAAGTTAACATCTTCTAGATGACTTGGGGCTACCGTTGATAATATTAATTGTTATATGGATTCTGATTTAGTGATATTTTCAGGGCTGCTTAAGGGTGTGTGCAGCTGTTTACTCCAGCTAAATGCATTTACTCCGCAGCTAAATGCCTTGGACTGCTGTGCTTTTTGTGTTCCTGTGTTCGCTTTATACAGTTTTTCTCTATCCTTTGTGGTAAGGCTGCGATCTTACATTTCTTGTGATGTCTGTGAACCATAATATAACACCTTACTCCCATCCCATCACCCACCTCTGTTTTTTACAGCAATGTACTATGAGTGAGGATGCAAGTGCTATGTTTGTTTAAATTATACCTAAGATTAAAAGGCTTTGAATGAAAACATCAGGACTTTCTCCTATAAATAAAATACCTGGGCTTTGTATTCTCTGTTTGGTTGTTGAGCAAATGTTTTGCTTACTTCCAGTTTCCCTGCTGTTTTCTAGATAGCCAAGACTGCTAGTTAAGTAGTCTTTTGCTACACTTACTATGTGACTTTGGTGTCTGAAAGAATACCTCCCAAATTTCCTGTAACATAGACTTAAATCATTGAGTCTTTCACTCTATCTTCCTATTATACAGTAGTAGTGTGAATTAAGTATTTCTGTCCATTAGTGTCAAATAATATGGTCCTTTCACACTTTACTGGAAAATGAATTAGTAGAATTTTTTCTGTTTTAAGGATTTTTCTTCAATAAGTTGTTAAATTTTTGAGGCCCCTTTAGGCAAGTGCTAACAGGCAATAGTAAGCAACTAATCAGTAGAGTTAAACTAACATGTAGCAAATGAATATTATCAGACACTCAGCCATCAGTCGTGATTACCTTGAGAGATTTTTATGGCCTTGTGTACTTATGATTATGATTTTATACTCCTTTACTATAATTTAGTCATCTTCTACAAGTAAAAGTTCTCTTAGTTATATGTGGAGATCAAACTAGTTATTGATGTTCCAACCTCTTTATGTCTCATTCAGCCTCATCTTTTGCAGTATCCATATGTAGTTTCACCAGACTACTTTTTGCAGTTCCTTCTTTACATCTTTTACATGTTCTTTTGCATTCATGCTTTTGCATATGTACCTAAAAATATCTACCTAAAAATTCCTTTATTTTCTTCTTTACCTGTGTAATCTGTTGTCCTTTAAGTCTTAGATCAAGTGTCAGCTCTTTATGGAAGCCATTGTAAGCCTCATCTACCTCAGTGTTGCTATTCCCTTACTGTCTATCTTTAGCCACATGGCATACTGTGTATGTAAAAAGTAATGACTTTTTTCCATCTCTTAAGATCCTCAGTGGTAAGGACCCATATTATTACTAGTGGCATAAAGGTATATAGTAAGTATTCTTCAAAGGACACCATGTCTTCCATATATGCTGTCATCTGAATTACATTAAGAACCACTTGTCAGCCGGGCACGGTGGCTCAAGCCTGTAATCCCAGCACTTTGGGAGGCTGAGACGGGCGGATCACAAGGTCAGGAGATCGAGACCATCCTGGCTAACACGGTGAAACCCCGTCTCTACTAAAAAATACAAAAAACTAGCCGGGCGAGGTGGCGGGCGCCTGTGGTCCCAGCTACTCCGGAGGCTGAGGCAGGAGAATGGCGTAAACCCGGGAGGCGGAGCTTGCAGTGAGCTGAGATCCGGCCACTGCACTCCAGCGTGGGCGACAGAGCCAGACTCAGTCTCAAAAAAAAAAAAAAAAAAAAGAACCACTTGTCTTTCTAAAATTTCTGCCAGGCGTACTAATTCATCTTTGAAATTCTGTTCTGTAAAATTTAATTAGATACTGTCTTCTTTGGGGAGACCTGTTATACACATATACATACACACAACTTTCATGTGACATTAAATGCCCTAGCTTATATAGCCAGCCCTACCCTAGCTTATATAACCAATGGACATTGTAAAAGAAATGTCCATGATATTTTAAACATAAATGCTTAAAACACTGAGGTTAACATGGTTTTCATCTGCCTGTATTTTCACATACAGGGCTCTGCAGCTTTTTTTTTCTCTGATAGCTAAAGAACAAAATACATAATTGATTCAATCATGCATTTATTCAACAGGTGTTTTATTGAGTGCCTACTATGTACCAGACACTGTTCTAGGCTCTGGAGAGAAAAGTAGTAAACAAAACATATCAAAATCCCTGCCCTTATAGATCTTTACTAAGAGACAATAAACAGTAAAAAGAGAAAATTATATTTATGTTGGATTATTATAAATGAGATGAACAAAAAAGAAGCAAGGACAAGGAACAGAAAATGATGGGTTCAGTGAGGTGAGTTAAAATATTAAAAGGTCTAACCAGGGAAGGCTTCACTGAGAAAGTGACATTTGAGCAAAGACCTAAACCTAAAGATGGTCAGCGAGTGAACCATGTGGATATTTGCACTAAAAGTGTCACAGAAATAGCTAACAGCACCCAGAACAAATGCCTAGAAATAGAATCATGCCTGGAGTGTTGAAGAGATAAGAGAAAGCTCTTGTGGCTGGAAAAAAATGAAGAAGAGGGTAGGTCATAGGAATTAAGATCAAAAAGGTCATAGAAGTGCTAGATTTTATAGGACCTTGTGGGCTTTTACTTTGAGTAAAATGGAAAGACATTGGAGAGGTTTAAGCAGAAGAATGACATTGTTTAACTTATGTCTTAATAGGATAACTTATGTCTGTGGAGTGTTACATGGAGAATGAATGAAGGGTACAGGGAAACCAATTAAGAGACTATTAAAATATTCTAGAGGAGAGAAGAGAATGGCTTGGATCTGTTGGTAGCAGTAGAAATGATAAAAATGGATCACATTCTGGATCTATTTTAAAGATGGTACCCAGAGGATTAGATACTGGGAGTGAGAGAAAAAGGCACGTTAAGGATAATTCCAAGGATTTGGGCATGAAGTTGACTTTTAAAAATAGATACAGAACTCTTTTTGAGGAAAAAGAAAAAGAAGAAGCAAAGAAGGGGAACAGAAAATGATGGAGTCAGTGTAAAACTGAACTTAAAAAAAAAAAAAAAAGAGTCCTGGTAATGGTAGAAAAAAACCCAAGAGTCCTGGTAATGGTAGAGAATGGTAGAGAAGCTTGTATTAAACTAAGTCTCATAGATAACAATTATAAACCTTGAGCAGAATATATATAACAATTCTTTGAAGAATTTGATCCTTGAAAGAAAGGAACAGTGCTGGCTAAGATTTATTGATTGATTGAGATGGAGTTTCATTCTTGTTGCCCAGGCTGGAGTGCAGTGGCGCAATCTCAGCTCACTGCAACCTCTGCCTCCCGGGTTTAAGCGATTCTCCTGTCTCAGCCTCCCCAGTAGCTGAGATTACAGGCATGTGCCACCATGCCCGGCTAATTTTGTATTTTTAGTAGAGACGGGGTTTCTCCATGTGGGTCAGGCTGGTCTCGAACTCCCAACCTCAGGGGATTAACCCACCTTGGCCTCCCAAAGTGCTGGGATTACAGGCATGAGCCACTGCGCCTGGCCTAAGATTTATTTTTATACAGCTTGGGAATAAAGCACTCCCAGTCTAGTCAGTATGAGGTAGTGCTAAAATGCAAGCAGAAAACTAAGCTTTATTGGCTTGAGATACCAAAGGATAGAGTTTAGGGCTATCAGAGAGGCTGGAAATTGAGGCATAAAGAGGAGTTCTTCAGTCTGCTTGTTAACTCCTCTGAAATCTTTAGTTGACTCTTAAACTGCTCATGCAAGAGGGACCTGTCCCCATAGGGGCTAGTGAAAAACAATAACTGAAAACTAAAAAGATGAGCAGAGACTTCAGTTTCTGTCCCCCTCAAAGGAGACAGAATTTGGAATTTTACTTAGAGAGCTTAGCAAACGCTTCAGTATTTTCATCAAAATCTCAAGAGTGGTGGCTCAGTTGTAAAGACTATGTTCTAGGATTAAGAATAAACAAAGTATAGTATAAACAAAGTATAAAACCAACCCTCACAATAACCACCAATGATGTAACTTCAAGGGAAGGTAACTGAATCCATAGTTTCTACAGTGTTTTATTCATGATGGCCAGTATGTAATGGAACATTAACAACTCAAGAAGAAACACAGAACTATAATGCATAATCTGGAGAAAAGGTGATCAGTAGAAGTAGACCCCTAGATGATTTACATGTTGGAATTAGCAGATGTGAACTTTAAAGCCTCTGTTACAAATATTTCAAGGACTTGGTGGAAAAGTAGTCATCGTGAGTAAAGAAATGGGGAATCTCAGCCAAAAAAGAAAAAAAAAAAAAAGGAATCAAATGAAAATCCTAGAATTGAAAAGCATAATACCTGACATGAAAAATCTGATGGGCTTAACAGCAGATTGGTTCACTGAACTTGAAGATAGATCAGTGGAAATGAAAGAAATGAACCAATCTAGAACACAGAAAAGACTGGGGGAAAATGAACAAAACCTCAGTGACCCTTTACTACAATATCAGGTAGTCTAACATATGCATGGTTGGTGTCCCAGAAGGAGAGTAGAGAAAGAATTGGACCAAAAAAAAAAAAAATTGTTTTTGAAGAAATAATGGCCTAAAATTTCCCATATTTGATGAAACAGTATCTTATAGATCTGAGATGCTCAGTGAACTGAAAGCATGATAAACACAAAGGAAACTGCACTTAGACATACAATAGTCAAACCAGAGATAAAGAGAAAATCTCACAAGCAGAGAAACAAAAAACAAGATACATACGGGGGAACAACAGTACAGTTGACAGCCAACTAACTCCTCATAAAAAGCAACTAAAACCGGAGGACAGTGGAATAATCTCTTTAAAATGCTGAAGAACAAAAGTGTCAACCTAACATTCTACAGAAAATTTTCTTCAAAAATGAAAATATATTTTAAATAAATGAAAGCTGAGAGAGACTCTTATCGTGAGCAAGCCTGCACTATAGGAAATGCTAAAGGAAATTCTTCAGGCTGAAAGGAAATAATACCAGATGGAAACTTAGATCTACAAGAAGGAATAAAGAGCACTGGAAATGGTAAATATGTGGGTAAATGTAGGAATGCCTGTTTTGTTGTTTTTTTTTTCCTCCATTTCTTTAAAAAGCTGTTTGATGCAAAATGTGTAACATTTAATTATAGGGTTTATAACATATCTGGATATGAAATATATGACAGTTACAGCACAAAGGAAGGGAGTGGAGTAAATTATTCCAAGTAAGTGATGCAAGAATAATTTTAAGTAGATTGTGATGAGTTAAGGCTGTATATTATAATATCTAGAACAAAAATTTAGGAAAAAACTTGATATAACTAATCCATCCCCTCTCCTCCTCCCAAACAATAAATAAATTAAAATGTGAGGAAAGGAAGAACAGAGGAGCAATCAAATGAGGTGAGACAGAAAACGAATAGCAAAGTGATAGCTTAAACCCAGCCATATCAATAATTACAGTAAAAGTAAATGAACTGCATTACATTGAAAATCACAGACTGTCAGACTATATATTTTAAAAAGCAAGATCCAATAATATACTCCTACAACATATCCACATTAAATATATTATAAAGGCACAGATAGGTTGAAAGTAATTCGGTGGAGAAAGACGAGTAAACAGGAAGCAGTAATCCCAGACCAAGTAGATGTCAAAATGACTTTTACCAAATACGTTTGGGCACATTTTATAATGACAGAAGGAGCACATAATCCTAAACGTGTACATACCTAATTACAACTTCATTGTAGTTGGAGAAAAAAACAGAATTGAAATAGGACATCTACAATTCTAGTTGAATTTTTTTTTCTTTTCTTTTGTTTTTTTTTTGAGACAGGGTCTTGCTGTGTCTCCCAAGCTGGAGTGCACAGACATAACTCACTGCAGCCTCGACCTCCTGAGCTCAAGAGATCCTCCTGCCTCTGCCTCCTGTGTACCTGGGACCACAGGTGGACGCCACCACATCTGGCTAATTTTCTTGATTTTTCGTAGCTGCAAGGTCTCACTTTGTTGCCCAGGCTGGTCTCAAACTCCTGGACCCAAGTGATCCTCCTGCCTTGGCCTAGAATTACAGGTATGAGCCACCACACCTGGCCTGTACTCAGATATTTTAATAGTCTTCTCTCAGCAATTGTTAGAGCAGCTGGCACAAGAACCAGTTTTCTTACAGAAGTTTGGAATAATACTATCAGTCACCTTGATCTAATTTACACATTTATGGGACACTAAGCCAAACAGGTGCAGAATACATATTCTTTTGAAATGTGCATTGGACCATTCAGTAAAATAGGCCACCACATGCTGGGCCTGGAGTCTCAGTAAATATCAAAAGATTGACTTTTTACAAAGTATGTTCTCTGATCACAACAGAATTAATGACAATATGATATCTAGAAGAGCCCCAAATATTTGGAAATTAAATAAAATACTTCTAAGCAATCTATAGATTGAAGAATTCACAAGGAAACTCAAAAATATTTTTAACTTAAATGATAGAATGCAACAAATATATCGAAGTTTGTGGGATACAGCTAAAACAGTACATAAAGGGAAAATGATTGTTATAAATATATTTGTATTAGCAACTAAGGAAAATCTTTTGAGTCTTTATAGGTTAGGCAAAGATTTCTTACATATATAACTAAATGTATGGTCTATAAAAGAAAATAATTGGATCTCATCAAAATTCAAAAACATTTCAAAAGAGGATCATTAAGAAAATGAAAAACTAAGCAACAGACTGGAAGAAAATATGTTCAAAACCCTTATCTGATATACTTGTATCCAGAATTTTCAAAAACCCAATTTAAAAAGAGGATGATATATATGAAAAAATATTTTATCAAAGAGATTATACAAATGGATAATAAGCATATGAAAAGATGCTCAACATCATTGGAAAATGCAAATTAAAACCACAATGAGATACCATTTCACACCAACTAGAGTGAGTGTCTGTAATAAATAAGACAGACAATACTAAATGTTGTTGAGAATGTGGAGAAACAGAAACCCTCATACATTTCCAATGGGAGGTAAAATAGGGGCTTTGACAAGCAATTGGGCAAGTTCTCAGAAAGTTAAACGTAAAACTACTATGCATGTAACCTAGCAATTCCACTGTTGGTTACCTACCCCAAAAGAAATGAAAACATACGCCCACACAAAGAATTGGAGTGAATGTTCAGAGCAGCATTATTCACAATAGCCGAAAACTAGAAGCAACCTAAATGTCTGTCAGCTGGTGAATGGGTAAACAAAATATGATATATAAACAATAGAACACTATTAGCAATACAGGCTGGCTGTGGTGGCTTACATCTGAAATCCCAGCACTTTGGGAGGCCAAGGTAGGAGGATGACTTGAGCTCAGGGGTTCGAGACCAGCCTGGGCAACATGGTGAAATCCTGTCTCTACAAAAAAATAATAATAATATTAAAGAATACTACTAGCAGTAAAAAAGATTGAACTACTGACACATGCTGCATGATGGATGAACTTCAAAAAATTATACTAAGTGAAAGAACTCAGACCCAATAAATTACATACTATATGATTCTATGTATACGAAGTATCCAGAAAAGACAAAGGTGTAGGAATAGAAAGTAGGTTAGTGGCTGCTTGGGACAGGTTGGGAACCAGTCCCAAGTAGCAGATTGGAGTATAAACAGGCATGAGGGATTTTATTGGTGGAATGAAGCTGTTCTAAAATTGATTTATGGTCATGGTTACACCACTCAGTAGAGTAACAAATGGACCTTCATTTGTACACTTAAACTGGATGAATTGACATGTCAAATAGGCTCACCTTAATAAAGCTTTTATTTTTTAAAAAAGGATAAAATCAATTATATATTTTCAACTTAAACTAGAAAATGAGACCATAAACCTAAAGTTAGTTGAAGAATGGCAAAAATAAAGATGAGAGTACAATCAGTGAAATAGGAAACAAACTAATAGTGAAGCATAACAAAGCCAAAAGCTTTAATAAAATTGAAAAATGCCTAGAAAGACTGATAAAAGAAAAAAAAATCAAACACAAAATTACCATAGTTAGGAATGAGAGAGACTACTACAAATTCTAATGACATTAAAAGACTAACCAGAAACTAATATGAACAACTTTATATCAATAAATTTGACAATTCAGATAAATGGACAAATTTCTTGGAAAACAATTTACTAAAACAGATGCAAGAAAAAAGAATATCTTTAAAACCCTGTATCTCTCCTTCTGATGAAATTTGTCCTAAAAAGGAATGCCAGGCTTAAATAGCTTTACTGGTAAAGTCGGCCAAACACTTAAGGAAGAAATAACGTCAACCTTACCCACAAAGTCTTTTAGAAAACAGGGAAAGAATACTTGCCAAGTCATCTTTTGAAGCCTGCATAACTCTGGTACTAAAACTAAAGATTTTACAAGAAAAAATATATATAATGAATTAAATCCAGCAATATGTGAAAAGGACACTCCATAATGAAGTGGGGTTTGTCCCAAGTATGTAAAGTTGGTTTAATATCTGAGAACTAATCAACATAATTTATCATATTAACAGACTAAATGTATTTGACAAAATTCAACACCTGTTTGTGATTAAAGAAAATAAAAACTCAATGAATGAAGTCTAAAAGATAATCTCCTTAATCTGATCAAAAGTATATGTAAGAAATCTGCAGTTAACAAATCGAGGATTATCCCCTTTAATAAATTCTGTTCAATACTGTACTGAAGATTTTAGCCGATGCAGTAAGACAAGAAATAAAAGGCATATAGTGTTATATTGAAACTCCTGAAGAATCCTCAAAACAGCTACTTAAACTCTTCACTGAATTTAATTTATCTAGGTCTTGGATAAAAGATAAATATGTACAAATCAGTTATATTTCTGCAAGTTGCAAACTGTTAGAAAACAAAATTTAAAAAATCATACCCTTTACAGTAGTCCCCCAAAAAACGAACACTAAAATACTTAGGAATAAATTTAACCAAAGAAGGCTGGGCGCGGTGGTTCACACCTATAATCCCAGCACTTTGGGAGGCCAAGGTAGGCAGATCACTTTAGGTCAGGAGTTCAAGACCAGCCTGGCCAACATGCTGAAACTCGTCTTTACTAAAAAATGCCAAAAAATTAGCTGGGCGTGGTGGTGTATGCCTGTAATCCCAGTTACTTAGGAGGCTGAGACAGGAGAATCACTTGAACCCAGGTGGCAGAGGTTGCAGTAAGCCGAGATCGCGCCACTGCACTCCAGCCTCGGCGACAGAGCGAGACTCTGTCTCAATAAATAAATTAATTAAAATAAAATAAGTTTAACCAAAGAAGTACAACACCTCTACACTGAAACTACAAAACATTCCAGAGATAAGGTAAAGAAGGTCTAAATAAAAAGAGACATGTCATGTTTATGGATTGAAGATGGAGTTTTTTTGTTTTTTGGATTTTTTTTTGGTTTATAAAATGTAATTTATGTTACTCTGCTATTACATAGGGCATAAGATTTTCACAAGGCTTTTTTGGGACTACAGTCAATGATTAGCAACACACAGTAGTGTTCCAACTCTAACAATCACTAGACAAATGGGACACCCTCTCACGTGCACAAATCTGCATGGAAACATACTAAAGTTTTAGACTTGTGTACTTTAATTTATTTCCCCTTTCTAGTGTGTTAAGAAATGACATGCACTTTAATTTGCCAAAAGCAATGCTGTATTCTGGCAGCAATATGCTACTTCTGTTACATAGTAAAGTGAATACCAGAACTACAAAGTCAGTAAATTTTTATTGGGAAGGGAGGTTGTCAACTTAAACAGCAGCAAATAAAGAGTGAATAAGGAAACTTGCTGTTGCCACAGATACACATGACCTCCTTATGTGATAAAGGAGGCATTTCAATTTGTGAACCATAGCCAGAGATGGCAAGTATGTTTCCATTCAGTCTAATACTTCTGGATTCCTACTAAAAAGGAATATATTAAGAGCATGGAAATGATGCTTATTGAAAGGAAACCCTCGAAGAGTAAGGGAGGGAATGTAGAAATTAAGAAGTTATGTGGAACACTTTAAATTGTAATTAACTACATTTTCATATCTTCTCAGTATTAAAAAACACAGTCACTTGCAGAACTGGTTCAGATTACTTAAATACCAGATACATTTTTAGTCCTCATAGTGTTTGGAAGTTACTTACGTTTATATGAAATGAAGCTATTAATGCTTTTCTGCAGCAGTAACTGCACACCAGGAAAGCCAAGACAAACACAAATCAAGGCATGAAGTTTTCCCAAAGCTGCAGTGTGAAAAGACTATAAACGGTTGATTCCAAACACATAAATCGGTTTCTTTGCTATAGGAAATCCAAGTGAAATAAGGAATGGAGATGTGTAAAAAGGTTTCTTGAAGGAAAGAAGGATGACACCTTGTATGGATTTAGTTTTCAGCCCTTTCTACCGCCTCACATTCTTCTCCTGCACTGTCTGATGTCCAAAGTGTTAGGTTGTCTCTAAGCAATTGCATGATGAGGGTGGTGTCTTTATGAGTCTTCATTCAGTGTATCAACTTCAGCAATGGCCTCATCAAAAGCCGTTTTAGCCAGCGTGTAGGCAAGCTCTGGGTTATTAAGAATCTCATAGTAAAATACAGAAAAGTTAAGAGCAAGCCCCAGGTGGATTGGGTGTGTGGGTTGCATCTCTTTCTTGCTTATATCAAATGCCTCTCGGTAAGCTCCTTGGGAATTAGCTATCATTTGTTTTCGATCATCACCACATGCAATCACATGCAACTTCAGCAAAGTACTGGAAGTAATCACCCTTCGTCTTCAGATGGAAAACCTTACTCTCTGGATTAGTTGCATTGGCTATTAAATATTTATCCAACAATTCCAGGATGGTGGTGCAGATGGATCTCGGCTCAGACTCTACTTTCTCCCAGTAGTCCTTAATCAGCTGCAACTTCTTGTCGGAGGTGTCAGTCTTCTGCTCAATGCTCGAGATGACCCTCCAGGTGGACCTGCAGCCCCCAACTACATTCTTGTAGGCCACAGAGAGCAGGTTGCAATCCTCGTTGGACAGCTTGGCGACCTACTCAGTCACGGCCTTCATGCAGATGGCCATGTCATTGTAGCGCTCGGCCTACTTGGCCAGCTTGGCCTTCTGATCGGCTCCCTCCTCTTGGCGGATGCAGGGCGGAGGGCAAGGAGAGCAAGGACAAGCGCCGACCCGGAGCAGGAGGGGTCCTTCAGAGCTTCACATCTCTGTGGCAACAACTAGAGTCCCACCACTTTGATCTGCTTTTTAGATTGAGTATTTTTTAAGAAGCCACATCTCCCTGAATTCATCTCGATTTTAACACAATCTCACTCCAAATCCCAGCCAGTTTTTAAAATAAAAATGGACAAGTTGATTCTAGAATTTACGTGGATGGAAAAACAAAAGTCTTAACCATAACCAAAGCAATGTTGAAAAGGTAAAGCAAAGTTGAGAGCTAAAGACTTACTGTAAAAGCTGCAGTAATCAAGATTGTAGGTTTAGGATAAGAGAAAGAGATCAATGAACAGAGCAGAAAGAAACACATACATATATATATATGGCCAATTCCGTTTTAACAAAGCTGTCAAGGCAATTCAGTAGGGAAAGAAAAGGCTTTTTAACATATGGTGGAGGAACGACCCTGATAAACATGGAGGGGAAATGAACTTTACCCCACCTCACACAACACAAAATTTAATTCAAGATGATGGGGCTGGGCACAGTGGCTCACACCTGTAACCCTAGCACTTTGAGAGGCCGAGGCAGACAGATTACCTGAGCTCAAGAGTTCAAGACCAGTCTGGGCAATGTGGTGAAACCTCGTCTGTATTAAAAATACAAAAATTAGCTGTGTGTGGTGGCCCATGGCTGTAATCCCAGCTACTTAGGAGGCTAAGGTCCAAGAATCACTTGAACTCTTGAACTTGAGAGGCAGAAGTTGCTGTGAGCCAAGATCATACCATTGCACTCCAGCCTGGGCAACAGAGACTGTCTCCATTGTCTCCAAAAAAAAAAAAAAAAAAGATGATGGAATCATAGACCTCAACGAAAATGTGGAAAAATATCTTCAAAACCATGATATGCTAGGATTTCTTGAAGAGAACATTAAAAGCACTGAACATTTTTCTTAAATAAATTGGACTTCATTGGAAAGAAAGGTGTATTTTCTCCATTCTTCATTGTCATTCCTTTTTCTTTTCTTTTTTTAATATGATGACCATAAGATTTATTACTTGGTGGTTGAAATTTTTCAAGATCTTGTTGGGGTTTGTTGAATTTTTTGAACCATGAGATAATGTTTTTCACCGAATGTAGGACTTTTTTGACTTATTTCTTCAAATTTTCCCCCCTTTTTCTTCTAGGACTCCCCCAATTTATGCTGATAAATTGTCTCATAGATCTCACTGAGACTCAGTTCATTTTTCTTTTATTCTCTTCGGTCTCCAAATTAGATCATTTTTACTTCAGTTCACTGATTTAGCTCATGTGAATTTTTCATTTCTTCTATTGTACTTTTCAGCTCCAGAATTTCCATTTAGTTCTCTTTGTACTTTAGATTTTTCTGTTGAGAGCCTATATGTGTTCAGCTGTTATTAGTTTATTTTTATTGAATTATTTCAGCATATTTAGAGTAACTACTTTGAAGTCTTAGGCTGCTAAATTCAGTATCTGGACCCATTCAGAATCAGTTTCAGTTGGCTGCTTTCTTTCCCAAGTTATGTGTCACACTTTCCTGTTTTTTTTATATGTCTTATTTTCTTATTAAAAACTAGACATTTTTAAGATCAACAGTCCCCAACCTTTTTGTCACCGGGGACTGGTTTCATGGAAGACAATTTTTCCACAGACTGGTGGGGGGGTCATGGTTTTGGGATTAAACTGTTTTACCTCAGATCATCAGGCATGAGATTCTTATAAGGAGTGCACAACCTAGATCTGTTGCATGCTCATTTCACAATAGGGTTTGCACTCTTGTGATCTCATACCACCCTTATCTGACAGGAGGCGGAACTCAGGTGGTAATGCTTGCTTGCCCACCCACTGCTCCTCCTGCTGGGTGGCCCATTTCCTAACAGGCCACTGACCAGTACCAGTCTATGGTCCAGAGTTTGGGGACCCTGTTGTATAGTACATTGTAGTGTGTCTGCATTTCGTTGTTCTGAATGCCTGCCTAGACTAAAACTGCAAAGTCTCTCTCTTACTTACACCTGAACATCTCTATTCAGATGTTTCCCTCTAACCCTAGCTAGCTCCCTGGGGGCCTCACCTGAACTTAATTATTTAGTGGTCAACAAATGAATTGAGCAGGTAGCTGAAATACCTCAAAGACTTCCCACTCTCTGTCACCTGAGCTGTGTGTGAATTAGAGAATACATTGAGAGTCACAGCAAACTGATGTCTCCCTAGGCTTTCAGTTTTTGCCAGACTCTGAGATATTCCACATACATGCCTACTTTAACAGACAGACAGGGATCTGGCAAGTTTATTATCAGGCTTTCGTAGCCCTCTTGCTTCCAGATTTCATCCTTAAACGGAATCTGTAACCTCCAGCCAGTAAAACCTTACATTTTCACTGCCTAACTTGGGGATAATGGAAATACCTCCAGATAGGAAGACCAGTTCTTACCCTATGCAGTTTTTCATGAGTAAACTTATCACCATTGGTTGTTTTCCAGTGCCCTGAAGTTGTTTTTAATAATTTGCCCAGTTTTATACACCCATCTTTCTTAACACTATTAAAAATACCGCCATGATAACATTAGTTTAGCTGTGTCCCTTGGGGCCAATATGTAGTTGGACATTCATTTTTATTGTGGTGGTAATGGTATTTTTTAAAATTTAGGCCGGGCACAGTGGTTCAGGCCCGTAATCCCAGTACTTTAGGAGGCCAAGGAGGGTGGATCACCTGAGGTCAGGAATTTGAGACCAGCCTGGCGAACATGGTGAAACCCCATCTCTACTGAAAATACAAAAATTAGCCAAGCGTAGTGGCAGGTGCCTGTAATCCCAGCTACTCAGGAGGCTGAGGCAGGAGAATCATTTGATCCCAGGAGGTGGAGATTGCAGTGAGCTGAGATCGTGCCATTGCACTCCAGCCTGGGTGACAAGAGCAAAACTCTGTATCAAAAAATAAAAATAAAAAATAAAATTTAGATATAATTCACATACCATAAAATTCACCCTTTTAAGGTATACAGTTGATTGGTTTTCAGGATATTCATAGTGTTATGCAATTGCCACTAATTCCAAAGCATTTTCACCACCCAAAAAGAAACCCTATATCCATTAACAGTCACTCCCCATTCCTCCCTTCTCCCAGCCTCTGACAACCACTGTTATACTTTCTGTCTCTATAGGTGTGCCCATTCTAGACATTTCATATACATGGAATCGTATAGTATGTAGCCTTTTGTGACTAACATATTTCATGCAGTGTAATGTTTTGGAGGTTCATTCATGTTGTAGCATGAATCAGTACTTTATTTTCGTGGCTGAATCATATTCTGTTTTACAGATAATACCACATTTTGTTTATTCATTCACCAGTTGATGGACATTTAGGTTGTTTTTGGTTTTTGACTATTATGAACAATGCAGTTGTGAACATATATTTACAAGTTTTTGTGTGGATGTGTCTTCAGCTCTCATATATACGTAGGAGTGGAATCAGTGAGTTAATAGGGTATTTCTGTTTAATTAGAAGGTAATGACAACTTTAAAACCTGATTTCAGCCATTTAGTAGGAAATTTAATGCACTCACATTTATTGTGATTACCATGATTACCACTTTGTTTTGTGTTTTCTATTTACTAGGCTTTTCTGTTTCTTGGGTTTATTTTTCCCTTCCTTTTTATTGGAATAGTTGAGCATGTATGCGTGTTTGCACTCTGTCTGTCTCTATCTAGTGAGGAAACTTGACTATCCTATTTTTACTTTTTAAATTGTTAACAAATTTAAACTTAAATGTTTATATTAATGTCTACAGTTGATGCAAGTCTCCAAGCTGGGAAAGAACATTATCATGCTTTCAATTATTCTTTTCCTAGCATCTCCCTAAAGAAGTCATCTGGAATGTTAATACTTGTTTCTCTTGTTTCTTTTACCTTTTTACATTATGTTTTAATGATTTTGCATTCTTGCCTATCAATTTTCCTGATTTCTTTGGCCCAACACTATTTTTTGTATAACACATCTGTCTTTTTCCTGGATTCATGATTCATTATTATTTTGTGGAGTACTTAAGGAATTCTTTCAGATAGGCCTTTATGGCTGATAAGTTTTCTGAGTCCTTACATATACAAAAATGTCTTTTACCCTTACTCTTGAATGACAAAATACTCCATTGTTTACTAGCTTCCATTGCTGCTGATGAGGATTTTGATGTCACTCTGATTCTCAGTCTTTTGATTCTTCTATCTAAAAACTCTTAGGATTCTCTGTAGCCTTCAAGTTCTAATGTTTTTCTGCCTAGTATTTAGGTAGTTGTCTTTTTTCTTCCATCCTGCTTAGTACTTGGTGGATAACTTTCTATTTGAAGATCTCTGACTTTACCTTGGGGACATTTTTATATGTAATTTTCTCCTGAATACTCTTATTTGTCAGATATTAAAACTTCTAAATCCATCCACGATGGTACTTAACTCTTCTATTTTTGCTTCTTTGTCTTCTTGTACTGTATTTTTGGAAAGTCCTCAGTAAAATCTTTCGTTCTCACTAACTCACATTGCAGTTCACCCCAGTTAACACTGTTAACTATGAAATTAACCCTTATGATATCATGACAGTATATGTGCCTGAGAGCAATGCCCTTTCTCTACATATGCTGTGTTATAATTTGTCCAGAAATGAATAAATATAGCAGTTTTCAGGGTATGTGCATTCTTTGTATATTTAACAAATCTAAAGATAGAAACTCCTGGCCGGGCACAGTGACTCATGCCTGTAATCCCAGCACTTTGGGAGGCTGAGGCAGGCGGATCACGAGGTCAAGAGATCAAGACCACAGTGAAACCCCGTCTCTACTAAAAAATACAAAAAATTAGCCGGACACGGTGGCGGGCACCTGTAGTCCCAGCTACTCGGGAGGCTGAGGCAGGAGAATGGTATGAACCCAGTAGGCGGAGCTTGCAGTGAGCCAAGATTGCACCACTGCACTCCAGCCTGGGCAACAGAGTGAGACTCCGTCTCAAAAAAAAGAAACTCCTTGCAAAATTTTAAAATTCTCTGACTGTAATGCCCCCTGTAGATTAGTACCCAAAGACATGGGTCTCTTCCCCTCAGTTTCTTAAACTCCTGATTTCCTCAGATGTTATCCTCCTTTGTTGCATGTATGTCTCTTCTTCAGAGTGATGATTTTCCTTAACTGTTTGGTGATTTTTTTTTTTTTTTTTTTTTTTGGTGTTTTACTCTTCTTTGTGTTTTGCAATCCATTTACCTACTTGAGTGTTGAGTAGCTTACTGCCAATGATTATGAGGGAGGGACAGGACAAGCTGCTGAGGGGCAGGAGTGCTGTTGCTTGTCTTCTGGTGTGGGTATTCTCTCCTTCCCTTCTGAGAGTTAGCAGCTACCTGTGACATTGCACTGCTCTGCAGCCCAGTGTGCATCCTTGCTGCTTTAGCCTGTGAATATATGCCTCTGTTGACTGCTGCTTAGCACAAACCTGGGAATGGGGAGGGCCTGATTGACCCAGCTGATCCAGATGCAACTCACTGATTAATCATCCTGATGTATGTCTGAGTGCCCCCAACCTTCAGCTGTCTATGTCCACTGGCTCTGCCTTGAAACTCTTCCTTAACCACTCCTACTTTTGCAGATGTCTTATCGTACATCTGGCTTAGACTATGGCTTCCTTCAGTTACTGCCTCCCTTCCCCACCATTCAACTCCCCACTCCTATAAATATAATCTCGTCTGATTCTAGGAGATTGCTGATAGTCTTTCCTTATTATCTCATGCATTTATGATTTATATTTGTTAACTGTAAATGTCATTTCCTCAGAAAGTTTTTTCCTAACCACCCAATGTAAAGTAACTTCTCACTTTCTATCACATCAGCTCAGTTTATTTTCATTGTAGCATTCATCTCTATTTAATATTTATGGCCTTTTGTTTTTCCAGACCTAAATGCATACTCCTTTAGGAGCATTATATGGTCTATTTACAGCTATATCATAAGTGGTTAGAGCAGTGCCTGATATACAGTAGACATTCAATATATGATAGTTGAAATAAGTGACTTTATCTTTTTTAAAAACATTATCACATTTGTTTAAATTACATAAATTTTAGATTTTATACCAGAAACCAGGCTTAACATCTCTGTTCAAGACAAAAAAAGAGAAACACACCTTTATTAACCAAATAGTTTTCTTTGCCCAAAACTGTATAATTAATTGGTTAAATAATACAAAATACAAAGTTTCTTAACCTCCAGCACTTCAGTCTATATGGCATTCAAGCAAAGCTTGGGGGTGAAATAAAAGCAAAGCTTTGATTTTTCTAAGAACAATATTACAAAGTGACCAGAAGTTAGAATTATGTTTGCTTATAGTTTCTATGACTATGTGAGATATAATTTATTCTCAGGTAAATCGTTAAGTTGAAATTCATCATATTCTTATGCCATATTATTATGGAGCTCCTTTAGCAAACTCAAATTTCCTTAATGGAATTTCCAAAGTCTTAGGTTAAGGACTCACTCTACCAGATAAGATTTTTACTTTTTATCCCTGCATCTCTTAAATTTTATAGCTTTTGATCAGGTGGCTGATCAACCCATAAGGGATAATAATGAACAGTTTTTCAGTTTAGAAATACTGTTTTGAGAGTTAATTCCTTAATTAAATTTAGGTTAGAAAAATATAGAAATGCACATAGGTAGTCATAGTCACTGCTTACATAGTAACTTCTCCATGAAGGAAAAGTCCCTGTCTTGGCGAGTTTTGAGTTGGCCTCTTTTGCTGAGTCTGTTAGTTTTTCAGTCCCCATATATAAAATTTTGTAACATTCTTACTTTCTCCATGGAGATCAAGTTTATTCCCAGATTTTTCCTTGAAAATATTTAAATATTTTATGGCAAAGAAAAGCAGTAGTCACTTTAGAAGACAATCAGAATTTATCTGTTCCATGAAACAAATATTTATATATATGCCATTTGTAAGTCTTCTTGTAGGTTATTTACACTTCTACCATCAAGAAGATGAGCTTAAACCCTACAGAATTAACCTCACATCTTTATAATTCTGATATAAATTACTTTAATTTTGTTTTACTTTTTTTATTTAGGCAAAGATGCAATCTACACAATTCCAGTAAAAAACATTCTTGCTGTGGAAAAACTGGAAGAGAGTTCTTTCAACAAGAAAAATGTAAGTTATGTAAATAAATTATTTAAAGCTTTCTGAACTGCATGTATTAAGTATTTGTATTTCAAGGTATTTGGTAATACCTTGTATTTGTATCACCTATTAGATATTTGTATTCAAATTTTCAAGAGGTTGTTTATTGGATTGTTTACCATTAATCATTAATAGTTCATAAATAGCTAGCTCAAACTGTCTCTTAAAATTGTCCTTTATTGTTGATGCCTCATATAGCTTGCCTAGTTTGTTAAGTTAAAGATACTTTTCTCAAGACTTCCCTGTTATGATATATTTGATAAACCTGGTTTCTGGTATAAAATCTAAAATGTATGTAATTTAAGGAAATGTGATATATAATGTTTTTTAAAAAGATAAAGTCACTTAATTCAATTATCATATATTGAATGTCTACTGTATATCAGGCACTGCTCTAACCGCTTATGATATAGCTGTAAATAGACCATATAAGGCTCCTAAAGGAGTATGCATTTAGGTCTGGAAAAACAAAAGGCCATAAATATTAAATAGAGATGAATGCTACAATGAAATGCTCTACATGGTATTCAAGTCTCTAAATAATACAGTCCCAAGCTATCTGTCCAGCTTTGTCTTCTGCATTCAGTGCATACCATACACCCAAGCCAACCAGGATGATTTCCTTGTTCCTATTTTTCTGCTGCTTTTTCTTTATACTTTTTCTTCCATTAGCAATTCCTTCACTTTATTCTTATCTATATGATAGTCCATTCATTTGGATATGTGTGGCTTCTAAAACTTACATTCTTTTGTACTGCTTAGTACCATGTGACTCAGATTATGCTTGAGACTAACTTGCTTGAAACATAATAATTTCTTAGACATCTTAGCACCAGTTATCTAGCCAAGCAAACTAGATTCCTTTAGGTACTTTTCTTCTGTTTTGTACTGTGTGTTGGTTTGGGGACGCTTGTCACTAACTTTTTATCTTAATTGCCTATGAAGATGTTCCAAGTAATACATACGGAGAAACCACTCTATGTCCAGGCAAATAACTGTGTAGAAGCTAATGAATGGATAGACGTACTCTGCAGGGTGAGCCGATGCAATCAAAACAGGCTCAGTTTTTATCATCCCTCAGTGTATCTGAATGGAAATTGGCTCTGCTGTCAGGAGACCAGTGAAAACACTCTCGGCTGCAAGCCATGTACTGCGTAAGTTTCCTTCTGATTATAAAAGCAATGTGCCAAAATTTGATATATCCATTCAATGTTAATATTACTTGTCCATGAAAAAGGAATGACGTACTGATCCATGCTACAACAAGAATGGGACCTTGAAAAATTATGCTAAGTGAAAGAAGTCAAACATAAAGGCCACATATTCTCTGATCACATTGATGTAAAGTGTCTAGAATAGGTAAATTCATAGAGACACAAAGTAGATTAGTGGTTACAAGGGATAGGAGGAAGGGAGGAATGGGGAGATGCAGAGATGATTTTAGGAGTGAAGAAAATGTTCTAAAATTAATAGTGGTTGCACAAGTTAAAAAAAATTTTAAGGCAATGTTTAAATAGAAGCATGAGCTTGACCAAGTTATCAAGAAAGAAGGGTCCTTAGCATTCTCTTTCTAATTGTATGGAACAACCATTGTATTTCTAAGACTTAAGTAATAATGTATTGTTTTGTGATGAAGCATAGGTTGTGGAAATGATTTTACTTTAAAATTTCCCTCCTTCTGTTTAGAGTCACATAACAACCAAACCTCTCCTTGGCCCCACTTTATTTTAACTGTCAAATGAAACTAAATTTCTGCAAAAGTCTGTGGTTCTATTTTTAGTCTCAAACCATCAGAAGTCCTTGGCATGTTAACAAAATAAAATTTGTCCAATATATTTATTTTTTATTTTTACCATAGAGGTGTCCCTGCAGACATCCAAATAGATATTGATGAAGACAGAGAAACAGAAAGAATTTATTCCCTTTTTACCCTCAGTTTACTTAAGCTGCAGAAGATGGAAGGTAAATACACAATCTATTTTTATATAACCATAATCTTTCATTACCAATTCCTAAAGTAAAAGTTGAAAATACTCATAGATTTACCAAAATGTTATTTATATGAAAGTTGACAAACCCACAGGGGGCATTTTTCATTGACATTCATGAAGTAAAATTCTGTTTTTGCATGAATGTGATGATCCTAATAAATAAAATGTATATATTTTAGTTATCTTGGCTTTGCCAGGGGAAATCCCCTCAGCATAAGACATTTGAAAAATTCTTATTTGAACTACACATTGCATTTATAGAATTTACTTGTCTGATCAGAGATTTGTTTTCCTGTTCCTTTTAGAGGCTTGTGGAACTATTGCAGTCTATCAAGGACCACAGAAAGAGCCTGATGATTATTCTAACTTTGTAATCGAGGATTCTGTAACAACCTTTAAGACAATTCAGCAAATAAAAAGCATAATTGAGAAGCTGGATGAACCTCATGAAAAATATAGGAAGAAAAGATCCAGTAGTGCAAAATATGGGAGCAAGTGAGTGATTTTTAAGCTATCGTAAACATATTTTTAAACAGTTTGAGATTGCCTCTCCTGCCCCACCCTCACACCTCCTGCTCACCCACATCTCTCAAGACCCGGCTGAGGACCATTCTCTGGTGTAAGTTTCCCTGGCCACTCAAACTCAAAGTGCTCTTTGTGGCCGGGCGCGGTGGCTCAAGCCTGTAATCCCAGCACTTTGGGAGGCTGAGACGGGCGGATCACGAGGTCAGGAGATCGAGACCATCCTGGCTAACACGGTGAAACCCCATCTCTACTAAAAAATACAAAAAACTAGCCAGGCAAGGTGGCGGGCGCCTGTAGTCCCAGCTACTCGGGAGGCTGAGGCAGGAGAATAGCGTAAACCCGGGAGGCGGAGCTTGCAGTGAGCCGAGATCGTGCCACTACACTCCAGCCTGGGCGACAGAGCGAGACTCTGTCTCAAAAAAAAAAAAAAAAAGTGCTCTTTGTGTTGTTCAGTTTAGCCGTCATTTCACTGTGTTGGTGCTATACTTTATCCACTTTTAAATTTCATATATATGTGTATATGAAATTACATATGTATATATTTATATATTATTTGTATTTATATAAAAAATATGTATTTATATATATTTAGTTTTTGTAGAGACAGGTTCTTGCCCTGTCACACAGGCTGGAGTGCAGTAGTATGATCATAACTCACTGTAACCTCCAGCTCCTAAGTTCAAGCGATCCATCTCAGCATCTTGAGTAGCGAGGACTACAAGTGTGCACTGCCGTGCCCAGCTATTTGTTTTATTTTTTGTGGAGACAGGGTCTTGCTATGTTGCCCAGGCTGGTTTTGACTTTCTGACCTCCAGTGATCCTCCTGCCTTGGCCTCTCAAAGTGCTGGGGTTACAGACATGAGCCAACACTACCAGCCTGTCACCAGTTTTAATGTTATGTTCAATTGTAATTCATTTCTTGAATACTTAGTAGGTCTTTGTTTTGTTTTTGTTTTTACTGATCCTCCTTCTACAGTACATAATAAGAATTCACAAAACTCACCCCCCAAAAAAAATAAGCTGTAAAAGTGCTACAAGTACTTTATAGTTGATTTTTTGGACCACTTCAGATGTAGATGGATACTACGATGGGTAACAACAGCAACAACTCGCATTTATTGGAAGGGGCATTGTGCTTAGTACTTTACAGCTTAGATTGCTTTTAGAAGCAAGTTATGAAGTCCCAATTGAGGTGGCTTAAACAATAAAACTATTTACTCTTGCAAATTAAGTAGTTAACTTCTACAGTTGGTTAATTCAGCAGCTCAGCACTGTCATCAAGGAACACCTGCCACTCAGCCAACCTCAACAAGGTGATTCCTCAGGCTTATTCTCTCATGAGCTGCAATAATTCAGAGCCCCACATTTTTATATTATAGCATCCAGAGGCAGAAAAGGCTGTTTTCTCCTTACTAGGAGAAAGGAACCTTCTCTAGAGTTACCCCCGGCCTTCCCTGAAACACATGGCTGCCCAATGTTAGAGCAGAATCGGGGTCTGTTTACAAAGAAGTGGCTAGGGAGGGGATGGTTCTTGGGCCGCCAAGTAACAGTGTTTGCCACAGTGAACACTCATTGATCCTCAAATCAGCTCAACTTGGTTTTATCCTCATTTTACAGCTAGTGAAATGGAGGCTTGGGGAAGCTAAACGCCTTGCCCAAGGTCACACAGCTGACTAGGGCTCCGAATCCTGGCCCCACCACTTTAAATGTTCTTTGAAAAGTATGTGTATTAATAATTATATTTTTTATTGATGTACAATAAAAATCAATTTGACAGGTATAAATATTTATATTCTTCCTAGATAGCTGCCTCAGTTAGGTTATTATAAGCATCCTAATCCTGTCTTTTCTGTACTAATGTAATTGGTTCTCTTCCAACAGCAGTAATCCAGTTTCCTTGGAGCCCTGGGAAGTTTCCATATGAGATCCCAGACATTCTTTCTTAAATTTCTCATACCCATACACACCATACCACTTCCCAGTTTTATTTTTCTCTATTAAAATATATCATGCCCTACTGTACTAAATATCTTATTAATAATTTTTATTTACCCTATACCAGAGTGTAAGTTCCATGATGGCAAGGTTTTTCTTGGTCTGTTTTGTTTACTACTTTAAGTTCTACACTAGGGTCTAAGATTTAATAGGTGGTCAGTAAGTACTCGTTGAATTAATGAAACAAGATTTGGCATGAGAGATTATCCAGGGAAAATTCTAAATACTTAATGGATTATATATTTGTCACCCTTTAAATTTTTATATTTCTTAAATTTTGAAAAATGACTTTTTTTCTTTTCTAGGGAAAATCCAATTGTTGGGAAAGCATCTTAGAGTTTAACAGATTGGTTCAGAAGAACTGGAAAATATTATTTTTCTTGGAGCTTTTCAATTCATCATATATTTTGTTCATAGTATTTAAGAATGAACATTCGCTTCAATGTCATCTGCCTCCACATTGTATTTAATATTTAATAATTGAAATTAATTGTTTGGGAATCCTGGTATTGATGTATTACTAGAGAATTTAAAGCCCAGGATTCCCTTCATACCTGTGTGACCAAATCTATATTTCTGCAACTTCTTTTTAATCGAAAGAATCTTCCTAGAAAAGCTTTGTAACAAAGGGAGAACTCCTCCGTAGCGAGAAACCATCTCTTCTTATAACACTCTGTTCTGTGGACTTGTTTTGACTACCATTAGTGCCTGCTCTATACTGCCAACATTGTGTTTTACTAGAAAATTCCAATTCATGACAGTTCGGAGCTTTTCATTTAGTTCATGTAGACCCTCCCGCTTTAAAAAAGAAAAAAAAATAAGAAATGATTTTCCTTTGGTCCATCAGTCATTACAGGTTCCATTCAAGACAGTGATAGAAATTTTAGAAAACTGCCAGAGCATCCTTGAAAGTTGCTAGATCCTTTTGCCTAAAGATGTAAACAAAACTCAAGACAGGAGGAATCAGGGAATACGTGCTATTGTGTGCATCTTGTTTACATTTGGAATCAGTGATGGCAAAAGAAATAATGAGACCTCTGAAATTGTTTTCATTGTTTTAAACACCAGGTACTCATTTTCTTGATTTGAAAGTTTAACATGACTTCTAAGGACATCTCTTCTGAAAAAGAAAGTAAACAGGGATGAAGGTGGTAGGAAAGTCACTTGACTTCACCTGCTGTTTCATGTTATAATAAGGGCCACCATAAGGATGCCCTCCTCATAGTGTTTGGTTCTGCTCTTACTCGAGAACGGTCACTCGGCGCACTTTAATAATCTGGACTGCTCCAGATTATACTTTAGATACTTCATGGTATCTAATCTTTATGATCAGTTGAATGATCAGTGTTTAAGTCTAAAAATAATGCTTTCCTGAAAATGTTTATATTTCATTACTGTTTCCTTATTGCCTGCTAGCCAAATGGAATTTGGGCAAGCAACTCTTTGAAGACTTTTTTTACCCTAGAAATTTACTTTTGTCCTAAAAACCCTAACTGTAAATAAGCAGTCGAAGCAAGTTGCCACCTTGAATTTGAGGGATACACTTTGCTTCATCAGTATTAAAAACCATGGTACTTTTATTTTGTCTTTTTTAATTCAAAACATTTTCTAAATGTGGTACTTTGAACCTTGGAGTATTTACATGTTTCTGTTCAAAACTGTGACTTATTAATGTAAGTCTGCTAGTAGTCCTTTTTTTGTTTCCCTGAGCATAAGCTATATTTCAAGATATACTTTGCCAATTTTGTTATTGGTGGGTAATTGTTTTTAAATTATATTGTTACTAGGTAATTATTTTTAAAGACTACTGGCATACCATCAAAGTTGTTCCATAAAAGAATATAACTGAGCAATGTATTTCTCTAAATGACTTGTAAAAATCAATGAGTTACATTTAAGTCTGCATTATGGTAGATTATTACTCCTGGCTCATTTTAAAGACAGTTTGAAAAAGTCCTTAAATTTTATAAGCTTGTAGATTCCATAAACTACACTGATTTATACATTTGAAAGAATTTAGCCATTTAATAAATTTCTCATTCTCAACTTGCATTTAGATTAAAATTCTTTTTATGAGTCTCTGAAATGTCTACCTGCGAAGAACATGTAAACATTGCCAGGTACCAGTCATTATTCTTTAGTGGCTTTTTAGTCCTCTGCTATTTTTTTAAGGCAAAAGAAATATTCATCTAACATTTCTAATATCAAATCCCCAATTGTGATTGTTTTTAAAGATCATGGCATGATCACAGGGACCAAGGCTGTGTGCATGCATAACTCTGGATTTGAAAGGAGGAGAGTTCAGCCATCTAGTTCTTTTCTTCACATGACACTTTTAAACAGCCAGTTTGACTGAAATTAACCAACTTGGCACAGCCTAAAAAGAAGTAATGTGAAATTAAATTATTTTTCTTTGAAAGTCTTTTGAAATAAGAGACCATGTAAGTAGGACCCTAAGATAACCAAGGAATTTGCTTCCAGGGCCCTCATTCCTCTGCCATTACTTACAAATTTTTTAATTTTTACTACCTAATACTCTTTCTCTACCTTTTCCACATTTGAAAACATACAAGGCAGCTCACTTCATCCAAAAACCTAAAAACTCCAGGAAGGAAAGAAAAGATAATATGGGGAAACTTGCCATAGATGCCGGTTCTGGTTCTTAGTTTAGCCATTTCCATCAGTTGAAATTGTGGTGTGATCTGTGCTTGTTTTGTTGTTTTGTTTTTGTTTAGCTTTGTTTTTTAATATTCATTTAATAAGATGATGGGCAATAGCAAAGATTTTTACTCCCAGGAATATAATTTATCAAATTGAACTATTTTATTTGCCAAAGAAACTTGTTTTTAATATCACGGGTAATGGGTAAGTGTCAAAACTAGGCTTTTTTTAATTAAACAAAAGAAGGTGACGAATGATATGGCTTTTGTTTCTGTTTCTGAAGCCTGATTTCATTTATGCCAGGTTTTGAAAAACATCTTTTTATTAAGTGAAAGCACCTTTAATTTGCTCTAACGGTACATCCTGTAAAGACAGAATTCTGCATAGTGTGTTAGGTGTCTTTACAGTATGGGAAAAATATAAGACTCATTCTAGAGTTAAATTACCAATCTTGGTTGATATTATCTGCTTCCATTTTTATTAATTTGGAAATTAATATGTTGCTAGTAAATATTGGTTTTTACAGTACCCAGTTTGAAAATGTAAGTTATCAAAACTTAATGTAGTGAATTTGTTTAACCATGTTGTATTGTTGAGAATGTATTTTTATTTAAATTTTATTTTCTTATCAAGAGTATTATAAAAATTAACTTTTGTAACTGTCGCTTGGAAATAACTCAAATAAATTACAAGAAGCCTGTCTGTTCTTTGTGAGACTGTATTTTCTTACTGATTTAGTAATTTCTCGTTTAAAATTATTATACCTTTCCTATTAGTAAGGGAACTGTGGAAGTGAGAAGTCTCCAGTAAGAACAATGCAATCTGAAAAGTGTTCAGTTTTCTTAAACTTAACTAGGCTGATTTTTGATGGGTGGGTTCTTTTTTTTTTTTTTTTTTTTGAGACGAAGTCTCGCTCTGTCCCCAGGCTGGAGTGCAGTGGTGCGATCTTGGCTCACTGTGACCTCTGCCTCCTGGGGTTCAAGTGATTCTCCTGCCTCAGCCTCCCGAATAGCTGGGACTTCAGGCATGCACCACCATGCCCAGCTAATTTTTGTATTTTTAGAAGAGATGGGATTTCACCATATTGATCAGGATGGTCTCTCTCTCTCTTGACCTTGTGATCTGCCCACTTCAGCCTCCCAAAGTGCTGGGATTACAGGCGTGAGCCACCGTGCCTGGCCTCTAATGGGCTGTGTTCTTATTTGTTCATTCATTCAACAGACTTGTTTTGAGGACCCATGGTCTTCAAAACACCTTGCAGGCTCCTGTCATTCCCTAGAGCCATGTACATCTGTCATGGAGGAATATAATTCACTTGTGTCTAGATACAGTTTAAAGCTGAGTTTTCCAGACTATATTTGACTTTTTAGAGAAGAGTGGAAAGAAGAATTATTTCAGAGCCTCTGGTTACTCAGGCCGTGCACTGACCCCTGCAGATTAACCTACCCCATAGCTTGACCTTCAGTGCATCATCCTTCAGGATGTTAGAATTTGCCTGTGTTGTGCCATGTTAGTAAGATACCTGGAGAATATAAAGTGACAGCACCAGAGACCAGGTTAGTGGGTGTAACTTGTGCCCTCCCTGGTTCGTGCCTGAACCCTTTTATGATAGCATCCCTAAAAACCCTTCTGTAAAACAAAGCCCCTGGGCTCCAGAGGAATTTAAGGTTAACAAAGTGGAAAGGATAGGGTTCTGAATCTCTATATTTATCAAAACATTAGAATTCCTCTCATACTAGCGCATGTATAGAATAGAACTTGTGAAAAGCATCAGATTAGAAGTAAACTAGGCATTTAAGGGAGAGGCCATACTCCTATTTCAAATTGTTTGATTCCAAAATGAGAGACACCCAGGGCCAAACAGTGTCCCTTTATTACACAAGAATAAGAAACAAGACATACTTTGGCACTCCTGGTATACATTTTTCTACTCTACTGGCAAGTACTGAACTCCTCTAGAAACGTTTCAGAGAATAACCTGTCTTGGGTACCGACCATATTCAGAGATCTTTGGTCTTAATTCTTCATACATATCTTCACCTGAGGTTTGCTCTTTTGTGGCCAAAAGGTCATTCTTTGGCTTACCATTTTGCCATTTGACTTCAAAGTTCGGGGACGCCATTTGCCATCATATTTTGAGCTTATGTCTATTTTTTATATTGACAGCAGAGGTGTGACTTGTTTAATTAATGTACTATTAAGATTTTATCACTTTTCTGCCTTATATTTCAAACCCTTTTTGTTTCGTACTATTAGGCAAAGCCTTTGTGCTTTTTATTGATTTGCTTTTTGAGATGGAGTTCAGTCTTAGATACATAAATTTTACACATCAAGAAAGAATTCTGTTGTCTAGAGCAGATAAGATTGTTTTCCAAACTTAACATTTTTCTCAACTCCATCCAGAGCCAAGCCTGCAGAGTTAGAGGAGCAACCATTATTTTAATGGTTCCCAATGCACAATGAGGTAAATGATCCCTAGAGAGACACCTCAGAATCTGCATCAGAATGTAGTTTTTGTTTGTTTTTGTTTTTTGAGGTGGAGTCTCACTCTGTTGCCCAGGCTGGAGTGCAGTAGTGGGATCTCGGCTCACTGTAACCTCCACCTCCCGGATTCAAGCAATTCTCCTGCCTCAGCCTTCTGAGTAGCTGAGATTACAGGTGCCCACCACCACGCCTGGCTAATTTTTGTATTTTTAGTAGAGACGGGGTTTCACCATGTTGGTCAGCTCGTCTGAAACTCCTGACCCTGGGTGATCCGCCCGCTTCAGCCTCCCAAAGTGCTGGGATTATAGGTGTGAGCCACCATGCCCAGCCAGAATGTAGTTTGAAAGACACTGTCAATATTATTTTACGTTTGGAAATGCAAAATATCACCTATTTTTATAATACAAACTACCAAAAACAAAGGTCAACAAAATCATCACTGAGAGAGAGTCATAGATGAGGCCATAATTCTCACCTGGAGACCTTTGGGGCTTGAGGTTTTGTTGTTAACATGGGACATTTGCTTTTTAAAGCTTGGAAAACAGGAATATAGGCTAAATTAAATTCCGAATCTTGACATAAAGTCTTAGTACTAAACTACCATCAAAATTATGTGTCAGGAGTAAGAATACAGCAAAAATCACTGGTCCCTTAGAGCTTATACTCCAGAAAATGGAATAAAAGTAAAATATGTCAGATAGTGGTGTGGAGCAAAGTAATGTGCAGGAAAGAGACAGGGAGTGCTCAATGCGATGAGGGATCAAGGAAGGAGATATCTTTCAACAAAGACCTGAAGAAGGTGAGGAAGGAAGTGATGTGGATATGTAGGGGAAGATCCTTGTAGGAAGAAGAAATAAAATAACACGGTATGCTGAAGAACAGCAAGGGGATTGGTGTGGCTGAAGCAGGATGAGTGAGAGGGAATGGGAGACAGGAAACCTGGGCGATGGAGGGTCAAGTGGCTCAATGATGTGATTCACTTACCTTTTTTGGATTGCTCTGACTGCTATGTTGAGAAACATCTCAAGGAGGCCATAGGAGGAAGAGGAGACAGGGGAGACCAGTACACTCATCAGGTGAGGGGTGATAGTGATAGTGCCATGGGTGATTGGAGTGGTCAGGTTCTGGTTATGTTTGATGGTAGAGCCAACAGGATTTATTGACAGGCAGAATGTGGGAGAACGGAGTCTGGGAAGATCCAGTAGCTTAAGCAACTGGAAGAAAAGGGGTCATTCACTGAGCTGGGAAAGACTATAGGAGGAGCAGGATTTTACGTGTTTTATCTATGTCCACGTTAATGATTCCCGGAAGCCAGGTCCACTTAAGTCACTTAGTAGCAGCCATATTTTATCCAGTTTTAAACATTTATCATAACTTCCTCACCAGATTGTAAATGACTCCTACAACCCTTGCACTTAGTTGCGAAAAGGCTCAATAAACATTCCATGAAGGAATATCTTACTGTGGCTAATGGTGGAACAGCAAGGGCTTGGCTGACAGTGATGACTCAACTAGAAACTGCATTTATGATCTTGGTTAAATAACCTTTTTGGGTTTGTGTGTCTTTACAAGTGTAAGATTTTAAAGATTATATTGTCAAGAAAAAGTATCAGGCCCCTGCTACCCACTACACACCCTGCTAAACCCAGGGGCCCTAAGATGCTGCCCTCAAGCTGCTCAGGGTCAAGCTAGGGACTGGACCAGAGGGACCTGAGGATTTTTCATAAGTTCAATGCCCAGACAACCCCTAGGACCCCTCTCACCCCCCAATTATTTGTGTAGATCATTTGATTCCTCCAGTGGACTCTTTTTGAGAGGATGTTCCCAGCCTTCCCCAAAAACTCCATGACAATGGGCCAATTTAGCAGCATCTTCGACCCTGTAGAATGTATTGTCATGCTTCCCCAAGAAGAGTCCTGGTCATTCCTGAGATTTTTGGCTTTACCAATGAAAGAGCCTGGTGTGGGAAATGAACCCAGCACCCATTCTGCCAAGGCGTATAGACAAAAAGCAGCCTTGACCAGGAGCAGTGGCTCATGCCTATAATCCCAGCGCTTTGGGAAGCTGAGGCAGGCGGATCACTTGAGGTCAGGAGTTCAAGACCAGTCTGGTCAACATGGTGAAACCCCATCTGTACCAAAAAATACAAAAATTAGCTGGGCATGGTGGTGCGTGCCTGTAATCCCACCTATTCCGTAGGCAGAGGCTACAGTGAGCCAAGACTTTGCTACTGCACTCTAGCTTGGGTTGGACAGAGTAAGACCTTGTCTCCAAAAAAATTTAAAAAGCAGCCTTATGGCTCAAATAAGGAGCGGAAGGGACTGACAGTTGCATTATGTTGGCACAGAACACATCTTGGATGATAATGGCCCCTTCCAGTGTGCAGCATAGATCTGGACATTCTCTCCTCTGGCTGGCCAGCCACTCGCCTACCCCTCCCACTGTTTACAGGAAACGTGGAAGAAATTAAAACTTGTGGCCAGTAAGAGTGTAACCATCATGTGGAGACTCAATTGGATTTTTTTGTGTGTGGTGGTTTAAAAGAAAACAAAACAAAATACTACATTTCAAAAACATTTGCAGCAAAAAATAAAGTAAATCATTATCTCAAGCTAATTTTCATAAGTAAATGCTCTGTTTACTTGTATCTTGGAAAGTTGCAAAACATTTTATTTTATTTAAATGCTTAAGGGAATGTAGAGATTTGCTCAGTTATGAGATAGAAATCCTTAAATCTAATCACTCAATTTGAAACATTTTATCCACATATTGAGAAATATGTGAAAAGTTTTACCAACAGACCACTAAAACATAGTAGGGAAGCAAATCATATCACCTGCACACCCTAAATTCCTGAAGTCTATATAGCAGCCAGTGAAAGTGCCAACATTCAGCTAACCTTTGTTTTTCAGCCACCCTAACAACAGCGGGGGGTGCAGGGAGGGGAATGGGGTTCACATTTCCAGTCATAGTTCAAGAAGTGTTTTCTCAAACCAGTCCCAGGCTTCCTACAATTTCCTGCAATTCCAATACAAGCAACCACACAAGGTGGGGGGTAGGAGGAAGAGCTGGTCCTTTGGCCTCCTCTCCACTGGAACCCTTCACTTGTCTTAAGACGAAAAACTGGCCTGGAGGTGGGGGGTGTGGGGCTCCTCAGGCAGCAAGAGCCACTTACAGAGCCTGGGAAGGCCTGGCCTACACCAGTTTCAGACCCCACAACCCTCCTTCAGGGCTTCCAGGGCCGCTCTTGGGGCCACATAGGTGGGCTTAGAGGATCAGTGCTATCGTGCCCTCTGCTGAACTAGTGCACATAATAAATTCTAAATAAGCGTTATTATTACTACGAGGCCTGAGACAGACACCCAATCTCATAAGAGGTGCCCAAAACACTTAGGTAGACCTCCTTCAGACCCTTGATGCTCACTCAACCTGTAGGGGGTTTGACTGGGGATCACACTTTGAGAGCCATCGGCTGCTCCATCTCTTCATAAGACTGGCTCTGCCTGTGACAAAGCAACACTGGGACCACCTTAGAACAGTAGTTCTCAACCAGGGATGGTTTTTGCCCCCAGGGGGCATTTGGCAGTATCTCAATTTTTATTTTTATTTTTTAAGTTTCTGAGACAGTCTCGCTCTGTCGCCCAGGCTGGAGTACAGTGCTGCAATCTTGGCTCACTGCAACTTCTGCCTAGCAGGTTCCAGTGATTCTTGTGCCTCAGCTTCCCAAGTAGCTGCAACTACAGGCATGCCCCACCATGCCTGGCTAATTTTTGTGTGTGTGTTTTTAGTAGGGGTTGAAGGGGTTCACCATATTGGCCAGGCTGGTCTCGACCTCCTGACCTCATGTGATCCTCTCATCTTGGCCTCCCAAAGTGCTGGGATTACAGGCATGAGCCACCATGCCCAGCCTCAAAAAATTTTTGTGTTGCTGTTGATATCTAGTGGTTAGAGGCCGGAGATGCTGCTAAGCATCCTACAAGGTACAGAACAGACCCCTGCCACAAAGAAGTGTCAGGTCCAAAATGTCACTAGTGCCTAGTGTATCCAACAGTTAAGAGCACAGGCCTAAGGGACAGACCTGGTGCCACTGGCCAACCGAGCAGCCTTGGCCATGTTCCCTAAGCTCTGCAAACCCTAGTCTCCAAGCATCAAATGGGAATAAAGATATCTGACCTCAGAGTTGGTGTGTGGAACATAAACAGAGTCACACAGCTCAGGCCCGTGAGCACACGAGCAGGCGCTCGGTGAGTGCCAGGCTTTATTTTCAGGCAATCCAAAGCTCTCTGCAAGGGGAAAAACCACTTTGCTCTGTCTGAGCTACAGAGACCTTGTTTTCATAGATCAGGGCATCATGACCCCAGGTTCTCCATTTGGCTGTGCGCCTGACTTCTCCTCTCTATTACTTTTCTCAGTGCTAGGGAACTCATGCAAGGGTGCAGGTGGAAGCCCACCGGGGGCGAGAAGTACACACAGAAATCTCCTCCCTGCCTAGCAAAGCAGCAGTATCATCACGCAAGAGCTCCAGAGAAACCTCTTTTCTCAGAGCTGCTGGCTCAGCGGAGCAAAGGTGACTTTGTGGGACTCTGCGCGGGTTGAACCAACCCTAACTAGGATATTATGAGCCATGCTGGTCCCCCAGTAGGAGGGCCCAGGCCTCACAGTGGAGACTCAGGAGGAGTGGCCTCCACACCACACCTCAGAGGAGGGAGGTGGAGGAGCTGCTGGGCCTACGGGAGGGAGAGCTAAAGGGCTCCCTGAAGAGGAGAGATCAGAGCCCTGCCAGAGGCCCTGGTGGCAAGAAGGGCACAGAATGGGAGGCATGCCATGATGGTGATCCCATGCCAGGAGGAAATTTATTTTCTTTCTTTCTTTCTTTTTATTTTTTTCTTTGAGATGGAGTCTTGCTCTGTCGCCCAGGCTGGAGTGCAGTGGCACCATCTCAGCTCACTGCAAACTTCTACCTCCCAGGTTCAAGCGATTCTCCTGCCTCAGCCTCCTGAGTAGCTGGGATTACGGGCATGCACCACCACACCAGGCTACTTTTTGTATTCTTAATAGAGACAGGGTCTCACTGATACACACAGGAGACACAGAAATACTGGATATAAGAGGGCAGTTCCCTGGCAAAGGCCCACCCTCAAGCCTGGAAACCGGCGGCCCTAAATGAGGACACACATTCCTGTTTTCACACCAAAAGTTGTCTTTGACCTGCCACGCTCCCCTATCCTGTGCCTATGTAAACCCCAAACCCTAGGCTCCACAAGCCGATGAGATGAACAGAAGAGCAGAATGGCATAACGCCCTGGCAAAGAGAAGAGAAGAGGAGGGGTGTGTGAACAACGAGAAGAGTTCGGCTGGGGACGGTTGGAGAGGAGATTGGCCACTGAATGGTCAAACTCGAGGGAAAGACCATCTTCCCACTCCATCCCCCTTCCAGCTCCCCATCCATCCCACTGAGAGCCACCTCCACCACTCAACAAAACCCCTGCATTCACCATCCTTTAAGTCCATGTGCGACCTGATTCTTCCTGGATGCTGGACAAGGACCTGGGTACCAAGAGGGCACTGAAGTCAGTTAAAACTTGAGCTGTCCATGGATGGCAATACTGAAAGAGTGCACTGTAACATGCACCCCCTTGGGCTTTGGGGGTTGCAGACACCCACCCCCTGACGCTGCCCTGGGGCTGGAGCCCAGCTGTATTCACCCCAGCTCCTGCACCTGCCCATCCGTTCCCCCTCCCATAAGGGGTTTGAACACATATGGCAGCCGAACAGATGAGCCATACCCCGCTTGGAGGGTCAGGGAACTCTCCCATTTTCATCACCGTGTTGCCCAGGCTGGTGTCAAACTACTGGACTCAAGCAATCCACCCACCTCAGCCTCCCAAAGGGCTTGGATTACAGGCATGAGCCACTGCCCTTGGCCTCCAGGAGGAAATTTTTTACGGTGTCGAACCAAAAACTGCCTCCTGCAGGCCCTGTCCTTCCCCTAGCCCTCTGCCCCTGGACCGTGCCTCTGGAAGGGCAGCCCCACCCAGTTCTGGAACAGTCCTGGGGGCAGAAAGGGCTTCAGAAGTTCCCACTGCACCAGCATGTGGGTTCCACCTGGGCTAGGGTTAACAGATTTAGGAAATAAAATATAGGACACCCAGTTAAGTTTGAATTTCAGAGAAGCAACAAATAATTTATTAGTCCACGTATATTCCATGTAGAACTTATGTATTTTATCTGGCAGCTCTCCTCCCTCCACACACGGAGGACACAGTCCCTCGGGAAGAGAAGCCCCTGGGGAGAGGCGCTCTGCCCTCGGCCTGCCTGTGGCTGCTGGTTCTGAGGGGCGGAAGGTGCCTGCGGAGGGTGTGCCCCTGAGCTCTAAGCAGGATGCAGTCAGCTTATGAGGGACCATCTTCAAGTCTCCAGAAAGTTCTAAGTTCAAGGAAGGGATAAAACCCCAAGCAGGCCCAAGGTAGCCCCAACCTCCCTTTCCCGGCCCTCCCCTGTCCCATGGGCCCCTCCTTCCTCCCTCCCTCCAGCAGGGCCTCCCCGCCCAGCCTCAGTGAGGACTTGGCCCCAAGAGGCCTCTCTCAGGAGACCCACTGGGCACCCAGCCTTTGCTCCATCATTGGAATCACCCTGGTGCGGACGCGTCTCAGAGCCTGGAAGCTGGAGTCAGGGCCCTAGGTTCCTTTCCTTGCTGTCATGTCCCCTTAGGCAAGTCCCGTGCTCACCCAGTCTCCATTTCTTTCTCTGGAAATTGGAGACTAAGGCCCCTGCCTCCCTTAGGAAGTGTGAAGCTGGTGGTAAAGGAGGACACCTGTGTTCCGGGCAGTCATTATTCTCTGCGGCCCTAAATCTAAGTCTGTGCAAGGGGTCACCACTATGGCCGTCTGCTCTTTCCCATTTGAAAACGTAATGGGGTGAAGAGTGGCTTCACGACAGCCTCCAGGGACCCTTTAAACTCTTCTAATAGAAAAGATGCGGCCAGGCACAGTGGCTCACACCTGTAATCCTAGCACTTTGGGAGACCGAGGCAGGTGGATCACCTGAGGTTAGGAGTTTGAGACCAGCCTGGCCAACATGGTGAAACACTGTCTCTACTAAAAATGCAAAAAATTAACTGGGTGGAGGCTGAGGCAGGAGAATCGCTTGAACCCAGGAGGCGGAGGTTGCAGTGAACCGAGATCGTGCCACTGCACTCCAACCTGGGCTACAGAGGGAGACTTGGTCTCAATAAAAGAAGAAAGAAAAGAAAAGAGAGGAGAGGGGAGGGGGAGGGGAGGGAAGAAAAGGGAAGGGGAGGGGAGGGGCTCTACTCCATATAGCAGGATGAGTCACACCTCAGAGTAGAAGGTCCTCCTCCATTCCTTGCAGTTCAAAAACCCTCATTTTGAATATTTTCACATTCCAAGAATCATATTTGAAGAGCATCTTTGACTCTTTTTCAAATTCCCATGTCATCTAAACTTTCATGACCTCGGGGAAAGAGCCTAGTCCACCCTTCTAGCCTCACCTGGCTCTGCCTCAGGGCACAATTCTGCCAGCATACAGGCCACAGTCCAGATCGCCAGGCACAGGCAAGGTTCAGGTGCCAGACACTGGGGTCAAAGTGGACCAGAGTTCTAGAAGCAGAAATACGGGCTAATGCAGAGGGCATTCATATGCATTTCATGAGCACTCTCTTACATAATCCTCACAACATCCTGACACCTAGGGAGAGTCTGCTGCCCAGAAAGGGTAAGTGGCCATCCCAACAAGGAAGGTATGGCCCAGAACAGTCCAACTCATCAGGCCAGCAGGTGGAAGCCTGAGTGCAAGGCTTAGAAAACTTGAAGGCAGGCTAGCGCATGCTCAGTGCCTCTGTGGGAGGCTCAGCTACTACTGAGGAGGAAGCGCAGAGTCACAGGATGCGATGGCGCCACTGACCAGCCTCTGAATGCAGGGGCCCGGAAGGGAACCTGGAGGACCAGGAATGGGGAAGCTGGATGAGGAAACAGGAAGCATCGTGGCAGGCACCTGTGATTTCTGACCCGCAGCCCACCTCAAAGATGCCACGTCTGACGCCAGACAGCCCAGGAGCGTACCCCTCTCGGGTCTGAATGGACCCAGTAGGCGGTGTGGAGGACAGCCACGTGAGATGTCAGCGGGGGCCTGGCCAGAGCCCAGGGGAACAGGTGCATCACCCGCCCTGGAGCCCTGAAGTCCATCCCGCACATGCCCTGGTGAAATGCTTCCCAGCACCAGACCTAGGCTGGGCCCAGACACAGGGCACTGTGCCAGATGGGCCCTGAGTCACCCCTGCCTTCCCAAGCTCAGAAGCCACCTCCACCCTCATTTCCCTACACTCTGCTCTGCTCCTCCCTCAGTGTAGACTCCTGAGCCCAATGTCCCTGCACCTCCAGGCCCAGGCCTCAGGCTCACTGGACGCTTGTTTCTAATCCTCATTCACTGACAGTGTTCTGCCCAGTCCTGCGGATCTGGGCAGGCTAGGGGCCAAGGTCAGGCCTCAGAATCCCTCCTCTCTGTGGCTCAGTCTCAAAAACTGACTGGGCTCAGATACATAAAAGTTTAAGGACATTCTCCCAATATCCTGGATGCTCTGTCCCAAGTTCAGACAGCCACAGAGAATCCAGGATAATCCTCTCCAGCACGGTCATCCCACAGAGTGACCACATCTGAGTACCTTCCAGGAAATTTTCAGGTACCAGGCAGATTCTTGACGCTTGAAACAACCCCTTCACTCAGCGCCTGGGGATCAGCCAGAGGGCTGTCTTCACCCGCCCTCCTTAAACCCCCTATTTCAGTGCAATCCCTGGGAGATGGAGGGGTCTCTTCTCAGGCTTCTGCAAATCAGTTTCCCATCTGAGAGTTAACATTTTAGGGAGCTTTGGAAAGAAAGAGAAACATTAGACCAGTGGTTCTCCAAGTGTGGTCCCAAGACCAGCAGCATCGGCATTACCTGGGCACCTGCTAAAAATGCATCTTTCTGGCCGGGCACGGTGGCTCACACCTGCAATCCCAGCACTTTGGGAGGCTGAGGCAGGCGGATCCCGAGGTCAAGAGATCGAGACTTTCCTGGCCAACATGGTGAAACCTCATCGCTACTAAAAATACAAAAAACTTTAGCGGGGCATGGTGACACATGCCTGTAGTCCCAGCTACTCAGGAGGCCGAGGCAGGAGAATCACTTGAACCCGGGAGGCGGAGGTTGCAGTGAGCTGAGATCGCACCACTGCACTCCAACCTGGGCGACAGAACCAGATTCCGTCAAAAAAAAAAAAAAAAATGCATCTTTCCAGGCCCCAGCACAGATGAGTCAGCCACTGCAGGGTGAGCCCGAGCCATCTGCTTCACAGGCCCTCCAGGTGATTCTGATGGTTACTCAAGTTGGAGAACCCCTGCTTTTAGCACCCTCCGAGCGGATCTGGAGAGGTCACCAGGTGCTGTAGACCTCCCTGACACCTGCTGCCAAAGGGAAATCGGCCGCCTGCCTCTGGGGGCACAGGCAATTCCTGGAAGCACCAGGTCGTCCTCCAAGCCTCCTCTGACTTACCGTAGGTGTTAACATTGGGGGGGAGCCCCGAGCTGAATCCCAGTGGCATGGAGCCACCCAAGATAAAAAATTAAAGTTCCCAAAATATTATTGTTGGGAGTACTTGGGAAGGCTCTAGTGTGGTGCCTTTTACACAAATATTGTGAATCACAATAACTGTGTTTATCTTCTTTTTCCTTCAGCAAATAAGGAAACATCTGTGGGGGTGCTGATATTTATTTTTGAATGAGCATCGTAATAGTGGAAATATTTTGTATGTGATTATAGAACCCTGGGGCTAAAGCACTGCCCCTGAGGAGGAGCGAGGAGTTAATTGGTAAATAATGTAGACATTCCCTTCTAATTAAGAAGACTTCAACGATAAATCCTTGTTTTTTAGGTGACAACGCTTGGGGCATCTCTATAAAATGCAAGGTCAGCCCAGTGGGGAACGAAGGCAGTCCTAGCAGAGGGTGCCTGGCCCAACAATCTCAAATTATACTGCCTTTTCTGGGCCTCAGTTTTCCCTTGTTTCTCTGCCTCCTGGAGGAGCTGAGAAACCAGGTGTAGCTCTCTGAACTCAAGCCTCTGATCTTGTCTGGAGCCAGCCCCTTAGGAAGAATCCATCAGTGCAGATCCCCACCGTGGCCGCCATAAACCTCCTGCCTAAGAATCACATTGACCTGCGTGACTCATGCACTCAGTGTAAGAGAAAAGAAGGTGCTCTGTGTCCTGGGGTGACAGGGCAGAAAAGAAGAACAGCCTCCTAAACACCCACTTAATGAGAGCTTGATCCTGAGGCTGGATGTGTGCTCCGACCCTGCAAGATAAAGAAATGCGTAACAGGCCGGGCCCAGTGGCTCACGCTTGTAATCCTGCACTTTGGGAGGCTGAGGCGGGTGGATCACAAGCTCAGGAGTTCAAAACCAGCTTGGCCAACATGGTGAAACCCTGTCTCTACTAAAAGTAAAAAAAGTAGCCGGGCGTGGTGGTGTGCACTGTAATCCCAGCTACTCGGGAGCCTGAGGCAGAAGAATGGTTAGAACCCAGGAGGCAGAGGTTGCAGTGAGCCGAGATCACACCACTGAACTCCAACCTGGGTGACAGATCAAGACTCCATCTCAAAAAAAAAAAAAAAAAAAGCATAACAGGTACATGTAACAGGAGGGGTGAATCTCAGCACCATTATTCAGAGTAAAATAATTAATAATTGCTGGACTAACAAGAGTACCTGCTGTGTGACTTATTTGCATAAAATTCTAGAAAGTGAAGACTAATCTATAGTGAGTGATAGCAGTGATTGTCTTGGGGGAGGGATTACAAGGGGTCCAAGAAATTTGGGAGGTGAAGGAGATGCTCACTGTCTTAATTGTGGTGATGGGGTTTTGATGGGATTCAGGACAAACTACTCCCAAAATATGGCATTTTAACTGAGAGGTGAAGCCAGCTGGACTTCCTGGGTCAAGTGGGGACTTGGAGAACTTTTCTGTCTAGCTAAAGGATTGTAAACACACCAATCAGCACTCTGTGTCTAGCTAAAGGTTTGTAAACGCACCAATCAGCACTCTGTAAAATGAACTAATCAGCAGTCTGTAAAATGGAGCAATCAGCAGGACATGGGCAGGGCCAAATAAGAGAATAAAAGCTGGCCACCTGAGCCAGCCATAGCAACCCGCTCAGGTCCCCTTCCATGCTGTGGAAGCTTTGTTCTTTCGCCCTTCACAATATATCTTGCTGCTGCTCACTCTCCGGGTCCGCACTACCTTCATGAGCTGTGACACTCACTGCAAAGGTCTACGGCTTTACTCCTCAAGTCAGCGGGACCAGGAACCCACTGGGAGGAGCAAACAATTCCGGACGCACCACCTTTAAGAGCTGTAACACTCACTGCGAAGGTCTGTGGCTTCACTCCTGAAGTCAGCGGGACCAAGAACCCACTGGAAGGAATAAATTCCGGACACATAAGCACCCAACAGGTTCCCCCTACCCACTGCCTAGACATAGCCAATTTATCAAGACAGGGGAATTGCAATAGAGAAAGAGTAATTCACACAGAGTTGGCTGTGCAGGAGACCAGAGTTTTATTATTACTCAAATCAGGCTCCCCAAGCATTTGGGGATAGGAGTTTTAAGGATAACTTGGTGTGTTGGGGGCAGCTAGTGACTCAGGAGGGCTGATTGGTTGGGTCGGAGGGTAATCATAGGGAGTTGAAGCTCCCTATGTCTTCTTGTACTGAGTCAGTTCCTGAGTGGGGGCCGCAAGATTGGATGAGCCAGTTTATCGATCTGGATGGCGTCAGCTGATCCATGAAGTGCAGAGACTGCAAAATATCTTAAACAGTGATCTTAGGTTTTACAATAGTGATGTTATCTCCAGGTGCACTTTGGGGAGGGTCAAAATCTTGTAGCCTCCAGCTACATGACTCCTAAACCATAATTTCTAATCTTTTGGCTAATTTGTTAGTCCTACAAAGGCAGTCTAGTCCCCAGGCAAGAAGGGGGTTTGCCTTGGGAAAGGCCTGTTATTATCTTTGTTTTAAACCATAAACTAAGTTCCTCCCAAAGTTAGTTCAGCTTACACCCAGGAATAAACAAGGACAGGTTGGAGGTTAGAAGCAAGATGGAGTTGGTTAGGTCAGGTCTGTTTCACTGTCTCAGTCACAATTTTGCAATGACGGTTTCAGTACATTGGCATATTGAATTATTTTAAGCTGAAAGAATTTCAGAAAACAGTCGCATTCCCCTTTCTCCACCTGTCTCTCCTGAAGCAGGTCATTGTAAGGTCAGCCGAGAGAAAGGAAGAATAGACCCAAAGTCAGGCGAGTACATTTATTGAACGGGGCTGCTCCACCACATTCAGAGGAAGCAGTCCTGAGCTTACACAAGGAGGAGTTTATACTGGGGAGGGGAGTTTGAGGGAGTTCTTTGATATGGCCACGTTCCAGGGTTGTTTGCTGTTTAATTTTGTCACATATCACTTTGTGACGTTTATGGTAGCAGCTAGATGAACAGCAGGAATTTACAGGTGGAAGTAAAGTTTGTTTATGCTTCCCACGACCTCCCCCTGTGCGGTCCGGATGGTTTGTAATTGGGGTTTGCTTATCGCAGCAAGCCCTGATAAGTAAAGCCTGCTGGCTTCACCGTGGTGCCTGGTGCCTAGATAAGGGCTTAGAAATGTAAAGGGGCTCAGGGGGAAGGGTGGGCGGCACGGAGAAGAGTCGCAGAGCATTAGGTGAGGGGTGGGCAGCACGGAGAGGGTTGGGGGACGTGTCGGCAGTACCAAGAAGCTTTTGGGGCAGTTTGTCCCTAAGAGTCATAAAACCTAGGAGGGATTTTCTGACCTTCCACCAAAGCAGGTCACAAGACACTCACTTGAGAGTTGCCCTTCCTATACCTGGAGGAAAGGAACATCCTTATCTCTGAAATCATGGGGTCACAGAGAAGAATCTGAGCAAAAAGGCCTTGCTAAATCCCTCCCAATTCATCACCAGTAGATCACACCTTTGTTCAATTATATTCCTCCATGACTGTCTACCCTTCCTCAAAGTCGGTGTAAAAATATGCAAGTTTAACTTTTCTTCTGGTCTTCATTTCATTAGAAGACTCTTGTGTCGTGTAAAATTTATATAAAATAAATTGAAGGCCAGGTGCCGTGGTTCATGCCTGTCATTCCAGCACTTTGGGAGGCCAAGGCAGGTGGATCGCCTGAGGTCAGGAGTTCGAGACCAGCCTAGCCAACGCGGTGAAACCACCATCTCTACTAAAAATACAAAAATTAGCCAGGCATGGTGGTATGCACCTGTAATCCCAGCTACTCGGGAGGCTGAGGCAGGAGAATCGCTTGAACCCAGAAGGTGGTGGTTGCGGTGAGCCGAGATCGCACCACTGCACTCCAGCCTGGGCGACAAGAGTGAAACTCCATCTCAAAAAATAAATAAATAAATAAATTGATACGCTTTTTTCCCCTAGTCTGCCTTTTATTATGGGGCCTCCGCCATGAACCTAGAATGGGTAAAGAAAAGATACTTTTCCTCCCCTACATTTTTATGAGTGGTCCATATGTCAAAACTTATCCAATCGTACACTTAAATATGAACAGTTTATTATATGTCAACAGTGCCTTAACAAAGCTTAAAAAATAAAAATTCTGTTTCTTTGAGAAACTGGTCACATATCTGCCAGAGTTCCTCTTCTTCCTGACTGAGTTTGAATCATACAGATTTTTGTGGTGCGCTGTTAACATCAAAAGAGACATAAAAGATATTCCAGGGTGAATGGTGCAGGTGTTTGTATGAGGGGCAGAGAATGAATGTATCTTCTCTGTATCAACATTAATATTGGTAATCAACAATTTGAGCATTTGTTATCTGGCAGGCTGAGCATTTTACAAACATCATATTATTTAACACTCACACAACCTTTTGAGTAGATATTATTGGACCCATTTTCCAGAGGAGGAACCTTAGTCTCCGGGACACTAAGTAATTTTGTAAGGGGCAGTAGGCAGACCCAGGACTTGAACCAGGTTCACAGATCTGCACTCTAAGTTGTTAAACTGTGGCCATTTCTGGATGGCATGATTACAAGTGAAATTTTTAAAATATTTTTTATTTTTATGTATTGCTAAAACTTTCTGCAATGAACATGTCTTTTTTTTTTTTTTTTTTTTTTTTTTTTTGAGATGGAGTTTCACTCTTGTTTCCCAGGCTGGCGTGCAATGGCACGATCTTGGTTCACTGCAACCTCTGCCTCCAGGATTCATGCGATTTTCTTGTCTCAGCCTCCTGAGTAGCTGGGATTACAGGCGCATGCCACCACGTCCAGCTAACTTTTGTATTTTTAGTAGAGACAGGGTTTCATCATATTGGTCAGGCTGGTCTTGAACTCATGATCTCAGGTGATCTGCCCGCCTTGGCCTGTTAAAGTGCTGGGATTACAGGTGTGAGCCACTGTGCCAGGCCTAACACATACTATTATTAATAGAAGTGTTTTTAAGCCTTTAAGTTATTACAACTACTTTGTAACAATACTTTAAAAATTCTTCTCCAGTAAAGACAATCTGTACTGCTTACTGAGCCTAGTAAATGCCACAAGCTTAATCTGTCATTTTAATCTACAAAGTAAAAAATGGGAAGCTGAGGCTCTGAGTAGGTGAGTTGTATTCCCAAAATGACAAGTGTGGGAGGTAGGATTGAACTCAGAGCACTCTGGCCCTGGAACCACTTAATCTTGGCATGGCACCAAATCCCACCACATCCGACCAAACACTCCACAGCCATTTTAACATCTCTGAAGTCCCTGTTCCAGTGCTGGTCAGGCGTGCACATGTTTAGCATAGCTGAAGTCACTGTGTCTATCTGTCATGGTTCTATTTTTCCCCACATCAGACCGTTTGATAAATATTTTCCACATTACTTCTGAACTTTTTCCACTTCTCATTGGTTCTTTAGAGGGCCATGCAATACTTCATGCTGTTGATGTACTATAATCACTGCTCGGCCGTTCTTAAAGAGTGGTCTGCAATGAGCTTTTCAAGGAGCCAAAAAACTACCTAGTAACTTATATTCTTCCTCAAAAGGAACGGAGAGAGAAGGGGCAAAAAATACCCTCGTGATTAGAAACAGGTCAGTCACATTCCAAAACATGACAGGGAAAGGCTCAGAGAAATTAACTCTTTCATCCTCAAGAAGGAAGGTTTAGGGAAAAGCTCAAAATATTTATCTATATTGATGCTTGCAGAGCATCAGTCCAAGTATTTCTACTCTTCCATAAAATAGCACATTTTCTTTCACTCACTATGAAACAGATTATCCACCCAACCTCTTCCTGGGGGACTACATGAATTCATTATCTCTCCACATGCCAACCCTGGAGCTTCCCCTGACAGTGGGTCAACTTGGACTGACACTTGGAACTCACAAACTAACACACCAGTGGCCACACAGCTAAGAAATCCAGCTAATCTATCTGCCTCCTGCCCGTCTCCTGGGCTGTCAGCTGCTTACTCAATGAAGACACCTGTCACCCACCTCATCTTAGCCATGCCCGTCACCTCGTTTGGCCTCCGTGGCATGCAGGCAGTGCTCCAGCATGGCCTTGTTCCTTCCATGATGCCTGCATCTCCATCACCTCCAGACTCAGCTGAAGCACTCTGTCAGGAACTGAGATCTGCTTCCGCAGTGGCTGCGCTGACAGCCAGGTGGCACAATCTGGAAGTGCAGGTGCAGGGGGCTTGAAATTGACCAATGAGAGAGAGGAGGCAGGAGGGAGCTGGCAGATAAATTATTTTCTCTTCCTCCTGACTCTTCTAAGGTACAGTGGTTGCATTTAGCTTGGCCATAAACACAGCTCTGACTGTGATCAGCCCGGGAATGCACCACTTTGCATTTGGTTTTTCTCTTTCTGAGCCTTTTCCCTCACACTGGTTGCCCTAGGCTTGTAGTTCCAACTTGCTTTTAGGGAACACAAGCTATGACACCCATCAAGTCCATTGTTTGATATAGTGATTTCCCCAGTGATTCACAAACTTTTACACAGCCTCAAACGCATGACTCTATGCATAAGAAATAAGTATTTTATGAAATACCCAGGAATGGTGGATATATCTATTGCTTTTTTTTAGTTTTCCTAAAAGGTATCATATCATTCACTTCATAGGAAAACAACGACAAACATGTGGCACATGTTAATAGTCGATGACAACCACTACAGCAAAAATTACTTTTTAATATTAATTTAGTGCATTCACCACAGTATCTTTAAATTGATTTAGGACACATTTTGGGAGTAGCTGGTGTATGTCAAGTCTTTTACCAATTACTCACAGTATAAATATCCTATCTCTAATATATAACGAACTTCTAGAAGTCAATATAAAAACCAAAATAGACACCAGTTAGAATGGTGATCATTAAAAAGTCAGGAAAGAATAGGTGCTGGAGAGGATGTGGAGAAACAGGAACACTTTTACACTGTTGGTGGGACTGTAAACTAGTTCAACCACTGTAGGAGACAATGTGGCGATTCCTTAAGGATCTAGAACTAGAAATACTGTTTGATCCAGCCATCCCATTACTGGGTATATACCCAAAGGATTATAAATCATGCTGCTATAAAGACACATGCACACGTATGTTTATTGTGGCACTATTCACAATAGCAAAGACTTGGAACCAAGCCAAATGTCCATCAGTGATAGACTGGATTAAGAAAATGTGGCACATACACACCATGGAATACTATGCAGCCATAAAAAAGGATGAGTTCATGTCCTTTGTACGGACATGGATGAAGCTGGAAACCATGATTCTCAGCAAACTATTGCAAGAACAGAAAACCAAATACCGCATGTTCTCACTCACAGGTGGGAACTGAACAATGAGAACACTTGGACACAGGGTGGGGAACATCACACACCGGGGCCTGTTGTGGGTTGGGGGGAGCGAGGAGGGATAGCATTAGGAGATAGACCTAATGTAAATGATGAGTTAATGGGTGCAGCACACCAACATGGCATGTGTATACATGTGTAACAAACCTGCACATTGTACACATGCACCCTAGAATTTAAAGTATAAAAAAAAATAGAAAAAAAGTAAAGAAAAATAAGCAAAGAATATGCACAGTAGGTTTACAGAAAGGAAAATATGGCTTCCTTACACATGGGGAAATGTTCAATTTCACATGTAATTTTTATTTATTTATTTATTTATTTTTTTGAGACGGAGTCTTGCTCTATCACCCAGGCTGGAGTGCAGTGGCCGGATCTCAGCTCACTGCAAGCTCCGCCTCCTGGGTTTACGCCATTCTCCTGCCTCAGCCTCCCGAGTAGCTGGGACTACAGGCGCCCGCCACCGCGCCCGGCTAATTTTTTGTATTTTTAGTAGAGACGGGGTTTCACCGTGTTAGCCAGGATGGTCTCGATCTCTTGACCTCGTGATCCACCCATCTCGGCCTCCCAAAGTGCTGGGATTACAGGCTTGAGCCACCGCGCCCGGCCTATAATTTTAAAAATACAGATTAGAACTACAAAATATCATTTTTCACCTACTGGTTTTGCAAAAATAAAACGTCTTACGCTGTGTGAGCTAGAGTGTGAAGGAATAGTTACGTTTAGGTATCATGTTAGAAATATTTGCCTCCATGATGAGATCGTGCCACATTAAAAAATAAAAGAAATATTTGCTTACAGAGGGCAATTTAGCAAAATATCGATCAAATTATACATGTACACCTCTACTGACTATGCAGTTCCATTCAGGCATTTATCCTGTGGATATCCAGATAGGTGTGTGCAAAAAATCATCTGCATAAAGTTATTCTCTGCAGCCTTATTTGAAAGGGCAGAAGGCTGTAAACATCCTAAACATCCAGTAGGACTGATTAAAGAAATGTTGTTTCATCTATACAGGAGTATAAAAGAATGAGAAAGACTTTTATGTACTAATGAGAAAATAACTCTGAGATTTAATGTCAAATTAAAAAACCAAAAAACCAGAAAAGTGAAGAACAGAAGGTTGAGTGTGCTATCACTTGTGTAATCCTGTGTGTATTCTTTAGGCATAGAACATCTTTAGAAGGATATTGGATATTTTTTAAATTAACATTGGTTGGAGTTTGTAATTGGGGGATGAGAGAAGTGCTTACTTTACGTTGTATACATTTTTGTGCCTTTGAATTTTGAAATATGTGATTATATTACCCATTCTTCAAAAAAATTAAGAGTTTTTAAAAGATGAAAGAAGAAAACAGAAACTTCCCACATAGAGCAATATGGCAGAGTGGATATCCTCAAACCCTCGAACTATAAAACACCTACAATTTTTAAAGAAGTGTTATCTCTTTCTTTCTTTATTCTTTTTTTGAGATGGGGTCTCACTCTATGGTCAGGCCAGAGTACATTGATGCGATCTCAGCTCACTGCAACCTCTGCCTCCCAGGTTCAAGTGATTCTCCTGCCTCAGACTACTGAGTAGCTGGAATTACAGGCAAGCACCACCACGCCCAGCGGATTTGTGTATTTTCAGTAGAGACGAGGTTTCCCCATGTTGTCCAGGCTGGTCTCAGACTCCTGACCTCAGGCAATCTGCTCGCCTCAGCCTCCCAAAGTGCTGGGATTACAGGAGTGATCCACCACGCCCGGCCGTTAAAAAATAGTTTTAAATGCATGGCTAAACGGACATGAAATTAAGAGAAATCCTCAGAAGCCAAAACAAAAGAGAAAATACAAAACTAGGAAAGACAAAGCTAAAGCGGTGACTGCCCTAGGGCATCAGGAAGTCCCTGGAGATGAACAGCTTCTGTTTTCAAGGCCTGAGAAGGGGGCTGTGAAATAACACCTAAGGAGCGTTGGCACACAGTGTCTCAAATAAAGCTGGGGCCTTGAAGACAACGCCTTGAAGACAAGAAGGAGTAATCTAGCGAGAACATCCACTCCACAAAGGGGATAGCGAGAAAACTTGCCAACCATGGCCTTGACTTTGGGTAGAAGGAAAAAAATGGCTGCTCTGAGAAGTCCGAACTCTCCAATTCATTTTATAAAGTTAATATGACCTTGATACCAAAATAGACAAAAGGCAACAGAGAAAGAGCTAATCTTGCTCGTGAACATACATACAAAATCTTTTCTTTCCTTTTTCTTTTTTTTTTTTTTTGAGATGGAGTTTTGCTCTTGTTGCCCAGGGTAGAGTGCAATGGCATAATCTCGGCTCACTGCAACCTCTGCCTCCTGGGTTCAAGTGATTCTCCTGCCTCAGTCTCCCGAGTAGCTGGGATTACAAGCGCCTGCCACCACGCCCAGCTAATTTTTGTATTTTTAGTAGAGACAGGGTCTCGCCATGTTGGCCAGGCTGGTCTTGAACTCCTGACCTCGGGTGATCCACCGGCCTCGGCCTCCCAAAGTGCTGGGATTACAGGCGTGAGCCACCGCGCCTGGCCCAAAATCTTAAATAGAGTATCATCAAACCAAACCTAGTATTAAATATAAAATGTAATACAACATGACAAAGTTGGGTCTATCTCTGACCAAGCTTTAATAATATTAGAAAACCTATTAATGCAACTGACCACATGAACAGATTATAGAAGGAAAATCATATCTCAATAGAGACAGAAAAAGCCTTGAATAATGATTAAACAAAACTATAAAAACACTAAGAACTAGATAAAGGGTAGCCTTGAAATACTATGGCAAATATCATACTTACTAGTGAAACAGCTAGGTGTGATGGCTCCCATCTGTAATGCACACTTGTAATCCCAGTACTTTGGGACACTGAGGCAGAAGGATCACTTGAGCCTGGGAGTTCAACATAGGGAGATCAGCCTGGGCAACATAGGGAGACCTCATTTCTACAAAAAATTTAAAAGTTAGCTGGAAGTGGTGGCACACGCCTGTGGTCCCAGCTACTCAAGAGGCTGAGGCAGGAGGATAGTTTGAGCCTGGAGGTAAAGGCTCCGGTGAGCCAGGTTCATGCTACTGCACTCCAGCCTGGGCAACAGAGCGACAGTCTGTCTCCAGAAAAAAAAAAAAAAAAAAAAGTGAAATATTAAAAACTGAAAGCTTAAAATGTGAAACAATATAAGAATGCCTGCTTTCATAACTCATCATTTTACCAGAGGTCCTAACTGGTGTAAGTAAGAAAAGCGTAAGAAATAAAAGATGTAAAGATTGGAACAGAAGAAATGGTTAAATCAGTTGATAGTTATAAAAGTTGCAGATACCAAAACAAAACCAGTTTTTGACAAACCCAAACAAATGAGAGGGGGGCAAACACTAACAGGGAGAGCTCACGCTTGCATGTCTGAGATAAAGACTGTCTCAAGGACTTTCTGAAATAAGCCCACAAGAAATTCCTTTTTCAGGACTGTGGCAATTCAGACAAGATGCTCTCGAAAGAGAGCGTCTGCCCAGGCTGGGCACAGTGGCCCATGCCTGTAGTCCCAGCACTTTGGAAGGCTGAGGCGGATGAATCACCTGAGGTCGGGAGTTCAAGACCAGCCTGATCGACATGGAGAAACCCCGTCTCTACTAAAAATACAAAATTTAGCCAGGCATGGTGGTCCATGTCTGTAATTCCAGCTACTCGGGAGGCAGAAGCAGGAGAATCGCTTGAACCTGGGAGGCGGAGGTTGCAGTGAGCAGAGATCACTCCATTGCACTCCAGCCTGGCAGCAAGACAGAAACTCCTTCTCAAAAAATCAAAACAAACAAAACTCAAAGAATCTACAGCCAAATTAACAGAATTAATCAGAGATTTGATCAAGACTGATGGACACAAGATTATATACAAACATTGATTATGTTTCTGAATACTGGCAACAGTAAAAAAAATTTTTTTCTTTTACAAAATATCATATTCAACATTAATAAAACAGTTAATGTACCTAGGAAGAATCTAATGAAAGATGCATAAGGCATTTATGAAAATATTTTTGGAATATAATGGAAAGATATTGCATTTCTTAATGTAAACTAACTATTCTAGCAAATTTCAAACTCTTAGTGGTGTAGCACAGTAGAAGTGTTTTTCTTTTACTTTTTTGTTTTGCAATGGAGTCTCGCTCTGTTATCCAGGCTGGAGTGCAGTGGCATGATCTCGGCTCACTGCAACCTCTACCTCCCGGGTTCAAGCGATTCTCCTTCCTCACCCTCCCAAGTAGCTGGGATTACAAGCGCCCGCCACCACACACGGCTAATTTTTGTATTTTTAGTAGAGACAGGGTTTCACCATGTTGGCCTGGCTGGTCTCAAACTTCTGACCTCAAGTGATCTGCCCGCCTGGGCTTCCCAAAGTGCTGGGATTACAGGCATGAGCCACCACACCCTGCCAGAAGTGTTTTTCTTGCTCTTCCAACAGTTTCATGTGGTTGTTCAGTGGGAAGACTTCCACACCATGACGGGGGAACCCCGGTTCTTTCATCTTGTGGCTCTGTCCTTCCTTAGGGTCTCAGAATCTTCTTCTTGATCCTGTGCATCACGGGAAGGGAAGAAACAGAGCAAGGCAGATCACAAAGGAGAGCCAGGCCTGGTGGGGTTACCTGTCCCTTGCTCTGCCCTCACTGAATTGCCCAGAACTTACCTTGGCCACAACTCACTTTTAGTGAAGCTGGGAAACACAGCCCCGCCGTGAGCTAAGAGGGCAGTGGGCTTGGTGAACCACTGGATAGTTTTCTGCTACAGACAGATCAAACCTACATAACTGTTGGTTGATAGGATGACTTGAAATTACAAAAGTGTGTCAGGCACGGTGGCTCATGACTGTAATCCCAGCACTTTGGGAGGCTAAAGGGGGGGGGAATCACTTGAGCCCAGGAGTTCAAGACCAGCCTGGTCAACATGGTTAAACCCCATCTCTACCAAAAATACAAAAATTAGCCAGACATGGTGGTGCACACCTGTAATCCCAGCTACGTGGGAGACTGAGACAGTAGAATCAGTTCTACTGGAATCAGTTCTAGAGGCAGTTGAACCCGGGAGGCGGAGGTTACAGTGAGCCGAGATTGCACCACTGCACTCCAGCATGGGCAACACAGCAAGACTCTGTATTTAAAAAAAAAAAAAAAAAAAAAAAAAAAAAAAAAAAGCTGACTTTTTGATTCAACGCAATACCAACCAAAATTCTAACAGAGCTATTTGCAGAATTTGAACAGCCGATCTTAAAATGTATGTGAAGAAGGAAAGGACCAAGAATAGCCAAAATTGTCCTGAATGTGGGGAGAAATTACCCTGTCAGGAAAAAGGGCTTGCTTTAAAGCTATAATAATTTAAACAGTGTGGTATTGGTTCAAAAACAGAAAACTGTATCAATGGACAGAATTGAGAGTCCGTAAACAGAGCCCTACATCTGTGAGGGACACAAAAGTAGATGAACCACAGATGAGCAAATAAAGAACAGACTTTTCAATGAATGGTGCTGGAATCAATTGAATGTCCTAATGTCCACATTACTATTATCCAAATTATCCACTAGTGACTTTTTTTTTTGCTGTTAAATAAACAGGTAAATGTGAATGGTAAAAACTTCAACACTTTTAAAAGAAAATATAGAAGAATGTCTTTAAGACCACACAGAGCCGGGCGCGGTGGCTCAAGCCTGTAATCCCAGCACTTTGGGAGGCCAAGACGGGCGGATCACGAGGCCAGGAGATCGAGAGACGATCCCGGCTAACACGGTGAAACCCCGTCTCTACTAAAAAATACAAAAAACTAGCCGGGCGAGGTGGCGGGCGCCTGTAGTCCCAGCTACTCGGGAGGCTGAGGCAGGAGAACGGCGTAAACCCGGGAGGCGGAGCTTGCAGTGAGCTGAGATCCGGCCACTGCACTCCAGCCTGGGTGACAGAGCAAGACTCCGTCTCAAAAAAAAAAAAAAAAAAAAAAAACCACACAGAAAAGGATTTTTTAAAAATAAGTCACAAAAGTTCAGGTGTGATGGCTCACACCTGTAATCCCAACACTCTGAGAGGCTGAGGTGGGTGGATCACTTGAGGTCAGACGTTTGAGACCAACCTGGCCAACATGGTGAAATCCTGTCTCTACTAAAAATACAAAAATTAGCTGGGCATGGTGGCAGTTGCCTGTAATCCCAGCTACTCAGGAGGCTGAGGCAGGGGAATTGCTTGAACCTGGGAGGCAAAGGTTGTAGTGAGCTGAGATCCCACCACTGCACTCCAGCCTGGGCAACAGAGCAAGACTCCATCTCAAAAAGATAAAATAAATAAACAAGTCACAAAAATGTCATATGAAAAAAGAAAATGATTGACACAAAAATTAGGAAATTGAGTTCATCTAAAGAAGTCATAAAGAAAATGAAAAGACAGGCCGGGTGTGGTGGCTCACATCTGTAATCCTAGCACTTTGGGAAGCCGAGATGGGCAGATTACTTGAGATCAGGAGTTCGAGACCAGCCTTGCCAACATGGTGAAACTCTGTCTCTACAAAAACACAAAAATTAGCTGGGCATGATAGCATGTGCTTTTAATCTCAGCTGCTAGGGAGGCTGAGGCAGGAGAATCACTTGAACCTGGGAGGGAGAGGTTGCAGTGGGCCGAGATTGCGCCATTGCACTCCAGCCTGGGCAACAAAGTGAGATGCTGTCTCAAAAAAAGAAAATGAAAAGACAAGCCACAGCCTAGGAGAAAACATTCATGACACATGTAACTGACAAAGGAGTAGTATCCAAAATATATAAAGAATTGTTACAAATCAATAAGAAAAAGAAAACAACCCTATAGCAAAATGAAATAAAGACAAGAACATACTTTCACTAAGACGGGAAATCCAAATGACCAATTAAACACATTTAATGATGTTTAGATTCATTACTAATTGTAGAAATGGAAACTACAGGGTGCATTACAATGCAAGTTAAAATGACAATAAAATGTTTTCCACTCACTAGGGTGGCAAAATTGTAAAATCTAACAATTGGGGAGCAACAGGAATTCATTTACACAAGATGTGTACATATGGTGTAAATCTATAAAGAAAAAGAAGGGAATAGGCTGGGCATGGTGGCTTACGCCTGTAACCCCAGCAGGCGATTTGGGAGGCTGAGGTGGGTGGATTACCTGAGGCCAGGAGTTCAAGACCAGCCTGACCAACATGGCAAAACCCTGACTCTACTAAAAATACAAAAAAATATTAGCCAGGAATGGTGCCACGCACCTATAATCCCAGCTACTTAGGAGGCTGAGGCACGAGAATCACTTGAACCTGGGAGGCGAAGGTTTCAGTGAGCCAAGATCGTGCCATTGCACTCCAGCCTAGGCGACAGAGCAAGACTCCATCTCAAAAAAAAAAAAAAAAAAGAAAGAAAGAAAAAGAAGGGAATAATAAACACCAAATCCAGGACAGGGGTTACCTCAGGAGGGGTGGTATAAAGAGAGAGAGGCACCCAGGAGGGCCTCCCAGTCTCAGGACATAGGCAATGTTGGTTACACAGATGTTTCTATCATTATTTTGTGTACCTTATATGTGTTTTATATAATATTCTATTGTGCACATATATGTGTGTTCTATTATATATATGAAATATTCTATCATGTATTTATGTACTTATTTATTTGAGAGAGAGTCTGGCTCTGTCACCCAGGCTGGAGTGCAGTGATGCAATCTCGGCTCACTGCAACCTCTGCCTCCTGGGTTCAAGTAATTCTTGTGCTTCAGCCTCACAAGTAGCTGGAATTATAGGCATGCAGCACCATGCCCGGCTAATTTTTGTATTTTTAGTAGAGATGGGGTTTCACCATCTTGACCAGCTGGTCTCGAACTCCTGGGCTCAAATGATCCACCCGCCTCAGCCTCCAAAAGTGCTGAGATTACAGGAGAAATATTCCATCATTTTAAAATTAAGTTACTAAAAATAAGATAAAATAAAGATACTATTTTGACTCTGGAAGGGCTTGAAATATTGTCAAGAAAACAGAAAACCAAATCATTCCAATATAATGTAGGTGGGTATAAGATGCCATGGGACCCAAGAGGAGAGACTTGCTAACTCCGCCTGAGAAAGTTAGAGGGGCCCTATGAAAGAGGGGAAACATCGAGTTGGGTCTTAAAGAATGAATAGGAGTTTTCTGGGTCATTTGATATCAGCAGCACTAGATTTACAAAGCATAAGAGAGAGGAAGGCAGCATAAGACAGTATCATGAGGAATTGCAAGAACTTCAATGCTCTGGTCTCACAGATATATCCATGCCATGTTTTTATTTTTGCTGTTAGGCTGAAGGCAAAATGGTTGGGTCTTTTGTGTTTTTCGAGCCATGTTGCCAGTATGAACACATATAAACTGAAAATTGAATTTCTGGGCCGGGCGCGGTGGCTCAAGCCTGTAATCCCAGCACTTTGGGAGGCCGAGGCGGGTGGATCACGAGGTCAGGAGATCGAGACTATCCTGGCTAACATGGTGAAACCCCGTCTCTACTAAAAATACAAAAAACTAGCCGGGCGTGGTGGCAGGCGCCTGTAGTCTCAGCTACTTGGGAGGCTGAGGCGGGAGAATGGCGTGAACCCGGGAGGCGGAGCTTGCAGTGAGCCGAGATCACGCCACTGCACTCCAGCCTGGGCGACAGAGCGAGACTCCGTCTCAAAAAAAAAAAAAGAAAATTGAATTTCTGAAATAAATGAGATCGTGGTACGAGCATGAAACAGTCATGTAACCATGATCAGCATAGAGTCATCTATGGTCAAGGTGGTGAAGTGGCCCAGCCAGTCAGACTGCAGGATGTGTCACTGCACACCGTTCTTACCAAGCAAATAGAGGAAGCTTGAGAAGGTATTTGCAGAGCCTCAGAAAAATGCTGTGGTTATTCTGAGTTAACTTAAGCATGGCTTTGAGGGAAAAATATATTTTGGATTTCGAGATCTGTCTAAGTTTTAGATACTTTATATCTAACCACATTACACTTACAAAAAAAAGGAGCAATTTTTTCTCATCAAACCTCTAGCTAGCCTTATTAATTAACAAAATGACTAATTTAGAATTCAGCTTTCCTCCACAACCCCTGCTATTCTCTGACAGAAAGAGGAAAGGGGAGAGGAGAGGAGATACATTTCTAGAAGGCAGGTGCCCTGAGAAAAGTAACCAGCCACTGTGGTTGGCCATCTGCACAATCAATCAGTCCGTATGTAACTGACCTGCAGTAACATCAGGGAAGACAGCATGAGCCAAAGACCTGCAACCAGAATCCGTTTAATTTTAGGCCCGGTGCGGTGGCTCACACCTGTAATCCCAGCACTTTGGGAGGCCGAGGCAGGCAGATCATTTGAGGTCAGGAGTTTGAGAGAAGCCTGGCCAACACAGCCAACTAAAAATACAAAAATTAGCTGGGGGTGGTGGTGCACACCTGTAATCCCAGCTACACGGGAGGCTGAGGTGGGAGTATTGCTTGAACCTGGGAGGTGGAGGTTGCAGTGAACTGAGATTGTGCCACTGCACTCCAGCCTCAGTGACAGAGCAAGACTGTCTCAAAAAAAACAAAAAAACAAAAAAACAAAAAAAACCCTTTAATTAAAAAAAAATCTTGCATTATTGTTAGAAAGTCATATTACTATTATCCAGATTCTCCAAACATTGCTTTTGTTTGATCAGCCTTCTTCATATACCCTGGGTTTGGCTGAGGGGTTTAGGTGTTTTAATAATATTATTACAATTGACCCAGTAAAGCAGTCAGAATCCATGGAAACTTAAACTGACTTTAACTTGTAGCTGTTTTGGTCTCTCAACAGGAATCAGGCAAAGAATCTCAGAGGAGTCTGTTAACCTCTCAAAAGTGACAACTAGGATAACAATGTCAGAAATCCCTGAACTACCCCAGTTATTGGAGAATGGGGGTATTGTGGTGCACTGACTGCTTTTTATGAAGTAATCTACATTTTGAAAAGCTTTCTGTTGCTTTTTCTTCTATGGTGGTTAATGATTTTGTTAAATCCAAAGAGGTAGTAGCAACTAAGAATGTGGGTTTGGAGTCCGACCAACCTGGTTGGAAGCCAGATTCTAGCCCTTTAGTTTTAGTAGTTTCCCTATCCAAATAAATGGACTATAATTTCTTTTTTCTTTCTTACATTTTTCTTCTAGAGACAGGGTTTCACTATGTTGCCCAGGCTGGACTCAAACTCCTGGGTTCAAATGATCCTCCCACCTCAGCCTTAAGTGTACCATAATTTCTTAACCCCATAGTTTTTATTTCTTTATATTTATGAATAATGCTATATCAAATATCTTTGTATGAAAACATTGGTTCCCTGTGGCAGACACCATTGGCTGCTTACCCAAAAGCAATTTACCCTCCTTCCTTTGGAATACTACCTCACTGGTATTCAGGCAGCCATGTGCCTGCTGGGCCTTGAGTGGCCTGAGCCCATCATGGAGATCTCACTCCTCTTTGTTAATGAGACACATCCAGAAGGTGAAGAGAAGGGTTTACAAGCTTCTGAGAAAGGCGTTTTGGGAGAAGGTCTGTTTTGCCCCACTCTCTTCTTTTGTATTTGTCCATTGTCATATGAGGACAGGATGCTGTGAGTGCCACCATGAAGGAAGACAACACGTCCCCCCAACTCTTGATGGCAGAGTGAGAAAAGAAAGATCCCAGGTTCTTCGTTATACCATGGGGACACAAAACCACTTCCAGGGTTTCTTACTACCAAACTTATATGAGCAAGAAACGTCTGAATGCTGCAGTCACATTAGTTGAGGTTTTTTTTGTTTTGTTTTGTTTTTTTGAGACAGAATTTCAGTCTCATTGCCCAGGCTGGAGTGCAATGGCACAACCTTGGCTCACTGCAACGTCTGCCTCCCAGATTCAGGTGATTCTCCTGTCTCAGCCTTCCGAGTAGCTGGGATTACAGGTGCATGCCACCACGCCAGGCTAGTTTTTGTATTTTTAGTAGAGACGGGATTTCATCATACTGGTCAGGCTGGTCTCGAACTCCTGACCTCAGGAGGTCTGCCTGCCTCAGCCTCCCAAAGTGCTGGTATTATAGGCATGAGCCACCATGCCCGGCTGAGTTTTCTGTCACTGGCATCTGAAAGCATTTGAGCTCTTAACCTAAATTTAATTTATTTCTAGAGTAGGTTCCCACGTGTGGAACTTCTAGACCTCATCTATACAGGCAAATCTCACTCGAGAAAAGCCTCCATTTATACCCCATCAGCATATAGGAGACCTACCTTCTCACCACAGTCTCTTCAATAGTGAGCCACTGAGTATTACAGATTATCATTCTTTAAAAATCACTGCTAATTTGGTAGGCAAAATCTACTATTTCAAAATTAGTGTTTGCTCATCTGGAGTTGGTGGAGCACAGTGTGATTGGACTTGGCATAAGAGAGCCTCCTGGCAGCCCGCCCAGGCACTGCAGGGAGAGGTGTGGTTGGTATTAGGCTTCCAGAAGCAGTGACAGTGACGAGTAAGGGTCAACAGTGAACTCACATGGGAAGGATCAAGAGCTCTTCCAGGTGAGGCCAGAAATGTGAAGGCAAGGGTGTAAAGCTGGCCTGAGCCGGCAGGAGGTGACCAGGGATCACAGACAAGGGCAGGCCCCAGGCAGGAGTGGCCCTCTGGAAGGCCCCAAAGGCTTGTGTCTTCTCAGCCAGATTGTGTGCCTCTGCTCTGTGTGTTCCACCCAGAGATGATCTTAAAGATGCTCCTTAGCCCCTGAGGATCTTTCTTTATCTTTTTTTTTTTTTTTTTTTGAGACAAGGTCTCACTCTGTTATCCAGGCTGGAGTGCACTGGCATGATCTCGGCTCACTGCAACCTTGACCCCCTCCAGGCTCAAGCCATCCTCTTGCCTCAGCCTCTCGAGCAGTTGCGACTGCAGGCGCGCACCACCACACCCAGCTAATTCGTGTATTTTTTTTTTGTAGAGACGAGGTCTCACTATGTTGCCCAGGCTGGTCTTAAACTCCTGAGCTCAAGTGATATGCCCAACTGGGCCTCCCCAAGTGCTGGGATTACAGGCGTGAGCCACCATGCCTGGCCAAGATCTTTCTTGATAAAACCCAAAACAGAGGCTGGGCATGGCGCTCCCACCTGTAATCCCACCACTTGGGGAGGCTGAGGTGGGCAGATCACCTGAGGTCAGGAGTTTGAGACCAGCCTGGCCAACATGGTGAAACCCTGTCTCTACTAAAACTACAAAAAATTAGTCGGGCTTGGTGGCAGGTGCCTGTAATCCCAGCTACTCGAGAGGCTGAGGCAGGAGAATCACTTGAACCCAGGAGGCAGAGTTTGCAGTAAGCCAATATCGTGCCACTGCACTCCAGCCTGGGCAACAAGAGCAAAACTCCGTCTCAAAAAAAAAAAAAAAAAAAAAAAAAAAAAAAAAAAACCCAAACAGGAAAATGGAGGAAGCCAAGAGGACCTAAGTACTGTAAACTGTCTGCTCAAATTTTAAACAGAGCCAAAATTAAATATGGGAATTAAGTTTCCTTACATTGAAACCCAGAAACAACACTTGCGCTTTTTGTATCGGTCAGAGTTCAGTCAGAAAGACAGAAAACACTCCAGTTATTTCAAACAGAGAAAATTTAATTTGGGAATTTATTTTTTACTTTTTATTTTTTTATTTTTTGAGATGGAGTCTTCCTCTGTCACCCAGGCTGGAATGCAGTGGCGCAATCTTGGCTCAGTGCAACCCCTGCCTCCTGGGTTCAAGTGATTCTCCTGCCTCAGTCTCCCAAGTAGCTGGGACTACAGGCATGTGCCACCATGCCTGGCTGATTTTTGTATTTTTAATAGAGATGGGCTTTCACCATGTTGGCCAGGCTGGTCTTGAACTCCTGACCTCAGGTGATCCACCCGCCTTGGTCTGCCAAAGTGCTGGGATTACAAGCGTGAGCCACCGTGCCTGGCCTAATTTGGGGAATTTTCAACAAAATTGTTAGAAGGTCTAGAAGAGCAAAAGGATGAAGAAAGAGTGCTGGAGAAACAAACAAAAACAGAAACAGTGATACCGAAAGACCAGAAGCTGCTAATACCACCCTGAGTAGGGCTCTGAGACCCTACATCTGCTGCCACAATTTTGGAGCCACTATTGCAATTAGTTCTAAATCCATCAAAGAGATGAAGAGATAAAACCACTGAAAATGTTCTGCTTCCATCTGGGCTTCTAGGGCCTCGGAATGACCCCACTTTCTGCTGCCTCAACAGCAACTGTAAGGACCTACCAACAACTGCCAGGGAATGAGGGCCAGTGTAGGACTCTCCTCCCTTCTCCCTACCCTCTGGTCTCCTGCTTGTCCTCTAATTGGAGGAGCTCACGGAAATCCAGTTGGCAAAGAAGCCTGGGAAATGTAGTTTGCAGCCTCTCAACCCCAGTAGGTCGGAGTGTACAAGGGCAGGTATGGAGCTGAGAATAAATAGGAAGTAACTTGCACGTTATCATATCCAATTCTACAACCTCTATTTTTCACTCTAAATTGGTCTATATAACTTATTTTTATATTTGATTCTGGGTGAAATTCTTATATGAATCTAACTCCTCTCCATGAGAGTTTTTCATAAAAGTTGACCATGAAAAACAATTTGTGTTGTCCATTCTACACAGAATGCAGGAGCTTGGCACCGAACGGTGCTGTCTTTTACATAGAAAGATGACTGCACTGATGATCCAGTCAAAGACACTATTTGAGAGGTTCTGTTTCAAGGTGTACTTTGATAGCCAACATATCTACCTCAAGGAACCTCATTCTAGGGAATGTTTTTTGTTTTTCCTCTGACCTGTTTTCTCTCCACCTCTCATCTGGCAATAGCACCCCACACCTTGCAACAGGAAGACCCAGTCGATTCTTCCTCTTTCAAGAAGTTGGATCTTGAATAGACACAGACACAGATCATGGTGCTGTGGAGTCATCTAATGGCACATGGTATAGAGCAATGGTACATGCCCAGGTCCCCAGGGGTGACCTGTTTTCTGTCTTTCCCAAGCCCTGGTTGTTCAGCTGTCCCTTAGCAGTGTATTAGTCAGGGTTCTCCAGGGAAACAGAACCACTAGGGTGGAGGTGGTGTGTCTTGAGAGGGAGAGAGATTTTGAAGAATTGGCTCATGCAATCGTAGCAGCCGGCAAGTCTGACATCTGCAGACAGGCCTGCCAGCTGGAGACCCAGGGAAGAGCTGAGGTTGCAGTTCAAGTCCACAGGCGTCCAGAGGCAGAATTCCTTCTTCCTCAACGAACTTCTCAGTCTTTTCTCTTAAGGTGTTCAACTGACTAGATTAGCAATCACCCACACCATGGAAAGTGATCTGCTTTACTGAAAATCTATTTATTTAAATGTCAATTACATCTAAAAAATACTTCCCCAGCAACATCTGGACCAGTGTTTGACCAAAAACTGGGCACCATGGCCTAGCCACGTTGACACTAAAATTACTTGTCACAAAGATTCTGCCAATACATCCTTTTTTTTTTTTTGCCCTAGTTTATTGGAAATATTTTCTGTTGCTTGCACTGCAGAACACGAACTGCTACAGAATATAATTTGTTTGAACACCAGGCTGTCCAAATTGAACTTTGACCCGGCAGGTTGATAATTTGCCTCAGTACACAAAGATTTGACGGTGAATAGTGGTGGTTCCTTTTCCTATGGCATCACTTAACTTTTATATGAAAATAAGGCATATATTAATAATAGCAAAAATACTTTAAAAATAATATATGGCCTATCTCTCACTAGTTCTTGTCTTTACTTGCTATTTTTGGACCTCAGGTCCCTGGAAATTCCTGGGAGATGTTTTCGGGTGTTTCACACAGATCCCCCAGCTAGCCCAGGCAGCTGAAGTGGTGCTCTGCTTTCCTTCTCCTCCCCTGTCATGTGCTGGGCCCAGACACAACTCTAACTGGTCATCACTGTTAGTGCCACTGAGCCACCCTTTCCTCCCGTGGACTGCTGCCAGGCCATGTGAGATCTTGAACTACCCAGGGCCTGCAGGGAGGCTGGGAGCTTGGCTAGGGTACCACACTCCCTTGCTCCCCACTGTCTGCTCTCCCACATCCAACCAAGCACAGAGGCATGCTTATTAGTACAAGTACACCTCCCCCTTCCACAGATAAGGCTGGCTCCTTTTTCCATTAGGAAACCTCCCTGGTCTTCCACATCCAGTCAGCTTCAGATAGCCCATGCTGTCAATTCTTCAGATGTGCCCAACAGATCTGAAATTCAGCAATGATCCCAACAGGGGGTGGGATGAAACCCCTATTATAAGAGTGATAGAGCTACAGACCTGTGGCACCTTGGATAATCAAATCAAATTTAAAACACTGGGACAAACCATTGGTTTGATCGAAATCATCCATACTCTCAGACTTTAAAACAAACCAGGGTCGGGCGTGGTGGCTCACGCCTGTAATCTCAGCACTTTGGGAGGCCAAGGCGGGAGGATCACGAGGTCAAGAGATCGAGATTATCCTGGCCAATATGATGAAACCCCGTCTCTACTAAAAATACAAAAAAATTAGCTGGGCGTGATGGTGCGCACCTGTAGTCCCAGCTACTTGGGAGGCTGAGGCAGGAGAATTGCTTGAACCCGGGAGGTGGAGGTTGCAGTGAGCTGAGATCGCGCCACTACACTCCAGCCTGGTGACAGAGCGAGACTCCATCTCAAAAAAAAAAAAAAAAAATATATATATATATATATATTAAATATATTAAATATATATATATATATATATTAAAAAAACAAAAAAATCCATATGGCCATATGACCATATGCCTGTTAGCTAGACTATGTAGTCATGTCTTCTCCAACTGGATATAAAATTGAATGGAAGCATTACTCACCTTCATAGACACTTTGGCTTGGAAGGCAGCTCATAAAGTTCACCAAGGAAAGATAAAACTATCTGGGGGAATACAAAGCATTAACAACTACAGAATCTGAAAAGTAACAAAAAGTTCACTCATTTACAAATATGTGAACTCATATAATAGGAAATACTTTCTGATGCTTGCAACCACAAGACTAATTAATGAATCTGTTCAAACTTAAATTTTATTTAACTAGCTGCTACTCCACCTCAAGAAATTATATATTGTGTTTGAGAATATACCCACTTTCAGCATATAACACTTAACTATTTGTGGAAATGACCATGTTTTAAAAATAAAACAATTTCATGCATTAACAATACCATAAAGAATTATGTAGAATAGTGAGGACTGAATGACACAGAAAGAGTTCATTAATGAGAATGTCATCTTCTCCATTGTGGTATCTTAGGCTTGTGAGAAAGAAAGCTGTGGGAGTTAGATAAAATGTCTAAAACTAACTTCTTAATTCAGTAATTTTTGTCTGGATCCTAAGCCGAATTTTGACTCAGCAAAAGCAGAAGCTATTTGTCTCTGCTGTCCCACACAAAGCCCACAGGGAAGCCCTCAGGCTTAGCAAATGTTCTTGTGCGCTCAGATTTCTGAACCTGCAGGGCTTTGCATGGCTGCCACAAGGACACTCACAACATGAGAACCTCAGCGTAGAAAGGTGGTGATTGCAAATCTACAATGAAATTCTATTCTTGAATTCCACAAGAATAAAAAAGTATTTGCTCCTCTTCTGTACTCAGGAAAGGGAATGTAGGAGGATCACTGGAGCGAGGACAATTATGGAACCATGCAACTGGACTTCCCGAATCGGTGAACTGTGCGCCTGCAAGCTTTTTCCATGGTCTGTGGCCCACCTTCACCTCACAAGATGGGGAAGAGATAAAACACTTTGGTTTTCTTAATGCAGTGTTGGTGTTTCTTTAAGAAAGTATAGCCTAGACCTTTATCACAAGCACAAAGTCAAGGCACCCAAAGTCCAAACACTCCTTTACTTCATGGAGACATCCAATCTTTCAGCCCAGAGTCCACAGTGGTTTTGGAGTGTCTGCCCTCTGTCTTGAACTCATCCCACCCAGATTCTCCAGGGACATGGTCTTCATAGGGACGCCCTTGGGGCTCCACACCTTAGAACCCTCCAGCTCTTCGGCCTTTACTCACCTCCTTCCCCAGGGTCCTTTTTGCAGCTTCTCGTCTATGTGGACAATCATTCTGTTTTTCTCCTGATGGTGCGGGAGGAGGACTGTACTCCTGGAGATGAGGCATCTACAAGGCAAGTAGGCCTTCATGTTGTAAAAAATGGCCCCCTCTTAGCAGTTTACTGTGTGGGTTAAGCTTAAAATATGTTATTATACTGAAAAAGGGAGGAGGTGCTGAGTTGCATTACCAAGGCCATATCTGTTAACTTCAGCATGCAGCAGAAGAGCAAAATTGCTGGGAGCTGGGGAGGATGAAGGGAAGGAAAAAAGCTCCATCCTATTACCAAATATAAAACTGAATACTCAAATTTACTTGAATAAGGTTTAAGTTAATTTGAGTTAATTAATCTGAATAAGAAAAAGTTGTCAACTTCAGCAATAAGACTCTGACCTCGTATTTTTGCCCTGTTTATCAACAACTTCTAAAAGAGGTGCCTGATATTTTGCAGCAGATAGCAAAGTACAATAAGATCTTACTTGAAGAAAAGGCAGCAAATTTTATTCCGCCTGGCTCTTCTGGTATGCTACTTCTGCTCTGTTATCTTTTAAGGTGACATATTTATTAGGTTTCTGGATATTACTTCCTTGCAAATACTTGACACAGAGAACTTGGCCATGAGAACAGAAAAGATGGGGAGATAATATTTTTAAAGCAGGCACATTGGATTTGGAGAGGAGCAGAAAGGACCTCCAAAATAGTTAGGGTGCTCTAGAGACTGAGCCAACAGAATGTGTATATGGATAGGTTTATCATAAGGAATTAGCTCACATGATTGTGGAGGCTTAGCCAAGTTCAAAGTCTGATGGGGCAGGCTGGAGACTCAGAGAAGGGTGGGAATCTGAATCCAAAGGTAGTCTGCAGGCAGAATTCCTTCTTTCTGCGGGGAGGTCAGTCTTTGTTCTAGTAAGGGCTTTAACTGATGGGAGGAAGTCCTCCCACATGATGGAGGGCAATCTGCTTTACTCAAAATCCACTGATTTAAATGTCAATCTCATCCAGAAAACATCCACACAGAAACATCCAGAATCATGTTTGACCAAATATCTGGGCACCATGGTCTAGCCAGATTGGCACATAAAATTAACCATCATACTAGGGAAATGGTGATAGGTCCAAGTTCCCAGAAGGAATGGCTCCTCAGGGAACAAAATCCTGGACAATGCTGGGAAGGCATGCACTAGTGGCCCCCAGGATCACATCTGGTGTTGGTGGATTTTCAGGTGGGGTACTGAGGAAGAGCAGTGGTTTCTGTAGCAATCAGAAAGACCAAGTACCAGAGAATCTAAGAACCAGAAGAGATTTTGGAATTTACAGGGCAGAGGTCCTCAGATTTGAGCATGCTTCTGAATCACCTAGAAGCTTTGTTATAACAGATGGTTAGATCTTGTCATACTCGGAGTATCAGAGTAACAGTCAAAAATTTTGCATTCTAACAATTTCCTAGGTGTAAGGACAGTGGCCGCACTGCAGTCAAGTATAGGCCGAGGTACACATCCAGCACAGCATGACACAGCAGGATTGGAGCACAGGCGCACAATCCCATATATTATATCATCACAGCTATGTAGCCATAACATGGAAGGGCTCATCACCTGGCTCTGAGCTACTATTGTCTGTGAGGTGCATAAATACAGCATTGACAGTGTGAGAGAGCTGCTGAACAAAGCCATGTCCCACCTACCTGTGGTCTCTCGAGTGTTCTTTCAGCTGCCCTCCCCTCATCCACCAACTCCCCTTGGACCTCAGCTTGGATCGGAACCTGACACCAGGTGACGCTGAGGCTGGCTCCTGGTCTTGGGACTACATTTTAAGAACCACGGACCTAGGACCTTGCTGTTCCAATTACAGCCCACGAACCAGCAGCATCAGCAGCATCCATGAGCTTCTTAGAAATGCAGGTCTCAGGCCCCACTCTTGACCTACTATACCAGACTCTCACGTTGACAAGATCCCCATGTAACTTGTGTGCACATTATAATGTCGGAAACACTGATATTGCAAATGAGAACAATGAGAGTGATGGAGTACCTTGCTTGACAAAGCAGAGGACTGATTCCTGATTCCTGGTCTCAGCATTCTTCCACACCCCTGTGCCTTTCCACGGCTGCATGTTAGGACCACCTGGGAACAAACACTGTTGCCCCACCCCAAGGATAATGATGTAACTGGTCTGGGGCAGGGTCTCAGGCATGGACATTACTTTCAAACTCCCAGGTGGTTCTAATGTAGCACTGGGGTTAAGAAGCACTGATATAGCCCACATTTAAGGCTTGGTTTTATATCATTACCCCATTCACCTTGTTGAAAAACTATTTGAGATTTGTTTTCAAATGTCTTTCTCCATTGAGTTTTTTATTGGAAAACATTCCTGGCCCTTTAGTTAAGATGTTTATTTGAGATTTTTTTTTTTTCTGGTCAGATCGCGTTTCAGAAACACCTGCAAATGGTTTGCAAGGCCAGTCCTCACTGAGCCCACAACACCTAGTGCCTATGAATTTCAGATATACCCAGCCCCAGGAAAACCTTCTCTTCCTTCTAAGCACACCCTAGAAGAAAACTCTTCCTTACTTGCCTGATGTAAGGATCTCACCATTTCCTCACTGAAGATTTTGCTTCTTTTTGGCGTAGGAACCCTGTCAGGACTGAATGATGACTACAGAAAGAGCAGAAAAGAGAGAGAGCTTCCTTCCCCAGAACTCTGCTGGGAGAAGTGGGCTGGGAAGATGGTGGCTGCCTGTTTAAGGATCCAAGTCTTCTCCTTTCTCCTCTTGTTGGTGCCAGAAGAAACAGACACATAGATGGAGGACAAGTTATTTGAGGCCAAGGTTGAATGAGTTTCCAAAAATGCCAACTCCTGCCAGGGCTGTGCTCTGTTGGCAGCTCCTCCCACCAATTCCTGACCCTGCTGGAGCCAGTAAACAGGGGAGGGGCTTATAGCTCTGGCTTTGGGTTCTGTTAAATGTCACTGACCAAAGATTACCTAGATTTCTTTGACCTGCAGTCCAAAAAAAAAGACGTTAAATTTACTGGCTTTGATGCAACAGGAGCAAATGTCCCCAGAGGAATGTGGGGACTTCAGGAAGACCAAGGAGTTGGGAGAGGCTTCTTACAGGATTGGACTCACACGGGGTGACTCTAGGAGGGGAAGAGGAAAGTGGGGGACAATCCTAGAATGGATGCTGTCAAGGAGTACGGGCAATTTGTAATTGTATACGAATTTTATCAAGATGGTAGGAGCACTCCAGATGGCTGTCATTGGTGACGGGCAGCAGTCATTCAGGTCCATCAGAAGAGGACATTTAGTCACTTTTGTGCTTGTAGAATGGCTTTGTCTGTCTTGCGCCAAACATATTGTTGGGAGGTGGGAGCAATGTTTGTGTGCAATTTGGAAACCACAGTCTGGTGGCCAGCAGGGCCAGTTGTCGCCTTTTTAGTGTTCAAAACTCAGTGTTCTCCTTGAGAATGAAATGAGATTGGAGATTGTTTCCTAATTTCTTTTTTGAGACAGAATCTTGCTTTGTTGCCCAGGCTGGAGTGCAATGGTGTGATCTTGGCTCACTGCAAACCTCCGTCTCCCAGGTTCAAGTGATTCTCCTGCCTCAGCCTCCCCAGTAGCTACCATTACAGGCACCCATCACCATGCTCCACTAAGTTTTTGTATTTATAGTAGAGATGGGGTTTCCCCAAGTTGGCCAGGCTGGTCTTGAACTCCTGACCTCAGGTGATCTGCCCACCTAAGTCTCCCAAAGTGCTGGGATTACAGGCATGAGCCACCATGCCTGGCCGTGTCCTAATTTCTTACCACTATAATCCCTGTTCTCTTCAGAACAGTTTCTGTAGGTTTCAGAGACAGATGAACAACACAAATTCACCAGTCGAAAATATGATACTACTCACTGCATACTTTCTAAAATTTGGAATTGTTTGCACATTTCTAAAGATGCATCAGTCAAGGAGTTTATAGATCTGTAAATCTGAGAAATCTGAACAGTTTTGCTTTATGAAATGAGAATCTAGGCCAGGTGTGGTGGCTTAGGCCTGTAATCCTAGTACTTTGGGAGACCAAGGTGGGAAGGATCACCTGAGGCCAGGAGTTTGAAGCCAGCCTGGGCAACATAGTAAGACCCCATCTCTTAAAAAAACATTTCTGTTTTAAACTTAGCCAGGAGTGGTAATGTGTGCCTGTGGTCCCAACTACCTGGAAGACTGAAGTGGGAGGATTGCTTAAGCCCATAAGTTCAAGGCTGCAGTGAGCTATGATCGTGCCACTGAATTCCAGCCTGGGTGACAGAGAGTGAGAACCTGTCTGAAAAACAAACAAACAAACAAACAAAGAAAATACAGAAGAGAGCAACTCAGATTGGTTCAGGGGCTCCACGATGCTACTAAAGACCCTGACTCCTTCCACCATCTGCTCAGCCATCCAGGCAGGATGTGTTTGACATCTAGTGATTATAGAACAGCAGCTTTGTCTTCAGCACCATGACTATATTCCAAGCAAGAAGAAATGGAGGAACAAAAGACAGAAAAGTCAAGCCACCTGGGTCTCCCTCCTTGTAAAGAGTCTTCCGGGAAGCCTCTTGCATCAATGTATGCATATGTCTCATTGGCCAATGCTATGTCACATGGTTACCCCATCAGCAAGAAAGCCTAGGGAATGTTGTTTTTCCGGCTTGTGGGCCCGGCTTGTGGGCCTACATACCAAAATTGAGTTCTGTTAGCAAGGAAGAAGAGGAGAATGGATATTCAGGCACTTTGGCCATGCACTGTCTGGGACCTGTGAATCTTCCATTATGGAGAAAGAAGCTCCTAAGTGTGTTAGTCTGATGTTGGTGGCAGAGCAAATTATTCTACAATGTGATGGCTTTATACAACAAGCACTTCTAATTGCACACAATTTCTGAGAGTCAGGATTCTGGGAGTGGCTTAGCTGGGTGGTTCCAGCTCAGAGTTGCTCATGAGGCTGCAGTGACTTGAAGGCTTCACTGGGCCTGAAGAATCCACTTCCAAAATGACTGTTGGCTGGAGGCCTCAGTTCCTTGTCACGTGCGCCTTTCCCTGGGCTTCTTGGGCATTTTCACAAACACAGGGGCTACTTGCTCTCAGAGCTGGTGAACCAAGAGGAAGAACAAGAAGGATGTCGCGATGCCTTTCTGACCTAGTCACACACTATCACTTCCACCATGTTTTATTCACTAGAAGCCAGTCACTAAGTTCAGCCCATACCCAAGGAAAGCAAAATGAAGCTCCATCTTTTGAAGGGAGGAGTAGATGTATTTGTGGATACATTTAAAACCCCCACATCAGGAGTGGGCCACCCCTGAACTGTTCTGTCCCTTTGACTTCACCTTCCTCCTTTGCCTCTTCTCCCTCCTATTCTTATTTCCTCTCTTTCTTTCTCTTTCTCCTTTCTTTTTCTTCTCTCAGGATTTCTCCCCTCTGGCATATACTCTCTTGTGTATTTAGTAGCACAACAGCCCCTCTCCACCAAAAGCAAAATTCATCTCAAAGGCCTTTTAACAGTTCCAGTGATGGATTAGCAGGGAGCAAAGGCACCTGGTGGGGTAGGCTGATATTGATTCTGAGTACCTGGTCATGTTTTTAAGAACCAAAGAGATTGTGGCACATCCATCTTTCTCTTCTATGTAAATCGAAAACCAAAACAGCCCTGCACTGCAAAATATAAATAATGAAGCCCATCAAAGTACTGATTTTTCCCAAAACTATTTTGCTGGGTTTTTGTTTGTGTGTTTGTTTGCTTGCAATATGAAATAGCAAGTTCTTTCCTTCTCATTGCTATTGTTTTGTTTCCAACTTTGCTGGAGCCCTGCACACATGCTCGGTTAGCCTCTTCGGTAATTCAGCCCTGGTGAGTCACATCCAAAATTACAGCTGTTAAATGAGTTCCAGGCTGCCCTGATTTACAAATACTCAATGTGTGAGAAATCCACATAGTACTGATAGTGACAGGAGTCAGCCAAATGCCTAGGCAGATAGGGGCAGGTCCCTGGTGAAACCCCACCTCCAAGTCAAAGACAGTTTAAAGCCTGAAAGCCAAGCTACATGTCAAATCCATGGACCAGATTGAGAACCTGTCTTTCCATTTGGCATGCTTTCCTCTAGTTGATCCTCACCCTTCAGCTATTCTACATATACCTACACTTTCCTAAGGGTTTTCTACAGTGTTGTGCCCACCTTTGAGTGGTATCTTCGCTTTAAACTTTTTTGCATACTCACAAACCAATCATCACGCACTTGCCATTCTGAATCCATAAAAGCCCTGATTCAGTCACACTGGGAGAGCAACCCACCCAACTGCTGGGATGGGGGACCACCCCCGCATCCCTTCTCTGCTGAGAGCTGTTCTGTGGCTCAATAAAATTCTTCTCCACCCTCTTCACTCTTTGAATTGTCCCTGTATCTTCATTCTTCTTAGATGTGGGACAAGAGCTCGGAAACCACTGAACGCAGGTACAAGCCATAAAACAGGCGGGCCAAGTTATGGTGGGGTGCCTCCAGCAGCAGGCTGCGGGCAAGTGAGACCTGGGAGGCAGGTGGGGGCATTGCTGGGTAAGGAGGTCCCCAGCTGGCAAAGTGGCCGAGAAAAATCCTGTGTCAGTACTGATAAACGCAACTATCTCACCACTGCACCTGCCATTGCTGTGGCCCTGGCAGCTACCAGCTGCTGTGGCTCAGGGTGCTAGTTATCTCCCAATATCTGTCTTTCCCTTCTTCTGTAAGTAACAAAAGCTCCCATTTTCAGGTGGGCACATGGCTGCCTATAATAAAGACTACATTTCCCAGCCTCCTCTGCAGCTAGGTATGATCATGTATGGTCATGTCCCTAATCTAGGGGGATGTAAGCACAAGTGTCAAGTGCAGTTTCTGGAAGATATCCTTAAAGACAGAGAATGTGCCCTTCTTTGTCCAGCTGTCTTTCCTGAATTTGGGACAAAATGGCTGGAGTTCAACAACCATTCTGGGCCATCAGGTAGAAATCACACACCAAGGATGGAGGAGTAATAAAGTAAAAGTTGCTTCGGTTCTTTATAATCCTGGAGCTTCTGCAGTAGCTCTGGACTGCTCACTCCTGAACTTCATTTACATGAAAGGGAAGTGTATTGTATTGTTTCAACTGTGTAACTGGGTTTCTGTATTGTTTCAACTGTGTAACTGGGTTTCTGTCACTAGCAGCTGAACCAAATCCTAGTGACACGGTTCCTTTAAGAACCTGCCCACATGGCACACAAAGGACCCTTCATCTCAGCTCTGATGGGCTGTCTAGCTTCTGCCCCTTACTGTCCCTGTCCTCCGGCTCTGGCCTTCCTGACCATTCCTCTGCTCCCTAAGCATCTGCCCTGAGTTCCAGTGGGTGCCCTGCAGGTGCCCTCTTGCCCACTCTGGAACTCTCCTCCCTCACTGCCCTCGCCTGCTTTTTGTCTTAGGAAGGCCAAAATAGTCATGCACAAAATAGGACCCTTTGAGTAAAGCTCTAAGTTCCAACAGAGACAGGAAGAGAAGAGGCAAAAAAAAAAAAAAACCAACAAAACAACAACAACAACAAAAAAAAAACAGAGGGGCACAGACTCCTGAAGGCACATTCATGGGAAAGTCATGTTGGACCAAATTCAGGATCCCTCCTGCCCCTCCTTGACCCTCCTGACTTCACTGTGAGCCCAGACTTCCTCCCGTTAGAGCCAATTGGGTTTAAAACATACACTTAGAAAACTACAGCCAGCCCTACCCGAATGAAGGGGTTACTTTCCATTCACAGTTTACTGTGAATTTGTTTAATCCAACTGTTATTTTTATTCACTTTTTTTCCCATTAAGCGAGTATGCATTAAGCACCTATTCTATATCCTAAGATAGAGACAGATAACTTAGGTGCCAGATATGGAGGGCAGAAATCCCACAAAACTCTCACTGGACTGAAATCAAGGAGGCGGCAGGGCTGTGTTTCCTCACGGAGGCTTTGGGGAGAGTCCTTTCTCCGCTTTCCAGCTTCTAGAGGCTGCCCACCTTCCTTAAGTCTCCTTACCTCCCCCATTAAAGGCTTCAACAGTGCGTAGAATCCTTCTCACTGCATCTCTCTCTCTCTCTCTCTCTCTGATCTTCCTTATCTCTCTCTGACCCAACCTAAAAGGTTCTCAATGTCACATTCGCAGACTCTTGTGATTAGATAGGGCCCACCTGGGTAATCACGGATAACCGTTCCCCTCAGCCTGTACCCTGCTTCGAGGTCCGTAACTTTAATCTTGTGCAAAGTCGCTTTTGCCACGTAAGGTAACATATCCACAAGTTCCCAGGATTAGGGCATGCATATCTTTGGGGGACTCTATTCTGCCTACCACATCCTCCCAATCCTTCCTTTCTACGCCCCCAGACTACTGCCCGAAGCAAGTGGTTTTTTTTGTTTTTGTTTTTGTTTTTTTGACAGAGTGTCTGTCACCCAGGCTGGAGTGCAGTGGCGCGATCTTGGCTCACTACAACCTCTGCCTCAGGTTCAAATGATTCTCCTACCTCAGCCTTCAGAGCAGCTGGGATTACAGGCATCTGCCACCACGCCCGGCTAATTTTTGTATTTTTAGTAGAGACAGGGTTTCACTGTGTTGGCCAGGCTGGTCTCGGACTCCCGACCTCAGGTGATCTGCCCACCTCGGCCTCCCAAAGTGCTGGGATTACAAACGTGAGCCACTGCACCCCGCCAGCAAAGCTTCTTAAAAATCCTTTTTCCTCCCCGTCCAGTCCTGAAAGCTTCATCTGTTTTGCGCCTTTCTCCTTAATATTCCCCAGAAAAAATCCTACACAGGTCTAGTCCCTGAGCCTCTGCCTTTATCCCTGCGCCCCTTTTCTCCTGGGATTGGGAGCGGGAAGCAGCCGCTCCACGAAGCCCCCCTAGTGGGCAGGAGAGGACTGGGCGGGACCGCGAGCGAGTCCCAGGCGCCTGCAGCTGCTGCTGGGTGATGCGCGGATGGAACTCCCTGGGAAATCGGTTGGCGGCTCCAGGGCTGGTCCACCGCGGCCTTGGGAGGGACGGCAACAGTCTGGAGCGTCCACGCTTCGGAGGCCCCTGTCTCCCCCAGATTCCCCACTGATGAACAGGGACGCCGGTCTGCCTTCCCCAACTTCCCCTATTCCCTGCCAGGCAGCGTCCCTCGCAGCGATGTTGGCTGCGACAAGCTTGATCTGCAGCGAGGACACCAGGATTTCTCAATTTCTCCAAATCCAAGCCCGAGCCGGAGCTCCGACGAGCCCCGGCACTGCTTCCTGTCGCCACCTGCCTCCTCCTCCAGCTCCCGTTATCTCCCCAGCGCCGGCGCCCTGGGTGGCCACGGTCTCTCCAGCCTCCGCCCCTCGTTGCCGTCTCCAGGGCACGGGACGCCACGCGGGCAGCCGGCCCGGGACGCAGGGAGAGTGAGCGCGAGTGAGTGCGGGCGCCCGGTGGGGCGGACAGGGGCCGGAGGAGGTTGCCCCAGCCCCGAGAACTGTGCGACCCCGGGAGAAATGCTCGATCCCGGGAGCGAGGCTCCAAGGAGGCCGGGATGCCCGCAGCTCCCTACTCTCTCCAAAGGCTCACCTCCCCTACCCACCCGCACAGCCCCAGGGCGGGGGCGGGGAACAGTGCACGCAGCTGGGCTTTTCCCGGCCTCGACCTCGGGGTGGGCAGCTAGGATTCTCTAGGAAAATATATCAAAAGCACGGGAGCCTTGGGGAGGGAGCGCAAAGCGGCCCCTCCTTGCAGGCCGTCTCCATGTCCCCTGGGACTCCGAGCGGGAACCAGGAGCCGTCCAAGCTGGGCGGGCAAGGGACCCAGAGCAGGGCCCTCCGCATCCCCTCGGGACAGAGGGCAGAGTCCAGCCGCCCCCACTCTCAGCCCCTCCTCCGGCACCCACACTGTCCCATTTCCAGGACACTGGGGAGGGAGAGTCACTTTCAGAAAAGATAAGTAAAACTTAGCACAGGGCAGGACACATACACCTTAGACCTTCAATGAATAGTCATTGATGATTCAATCAATGCTGGCTTTGAAGTGCCTAGATATTTGCTAACCTGAGCATTTACTCTATATAAAAATGACAAATTCTCGTGATACAACATTAAGTGAAAAACTCAAGATTCAAAAGTGTCTTGTTAGAGCATTTGCAGAGTCTATGTGGGTAGTTTGTGCATCTGTAAATATTTTAAATGTTGGTGAGGAATATTCCATAATGTGAGCAGTAATACTGTATACTACCTGTCTTATCTTGGGCTGCCATGACGAAATACCATAGATCGGCTGATTTTAATCCACAGAATTTTCTTACAGTTCTGGAGACTGGAAGTCTGAGATCAAGCTGCCATTGAGGTGGGTTTCATTCGGAGGCCACTCCTCTTGGCCTGCAGTGGGGGTGTCACTATTTCTCTGAGTACTTTTTGGTTTTTTTGTTGTTGTTGTTTTTGTTGTTGTTGTTGTTTTGTTGTTGTTGTTGTTTTTGAGACGGATTCTTGCTCTTTCGCCCAGGCTGGAGTGCAGTGATGACATCTCTTCTCACTGCAATCTCCACCTCCCAGGTCCAAGCGATTCTCCTGCCTCAGGCTCCGGAGTAGCTGGGATTACAGGTGTGTGCCACCACGCCCGGCTAATTTTTTGTATTTTTAGTAGAGACTGGGGCCGGGGCCGGGCGCGGTGGCTCACACCTGTAATCCCAGCACTTTGGGAGGCCGAGACGGGTGGATCACAAAGTCAGGAGATCGAGACCACCCTGACTAACACGGTGAAACCCCATCTCTACTAAAAATACAAAAAAAAAAAAAAAAAAAAAAATTAGCTGGGCGTGGTGGCGGGCGCCTGTAGTCCCAGCTACTCGGGAGGCGGAGGCAGGAGAATGGCGTGAACCCGGGAGGCGGAGCTTGCAGTGAGCCGAGATCGCGCCACTGCACTCCAGCCTGGGCGACAAAGCGAGACTCCACCTCAAAAAAAAAGAAAAAAAAAAAGAGAGACTGGGGTCACCGTGTCCAGCCATTCTCTGCGTGCTCTTAAGGGTCCATGTATTTGTGCCTGAAACAGTCCTGGGAGTCAGGAGACCCAGTTCTGTTTTCAGCTGAAGTAAGTCCCTTCTTTTCTTTCCTTGAGCCCAGAAGATCAAGGTTACAGTGAGCTGTGATTGCACTACTGCACCAAAAAAAAAAAAAAAAAAAAAAAAAAAGGTTGACCTCACCCAAGAAACAGTTTTCTGTAGCTGCCAAGTCTGGTTGCTCTGCGGCAGCAGACTGGAGCACAGACTTCTGAGAGGACACCTGGGAGATGGCCATGAGTGGAGGAGGACTGCTAGAGTTAACAGTGATCCTGGTTTGCCTAGCGCTTTTCTGGTTTCAGCACTCAACGTCCTGGGTTAGACAATCTGTGAAGTCCCAACCAGAGCTATGATATTGTGATTTTCCCTTACCCTAGTATCTGGATGTCTACATTCTACTGGGTTCATTCGCCTTTCCAGAATGCTCTTCACCCATGATGGGATCGTTTGCTATGTAAAAATAGGATACTAACACAAGTGTGATCTAATTTGAAATTGTAAAATACTTCCAGCTAATAATTCACATAGCATCTAACAGATGCTGCTGGCTTTCTCTTGAAATTTAAATTATCCTGTAGTGCCCTGTAAATCTAGGGCAGTGCCCCGAAGCACCTCAGTGCCGTATGGGAACCATGGCTTGAAAGTGTAAAGCATTACTAGAGATAAACAGGAATATTAAATAATAACAAAAGAGTTAGCTCCTCAGGAAGATATATCAGTTCCAGATGTATAGACACCTAATAACATAGCTTCAAAATATATAAAACAAATGTTGGCAGAATTAACAGCAGAGATAGATGAATTCACATTCATATACCTCTCTCAATAGCTGGTAGAAAAAGCATATAATAAATTCAGTGGAGATAAACGTAGTGGGAAACCTCTGTAGAGATTTAAGCAGAAGAGTCATATGACCTGATTTACATTTCAAAAACATCACTGTGGCTCATAATCCATTTTACAGATAGGGAAATGCTAAGGCTACCCAGTGGGTTAAGTGGTAGAGACAAGACTAAAGTCCAGACCCAGTCATCTCCAAAGTCCATGTTCTTAACCACCATGATATATTACTGTCTGGCAAGAATTGTGTCTGTAAAGGGAACTATGCCATTTAAAAATCAGTATGTTCTTGGGAATTTTTAGTAACCAGTATTAATGTTAATTGCATTCCTTTATAACTGAGTTCCAGCGGCTATTACCCCTATTTTGAAGAATCTAAAAGAACGACATGGACCCATGAATAGAGAAATTGGAAATTGAACAATTCCTTCCAGTGGTCTCCATTTTGACTCCTAGTCCCATTTTAAGATAAATGAAGCACTTCAAGATTTTCAGAGAAGATTATGCAGCAATATTTTCCTAATGTTTTTAGTGGATGAAGTATGTTCTGCTCCTTAAAAAGACACCTATATGTTGGGTTTCAAGTTACTGTTTTCAGAATCCAAGAGAAATCTAACACTATAAAACAATGCCAAGAGCAAATGAAGGAAAACACAAATCTAAAGGGGCTCCCCTGCCCATCGTTTTGATTCTTCAAAAGTTTCTGAAAACGTATGAGAAGCACTGTGCGCAGTCTCAGACGTCTGTGTGTCCAGCCATCAAAAGTGACCTGAAAAGCAGCATTGACAGTGACCAGGTGCTCAGGAAGGTGAGTGTATGGTCTTGTTTTCTTATTCTTCTCTAAAATGAACTGGCTAGGGTTTACTCCCAAGCCACATGGGTCCTCAGTCCTTGTGTAACCTCCCAAGGGGTTCTTCCTGCCCGCCACACAAATCAAGACCACAGCATTGTAGTAAAAAAAGAGTTTGATTGACACCAGGCCAGCCACGCCACACAAAAGACGAAGTTATTACTCAAATCAGTCTCTCTGAAAATCAGGATTGAGGTTTTTAAGGGTAACTTGGTGGGTAGGGGGTCACAAAGTGGGGAATGCTGATCTGTCGGGTTGAAGATGAAATCATAGGGAGTTGAAGCTGTCCTCTTGCACTGAGTCAGTTCCTGGGTAGGGTCCACAAGACCAGATGAGCCAGCTTATCCATCTGAGTGGCGCCAGCTGGTGCTTTGGAACACAGGGCCTGCAAACTATCTCAAGCACCGAGCTCAGGTTTTACAACAGTGACTCCTAAACCATAATTTCTGATCTTGTGGCTAATTTGTTAGTCCTGCAAAGACAGTCTAGTCCCTAGTCAAGAAGGGGGTTTGTTTTGGGAAAGGGTTGTTACTGTCTTTGTCTCAAAGTTTATCTATTAACATAAACTAAGTTCCTCCCCAAGTTAGTCTGGCCTGTGCCCAGGAATGAGCAAGGACAGTTTGAAGGTTAAAAGCAAGAAGGAGTTGGTCAGGTCAGATTTCTTTCACTGTCATAATTTTCTCAGCTATAATTTTTGCAAAGGTGGTTTCACTTGCAAACCCAGAGCTGGCTGTGTCACCCGCTCTGCATTCTTGACTGAGTGGAGTCCAAAGCCTGGCTTGCCTGCTCAGCCCTTCTCCTCCCTTCCCCCTTTGACCTCCACGGTTGCCCCTCCCATCCCTTCCAGAGGGCCTGTTCTCACACCACTTCCCTGGAAGGACCACCGGCCCTCCTCCACATCTGGAAAGCCCAGCTTGAAAGTCAGCACTTTGGTTATCACTGCAGGACCTCTGCTCCCGGCGCTCCAGCCACCCCCACTGACCCTTCCAAGTGAGGGCCTCCTTCTCTTGGCTGCTGATGCATCCCTGCCTTGAGGTCAGACCTGCTCTCGCCCGCGCCTCCCCTCCTGAGGCCAGCTCACTTGGAGTAAGACCAGCAATCAGAATTCTGACTCCAAAAGCACTGGGTTTCAGAAAATATTCTGATGTCATATCTTTTCTGAGATTAAATCTAGGGCTTGGATGTGAGGGGGAAAGAGGAGAGGTCAGCACCGAGATGAAATGGGTAACTTGGAAAGCTGGTACCTGACAGACCAGACGGGGGCGCCTGGCACCCCAAACACAGCTGGGCCAGGCCCCAACTCTTCCCTCTGTACTCTGAACTTCCAGTTCCCCAGCTGCTGCTCCCTCTCTCCTTTCCTTCCCCCACGCCTCTTTCCACCCAGCACATCCTCCACTCTGCCCTCCCTCATCCACCCCCAGTCTCTCTAATCCTTCCTTTGACAGTGTCTTAGCTGGGGTCCCTGCCATTTTCTCCCTGTTCTCCCAATGGACGACCTTCCCAGAACCAGCCTTTTTGTGGTAAAATTGTTCGTAAGTCTTTTTTTTTTCTTTTTTTTTGAGACGGAGTCTCACTCTGTCGCCCAGGCTGGAGTGCAGTGGCCGGATCTCAGCTCACTGCAAGCTCCGCCTCCCGGGTTTACGCCATTCTCCTGCCTCAGCCTCCCGAGTAGCTGGGACTACAGGCGCCCGCCACCTCGCCCGGCTAGTTTTTTGTATTTTTTTAGTAGAGATGGGGTTTCACCGTGTTAGCCAGGATAGTCTCGATCTCCTGACCTCGTGATCCGCCCGTCTTGGCCTCCCAAAGTGCTGGGATTACAGGCTTGAGCCACCGCGCCCGGCCTGTCTTTTTTTTTTTTAACTGCAGTTCTTATAATCAGCCTCCACTACTTAATTATAAGGGCTAATCATAACTTGTTCAAACTAGTCCCTTCAGCAATATTCAATTATTTGTTTCACTGCAGTCACTGTCAGAAATCCAGTTAACCTCATGACCCCATATGTAAGTGTCAGCCTGCATCAGCACCACCATAAAGGCTGTTTATGTTGGGTGGGTTGCTTGGGTGGGGTCTCCATTATGATTCTGAATATCATTAAAATAAAAGTCTCATGAGGTAATCATTATTATTTTTACTTCATAAGTGGCACTCAGACTATTTCCTTTCTTTTCTACTTTGTTAAAGAAGAAAAAAGAGGCTGGGTGTGGTGGCTCAGGCCTATAGTCCCAGAACTTTGGGAGGCTGAGGTGGGAGGTTTGCTTGAGGCTGGGAATTTGAGACCAGCCTGAGCAACATGGTGAGACTTGTCTCTACAAAAAATTAAAAAATTAGCCAAGTGTGGTGTCACCCACCTGTAGTCTCAGCTACTTGGTAGGCTGAAGTAGGAGGGTTGCTTGAGCCTGGGAGCTTGAGGCTGCAGTGAGCTATGATCACCCGACTGTACTTCAGTCTGGGTGACAGAGTGAGACTCGGAAGGAAGGAAGGAAGGAAGGAAGGAAGGAAGGAAGGAGGAAGGGAGGGAGGAAGGGAGGGAGGAAGGGAGGGGAGGGAGGGAGCAAGGAAGGAAGGAAGGAAAGAAGGAAGAAGGAAGGAAGGAGGGAAGGAAGGAAGGAGAGAAGGAAGGAGGTAATGAAGGAAGGAAGGAGAGAAGGAAGGAGGTAAGGAAGGAGGGAGGAAGGGAGCGAGGGAGGAAGGAAGGAAGGAGAGAGGGAGGGAAGGAAGTAAGAAAGGAAGGAAGGAAGGAGAAGAGAGGAGAGGAGAGGCAAGGGGAGGGAGCAACGAAGGAAGGAAAGAAGGAAGAAGGAAGAAAGGAAGGAAGGAGGGAGGGAGAAGGAGGGAGGGAGGAAGGACGGAGGGAGGGAAGGAAGGAAGGAGGGAAGGAAGGAGGGAAGAAAAGAGGGAAGGAAGGAGGGAGGGAAGGAAGGAGGGAAGGAGAAAGGGAAGGAAGGAGGGAAGGGAGGGAGGGAGGAAGGAAGGAGGGAAAGAGGGAGGAGGGAGGGAAGGAATAAAGGAAGGAAGGAGAAGAAAGGAGAGGAGAGAAGAGGGGAGGGGAGGGGAGGGAGGGAGCATGGAAGGAAGAAAGAAGGAAGGAAGGAGGGAGGGAGAGAGGAAGGGAGGAAAGGAAGGAAGGAAGGAGAGGAGAAGGGAGGGGAGAGGAAGGGAGGGGAGGGAGGGAGCAAGGAAGGAAGGAAAGAAGGAAGAAGGAAGAAGGAAGGAAGGAGGGAAGAAAGGAAGGAAGAAAAGGAGGGGGAGAGAGGAAGAGAGGGAGGGAGGAAAGAAGGAAGGAAGGAGGTAGGGAAGGAGGGAGGAAGGGAAGGAGGGAGGAAGGAAAGAGGGAGGGATGGAAGGAAGAAAGGAAGGAAGGAAGGAGAAGAGAAGAGAGGAGAGGAGAGGGGAGGAGAGGGAACAAAGAAGGAAGGAAAGAAGGAAGAAGGAAGAAAGGAAGGAAGGAAGGAAGGAAGGAAGGAAAGGAGGGGGAGGGAGGGAGGAAGGAAGGAGGGAGGGAAGGAAGGAAGGGAGGAAGGAATGAAGGAGGGAAGGAAAGAGGGAGGGAAGGAAGGAGGGAGGGAAGGAAGGAAGGAAAGAGGGAAGGAAGGAGGGAAGGAAGGACAGAAGGAAGGAGGAAAGGAAGGAAGGGAGGGAGGAAGGAAGGAAGGTGAGAGGGAGGAGGGAGGGAAGGAATAAAGGAAGGAAGGAAGGAAGGAGAAGAGAGGAGAGGAGAGAAGAAAGATGCTGTTTTTTTCTTACACTCCAGTTTATGCTTGTAAGATCTGATGACTCCCCACCAAGAATCCTACCAGTTTCCTTGGAACCTTTGCTCATGACAATTCAAGATGAGTGTTACACACTGGCGAAAGAGATCTGCATCTGGGGCCTTCCACTGAGCAACCCAGAGATTGCCAGACTTGTGAGTTACGGTTTTAAAAATATTTCTTCAAACCTTAGAATTGAATATAAGCACATTATATCATGTGTTCCAGCTGTAGTTCATGTGGTTGCTGACTGATATGCTACAAGGTTTTCTCTAAAACAAAACAAAAACCAACACTATATTTTTATTTTATTTATTTATTTATTTTTTTAGACGGAGTCTCGCTCTGTCGCCCAGGATGGAGTGCAGTGGCCAGATCTCAGCTCACTGCAAGCTCCGCCTCCCGGGTTCACGCCATTCTCCTGCCTCAGCCTCCCAAGTAGCTGGGACTACAGGCGCCGCCACCTCTCCCGGCTAATTTTTTGTGTTTTTAGTAGAGACGGGGTTTCGCCGTGTTAGCCAGGATGGTCTCGATCTCCTGACCTTGTGATCCGCCCGTCTCGGCCTCCCAAAGTGCTGGGATTACAGGCTTGAGCCACCGCGCCCGGCCTCAACACTATATTTTAAGTTAAATATTTCAAACATTAAAATGGAGAAAATATTAGAACTGACATCCATGGACCCATGACCCAAATGTAATATATTTTTTAAAGGCTTAAAATTTGCAGGTATTGACAAATATATTATTACATATGCATGCATGTGTTTATTTACAAAGATGGAATTACACTGTGTATATGATTTCATGACTCACTCTTTTACTCACATTATGTTGTCAAGATTTCTCCATGTTTATAAATTTTGACTGCTATCATATCACACATAACCTTCATTCTTGAAAGATAGTTTTGTTGGGGATACAATTATAGATTAACTTTTTTTTTTTTTTGAGACAGAGTCTCACTGTGTTGCCCAGGCTGGAGTGCAGTGGCCTGATCTCGGCTCACTGCAACCTCCGCCTACCAGGTTCAAATAATTCTCCTGCCTCAGCCTCCCTAGTACCTGGGATTATAGGCACCCACCACCACACTTGACTAATTTTTTTTTTTTTTTTTGAGACGGAGTCTCGCTGTGTCGCCCAGCTTAGAGTGCAGTGGCACGATCTCAGCTTACTGCAAGCTCCACCTCCCAGGTTCAAGCGATTGTCCTGCCTCAACCTCCCAAGTAGCTGGGACTACAGGTGTGTGCCACCATGCCTGGCTAATTTTTGTGTGTGTGTGTGTGTTTTTTTTTTTTTTTGAGACAGAGTCTGGCTCTGTCACCCAGGCTGGAGTGCAGTGGCGCGATCTCAGCTCACTGCAACCTCCACCTCCCGGGTTCAAGTCATTCTCCTGCCTCAGCCTCCCGAGTAGCTGGGACCACAGGCGCCCGTCACCACGCCCAGCTAATTTTTTATATTTTTTAGTAGAGATGGTGTTTCACCGTGTTAGCCAAGATGGTCTCGATCTCCTGACCTTGTGATCCGCCCGCCTCGGCCTCCCAAAGTGCTGGGATTACACGCCTGAGCCACCGCGTGTGGCCTAATTTTTGTGTTTTTAGTAGGCACGGGGTTTTGCCATGTTGGCCAGGCTCGTCTTGAACTCCTTACCTCAGGTGATCTGCCCACCTCAGCCTCCCGAAGTGCTGGGATTACAGGAGTGAGTCCAGCCAATTTTTGTATTTTTAGTAGAGACAGGGTTTCACTATGTTGGCCAGGCTGGTCTCAAACTCCCAACCTCAGGTGATTCACCCACCTCAGCACCCAGCAGATTAACTATTTTTTAAAAAAACCAAACTTCTGTTATTACTAGTGAGAAGTCATATATAGGACTTTACTTCTGAAAAGGGCAAATCAGATAATTCAGACCAACTCTTTCACTGAAGACACACACACACACACACACACACACATGCACACACACACACACACACACACACACATATTAGGCAAGGAATCCAAGAAAGTCTGGGAGGAGACCCAGGCAGGAGAACATCACAGAGGCAATTATGTCTACAGGCATTTGATTTGTTAGAAGGCAGCTGAGAAGCTGAGAAACTTAACAGAGCTTTTGACAATCTTTCCAATGCTAGGAGACACAGACTTCCTGGGGAAGCCCTAATAAATTTTCTTGTGCTTTGATTTGAGACCATGAAGGGTCATAGCCTAAGAACAAAGCCGAACTGCAGGTAGACAGGTCCTCAAGGGACTATAGATTGATTTCTGGTAATCTCAAGTCCTGAAATTAGATTGAAGGAGGCTGGTTTGCTGCTGCCCTCATGGGTCCAGAAGCATATGAAAATAACCCCTGGAAGACAATTACAATGTCTTATGCCTCAAATTACAAATTATACCTATAAACAAGTTTGTGGGGGTTTGTTTGTTCGTTAGTCCCAGCTACTCAGGAAGCAGAGACAGGAAGATTACTTGAGCTCAGGCGGTGGAGGCTACAGTGAGCCATGACCACACCATTGCACTCCAACCTGGACAACAGAGCAAGACCCTGTCTCAAAAAAAAAAAAAAAGAGACATAGTAGATAAGTGAGATGATGAACATATGTGTAATTGCGTCCCAGAAGGAGAAGAGAATGAGAATGGGGCAAAAGCAATACTTAACTAAACTGGTGAAAGACATAAACCACAAATCCAAATAGAGTTATTAATCCCAAGAAGGTTAAACACAAAGACAATTTAGAAACATCATAATAACACTACTAAAGACCAAAGATAAAGAGAAAATATTAAAATTAGTCAATGAAATAACACATTACCTTCAAAGGAGCTGCAATAAAACTGGTATCTGACTTTTCAACAGAAACAATGGAAGTCAGTTACCAATAGAATATCTTCAAAATGCTGAAGGGAAAATGTCAACTAAGAATTCTATACCCAACAAAAATATTTTTCAAAAATGGAAGTGAAACAAAGGCATTGTCAGACCAACAGAAACTGGAAGAATTTATCACAAGAAGATCTTCCCTAAAAGAAATAACTAAAGTACATTCTTCAAAGAAAAATGATCCCAGATGGAAGTTTGGAGGTGCAAGAAGAATCAAAGAGCCATGAAAATGGCTTTCTTATAGAACTTAAAAGAACTGACTGTTAATTTTATATGGAGATATAAGTGGCGAAGAATAAGCAAGACAATCTTGAACACGAAGAACGCAGTGGGAGAATTTTCTCTAACAGATATTAAACACTTCTTATAGAGCTACAGAAATTAAGATAGTATAATATTGCTACAAGTATACATAAATAAACCAATGGGAAAGAATAGAAAGGCTGGAAACAAAGTCTTACCTATATGGACATTTAATTATTGACAAAGATGACAATGCATGGTATTGAGGAAAAGATGGTCTTTTCAATCAATGATAATGAGACCACTGGAGATAAATGTGGGTGACAAAGAAGCTTGACCCCTACTTCACAACATACCCCCAAATCAAGGCTGGTGGATTACAGAGTTGAAAGGCAAAACAACAAAGTTTCTAGAAGATAATATAAGAAAATATCATCATGACTTTGGAGTGGAGAAACACTTTTTTAAAAGTACACAAAGAGCACTAATCATAAAAGAAAAGATTGATTAAGTTAGACTCCATTAAAACTAACAACTTTCATTCATCAAGAATCACCATTCAGTGAGTGAAAAGGCAAGCCACAGAACTGGAAAAGATATTTGCTACATATATAATCAAAAAGGATTCTTAGGCAGTATGTATATATAATTCCCACACATCATTAAGAAAAACACAAATTATCCAATAGAAACATGGTCAAGAAACTTGAATAGGCACTTAACACACACACACACACACACACACACACAAACCCATCAAATAGCCAATAAAAATATTAAGAGGTGCTCAACCTCATTAGGAATGAGTAGAATTCAAATAAAAAACATGAAGATATACCAATACACAGCCACTGAAATAGTGAAAATACAAGTACATCATCATGTGTTGGTGAGGAATTGGAGCAACTGGAATTTTTATACACTGTGGTGGGAGTGTATATTCACACAGTCACCTTGGAAAACTGTACTGCAATATCCACTGATTGCAAAGTCTGTGATCCAGCAGTTCCACTCTCAGTATATATCCAACATGAATGTATGTACATGGGCACCAGGAGATTTATAGAAAAATGTTCATGGAAATCAAGAACTGGAAACAACCCAAATTTCCATCAACAATAGAATAAATAAATAAATTGTGGCATATTCATATAGTGGAACACTAGGTAGCAATGAAAATGAACTAACTGTAGCTATACAAAAATAAAATATGATGACTCTCACAAACATAATGTCGTACAAATGGTGAGAGATACAAAAGAATGAATACTGTATGCTTGCATTTATGTAAAGTTCAAAAAACAGGTACAACTATAATGTTTGATTATCACAAAATTATGTTTAGGGAAGAAGGAGGAAGTAGACAATAGGAAAGGACACTAGTAGTCATTTTCTAGTCTCTTACTTTAAAAAAAAATCCCTTATTTTATTTCTTTGAAATGTGCTAAAGTTACTTTGTATTCTGTCTAATAGTTTCAATAATCTGAATTATTTGGGGTTGATACTGTGATCTCTTGCTCCTACTGGCTCTTACTCATGGTGACACCAATTTGTGTGTTTTGTGATTTCTTTTTTACTGTTAACTCATATTTCCTGGGAAAATGGTTGTGGCAATTTCCTAAGCTCTGGTTTGTAGAGAGCTTCCTCTTCAGGGCTTGAATTTGTGTCTGCCATTCACTCTGGGTGCTACCATCCCAGGGTTACATTAAATTAAATTCTTGACCTGTGATTTATTTGAACCATCCAGATGGTTAATTAACGCAGGGTGCAAAACTGTGTTAGAACTAGTTTGTGAGTTCTCAGGGGATATATTTTTTCCTTATATTTATCAGTCTGAGACAGGCAATTTTCCCTAAAGTCCTTTGGGAAAAAGGAGATTAGGTTTTTATTTCTAGTTATCCTTACTCGAAGAGAATAAAACTATGGCCCACTTTGTATTTGGGGTCATAACTTCATGCAGCATTTTCTGTTGGACTCCTTGTCTCCAGTGGCTATGACTTTATCTCCTATTCCCTGGACTCCACGATCCATGAAAACCAACTACTGTTTTAGTGATGCTCTCAAAGGAAAAGCTGATGTCAATGCTCTGCATACCTCACTGGGCTCCCACTTTCTTGCATTCATTGACCTTTGGGTATTCCTGGCTAAACTGCCAGCCAATTGACACATTTTAAAAAGAGATTTTTTTTAATCTTTAGAAGAAAACATACAGGAAAAGCTTCATCACCTTGGATTTGGCAATTATTTCTTGGAAATGACACCAAAGGCACAGCAAACAAAAGAAAAAGTAGATAAATTGGACTACATCAAAATGTAAAATTTCCATGCACCAAGGGACATAATCAATGAAGTGAAGAGGCAAACTTATGCAATGGGAAAAATAATTGCATGTTATATATCTGATAAAGTGTTAACATCTAGAATCTATATGTAAAAAAAAAAAAAAACTGCTATAACTTGGCTGGGTGTGGTGGCTCATGTCTGTAATCCCAGCACTTCAGGAGGCTGAGGCAAGCAGACTGTTTGAGTCCAAGAGTTCAAGACCAGCCTGGCAACGTGGTGAAATCCTATCTCTACAAAAAAATTAGCCTGGCATGCTGGCATGCACCTTTAGTTCCAGTTGCTCAGGAGGCTGAGGCGGGAGGATTGCCTGAGCAAGGGAGGTGGAGGTGGCAGTGAGCCGAGATCACACCATTGCACTCCAGCCTGGGTGACAGAGTGAAACCTTGTCATGAAAAAAAAAAAAAAAAGGAAAAAAGAAAAAAAAAAAACTGTTACAACTCAACAGCAAAACAGCAAGCAACCTGATTTTTTTTTTTTTTTTTTTTTGAGATGGTGTCTCTCTGTCACCCAGGCTGGAGTGCAATGGTGTGACCCATCTCCGCTCACTGCAACCTCTGCCTCAAGTGAGGTTCAAGTGATACTCGTGCCTCAGTCTCCCAAGTAGTTGAGACTACAGGTGTGCACCACCATGCCGGGCTAATTTTTTAAAAATATTTTAAAATATTTAAAAATATTTAAAATATTTTAAAATATTTAAAAATATTTTAAAAATATTTTTAGTAGATACATGGTTTTACCATGTTGGCCAGGCTGGTCTCGAACTCCTGACCTTGAGCAGTCCACCTGCTTTGGCCTCCCAAAGTGCTGGGATTACAGGTGTGAGCCACCATGCCTGGCCACAACTTGATTTAAAATAGGCAAGGAATTTAAATAGACATGCATCAAAGAAGATATACAAATGGCCAATACATGCATGAAAAGATGTTCAACATCACTAATCACTAAGGAAATGCAAATCATAAGCACAATGACATGCCAACCTCACTATCAAAAAAAAAAAACAAGTGTTGGCAAGGATGCGGAAAAGTTGGAACCTTGTGCACTGTTAATGGCAATGTAAAATGGTGTAGCCAGTATGGAAAACAGTATGATGGTTCCTCAAAAAATTAAAAATAGAATAACCGTATAATCCAGCAATACCACTTGTGAATATATACCCAAAATAACTAAAAGCAGGATCTCAAAGAGAGATTGCTATACCCATATTGACAGCTCCATTATTCATGACAGCCAAAAGGTGGAAGCAACCCCAGATGAATGAATAAACAAAACGTGGTGTATACGGACAATGGAATATTATTCAGCCTTCAAAAGGAAGGAAACTCTGACACATGTTGCAGCATGAGATGAACCTTGAGGACATTGTGCTAAGTGAATAAGCCAGTCACAAAATGACAAATACTGTAGAATTCCACTTACATGATGGACCTAGAGGAGTCAGATTTATATAGAGAGAAAATAGAATGGTGGTTACCAAGGTCTGCTGAAAGAGGAGAATAGGGAGTTATTGTTTAATAAGTAGAGTTTCAGTTTTGTAAGATGGAAAGAGTTCTGGAGATGGATGGTGGTTAGGATTGCACGACAATGTGAATGCTTCATGCCACTGAACTGTATACTTAAAAATGGCTAAGGTGGTATATGTTATGAGCATTTTACCACAGTTAAGAAATACATTTTTTGGCCGGGCATGGTGGCTCACGCCTGTAATACCAGCACTTTGGGAGGCCGAGGAGGGTGGATCATGAGGTCAGGAGATCAAGACCATCCTGGCCAACATGGTAAAACCCTGTCTCCACTAAAAATACAAAAATTAGCTGGGCGTGGTGGTGGGCACCTGTAATCCCAGCTACTCAGGAGGCTAAGACAGGAGAATTGCTTGAACCCGGGAGGCAGAGCTTGCAGTGAGCTGAGATTGCGCCACTGCACTCCAGCCTGGCAACAGAGCGAGACTACGTCTCAAAAAAAAAAAAAAAAAGAAAAAAGAAAAAGAGAAGAAATACATTTTTTAAGTTACTTTAAATATGTATCCTGCAATTTTAGTTGCTTTTATTCAGAGCGTCAGTCGGGGTACCCAGTCCACTCAAGCTGGAAATGAGATGCTGTCCATGCATGTTAAAAGTGATCCTTAATATTTCCTTAAATGTAGCCCTCTTGCTAATCTGGAGGCTGCTGAGGAATTCATCTTGGATAGCATGGTCCTTGCCCACGGCAGTACTAGTGCCAAAGGAGTGACGCACAAATCTCTGATTAGGAGCTTTAGGACCCGTTCAAGAGCCTATTTAGCACAGACTGATGTTAACACAGGCACTGACATGCCACATTGGCTCCTCTGTCAGAAACACGGCTTGCGGCATCCAATCCAGCACTCAAACGAGGCACCTCTCATTAAAGAGGCCTTGGACACCAGCTCTGTAGTTAAGGTTGCAAGTGCCTTTTTAATCTCTGCCAAGGTATAATTTGGAATCCTATATCTGACCATGTCATTACCTCAAAAAACTGAATTCTCCAAACTCCACCAAAGCCTCTTCTAGGCTGAAATTCTGAACTGAAGGGATCCTCAGGTTGTGATGGCTCTAATTGCAAAAAGGTGACCTGTCTCCTCAGGCTGCCATAATAAAGTACCACAGACTGGGTGGATTAATGAGCAGAAATTTATTTTCTCACAGCCCTGGAGGCTAGTCGTATCAAGTTGACAGGGTTGGGCCAGGTGCAGCAGCTCATGCTGGTAATCCCGGCATTTTGAAGGGGAGGGGATCATTTGAGCCCAGGAGTTGAAGACCAGCGTGGGCAACAAAGCGAGACTCCTGTCTCTACAAAAAACAAAATTAGCCGGGCATGGTGGCACATGCCTGTAGTCCCAGCTACTCAGGAGGCTGAGGCCGGGGGATCGCTTGACCCCAGGAAGTCAAGGCTGCAGTGAGCTGTGATAGCACCACTGTACCCCAGGCTGGGTGACAGAGTTAGACCCTGTCTCAAAAGAAAAAAAAAAAAAACTTGACAGGGTTGATTTCTTCTGAGGCCTCTCTCATTGGCTTGCAGATGGCCACCTTCTTCCTGTGTCTTCCCCGGTCTGCCCTCTGTACATGAGTGTCCAAGCTTACTCTTCTTATAAGGACACCAGTCATATTGGGTTAAGGCTTACTCTAATGACCTCATTTTAACTTAATTACCTCTTTAAATACCCTATCTCCAAATACAGTCACATTCGGAGGAACTGGGGGTTAGGATTCCCAGATAAGAATTTGGGTGGGGGGTTGGCCGGGCGCGGTGGCTCAAGCCTGTAATCCCAGCACTTTGGGAGGCCGAGACGGGCGGATCACGAGGTCAGGAGATCGAGACCATCCTGGCTAACATGGTGAAATCCCGTCTCCACTAAAAAAAATACAAAAAACTAGCCGGGCGAGGTGGCGGGCGCCTGCAGTCCCAGCTACTCGGGAGGCTGAGGCAGGAGAATGGCGTAAACCCGGGAGGCGGAGCTTGCAGTGAGCTGAGATCTGGCCACTACACTCCAGCCTGGGCGACAGAGCGAGACTCAGTCTCAAAAAAAAAAAAAAAAAAAAAAGAATTTGGGTGGGGGGCACAATTTAGCCCATAACAACATCTAAAATAATAATCTGCAATATATCTTATCTCTTTATAAAGCTTGATGTTTCCCTTGTAATTCTTCAATGACTCTTTGTTTTAAAGGGAAAGTATTTTATTTTCGTGCCACCTTTTCCTCAGATAATTAGAAAGTTATCTTGGGGCGAAAATGTTGAGGTAATTAACATGATGGACTTGTAAGCAACATTTTAAAGCACAGAGCATAGTTGTCATCATTATGTAAGCATTTTTTATATCTTGCATTCTTAGGCTTTGCTTCTGGAATCGAAGGGGCACACCACCTGCCCGTTTACCACCCTAGAAATCATTGATTGCAAAATGGATCTGTGGTCTCTAGAGCGACTTGGGAAGGCTCTGCGGTTCAGTAGTTTGCGTTCTCTTGTCCTCGATTACTGCAAGTAAGGCTGGAATTCCTGCAGGGCTCTTACTGCTGTCAGCTGAGGGAAGCAAAGATGGGGAGGGTTGGGGGGGTTGCATGTCCAGTTTCCTTGCACCTTATCAAGGCATGGCTGAAGAGGACCCTCTAAAACCTTCTTAGAGTTAATGTTTCTGAGTAAATATTAGAGTTCTCGAGAAGAGTCACTTTCATTTGTTTATTCTTTCTACAAATATTTGTTGAAGGCTAGTTTATGCAAGATATTGTGCTCAGTGCTAAGAAAGATACAAATATAGAAGGCGATGCTGCTGTTCCAGGGTGTCCTTGGTACAGTAGAGAAGAGATGCTCTTAATGCAAGGTAGAAAATCTGAAGACCACAAAAGATGCCATGTATATTATTTTGGTAGTTTGGACAAGGGAAACCACAATTCCCTAGGTGATGGGTCAATATGCATCAGATGAGGAGGTAGAAAGAAAACTGTGGTGGGCTGGGCACAGTGGCCCTCACCTGTAATCCCAGCATTCTGAGAGGCTGAGATGGGAGGATCTCTTGAGCTGAGGTGGGGGATGAAAACTGTGGTGAGCCGAGATCCTATCACTGCATTCCAGCCTGAGTGACAGAGCAAGACTCTGTCTCAAAAAGAAAACAGAAGAAAGACAGAAAGAGGAAGGAAGGAGGGAAGGGAGGAAGGAAGGAAGGAAGGAAGGAAGGAAGGAAGGAAGGAAGGAAGGAAGGAAGGAAGGAAGGGAGGGAGGGAGGGAGGGAGGGAGGGAGGGAGGGAGGGAGGGAGGGAGGGAAAGAGGGAGGGAAAGGTGTGGTGTTAGGGAGCAGTGGAGCAAGTCCTTCAGAGCTGGAGTACCAAGCATGTTAGGGGAGTGTCCACAAGATGAGAATAATAATAATACTCCCAGCTAATGGTTAATAAGTGTTTATTGTGTGCCAGACATGATGCAGGAATGAGCTCATTTATCCTCCCAACATGAGGTTTCAGCCCCCCGGGGATGGAACCTTGATATGGATCCAGGTTGTCTGAATCAGAGACCACCTCTGATACATGACACTAGATTCCCTGGGGTCTGTAAGTTGCCGTCCACGAACAACTTCAAACTGTGTGTATGATCTGGAGTAAGTCACAGAATCTTTCTGGTCTGTAATGAAATGATCTCCCCCACTCCAGGAGTCTGTGATTCTGTGACTCTTCTCATGCAATTGAGTGGGGCCATAAACTCAAAAGGCCAGTGGGCTGTGAGGAGAGAGGAGATTCGAGCCTGAGAAGTGGTAGCCCAGAGATGCAGAACTGGGATCCCGTCAGGGCCCTGGTGGTAAAAGCTGGGGAGAGAGGGTTCTCTGTGGAGGTTCTCAGGGTTTCTGAAATGCTGGGAGGAACATCAGGCAGGGTCTTGTAATGGGGGGCAGCAGAAGCCCAAAGCACACAGGACACCATGCAGTGACTGCAGGATCTGCTTACGAGTCCCCCAACTTCCCGCACTCTATTGGGCAGCACCAGCCCCACTGCTAAGAGACCCCTCCAGGCCCCAGCTCCTGGGAGAGGCACCCAGAGACCTGCACTGGTGGGAAGAGAGAAGGAAGAAAGAAGGAATTCTCTTGTTCAGGAGACAGCTTGTGGTAATAGTCAGATGACACACCTCCGCTGACGCCAGAACACCTAGTGTTGTCAGGGTTGCCTAGCTGGGAATCACCACCCGAGACCTTCACACTGGTAACACTGCAGGATACTGGCCTCTGGGGGTTGCAGTTCTCTCCTCACTGTCTCCACTGAGAGGCTATGAGGTCCATCAGACAGTCCTTTCTCACACAAGCTGCATCCCCACGCCCACCTTGGTAGGTGGCTCAGGGAAGGCCCTCAGTAATTACTTGTTCATGAATTGATACATGTTAAAAGTTATTTCTGTTCATCTTACCCACCTCATTTTAAGGTTCAAGCTTTGACATTCCAAATTCCTTAAAGATGTTGCTTTCCTTCCCCAAGCCTCGGTTTCTTGACCCATGGCTTTTACCACTACCTACCCCCAGAGGCTGTGGACAAGGCACAAGATTTCACTTTGCAAAGTAAAGCCTGCAATACAAGAGGAGGGAACAGCCCTGCTGGAGTCTCTAGGACTCCACCTGTCTCTGCCCTTCCCTGTAGCTCTTCTCTCTGGGGTTTAGAGCTTGTTCTTCATCCGCTGCCTGGATTGGGTAGTTCCAACCATCTTCTGCTCCCTTTACCCAGAAGGTGCTCAAATTAGGGATCAGCAGAAATGTCGCTAATTACCCTGGAAAGGGCTTTACAATTAATAATCCAGTGAGTGGCACAGGTTTTAGAAGTCACTAATTTGGCCAGGCACGGTGGCTCATGACTGTAATCCCAGCACACTAGGAGGCCAAGGTGGGCAGATCACCTGAGGTCAGGAGTTCCAGACCAGCCTGACCAACATGGTAAAACCCTGTCTCTACTAAAAATACAAAAATCAGCCAGGCGTGGTGGCGTGTGCCTGTAATCCTTGGTGAATTTCTGAGCAAGACTCTATCTCAAAAAAAAAAAAAAAAAAAAGAAAAAGAAAAAAAGTCACTAATTTGTTTCTATTGTGAAAATTGTCAGATTAAAATGGAGTCACTTGTGTTGAACAACAAGAAAACCTGACAAATAGAGCCAGGGAAGGCCATGAAAGAAGGGCCCTCATGCATAAATGCCTGGTAACAAGAACTATCACAAAAGACCCTGCAACAACCACAGCCTTGCACAAGGCCATCATAACCTTACACAAAAAAATACTTCTATGAGGACATCTACCCAGCAACTGTCCAACCTCAGTCTGGTGCCACCCTTGTTATTGATCCTTGTAGTCAAGGATAATTATCTGAAAACAATGATGTAATGCTCTTCACTTTTCATTGAAAGACCTTTGTCTTCCTCTTCCTCCCTGAATGTGTGCATAGTTTACCATGGCCTGTGTATTCCCATTCCCATTGCAATTCCGGTTCTGAATAAACAGGCTTCTTTTAGATGGCCTCTCTGTTATTTAAGTTGGCTCTGTCATTTCTTTGTAGATTTGGAAAGGAAGAACTTGAGAGCATTTTCTCAGGCCTGGAGAACAACCAAAGGCTTCAAGGCCTCAGTCTGCGTTATTGTGGTCTGGGACCTCAGAGTGGACTAAGGCTGGGTTCGGTCATCAGCCAGAGTGCCATTTGGTGAGACGTGTCCCCCGCTGCCCCCTTCTTATCTTGGCTCTATTCTGTCTTGATTTATACGATCTGCTATGAATCTAATCATCTTTTCTCCATTCTTGTTATTTTTGCTTGCCTTTTCTTAACCATAAGAGAAGGTCCTTTAGTTAAGTTTGAAAATTAGTGGTGTCATACTGAATATATGTGCTTGGCCAGCTGACATAGTCACTAGGTCTATTTTTTATGACATGGCCTATTATTAATTAATTGATTATTATGATGATTTCTTTATTATTTTATGACTAGGTATATTATTTCATCAGATGAAAACTTTAAATCCAAATTTGAGGAAGTAGAACTAACATAAAATAGACAATGTATTCTGCTCCCTTCCCCAGCGAGCTGTACCTTGAAGGCAATTACTTGGAATGTTCTGGAGCACTGGCTTTTCTCAGGCCCATAGCAGACTTTGCGGAGACACAGGGGAAAGACCAGCTAACCCCAGGCTCACCAGACGCTGGACATCCCCCTCAGCGGCTCCAAGGTAAGTGCTGGGGAACCTGCCACTGAAATCCTGTTGGGGTCACCTAAAAGGAGGACGCTTCGCTCTGTGATTAAAAGTGACCTTCTCAGTGGTCAAGTATGATTCTTCTTCTTGAATATGTGCGGGAGATAAATTAATGGCTCTCAAAGATGTCTTTGCCCTAATCTTCAGAACCTGTGGCTAAGTCACCTCACATGGCAAAAGCGACTCTGCCTGTGTAAGTTAAGGATGAGATAGGGAGGTCATCTTGGATCATCCCCGTGGGTCCAGTGTAATCACCAGGATCTTTATAGGAGGGAGGCAGGAGAGTCAGAGAAGATGTGACCGTGGAAGCAGAGGTTAGAGTGATGTGAGGAAGGAGCCAGGAGCCAGGGAACGTAGGCGTCCTCTACAAGGTGGAAAAGGCAAGTAAACTAATTTTCCCCAGGGCCTTTAAAGGAATACAGCTCTGCTGACACCTTGACTTTCACCTTTAAGACCTATTTCAGAGTTCAGACCTCCAGAACTATAAGATCAGAAATTTATATTGTTTTAAGGCACTAAGTGTGTGGTCATTTGCAACAGTAGCAATAGAAAACTACCATAGTTTGTTAATCAGATTATTTAGGTTAAAAGTGAAAGCAACCCAAACAAGATTAAAAACCAGTATGGGTTCATAGGCTCACATAACTGGGACATCCATGGGTACAGCTGTCTTCAGAGATGACCGAATTCAGGGGCTCAAACCACCTCATCAGGAGACCCAGAATTTGCTGCTCTTGACTCTACTTCCCTTCCAAGGGTTGGCCTTTCTCCCTCCGGTTGCAGCCAGGCTTTCTCCAAGCAGGAAAAGACAGCCGATGTGCCTGCCAACAGTCCCGGGGCTACATCATCATGACTATAATCAAACAGAAAGTGAAAGCGTCTTTCTTCCAATGACTATGTGTCAAATCCCATACGGAGATTCTGATTGGCCCTCCTTGGGTCACATACCTACCTCTTGGCCCAATCTCAGGTCAGGGCGAACTGTGATTGGCCAGGATGCACCCCACGCCCATCCTGGGAGGGTAGAGCCCTGTGACCGGCAGCCTTGCCAGCACCACTGGATTTGCCGGGAGGAATTGGCAGTCCCTCAAAGAGTAGACAGATGGGAGGACAAATGCAGAGACAGACAAGAACAACAACTGCTTACTCCTCTGTAAATGGCTTTCCATAGCTGACATTTAACTTCAGCCAACAGCCACATATTAGTGGGGTGAGGAGTAGATGGGAAAGAGAGGTTAAATCTGGCAATCCTATTCCATTCCCATCACGTGTGAACAAGGTTTCTCAGTATTTCAACTATACAATGAAAAATGGAAATAGAATTGATGCTGAACTCTGCCTCATGCTAGCAGTAATATTCAATGAATACAAGAATTAATTATAAAAACAAATAAAAGTGCACCATCCATCTCACTGAGCAATGCATTCAAAAAATTTATTTTTCTATGTAATTAGAATCAATTATGTACTTCTTTTTTTTTTTTTTTTTTTGGAGACGGAGTCTCGCTCTGTCGCCCAGGCTGGAGTGCAGTGGCCGGATCTCAGCTCACTGCAAGCTCCGCCTTCCGGGTTTACGCCATTCTCCTGCCTCAGCCTCCCGAGTAGCTGGGACTACAGGCGCCCGCCACCTCGCCCGGCTAGTTTTTTTGTATTTTTTTAGTAGAGACGGGGTTTCACTGTGTTAGCCAGGATGGTCTCGATCTCCTGACCTCGTGATCCGCCCGTCTCGGCCTCCCAAAGTGCTGGGATTACAGGCTTGAGCCACCGCGCCCGGCCCAATTATGTATTTCTAAAAATTGATGAATAACTGGAGAAGAAACTTTTTTTTTTTTTTGAGACAGAGTCTCACTCTGTCACCCAGGCTGGTGTGCAGTGGTGCGATCTTGGCTTACCACAACCTCTACCTCCCAGGTTCAAGCAATTCTCCTGCCTCGGCCTCTGGAGTAGCTGAGATTATCTGTGCAGGCCACCACCATATCCGGCTAATTTTTGTATTTTTAGTAGAGATGGGGTTTCTCTACGCTGGCTGGTCTGGTCTCAAACTACTGGACGGCCGCGATCCACCCATCTCAGCCTCCCAAAGTTGGGATTACAGGTGTGAGCCACTGTACCCAGCCTGATCCCAAGAAATTTTTAAATTTGAGTATTTGTACATGTAACATTTTTATTACAGAGGAGTATAACAGGATTAGCTATAAAATACTTTTTTTTTTTTTTTTTTTTTGAGACGGAGTCTCGCTTTGTTGCACAGGGAGTGCAGTGGCGCAATCTCGGCTCACTGCAAGCTCCACCTCCCAGGTTCATACCATTCTCCTGCCTCAGCCTCCCCAGTAGCTGGGACTACAGGCACCCACCACCACACCCGGCTAATTTTTTGTATTTTTAGTAGAGACAGTTTCACTGTGTTAGCCAGGATGGTCTTGATCTCCTGACCTTGTGATCTGCCTGCCTTGGCCTCCCAAAGTGCTGAGATTACAGGCGTAAGCCACTGCGCCTGGCTTATAAAATACTTTTTAATGCAAGATTTTACAGAATAAATGGAATGGAAATATAAGCAAAACACAAGAAGAAAAGGGAATAATGTAAAAATGTCAATTGCTAAAGACAAGTTTGCTCATGTTTTCTGTTGTTGCGATATTCTAGTGAGTGATGGTGAGTATCAAATGGTTTGGTTTATATTCCACTTGATACGCTTAAGGGAATGATGTAACAGATTTTATTTTTAAAGTCACTATATGTCATATTCTAAAAATCTCTTTTGAAAGTTTAAAAGTGATGATGGGCTGGGCCCAGTGGTTTATGCCTGTAATCCCAGCACTTTGGGAGGCTGAGGTGGGCAGATCACCTGAGGTCAGGAGTTCAAGACCAGCCTGACCAACATGGAGAAACCCGATCTCTACTAAAAATATAAAATTAGCTGGGCGTGGTAGCTCATGCCTGTAATCCCAGCTACTTGGGAGGCCGAGGCAGGAGAATCACTTGAACCTGGGAAGCAGAGGTTGTAGGGAGCCAAGATCATGCTTGCACTCCAGCCTGGGCAACAAGAGCAAAACTCCATCTCAAAAAAAAAAAAAAAAAGAAGTGATGATGAAAAACTTAGATACCAACCTAAAAATATGCAAGATAGTACATAAACTTTTTAATGTTCCTCTATGTTGTTATGAGAACAACATGTTTGAGACCACTGCTCTTTGAGGACCAAATGTTTGATCTCCTGTTCTGTGAGTTACTCCCAGGCCTCTCGGTAACTCTTCCTTCTGGCCAGAGTCAGCCACAGTGGCTTTCAGTTGATGACAACCAAAGGGGCCCAAATGCCTTAGGACCCAATGACAAGTTTGTTTTCTTAATCTTAATTACTTGCTACAGTGTATAAATAAAATTTCATTTGTTCTTGTTTTTGTTTTTGTTTTTGAGATGGAGTCTCACTTTGTCACCCAAGCTGGAGTGCAGTCGGGTGATCTCAGCTCACTGCAATCTCCACCTCCTGGGTTCAGCTATTCTCCTGCCTCAGCTTGAGCCACCATGCCCGGCTAATTTTTATATTTTTTTAGGTAGAGATGGGCTTTCACCATGTTGACCAGGCTATTCTCGAACTCCTAACCTCAAATAATCCACCTGTCTTGGCCCCCCAAAGTGCTAGGATCACAGGCTTGAGCCACCATGCCTAGCCTAAAATACTTTTTAATACAAGATTTTGCAGAGTAAGTAGAATTGAAATGTAAGTAAAATGTCAATTTTTACATTATTCCCTTTTCTTCTTGTGGGCAGGAAATGGTGCGGGTGGGCAGGGAGGCCTGTTGGGTGGCCTGTCCTCTAGGAGAGAGCTGTCTACCCAGGTGAGAGAAGGGCAATAGCAAGGAAGGCAGTGAGAAGCAGTCAGACTCTGCATTATCCCACTTCCTAACGAATTGGATGTAGGGTACAAGAGAAAGGAAGAGTCCAGAATGACTCCAGAGTGATATGTTCTAATATGTTGCTTTAAACATGCCAAAAAAGTGTTCCTCCCTGCTACATTCTTACTAATGCCAGGGCTTTGGAGTCACTTTTATAGATAGCAGCTTTGAAATGTAAAGAATAAGCAACAGGAGGCTGGCAGGATGGTTCTTGGGGCTCTAATTGGTTGCATGTTCACCCTGAGACTTTAAGGAAAGAAACACAAAAACCACAGGACCCAGCTGGGTGCAGTGGCTCACACCTGTAATCCCAGCTCTTTGGGAGGCTGAGGCAGGCAGATCACTTGAGGTCAGGAGTTTGAGACCAGCCTGGCCAACATGATGAAACCCTGTCTCTACTAAAAATACAAAAAATTAGCTGGGTGGGGTGGTGCACATCTGTAATTCCAGCTACTCGGGAGGTTAAGGTGGGAGGATCACTTGAACCCGGGAGGCGGAGGGTGCAGTGAGCCGAGATGGCGCTATTGCACTCCAGCCTGGGTGCCAGGGCGAGACTCCGTCTCAAAAAAAAAAAAAAAAAAAAAACCCCACAGGACTGAAGTGAATGTGATCTTGACAAGAGGTCAGATCATTCCCTTTTGTGAGAAATATCTCTGCCTAAAGTGAACATAAAATAAAGGCCATAACCAACATCAAGGTGTGTCAGAAACCCATTCATTTCACTTTCAACAGGCTGCTTTTTAAAAAGTCTTTTTTTCTCGACCAGCCAAACAGAGAGGAAGTTCAACTTTGAACCAGATTACAAAATCGTCTGAAGCTGTAACAGTGAAAACTACTTCAGGGAAGAAAAAGAGAAAAAAAGGTATTTTTTTTTTTAGTCGTTTCAACTGTTCCTTCCACTTCCCTCATCTTCTAAATCACTTCCTCCTTTCATGAGCTGTGTGTTCCACTACTAAATAGTTGGACCAAACAGAGAAAAACTCAAGTGGAGAAAAAAGAACACTCAATGTCTTGTGACTTCATGTAAACCAAACACCAAATGGCTTTGCCACGGCCATCAGAGGAATTCATCTTTGACGTGTTCAACATTTCAAAAAAAAAGAGTAATGGGGCCTCAGCTGGTTTGGGAATATTTCTGCAATGAACAGCCTGTGGCATCTGATCAATTCAGCTCACAGACTTCCATCCTATGATTTTTACTTACAATCAGCAACTGTGTAATCTGGAAGGAATTTTAAGAAATCAACAACTCTATAACCTCTGAACTGGATTAGACTATATGAGAAGCTATCTAAGTATTAAAGATGGGCAGCTAAGCATTAGGGACCCGGATTGTATCCCAGACACTTCCACTAATGTCTGGTTCTCAGAATCCTCTTCTGCAAAATGAGAACTTTTTGCTCACAGGATCCTAAATTCCACCCCAGCTTTACCATTTTGAAATTCTAAAGAGACAACGCAAGACTATCCTTGCGTGGTCATGAACACAGTCTTTGGGAAGTTCCTTGTGGAGGCTAATCTAAATTTGTGTCATTCTGTTTTAGTCTGTTTCATGTTTTTCCCTACCATGAGTTTGGGGGAGGGCAACTGGCCCTTATAATGAAGCTTGTGATCCTTTGGCTTTCTCTTCTTCAATATTAATCTGTTTTTCTGCAGTCTTTTTCTGTCCTGGAGATTATCCTTATAACTCCTCCGTGAAATCTCATTGAATTAGAAAATTACAAATTCTTATGATCCGAAATGTCAAATGAAAATGTAAAGTAAGAAAATTCATCAGACTGGCCAGGTGCAGTGGCTCAAGCCTGTAATCCCAGCACTTTGGGAGGCCGAAGCAGGCAGATAACCTGAGGTCAGGAGTTCAAGACCAGCCTGGCCAACATGGTGAAACCCCGTCTCTACTAAAAAAAAATACCAAAAAAAATTAGCTGGGTATAGTGGCAGGTACCTATAATCCCAGTGACTCAGGAGGTTGAGTCAGGAGAATCGCTTGAACCCAGGAAGCGGAGGTTGCAGTGAGCCAAGACTGCACCATTGCACTCCAGCCTGGGCCACAAGAGCAAAACTCTATCTCGAAAAAAAAAGAAAGAAAGAAAGAAAATTCATCAGACTGTCTCTGTTATCTGATATAGGCTAATAAAGACTATTAATATAGCCTTGTCACTGGGCAGAGCTAATTTTGGAAAGTCTATTAAAGGAAAAAAAAGAAGAAGAAAGAACCAGGTGAGTTTATAATTTGTTTTTGACAGTGTCTTAGTCAGTTTGGGCTGCTGGAATAGAATACAATAAAGTGAGTGGCTTAAATAGCAAACATTTATTCCCTACAGTTCTGCAGGCTGAGAAGTCCAAGATGAAGGCACTGGAGGATTCAGTGTCTGGAGACGGCTGCTTCATAGATGGCTGTTTTTTTCCCAGTGTTCTCTCATGGTGGGTAGAAGGCTAGAGAGCTCTCTGGGGTCTCTTTCCTAGAAGTACTGTGAACCCAGGAAATCGGAGACAAGTCTCAGTTAATTTAGAAAGTTTATTTTGCCAAGATTGGAGATGCGCCCGAGACACAGCCTCAGGAAGTCCAGACGATATGTGCCCAAGACGGTCAGGGCACAGCTTGGTTTTATACATTTAGGGAGACATGAGACATCAATCAATATATGTAAGAAGTACATTGGTTCGGTCTGAAAAGGCGGGACAACTTGGAGCAAAGGCAGGAAGGCTCAAAGCAGGGAGGGAGCTTCCAGGTCACAGATAGGCAATACAAAAACTGTTACATTCTTTTGAGTTTCTGCTTAGCCTTTCCAAAGGAGGCAAATCAGATATGCATCTATCTCAGTGAGCAGAGGAGTGACTTTGAATAGAATGGGAGGCACGTTTGCCTTAAGCAATTTCCAGCTTGAGTTTTCCTTAGTGATTTTGGGGACCCAAGATACTTTCCTTTTATAATACAAATCCCATTCAATGGGGTCTCTACCCTTATGACCTAATAATCCCCCAGAGGCCTACACTTCATGATTCCATCACATCTGGGTTTAGGATTTCAGTACATGAATTTTAGGATGACACAAACATTCAGTCCATAACAGAGTTACCACACAGGAGTTGGGACTCCTGTGAAGATGAGAATAATCCGTATCTCCAGGACAAGTGGCCCTGCACTGGGCTGGATGACCTCGGAGGGGAGAGGAACGCTGGGTTGCCAATCCTAACTTGGAATCTAGGCTCAGTATCTTTTACCAGAAAGTGGTAAAAGAACAAAGGAGCATCTAACTGCATCACACTGTGCAGCTACCCCGGCACTGCAGAAAAACCAACGAATCAAGATCTGTTTGGGAGTTTCAAGCCCTCTGAAGGCTCGGGTCAGGCCCTGACCACTCCTATTTCTTGAGCCTTCCCGATTTTAAAAACAAAAATTAATTAATGGCAAGGAAGGTTAAAATAGATGGCATAATGTTTGAAGACTTTATGTTTGATGCAATAACTCTCCTAACACACATAAAATCCCAGTGAATACCTGCATAACATCATTAGGCAACAGTACCAGAAGCTGACTGTGGCCCTTTGTAAATGTGACTCTTCCTATGTGCCATACCCCCAGGGTAACCCTTGCAGGTGTTAAACCCCCCTTAGAAGGTGGATAGTTTGAGAGAAAAGTTAAAAAAAAAAAAAAAAAAAAGCAGTACAACTACTCATCCTTCAGCTTTTAAATAACAGCATTGTTGAGGCCTGTCATGCATGTCCCTGTGAAGAGACCACCAACAGTCTTTGTGTGAGCAATAAAGCTTTTTAATCACCTGGGTGGAGGTGGGCTGAGTCTGAAAAGAGAGTCAGCAAAAGGATATCGGGGTGGGGCCATTTTATAGGATTTGGGTGGGTAGTGAAAAATTACAGTCAAAGGGGGTTGTTCTCTTGAGGGCAGGGGCAGGGCTCACCAAGTGCTCAGTGGGGGAGCTTCTGAGCCAGGAGAAGGAATTTCACAAGGTAATGTCATCAGTTAAGGCAGGAACTGGCCATTTTCACTTCTTTTGTGGTTCTTCAATTGCCTCAGGCCATCTGGATATATGGCAGCCTTGGGCTCAAAGGCCTGACATTCCTATCTTCTTAATAAGAAAAACAAAAGAAGATAGTGGTGAACTGTTGGGGCGGTGAAAATTTTGGGGTCTGGTATGGAGAGATAATGGGCAATGTTTTGAATGGGATTAGGGGCGGCATGGGAACCTAGAGTGGGAGAGATTAAGCTGAAAGGAGATTTTTGTGGTAAGGAGTGATATTGTGGGGTTGTTAGAAGGAGCATTTGTTGTATAGAATGATTGGTGATGTTATGCCCAGACCGTTTATTCCCCGAGGAAGACCACCAGAGTCCAGAGTCAAAGCTAAGCAGCAAGGATCTTTATTACAGGTTCGAACCTGGAGCTCTCACTTGCTCGTGAAACGAGACGGGCAGGAGAGCTCTCCTACTGAGCTCCGAACAATGTTATATAGTCTAAGGAAAGTAGGCATAGAATCATTATACAAATTAGAGGTATGATTGGCTGGAGTTTGAACAAAGCGATTTGGCAAACTATGATTGGTTCCCGCCATTTCTGATATTTCAGTACAACCCTTGAGGCGGAAGAGCATTTTTACACAAAGGCAGTTAATTATATTGCATCAGGTTGCACGACCAGTTTATGGCTATCTTGCTTAAACACACCTTGTGACCTGGCTATCTTACTTAAACATTCCTTGTGACCTGGCCTCAGAAAGAGAAACATGTACTTACAGAACTTACGAAACCTCTGGTACGTGCAAAGATTAGAGAGCAGAACAAGGGTGTAGCGGGTGGGGGGCGGGTACACATCTATCTTTGTGTCCTTTCATTTCTCCCTTCTCATAAGTAACTGGATGTCCAATCTTGGATTTCCAGAGTCTTATAATATAGCCTCACTTTCTGGGTGCAGGAGAGGCTGGTGATGGCTACGGAGGACCATTAGTTGGATGGTATCAAACCTTTCTCTGACAAATTGTAAAATTTTATTTACCACACAGGGGCCTATAGTGAATAGAAGTAGTAAAGACATTAGAGGGCCTAAAAGGGGTGCCAGAAGGGAAAACATTGAAGAGCTCCACCAATTGTTAGCGGCTGTAGTGAATTGTTGCTTTTTCATTTCTAAGCTTAGTTCGTGTAGGCGTTGCACTCTTTCCTCAACTAACCCTGACTCATTTATATAGAAACAGCATTCTTCTTTGAGGAACATACAGGTACCTCCTTTCTCAGCCGTGAGTAAGTCTAAGGCTCTGCGGTTTTGAAGGGTGACCTGTGCTAGGGAGGTGAGCTGCCGCTGAAGGGAGGCTAGGGAATAGGCGGAGTCTTCCATAGCAACAGAGAATTGTTGTAACAGCTTGTCGTTTTCTATCATGGAGTGTTGTAGGGCCCCTCCTGCTAACCCCGCTGCGACGACAGAGGTGGTTAAGGATATTCCGGCAATTAGTGGTAGAAAAACTGCTCGTCTATGTCGTGCAGTTTTAGTTGGGGCGGTCCCTGCCCAGCCTATGAACTCTGCCGGGGTTAGCAGTGTCAGTCGGGGAACTAGGGTAACAGGGATACACAACTGTCCGTCAGAGATGCTTTTGGACAGAGTTTTTAACAGAGTCATATTACACCAGAAGAACACACCAGGGGGAGCATATATGGGACTATTAGGGTATGTAGCCGATTGGTTGCAGAGGCTGTTGCTAAATGCCGAATAACAATAGGGGTATTTCTCTTGGTATGGGTCACGGTACAGGGCTACATCGGGTATCGTGACTATCGATGAGTTAAAACCTGTATAGTTTGTGGGAGGGGAGGATAGAGGAACAGCCGTTAATGGTGGTCTTCCTAGGGTTGCACACATAAAGCAAGAGGACAGGTCGCCTAAACCAGTGAGGTTGGCGAATGCTAGCCCTTCCCGTAATAGAGTTAGCCAGGAGAAGGGCTGCAAGTCTTGTGATAACTTGGTTTCTTGCCTGTGGATTTGTGTGTGGATTAAGGGTTGAATCTGGACTAGACTTCTCCACAGATATAAATGGCTACTGGGCCAGGTACTAGTTGATGAGTAATATACTCCCCCATGTTGTGGGGTTGTCCACCGAGAGTCCCATGGGTCTCTAATTATCCAAGTGTAAGTGACGGGAGACTCAGTTTTGTAAAAATACCACCCTTGTCGTTCTCTCCAGTATCGGACAGAGTGCGTCTTACAGTAGCTATATGGGCAACCTGCACTCTGGTGCCACCAATAATTTTTACAATTATATTCAGTTTGATCGTATTCAAAACAGATCATGGGTGTTGCTGGTTGGGCAATCTGGAACCTAGTGAAATTGAGGTAAACTATAGTATTACACCCTGAGGGGGGGCAGTCTGTGCTAGCTAGCAGTTTACCCGCTTGGGGGGTTTCCCCGGGGTGAGTTTTGTTTTCATAGAGCCAGAACCTCCAGACATAGGGATTAGACGGCGCAGCAGTGAGGAGAGTCAGATGCATAAGGCATAAAAGCATAGGTAAGCTAGACATGGTTACGGCTATGGGGATGACGGCGCAGGGTTAGCTTTAAGGGATTGTTCTTAGCTTTGTCTACAGTCCATGTAACCGGTGCTCCAGACGGCTTGAGAAGGTCGGATGTTGGGTCCACTGGTTTGACGTGTGTGTAGTGGATCCACGAAGCGATGCCTTCTACTTTGAGAGCGGTGGGAGTAGTCAGGAGTACTTGCAGTGGTCCTTTCCACCTGGGTTGAAGAGTTTCTTGCCGGTGGCGCTTGACTAGGACCCAGTCTCCCGGCTGGAACGGATGAGGCGTCGGCGGAGGTCCTGCCTCGTACAGTTCTCGTAGTCTGGGCCAAATTTCCTGGTGAATTTTCTGTAAGGCTTGTAAGGAGAACAGGAGCTCAGAGACATTTTCAGTTTCAGGTTTGAGTAAGTCATCTTTTAGACTGGGGACCAGGGGTGGGGGTCTGCCATACATGATTTCATATGGTGTGAGGCCTAGTCTGTAAGGGGTATTTCGGGCCCGGAACAGAGCGTAGGGGAGAAGTACTACCCAATTAGCGCCAGTCTCCATGGTCAATTTAGTTAAGGTCTCCTTCAGAGTCCGATTCATCCTTTCTACCTGTCCTGAGCTTTGGGGCCTATAAGCACAATGTAATTTCCAATTTGCCCCCAGAATGGAAGCCAAATCCTGACTTACCTTAGCAACGAAGGCTGGTCCATTGTCTGACCCTATTTGGACGGGAAAGCCATACCTGGGGAGGATTTCTTCCAAAATTTTCTTTGCTACAACCTGAGCAGTTTCTCTCTTAGTTGGGAACGCTTCTGTCCATCCTGAAAAAGTATCTACAAAGACAAGTAAGTACTGATACCCATATTTTCCAGGCTTTATCTCAGTAAAGTCTATTTCCCAATAGATACCAGGCCTAGTTCCTCTATACCTAATTCCTGTGGTGGTCTGGGTTTGGGGGCAAGCGTTGTTTAGTTGGCAGGCTTTGCAATTTGTTGTGACATCGCTGGCCAGTTCAGCTATGCGCCTGATTCTAAACTTGGCGTGCCTGATTAAGTCCATCATTCGCCGGGCACCCAGGTGGGTTGTCCGGTGGATGTGTTCCAACACCTGCCATCCTAATTTTTCTGGTAGGATGGTTTGGTCATTTATATCAGTCCACCACCCATTTTTAACCTGTTTTAGTGGAAGCGTGTTCATCCATTCGCGATCCTGTTCGGTATAGTCGGGAAAACATGGCAAATTTCGCGGGCCAGGATCGGGGAGCTGGAGCGCGAGGAGCTGACTGGGAGCTTTTGCTATGCTCCTTGCGGTTTGGTCGGCTAAGAAGTTGCCTCGAGCAATTGGCGTAGTTGGTTTCTGATGCCCAGGGCAATGTACAATAGCCAATTTCTTTGGTTTCCACAAAGCAGTTAATAGAGCTAGGATCTCTTGCTTGTTTTTTATTTCTTTGCCTTCGGCTGTTAATAGTCCCCTTTCTCTGTAGATGGCCCCATGTATGTGCGCAGTAGCGAAAGCATAGCGGCTATCCGTGTATACTGTTAGTTTTTTCTCTGCCCCTAGGGTGAGGGCCTGTGTAAGGGCTATCAGTTCGGCTCTTTGGGCCGATGTCCCTGGAGGCAAGGGTTCCGCCCAGATTACCTCAGTCTCTGACGTTACAGCCGCTCCTGCATACCGCTGGCCTTGGTGGACATAGCTGCTGCCATCAGTGAACCAGGTGAGTTCTGTGTCGGGGAGCGGACGATCTTGCAAGTCCTCCCGCACCCCATGCACCTGAGCCAGTATCTCAGTGCACTCATGGGACGGGGCGTCCAAGTCTGGATTTGGCAGCAGTGAAGCAGGGTTTAAAGAGGTTGGGGGCAGAAAAGTTATTCTGAGGGGGTTTAACAGCAGTCCTTGATAGTGGGTGAGCCGGGCGTTACTCATCCATCGGTCCGGCGGCTGCCGGAGGACGCCTTCAATGGCATGCGGGGTTATAACGCGCAACTCTTGCCCCATGATAAGTTTATCAGCGTCTCGGACCATTAGGGCGGTCGCCGCGATTATCCGGAGGCAGGGTGGCCAGCCAGCAGCCACTGAATCTAATTTTTTTGACAAAGAGGCAACTGGCCTCTGCCAGGGGCCTAGGTACTGTGTTAACACGGCTTTTGCAACACCCTTACTTTCATCCACGTATAAGTGGAAGGGTTTGGAGACATCAGGGAGCCCCAGCGCGGGGGCTGATAACAAGGCAGTTTTGATTTGCTGAAAGGCCAGCTCAGCCTCTTCCGTCCAATTGAAGGGCTGCCGTTCCTTTGTTGCCTGGTATAGGGGCTTGGCTAACTCAGCAAATCCGGGTATCCATAACCTACAGAACCCTGCCGACCCCAGGAATTCTCTCACTTGCCGTGTTGACTGGGGTCTAGGGATGCGTAGGACTGTTTCCTTTCGGGCTTTGGTTAGCCAGCGTTGCCCCCCTTTCAATAGGTACCCCAGATAAGTTACCTCCGACTTGCAGATCTGAGCCTTTGTTGCTGAGGCTCGGTAGCCTAGCTCCCCCAGAGTCTTCAGGAGGTCCTCAGTCCCTCGAACACAAGTTTCCGGGGACCTGGCCGCTATTAAGAGATCATCAACATATTGCAAAAGAGTTATTTCAGGGTGTTGCCGCCGGTACTCACCCAGATCTTCATGAAGGGCTTCATCGAACAGAGTTGGCGAGTTCTTGAACCCTTGTGGCAGTCTGGTCCATGTTAGCTGACCGTTGATGCCCCTCTCAGGATCCGTCCATTGAAATGCAAAGAGTTCTTGACTTTTGGGAGCCAGAGGAAGGCTGAAGAAAGCGTCTTTTAGATCAAGAACGGTATACCACTGTTTTTTGGGATGTAAGGCACTCAGAAGGGTGTATGGATTGGGCACAGTGGGATGTATGTCCATGACCCTTTTATTAACTTCTCTTAAATCCTGTACTGGCCTGTAGTCCGTACTGTTGGGTTTACGAACAGGTAACAGTGGAGTATTCCAGGATGAGTGGCAAGCCCGTAGGACTCCCTGGTCTAGGAGTCGGCGGATATGGGGCATAATTCCTTCTCTTGCCTCCAGGGGCATAGGATATTGCCGAACCCGAACGGGGTCCGTCCCTGGCTTAACTTCCACAAATATGGCAGGTCGATGTTTAGCTAGCCCCAAGCCCCCAGTTTCTGCCCACGCTTCAGGGAAACGCTGGAGCCAAGAGTCAATTCCCTGATCGGGGGGCTTTTGCTCTTGATGGAGTCGGTACTCATCTTCTAAGGTGACAGTCAGGATAGATATTGGCCTGTTTTGGGAATCAGTTATCTTGGGCCCTTCTGGCTCAAAGTGGATTTGGGCCCCCATCTTTGTCAGCAAGTCCCTCCCTAGTAGAGGGCAGGGGCTCTCTGGGATGACTAGGAAGGAATGGGAGACTTTTCCCGTTCCTAAGTCTACAGTCCTCTGGGTTGTCCAGGGGTATTTTTTGATGCCTGTGGCCCCGTGCACCCAGGATGTTTTCTTAGACATTTTTCCAATTGGTTTGGTTAGGACTGAGCGTTCCGCCCCAGTATCGACCAAGAAGCGAACTGGGGACCCCTCCACTTGCAAAGTTACCCTGGGTTCGGGGAGGGGGTCCGAACCCCGTCCTCCCTAGTCAGAGTCCTGGGTAACGAGTACGGAGGTAGGGTTAGCTGGTCTCCGTTTCTTTGGGCAGTCTTTAATCCAGTGGCCACGTTCCTTGCAATAAGCACACTGATCTTTTTCTAATCCTTGCCTAGGGCCTTGCTTTTTCTGCTTTCTGTTTTGGCCATTTCCTGCCTGGGGGAAAGCTGCTACTAAGACTTTGGTCATTTCTTTGGTTGCCTTGAACTGTTTTTCTTCTGGAGTATCCCTATTATTATAAACTCGCTGGGCCATCTGAAGGAGGTCCTGAATCTGCTTTCCCTCTAAACCTTCTAATTTCTGGAGTTTTCTTTTAATATCTGGTGTTGCCTGGTTTACAAAGGACATTACTACCGCTGCCTGATTTTCCGGTGCTTCCGGGTCCATAGGGGTAAACTGCCTGAAGGCTTCCATTAATCTCCCCGCTGTAAATACACAGCGGGGCTTTCTGTCTTACCTTGTAACACAGAATATACTTTAGCCAAATTGGTGGGCTTGCGAGCTGCAGCCCGGAGACCCGCCATTAGAGTCTGGCGATAAATGAGCAGTCGTCCCCTACCTTCTGCCGTGTTGTAGTCCCATCTGGGCCGGGTCAAAGGGAAAGCCGCATTAATGAGGTCAGGATTTGCAGTTGGCTGGCCGTCATCTCCTGGAACCAGTTTTCTGGCCTCAACTTGGATTCTTTCCCGCTCCTCCGTTGTGAACAGGATTCGGAGGAGCTGTTGACAGTCATCCCAGGTCGGCTGGTGAGTAAACATGACACTGTCTAACAACGAGGTTAGATCTTTGGGATTATCTGAGAACCGAGCATTTTGGGACTTCCAATTGTATAAATCACTGGTGGAAAAAGGCCAATACATGAGACGGGAGAGCCCGGTATCATCGAGCGATCCTATTTCTCTGAGAGGCAGGGCTACAGTGGAGTCAGGGAGTCGGGAAGCTTGGTCCCGCTGTACGCGGCCTCGTGTTCGGCCGGCCGGCCCCCCCAGGTTACTTTCACTCTCGGCTGCTTCCGCTTCTCGGTTTCCCTCTACGGAAGCACCACCCTGGGGGACTGGGTCCTGCGGGATAAGGTGCTGATATGGTGGGGGAAATGTGGGTTCTAACGTTAGGGGGTCCTGGCTGTCCGGCAGCACAGGGGCCGAGGGAGCAGAGGGAGTCTTTTGTCTTGTAGGTCGCGTTACTAGGACTTTGCAGGGCTCAAGGATGAATGGAGTTATCCAGGGTGGTGGGTTTTCCACAAGATCCTGCCACACTAGAATATAAGGAATTTGATCAGGATGTCCTGACTGCCCTGGCAGGAAAATCTTAGTTTTTACCTTAGTAATAATAGAGAGACAGAAAGTTCCTTCAGAGGGCCACCCTACGCCGAAAGAGGACCACTCCGAACGGCAGAAAGTAACTAGCTTTCCCTTCTTTAGTTCTACGCTTAAGTTACGCCCCCGAGCCTTCACATCCTTAAAATTGGTAACAAGGAGTGAGAGCGGCGTGCTCTGGTTGTTGCCCATCTTTGGACTGCTCCTACAAAGAGAAGGGGGCACGAAAATGAGTGTGAAGCAGAGGGGAGTATCCGACAGGTCCGGTCCTGGAGGGGGAAGAAAAGGTTTTATGTTTCGTTTTGGGCTTACACTTAACACTTAACAATAACGGACAGACAGTAATAACGATGAGCATTCGCAAGCACGTGTCGGACTTCCGACCTGAGTCAGACGGGGCAACCAAGGATGGAGGCCCCCAGATGGGCACTGGGGAACGTCTCCCACCAGTCCCGAGTGGCTGTCTTCTAGCGCGTCCGCCAAGACCGTGCCACTTACAGAACAGACCAATACAGATTACAGATTACGGATTTCGCGAAATTTCAGGGAGACAGACAGAGACAAAGACAGAGACAGTGACAAAGCCGGCTTACCTACAGATTAAGATCCGTTGACTTGGGGGTCTGGTGGGCTTGGGGGAAATCCCGGACGAGCCCCCATTTGTTATGCCCAGACCGTTTATTCCCCGAGGAAGACCACCAGAGTCCAGAGTCAAAGCTAAGCAGCAAGGATCTTTATTACAGGTTCGAACCTGGAGCTCTCACTTGCTCGTGAAACGAGACGGGCAGGAGAGCTCTCCTACTGAGCTCCGAACAATGTTATATAGTCTAAGGAAAGTAGGCATAGAATCATTATACAAATTAGAGGTATGATTGGCTGGAGTTTGAACAAAGCGATTTGGCAAACTATGATTGGTTCCCGCCATTTCTGATATTTCAGTACAACCCTTGAGGCGGAAGAGCATTTTTACACAAAGGCAGTTAATTATATTGCATCAGGTTGCACGACCAGTTTATGGCTATCTTGCTTAAACACACCTTGTGACCTGGCTATCTTACTTAAACATTCCTTGTGACCTGGCCTCAGAAAGAGAAACATGTACTTACAGAACTTACGAAACCTCTGGTACGTGCAAAGATTAGAGAGCAGAACAAGGGTGTAGCGGGTGGGGGGCGGGTACACATCTATCTTTGTGTCCTTTCAGTGATGGCATGGGTATGGTTTTGTATGAATTGAGAAACTAAATGGAAGACACAGGGTCCAAATAAGAGGAGAAAAACAGGTATTAAAGGACTAAGAATTGGGAGGACCCAAGACATTCAATTAGAGAGTGCCCAAGGGGGTTCAGCATAATTACTTGCTTTGTTGGTGAGTTTTTGGGCTCTATCCTTGAGTTTTTTATGTTGTCATATACCAGACCAGATTGATTTTGGTAAAAACATCTAGAAATATGCAAAGTCCAAGATGGCCAAATAGAAACAGCTCCAGTCTACAGCTCCCAGCATAAGTGACGCAGAAGATGGGTGATTTCTGCATTTCCAACTGAGGTACTGGGTTCATCTCACTGGGGCTTGTCGGACAGTGGGTGCAGGACAGTAGGTGCAGCCCATGGACAGTGAGCCGAAGCTGCGCAAGGTATTGCCTTACCCAGGAAGCACAAGGGGTCAGGGAATTCCCTTTCCTAGCCAAGGGAAGCTGTGACAGACAGCACCTGGAAAATCAGGTCACTCCCACCCTAATACTGTGCTTTTCCAACAGTCTTAGAAAATGGCACACCAGGAGATTATATCCCACACCTGGCTTGGAGGGTCCCATGCCGACAGAGCCTTGCTCACTGCTAACGCAGCAGTCTGAGATCAAACTGCAAGGCGGCAGCGAGGCTGAGGGAGGGGTGCCCACCATTGCTGAGGCTTGAGTAGGTAAACAAAGAGGCTGGGAAGCTCGAACTGGATGGAGCCCACCGAAGCTCAAGGAGGCCTGCCTGCTGCTGTGACTCCACCTCTGGGGGCAGGGCATAGCTGAACAAAAGGCAGCAGAAACTTCTGCAGACTTAAATGTCCCTGTCTGACAGCTTTGAAGAGAGTAGTGGTTCTCCCAGCACAGAGTTTGAGATCTGAGAACGGACAGACTGCCTCCTCAAGTGAGTCCCTGACCCCCGAGTAGCCTAACTGGGAGGCACCTCCCAGTAGAGGCCGAGTGACACCTCATATGGCTGGGTGCCCCTCTGAGCCAAAGCTTCCAGAGGAACAATCAGGCAGCAACATTTGCTGTTCTGCAATATTTGCAGTTCTGCAGCCTCCACTAGTGATACCCAGGCAAACAGGGTCTGGAGTGGACCTCCAGCAAACTCCAACAGACCCGCAGCTGAGGGTCCTGACTGTTAGAAGGAAAACCAACAAACAGAAAGGACATCCACACCAAAACCCCATCTGTACGTCACCATCATCAAAGACCAAAGGTAGATAAAACCACAAAGATGGGGAGAAACCAGAGCAGAAAAGCTGAAAATTCTAAAAATCAGAGCACCTCTTCTCCTCCAAAGGAACGCAGCTCCTCGCCACCAATTAAACAAAGCTGGATGGAGAATGACTTTGACGAGTTGAGAGAAGAAGGCTTTGGAAGATCAGTAATAACAAACTTCTCTTAGCTAAAGGAGGATGTTCGAACCCATTGCAAAGAAGCTAAAAACCTTGAAAAAAGATTGGATGAATGGCTAACTAGAATAAACAGCATAGAGAAGAACTTAAATGACCTTTTGGAGCTGAAAACCATGGCACGAGAACTACGTGATACATGCACAAGCGTCAGTAGCCAATTCGATCAACTGGAAGAAAAGGTATCAGTGATTGAAGATCAAATGAATGAAATGAAGTGAGAAGAGAAGTTTAGAGAAAAAAGAGTAAAAAGAAATGAACAAAGCCTCCAAGAAATATGGGACTATGTGAAAAGACCAAATCTACATCTGATTGGTGTACCTGAAAGTGACGGGGAGAATGGAACCAAGTTGGAAAACATTCTTCAGGATATTATCCGGGAGAATTTCCCCAACCTAGCAAGGCAGGTCAACATTCAAATTCAGGAAATACAGAGAACACCACAAAGATACTCCTCTAGAAGAGCAACTCCAAGACACATAATTGTCAGATTCACCAAAGTTGAAATGAAGGAAAAAATGTTAAGGGCAGCCAGAGAGAAAGGTCAGGTTACCCACAAAGGGAAGCCCATCAGACTAACAGCGGATCTCTTGGCAGAAACTCTACAAGCCAGAAGAGAGTAGGGGCTGATATTCAACATTCTGAAAGAAAATAATTTTCAACCCAGAATTTCACATCCAGCCAAACTGAGCTTCATAAGTGAAGGAGAAATAAAATTCTTTACAGACAAGCAAATGTTGAGAGATTTTGTCACCATCAGGTCTGCCTTACAAGAGCTCCTGAAGGAAGCACTAAACATGGAAAGAAACAACTGGTACCAGCCACTGCAAAAACATGCCAAATTGTAAAGACCATAGATGCTAGGAAGAAACTGCATCAACTAATGAGCAAAATAACCAGCTAACATCATAATGACAGGATCAAATTCACACATAACAATATTAACCTTAAATGTAAATTAACCGATCCCACAGAAATACAAACTAACATCAGAGAATACTATAAATGGTCCAATTAAAAGACACAGACTGGCAAATTGGATAAAGAGTTAAGACCCATCAGTGTGCTGTATTTAGGAGACCCATCTCATGTGCAGAGACACACATAGGCTCAAAATAAAGGGATGGAGGAAGATCTATCAAGCAAATGGAAAACAAAAAAAAGCAGGGGTTGCAATCCTAGTCTCTGATAAAACAGACTTTAAACCAACAAAGATCAAAAGAGACAAAGAAGGCCATTACATAATGATAAAGGGATCAATTCAACAAGAAGAGCTAACTATCCTAAATATGTATGCACTCAATACAGGAGCACCCAGATTCATAAAGCAAGTCCTTAGAGACCTACAAAGGGACTTGGACTCCCACACAATAATAATGGGAGACTTTGACATCCCACTGTCAACATTAGACAGGTCAACAAGACAGAAAGTTAACAAGGATATCCAGGAATTGAACTCAGCTCTGCACCAAGCAGACCTAATAGACATCTACAGAACTCTCCACCCCAAATCAACAGAATATACATTCTTCTCAGCATGACATCACATGTATTCCAAAATTGACCACATAGTTGGAAGTAAAGCACTCCTCAGCAAATGTAAAAGAATAGAAATTATAACAGACTGTCTCTCAGACCATAGTGCAATCAAACTAGAACTCAGGATTAAGAAACACTCAAAACCGAACAACCACATGGAAACTGAACAACCTGCTCCTGAATGACTACTGGGTACATAATGAAATGAAGGCAGAAATAAAGATGTTCTTTGAAACCAATGAGAACAAAGACACAACATACCAGAATCTCTGGGACACATTTAAAGCAGTGTGTAGAGGGAAATTTATAGCACTAAATGCCCACAAGAGAAAGCAGGAAAGATCTAAAAGTGATACCCTGACATCACAATTAAAAGAACTAGAGAAGCAGGAGCAAACACATTCAAAAGCTAGCAGAAGGCAAGAAATAACTAAGATCAGAGCAGAAGCGAAGGAGATAGAGACACAAAAAACCCTTCAAAAAATCAATGAATCCAGGAGCTGGTTGTTTGAAAAGATCAACAAAATTGGTAGACTGCTAGCAAGACTAATAAAGAAGAAAAGAGAGAAGAATCAAATAGATGTAATGATAAAGGGGCTATCACCACCGATCCCACAGAAATACAAACTAACATCAGAGAATACTATAAACACCTCTACGCAAATAAACTAGAAAATCTAGAAGAAATGGATAAATTCCTGGACACATACACCCTCCCAAGACTAAACCAGGAAGAAGTTGAATCCCTGAATAGATCAATAACAGGATCTGAAATTGAGGCAATAATTAAGAGCCTACCAACCAAAAAAAGTCCAGGACCAGACGGATTCACAGCCAAATTCTACCAGAGGTACAAGGAGGAGTTGGTACCATTCCTTCTGAAACTATTCCAATCAATAGAAAAAGAGAGAATCCTCCCTAATTCATTTTATGAGGCCAGCATCACCCTGATACCAAAGCCTGGCAGAGACACAACAAAAAAAGAATTTTAGACCAATATCCCTGATGAACATCAATGCAAAAATCCTCAATAAAATACTGGCAAACCAACTCCAGCAGCATATCAAAAAGCTTATCCACCACAATCAAGTGGGCTTCATCCCTGGGATGCAAGGCTGGTTCAACATACACAAATCAATAAACGTAATCCATCCTATAAACAGAACCAAAGACAAAAACCACATGATTATCTCAACAGATGCAGAAAAGGCCTTCCACAAAATTCAACAGCCCTTCATGCTAAAAACTCTCAATAAATTAGGTATTGGTGGGACGTATCTCAAAATAATAAAGAGCTATTTATTACAAACCCACAGCCAATATCATACTGAATGGGCAAAACTGGAAGCATTCCCTTTGAAAACTGGTACAATACAGGTATGCCCTCTCTCACCACTCCTATTCAATGTAGCGTTGGAAGTTCTGGCCAGGGCAATCAAGTAGGAGAAAGAAATAAAGGATATTCAATTAGGGAAAAAGGAAGTCAAATTGTCCCTGTTTGCAGATGACATGATTGTATGTTTAGAAAACCCCATTGTCTCAGCCCAAAATCTCCTTAAGCTGATAAGCAACTTCAGCAAAGTCTCAGGATACATAATCAATGTGCAAAAATCACAAGCATTCCTATACACTAATAACAGGCAAACAGAGAGCCAAATCATGAGTGAGCTCCCATTCACAATTGCTTCATAGAGAATAAAATAGCTAGGAATCCAACTTACAAGGGATGTGAAGGACCTCTTCAAGGAGAACTACAAACCACTGCTCAACAAAATAAAAGAGGACACAAACAAATGGAAGAACATTCCATGCTCATGAATAGGAAGAATCAATATCATGAAAATGGCCATACTCCCCAAGATAATTTATAGATTCAATGCCATCCCCATCAAGCTACCAATGACTTTCTTCACAGAATTGGAAATAACTTACTTTAAAGTTCACATAGAACCAAAAAAGAGCCTGCATTGCCAAGACAACCCTAAGCCAAAAGAACAAAGCTGGAGGCATCACGCTACCTGACTTCAAACTATACTACAAGGCTACAGTAACCAAAACAGCATGGTACTGGTACCAAAACAGAGATATAGACCAATGGAACAGAACAGAGCCCTCAGAAATAATACCACACATCTACAACCATCTGATCTTTCACAAATCTGACAAAAACAAGAAATGGGGAAAGGATTCCCTATTTAATAAATGGTGCTGGTAAAACTGGGTAGCCATATGTAGAAAGCTGAAACTAGATCCCTTCATTACACCTTATAGAAAAGTTAATTCGAGATGGATTAAATACTTAAATGTCAGACCTAAAACCATAAAAACTCTAGAAGAAAACCTAGGCAATACCATTCAGGACATAGGCATGGTGAAGGACTTCATGTCTAAAACACCAAAAGCAATGGGAACAAAAGCCAAAATTGAGAAATAGGATCTAATTAAACTAAAGAACTTCTGCACAGCAAAAGAAACTACCATCAGAGTGAACAGGCAACCTATAGAATGGGAGAAAAGTTTTGCAGTCTACCCATCTGACAAAGGGTTAATATCCAGAATCTACAAAGAACTTAAACAAATTTACAAGAAAAAAATCAAACAACCCCATCAAAAAGTGGGCAAAGGATATGAACAGACACTTCTCAAAACAAGACATTTACACAGCCAACAGACACATGAAAAAATGCTCATCATCACTGGTCATCAGAGAAATGCAAATCAAAACCACAATGAGATACCATCTCACACCAGTTAGAATGGCAATCATTAAAAAGTCAGGAAATGACAGGTGTTCAGAGGATGTGGAGAAATATGAACACTTTTACACTGTTGGTAGGACTGTGAACTAGTTCAACCATTGTGGAAGACAGTGTGGCAATTCCTCAAGGATCTAGAACTAGAAATACCATTTGACCCAGCCATCCCATTTATAGGTATATACAAAAAGGATTATAAATCATGCTGCTATAAAGACACATGCACATGTATGTTTATTGTGGCACAATTCACAATAGCAAAGACTTGGAACCAAGCCAAATGTTCATCAATGATAGACTGGATTAAGAAAATGTGGCACATATATACCATGGAATACTATGCAGCCGTAAAAAAGGATGAGTTCATGTCCTTTGTAGGGACATGGATGAACCTGGATACCATGATTCTGAGTCAACTATCGCAAGGACAGAAAACCAAACACTGCGTGTTCTCACTCATAGGTGGGAATTGAACAATGAGAACACTTGGACACAGATTGAGGAACACCACACACCGGGAACTGTGGTGGGGTGAGGGGAGAGGGGAGGGATAGCATTAGGAGATATACCTAATGGAAATGATGAGTTAATGGGTGCAGCACACCAACGTGGCACATGTATACATATGTAACAAACCTGCACATTGTGCACATGTACCCTACAACTTAAAGTATAATAAAAAAATTCTCATAAAAAAAAAGAAATATGACCAGGCACAGTGGCTCACGCCTGTAATCCCAGCTCTTTGGGAGGCCGAGGCAGGCAGATCACGAGGTCAGGAGATCGAAACCATCCTGGCTAACAGTGTGAAACCCCGTCTCTACTAAAAATACAAAAAATTAGCCGGGTGTGGTGGCAGGTGCCTGTAGTCCCAGCTACTCGGAGGCTGAGGCAGGAGAATGGCGTGAACATGGGAGGCAGAGCTTGCAGTGAGCCGAGATCACGCCACTGCACTCCAGCCTGGGCGACAAAGTGAGACTCCATCTCAAAAAAAAAAAAAAAAAGAAGGAAATATGCAGCGTCCTCCTGTTTTAGCAGTGAGTAAGTCAAGGCCTATTCCTGTCTTCTTATGTTCATAATAAGAAAAACAAAACAAAATAGTAGTGAAGTGTTGGTGTCATGAGGGGAAGAGGAAGCTGTTCGGTTCTATTTGCAAATTGAATTTTGTGAGTAAGGAAAACTAGTATGCATGTGCCTGTCCAGTTAGCAGGTAAACACATGTAGGTGGAGGAGCCACAGAGGAAGAAGAGATTTTTTAAAGGCAAAACTGGAAATGTAAACTGAAAAGATGAGGAGAAAAACTGGTCTTGAAGGACAGAAGTTGGAAGGCTAGCTGCTTCTTTAGTTACCTTATTAGCATAAGTGTTGCCTTGAGTGATGAGATCTGATGCCTGTTGATGGCCCTTGCAGTGAATGACCCTAACTTCCTTGCAAGTAGAGCAGCTTTAAGAAGAGTTTTTATTATGGAGGCATTAATGATGGAGGACGTTTGTGTAGTGAGGAAATCTCTTTCTGCCCATAAAACAACATGGTGGTGCAGGATATGGAAGGCATATTTAGAGTCAGTATAAATATAAATATTGACGTGTAGTCCCTTTGCAGAAGTGAGGGCCTAAGTTAAGGCAATGAGTTCGGCTTGCTGAGAGGTAGTGGAGCGGGGCAGAAGGGTAGCCCCAAGGATAGACGTGGAAGATACTATAGCATAGCCTACCTTTGCTGGTGGGTGGTGATTGGGTCTGGAAGAACTATCATCAATAAACCAAGTGTGGTCTGGGTGGGGAACAGGAAAGAGGGAAATATGGGGAAATGGGGAGAATGAATGATTTAGTTAGGATGGCAAAACCAGGTATCCAAAGGGGAAAGTACCTAACCATGCCTATGAAGGAAAGGAGTTGTTGGTTTGTAGAAGGGGGTTGGGGTTTGGAAGATTAGCCAGACACAATCAGCAGGGAGAGCATGTGTGTTTTTATGAAGAATTATGCTGAGATAGGTAACGGATGAGGAAGAAATTTGGGCTTGACTGAAGTAATGGGGGCTGTCCCTGAAGCCTTGTGGCAGTACAGCCCAGGTAAATTGCTGAGGCTGATGGGTGTCAGGGTCAGTTCAAGAGAAAGTGAAGAGAGGCTGGGATGAAGGGTGCAAAGGAATAGTAAAGAAAGCATGTTTGAGATTCAGAACAGAATACTGGGTTGTGGAGGGAGGTATTGAGGATAGGAGAGGATATGGGTTTGGCACTACGGGGTGGAGAGGCAAGACAATTTGGTTGATAAGGTGCAGATCCTGAACTAACCTGTAAGCCTTGTCCAGTTTTTGGACAGGTAAAATGGGGGAATTGTAAGGTGAGTTTATAGGCTTTAGAAGCCCATGCTATAGCAGGCGAGTGATAACAGGCCAGGCATTCCTCCAGGACCACCTTCCCCAGGATCTTGTTTCAAGTACCAGAAATCTGGCCACTGGGTCAAGTTATGCCCGCAGCCTGGGATTCCTCCTAAGCCATGTCCCATCTATGTGGGACTCCACTGGAAACTGGACTGTCCAACTCGCCTGGCAGCCACTCCCAGAGCCCCTGGAACTCTGGCCCAAGGCTCTCTGACTGACCGCTTCCCAGATGTTGTAGGCTTAGCGGCTGAAGACGGATGTCTAATCGCCTGAAAAGCCTCCTGGACCATCGCAGATGGAAAAGAAGGTAATGTGCAGTGGGCAGCCTCTGTATTGATTAAGAATGGGACAGACTTACCCTCCACTGTAAGAGTTACCCAAAGCATCTGTGATAACAGGCTTTAACCTTTTTAAAGCCTGCTGTGGAATGGGATATTGGCGTTGAGTGGGGTAAGGGTGATTAGGTTTTAATGGAATGATAAGGGGTGCATGATTGGTCACCAAGGTAGGTGTAGGAGTATCTTATATTTGTGGATTAAGATAGGGAGACACAAGGGGAGTCTGCGAAGGAGGCTTTGAACTGGGGAAAAGGGGAGCAATGAGGTGTGGCCACCAGATGGGCCATGAACTGGGCTAGGTTTTTATATTTGATGAGAAAGAGCCTAAATGCTAACTGATTTGGGAGAGGTTGGATAAAGAAAAAGGGGCATTAACCTTGACTATGCCTTCAGCTCCAGCCACTTCTTTAAGAGGAAATTGTTGGGCAGGTCGGGTAGGGCTAGTCGTGGAATGAAACTGTAAGCCGGAGCAGGTATGAGGAAGGGAGGTGATAAAAGGATTATAGGGTCGGGGAGCGGAGGCTGAGGAAGAATTGGGACCTGGCTCGGCCTGGCGAGGAGCAGCCTGGGGAGGAGGAGAGAGGTCAGATGGGTCTGTAGAAAAGGAAGATTGAAAAGACTCAGCGACACTTGGAGTTGGTAAAGGATCAAGGCAGGCATCCCCGCGGTGATCAGACACCACTGAAATGTGAGTGAATAATCAAGCAGGCGTCCTGGCAGTGATTAAACACCAAGGGAAGACTGTCTTCCAGAGTCTGTGACCGATACTGGAGTTTTGGGTTCACAGCTAAAATGCATCTCCTCTGTCTCTACCAGAAAAGGAAAGGAACTGAAATTAAGGAAAGGGAGAGATTGAAGGGTGGTGCCGATATTGAAAGGAGAAAGAGGTTGAGGGATAGTAAGAGAGGTTGGAGAAGAGAGTAAAAAGAGGCCGCTTACTCGATTTAAAATTGGCGCGATGTTCCTTGGGCTGGTTGGTCTGAGGACCCGAGGTCTTAGGTGGATCTTTCTCATAGAGCAAATAGCAGGAGGACAGGGGATTGATCCCCCAAAGGAGGTTCCCCATCTGAGTCACAGCACCAAATGTCACGTGGGTTCGTGTGAAGAGACCACCAACAGGCTTTGTGTGAGCAATAAAGCTTTTTAATCACCTGGGTGCAGGTGGGTTGAGTCTGAAGAGTCAGCAAAGGGAGTTAGGAGTGGGGCAGTTTTATAGGATTTGGGTAGCTTGGGCTCAGAGGTCTGACAAGGCCCAAGTTACAACAGTGCCTTTCAGCTACTAATACTCCATTACAGACAAAGGAGGCAGCCCTGAGCTTACAAAATGAGGGGCTTATATGGGGGAGAGAAACCCTGGGGTTGTTTGTTGGTTAACTCTGCGACATATCACCCTGTGGAGTTTATGGTACCGGAGGGTGTAGGTAAAGTTTGTCTATGCATGACCTCCCGCTGTGTGGTCCGGATGGTTTGTAATTGGGGTTTGCTTTATAGCAGTAAGGCCTGATAGGTAAAGTCTGCTGGCTTCACCGTGGGGCCTAGATAAGGGCTTAGAAATGTAAAAAGGCTTGGGGAAGGGGAGTGGTGTTGGCGATACCAAGAATCTCTTTTGGGGGTGGTTTGTCTCTAACATTCCAGCCTTTTAATAGGTAATGGAGAGGGACAGCATTGTCGTTTGGCTACTTCCTACGGGGAAGGGGCGACGGTTATGGGGGGAGGCTGGACGGTAGGGACTGTTGTTCTTGGAGCTATTGGTATTCCTGGAGCAGCATCATATTTTGTGTTGTCCAGTGGGTGAAGGCTCTGATATGGTCCTGTAAAAACTGGATTAGAAGGCATAGGAGACATGAGCCAAATGCTAGAAAGAGAAGAACGATTATGGCAGGGCCTAGGAGGGGCATTAGCCATGGAAACCAGGTACTAAAGGACCAGGAGGGCCACGCTGGCCATCGGGGGACATTTTTCTTAATTTTTTTGTTCAGTTCGTTAGTCTTTTTACAGCATCTTGTACTAAGCCAGATTGGTTAAGATAAAAGCAACACTGTTTATCTAGAAAAAGGCAGAGTCCTCCTTTTTTGGCTGTGAGTAGGTTTAAGCCTCTGCGGTTTTGAAGAACTACTGCTGCTAAAGAATCTATTTGCGATTGGAAAGTTGTAATGGATTTAGCTATGTCTGCCAAGCTATTTGTGAGGTCTTTGGAGAGGGATTGGTAATAGGAAACGGAGGTGGCTAATCTCGCAATCGCAGTTCCAACTTCTGTAATTATTCCGAGGGCTACTAACAGAGGTATGAGTTGTATAGCATGGCAGTGTCGGATAGGGGTATTAACTGGGATTGGTAGGGTCTGGTCTCCTAGGGCAACGTTGATTTTTGGACTGAGGAAAACCAGGGTGCAGGTGCCTCTCCAGTTAGAGGGGAGGCAAATATAAGTTGAGGTACCACAGAGGAAAAGTATGCCTTGGCTTGGTACAGAGAACTTGTTGTGTATGCTGAAAAGATATACTATTTTGTTATTTTCATGCATCCATACTTCTAGGGTCCTGGCTAGGGCTGCTGCTGTAAGTGGTTGTAAAGAAGTGTTTGGTTTCGGCTGGGAGGCTTTTGGGCTGTTTTTTCCCAATGTAAGAGGAAGGGCTTTTTCTTTTTTTTTTTTGCTAAGATTCATGTGGAGGTGTTGCTGGATGTTGGGATAAGGAGACAGTTGCTGGTGGTGGGTGCAGGAATGGTGCATGGAGAGGGGAGTGAAGGGTAGAGGGATAAACAGGGGAGATGTGGCCATTGCAGGGCTCTGAATTTTTGTTAAGGAGGTGGGAGGTGTCAAGGGTGGGGGTGCTAGAGAAAGGAAGCCTATCTTTATTGTTGGCAGCTTTGACAGTAGTATGTTTGGTGGAAGGTTTGAGTTGTAGGGTATAGTTGCACAGTTTGGAATTTAGGTGGCTGAGAGGACTGCCAGAGGGTAGATGTTGTTGGATGCACAGTGGTGCTGGATAAGATAAGATTGTGTGGTTGTTATGGCTCCTAATATGGGTTTTATTACAGCTGTGGTAGGGGGACAGGTTGGGGATAGGTTGCGTAAGTAGGGATGTAAGGTTGTAACAGCTGGACCAAACTCGCTAGCTAACTGGGGGGAGATTTTTGTTAATGCCTGTATGTTGAGTTTGAGGGGGCTGTTAATAAGGATTTTAGGATGTAGGTTACTTGGGTGGAAGTTCAGTTATAGGCTGAGACAGGGATTGTATTGTATGTTGTGGAGAGGAGGGATACGCAGAGCCAGCAGTCTCTTGCCACGGAGGAACTGGAGTTTTTTAGTTTCTGTGTAGGTCTTTAGGGGTTGTAGGTATTGGTTGGGCTGAAAGAAGGGTTGGGGTATTGATTATGGGACAGTTTCGAAAGGCAGAGAATGAGCAGAAAAGTAAGTAGTTTGATTTTATCCAGAGTGAAGCCATAGAGAGAGCCTTGGAGGAAAAGGTCGGTTTTCCACACGAAACAGGCTTCCAGGGTGTTGTTCTGTGTGTGGAACCAGGAAATATTCTGTGAGAAGCGTGAAGGAAGAGAGTGAAATGGCAGGATAGACAAAAGCAGGGCATCTAGGGAGGCTGTGGGAATGCTTGTTTGTGAGTGATTGTAATTTTTGCTGTAAGGATAAAGATTAGGCAGAAGGCTAAAGTGAGGGAGAACTTTTGGCTGGTATCCCAATTGGAAGGAGTCACACTATATAATTTTACTGTAAACAATAGGGTAAGTAGTATAATAGATGGGGAATGCAGGCCTCCTTGAGAGGAGGCAGCAGAGCATATATGTCAGTTTGAAGTTACGTTTTTTAGTGAGGTGAATAGGTGAGGGAAGAAGTATGGGCGGAGGAGAAGATACAGGGGATGTGCCTTAATATGGAAGGATTGGTGGAGAGATGTCAGGATTCTGTCGGTTTGGCCCTGGGGAAAGACTAGCTTCTGGTCCTTAACTCTCCAGCCCCCCTGGAGGAAGGCTTCTTGTAGTAATGAGGCTTTTTCAGTGGGGGAATATTGAGGTTGGATTGCAGGGGTAATGAGGAGGAGGGAGGCAGGAGCAGAAGAAAGGGAGGCTACTTTTGCTGCCTTATCGGTCTTTCTGTTCCCTCTTGAGATTTTATCTCTTCCTGTTTGATGTCACCAACAGTGTATAACTCACACTTCGGTTGGGAGGTGTGCGGCCTGAAGGAGTTGGTAAATAAGGGGGCCGTTAGTGATGGGGGTCCCTTTGGCAGTAAGAAATCCTCTCTCATGCCAGATGGCAGTGTGGGAATGAAGAATGTGATATACACATTTGGAGTCTGTGTAAATGTTGACTCGTTTGCCTTTGGAGAGAGTTAGGGCTCTGGTGAGAGCTGTCACTTCTGTTTTCTGAGAGGAGGTGACTGCAGGTAGGGGCTTAGCTTTGGTTACTCAGTTAAGGGAAGCAACCGCATACCCAGCCATTTTTGGGAGAGCCAGTGGGCCCGGAAGAGGAGCCATCTCTAAATGGCTGGTCATCGGGGTTGGTGAGAGGCTCAGAGGAAATGTTTGGAAAGTGTGGCTGCAGGTAATCTAGGATGTCAGGGTAAGAATGAGTAGGAGGGGAAGCAGATACAGAGAGTAAGGATGCTGGGTTGAGGGGAGCACTTTTGGCAAGCCTGAATTTAGGATTTTTGATAAAGAAGGCATGGAGTAATTGAATTTGGGAAGGAGGAAGGGAGCCTAACGCTCAAGGGGAGAGGAGATCCTGTATATTATGAGGACTGTAAATGGTGGTATTTTCACTGAATGTTAGTTTTTTGCTTTTTTAGAGTTAAAGTGGCCGCTGCTGCTAGCCTTTTAAGACAGGTTGGCCATCCTCCGACTGTGTTGTTTAACTGTGTAGAGAAGTAGGCTACAGGGAGCAAAGGAAGGGGGATTTCCTTTTTGTTGTCATAAGACACCGAGGGCTGTTCCTCGGCTTTTGGCAGTATAGACAGTGAAAGTTTGGGAGATATCAGGTAAGGACAGAGCTGGTGCAGTGACAAGAGTGGTTTGGAGTTTGTGGAAGCTGGGGAGTATGATATGTGAGCAATTTAGGGGTTTATTGAGAGGGCCTTTGGCCACTTTACAGAGGGGGCGAGCTAGGAGGGCAAAGTTGGGAATCCATAGTTTAAAGAAGCCTGCTAACCCTAGAAAGGAAACGATTTCGCTTTTGGAGGAGGGAGCGGGTAGATGATATATTAATGCTGCTTGGGCTGGCCTCAGCCTGGGCATCAGGGGAAAGTTGAATTTCTAAGTAGGTCACCGTGGAGGTGGAGAGTAGTGTGGAGTTTTGAAAGGATGTCTCTGCCTAGGAGCGGAGTTGGATGTGAGGGCAGGACTAAGAAAGAGTGAGTGAAGGGAAAGGTGTGCAGGGAGCAGAAGAATGGAGCAGGGGCTCGGGGTGTGGAGACTTGTCCATCAATTCCTCCAACAGAGACCTGGGAGGACTTGGTGCGTTCTGAAAAATTAGGTAAAGCAGAGTAGGTTGTCCTGGTATTAATTAGAAAAAACATACCGGCCTACCTGCCACCATCAGGGTTACCCTTGGCTCGGATGAAGTGATGGTAGTGGCCGGGGCTTCCATTCCAGGGAACCATCAGTCTTCAGTGGCAAGGCCAATGAGATCCTAGCAGCAGGTTTTGGCTGGCCCAGGAAGGGATGGGGGCGGTCCTTGTGGGGGCTGCTCACAGTCCAACTTCCAGTGGGGTCCTCCGCAGAGGGGGCACAGCCTGGTGGGTTTACCTGGGTTAGGGCATTGTCTGGATTAGTGGCCTTCACTGCCACACTTGAAACAAGTGCCAGGTGGAGGTGGATTGCTAGGAGGTTTCCGTGTGGAGCTGTGGCCCGGTGGGCCTGCAGGGCCCCTGATGGCAGAGGTAAGCATTTGAAACTCTGCCTGTTTTTGCCTTTTTTTCCTCATCACAGCTGTTAAAGACTTTGAAGGCTAAACTAAGAAGGTCTCATTGTGGGGTTTGAGGGCCGTCGTCAACCTTCTGAAGCTTGCGCTGACTATTGGGGATTTTGGCTGGGGACTGCCTTTGTACCAGTAGGCTGGGCAGGAGCCTGGTGATGAATGGTATCAGCATGTACCTGAGCTAGGGTACCGATACGGTCCCAGTGTTCTGGGGTGAAGGTGAAAGAGAGAATAACGCAGAGGTCATGCCAGGTTAGTTCATAAGACTGGGTAAGGTACTGAAATTCCCTAATATTAAGAGGTAGGGTCCTCTGGAAATGAACCAAGTCTTTTGTTAATTAGAGAGAGATCACTGAGGGAAAACGGAACATGAATTTTTTTTTTTTTTTTTTTTTTTTTTTTTTTGAGACGGAGTCTTGCTCTGTGCCCCAGGCTGGAGTGCAGTGGCGCGATCTCGGCTCACTGCAAGCTCCGCCTACCCGGGTTCAGGCCATTCTCCTGCCTCAGCCTCCCGAGTAGCTGGGACTACAGGCGCCCGCCACCTCGCCCGGCTAATTTTCTTGTATTTTTAGTAGAGACGGGGTTTCACCGTGTTAGCCAGGATGGTCTCGATCTCCTGACCTCATGATCCGCCCGTCTCAGCCTCCCAAAGTGCTGGGATTACAGGCTTGAGCCACCGCGCCCGGCCGGAACATGAATTTTAACAATACCTTCAGCTCTTGCTACTTCCTGGAGAGGAAGCAAGGGAGCTGGTTGCTGAGCATGTTGGGCCTGAGGGTGGGTGAGGGGCGGCAACAGAGAGGACTCAGAGTCAGAAGCAGGATGGTTAGAGAGAGGGAGAGAGAGAGGTAGAGCCGGAGTGGGGACATATGGTGGAGGATTATGATGCTCTCTGGGAGGGGGAAAATCAGTGGGGTCAAAGGAAGAGGAGTCATTGGCTGGGGCTGTGGTGGTGGGGGCAGGAGGCAAGTCAGGTTTGGAGAGGGCAAGGAGGATTTGGAAAGTAGAACAGGACTGACAGAGGGAAGGGTGGGTACGGAGAGTGAAGAAAACCTGAACATAAGGAATTTCAGACCATTTCCCATTGCAATGGCAAAAGTTATTTAAGTTTTTGAGCACATCGGAATAGAAAATGCCATTTTCGGGCCATTAGGAGCCACAGTCCAATTTGTATTGAGGCCATGCAGTATTACAGTGAAAGATAAGCCTTTTAGGGTGGATTTCTGAATGGAGGCTGAGAGCCCTGGGCCTGTGGAGGAGACACCCAAGGAGGGTGGTCTTGGAAGGGGTAGACTGAGAGGCTCTCATAGTGAATGGAAGGGGGGTGGGGTAGAGGAAAAAGAGACTGCTGGTGATAAGGACAGCGGGAGAGGGTGTCACCTTTCCCGCGAAACTTGTCTGGAATAGAGGAGGTAATCGCCAAGTCAGACGTCCCTGAAACGGAAGAACCAAGAGACGCGGAGGCCGGAGGAAACCCTTGGCCCAGAGTTGGGTCTTTCGGAAACAGAGAGACGGATGGTCAAGGGTTCCGGGGAACGGTAACAGTAACAGTCTCTTTTTCATTCACCCTGGCGGAGGCTTTGATGGTGGATGAGGTCTCCAGCAATGGGAGAGTCTAGGAGATTCTCTGGGTCTTCGGCAGGTTCGGGGAAGGGGAAGTTGGCTGGGAGAGGGGTGATAGGAGAGAGAGAGAGAGAGAGAGAGAGAGAGAGAGAGAGAGAAAATCCTGGCCTGAGTCTATCCCCTTCCCGAGTTTCAGCACCAGAATGTAAGGTCAGCCAAGAGGCAGGACAAGAGAGAGAGACCCAAGTTCAGGCGAGTAAGTTTATTGAACCTGCCGGCTGCTCCATTACAGACAGAGGAGGCAGCCCTGAGCTTACAAAATGAGGAGTTTATATGGGGGAGAGAGACCCTGGGGTTGTTTGTTGGTTAACTCTGCCACATATCACCTTGTGAAGTGTATGGTACTGGAGGGTGTAGGTAAAGTTTGTTTATGCATGACCTCCCCCTGTGTGGTCTGGATGGTTTGTAATTGGGGTTTGCTTTATAGCAGTAAGGCCTGATAGGTAAAGTCTGCTGGCTTCACTGTGGCGCCTAAATAAGCACTTAGAAATATAAAAACGTTTGGGGGAAAGGGAGGGATGTTGGCAATACCAAGAAGCTTTTTTGGGGGCGGTTTGTCTCTAACACCTCCCTAAATTATTTTATGAAGTCAGTGTCACTCAAATACCAAAACGAGGAAAGGGCATAACCAAAATAGAAAACTACAGACCAATATCCCTGATGAACATAGATACTAAAATCCTTAACAAAATACTAGCTAACTGAATCCAACAACATAACAAAAAGATAATCCACCATGATCAAGTGAGTTTCATACCAGGGATGCAGGGATGGTTTAGCATATGCAAGTCAATAAATGTGAAACACCACAAAAACAGAATTAAAAACAAAAATCAAATGATCATCTCACTAGATGCAGAAAAAAAACATTTGACGAAGTCCAGCATGGCTTTATGATTAAAACTCTCATCAAAGTCAGCATACAAGGGACATACGTCAACATAATAAAAGCCATCTATGACAGACCCACAGCCAACTGAATGGGGAAAAGTTGAAAGCATTCCCTCTGAGAACTGGCACAAGAAAAGGATGCCCACTCTCATCATTCCTCTTCAATATAGTACTGGAAGTCCTAGCCAGAGCAATCAGACAAGAGAAAGAAATAAAGGGCATCCAAATTGGTAAAGAGGAAGTTGAACTATCACCCTTTGCTGATGATATGATTGTTTACCTAGAAAACCCTACAGACTCCTCCACAAAGCTCCTAGAACTGATAAAAGAATTCAGCAAAGTTTTCAGATACAAAATTAATGTACACAAATCAGTAGCTCTTCTATACACCAACAGCGACCAAGCTGAGAATCAAATCAAGAACCCAACCCCTTTTATAATAGCTGTAAAAAAAATTAGGCCGGGCGCGGTGGCTCAAGCCTGTAATCCCAGCACTTTGGGAGGCCGAGGCGGGCGGATCACAAGGTCAGGAGATCGAGACCACAGTGAAACCCCGTCTCTACTAAAAATACAAAAAATTAGCCGGGCGCGGTGGCGGGCGCCTGTAGTCCCAGCTACTCAGGAGGCTGAGGCAGGAGAATGGCGGGAACCCGGGAGGCGGAGCTTGCAGTGAGCCGAGATCGCGCCACTGCACTCCAGCCTGGGCAACAGCGTGAGACTCCGTCTCAAAAAAAAAAAAAAAAAAAAAAATTAAATAGGAATATACCTAACCAAGGAAGCAAAGACCTCTACAAGGAAAGCTACAAAACACTGCTGAAAGAACTCATAGATGACACAAACAAATGGAAACACATCCCATACTCATGGATGGGTAGAATCAATATTGTGAAAATGACTCCTGCCAAAAGCAATCTACAAATTCAACACAATTCCTATTAAAATACCATCATCATTCTTCACAGAATTAGAAAAATCGAGTATAAAATTCATATGGAACCAAAAAAGAGCCTGCATAGCCAAAGCAAGGCTAAGCAAAAAGAACAAATCTGGAGGCATCACATTATCTGATTTGTTTTTTTTTTTTTTTTGAGAGAAAGTCTTGCTCTGTCACCCAGGCTGGAGTGCAGTGGCATGATCTCGGCTCACCACGACCTCTGCCTCCTGGGTTCAAGTGATTCCCCTGCCTCAGTCTCCCAAGTAGCTGGGACTTGGGACCCACCACCATGCCCAGCTAATTTTTGTATTTTAGTAAAGATGGGATTTCACCATGTTGGCCGGGCTGGTCTCGAACTCCTGATCTCAGGTGATCCGCCCCCCTTGGCTTCCCAAAGTGCTGGGATTACAGGCGTGAACCACAGCACCCGGCCTCATTTCAAACTATACTATAAGGCCGTAGCTACCAAAACAGCACTGTACTGGTATAAAATAGACACGTAGACCAATGGAACAGAATAGAGAACCCAGAAATAAACCCAAATACAGTTGCAGCCAACTGATCTTCAAGAAAGCAAACAAAAACGTAAAGTGGGGAAAGGCCACCCTTTTCAACAAATGGTGCTGGGATAATTGGCTAGCCACATGTAGCAGAATGAAACTGGATCCTCATCTCTCACCTTATACAAAAATCAACTCAAGATAGATTAAGGACTTAAATCTAAGACCTGAAAGTATAAAAATTCTAGAAGATAACATTGGGAAACCTTCTAGACGTTGGCTTTGGCAAGGATTTCATGACCCAGAACCCAAAAGCAAACGCAAAAAAAACAAAGAGAAATAGCTGGGACTTAATTAAACTAAAGAGCTTTTGCATGGCAAAAGGGACAGTCAGCAGAGTAAACAGGCAACCCACAGAGTGGGGAAAAAGCTTCACAACCTATACACCTGACAAAGAACTAATATCCAGAATCTACAATGAACTCAAACAAATCAACAAGAAAAAAAATAAACAATCCCATCAAAAGGTGGGCTAAGAACATGAATAGACATTCTCAAAAGAAGATATACAAATGGCCAACAGACATGAAAAAATGCTCAACATCAGTAGTGATCAGGGAAATGCAAATCAAAATCACAATGCAATACCACCTTACTCCGGCAAGAATGGTCATAATAAAAAAGTAATAAGATGTTGGCGTGGATGCAGTAAACAGGGAACACTTCTACACTGCTGGTGGGACTGTAAACTAGTACAATCACTATGGAAAACAGTGTGGAGATTCCTTAAAGAACTGAAAGTAGAACTACCATTTGATCCAGTAATCCCACTACTGGGTATCCACCCAGAGGAAAAGAAGTCATTATACGAAAAAGAAGCTTGCACACGCATGTTTATAGCAGCAAAATTAGCAATTGCAAAAACGTGGAACCAACCCAAATGCCCATCAATTAATGAACTGATAAAGAAACTGTGGTGTATATATATATATATAAAATGGAATACTACTCAGCTTTAAAAAGGAATGAATTAATGGCATTCACAGCGACCTGGATGAGATTGGAGACTATTATTCTAAGCGAAGTAACTCAGAAATGGAAAACCAAACATCGTATGTTCTCACTCATAAGTGGGAGCTAAACTATGAGGATGCAAAGGCATAAGAATGACACAAGGGGCCAGGCAAGGTGGCTCACGCCTGTAATCCCAGCACTTCGGGAGCCCAAGGGGGAGGGATCACCTGAGGTTGGGAGTTCAAGACCAGCCTGACCAACATGGAGAAACCCTATCTCTACTAAAAATACAAAAAATTAGCTGGGCATGGTGGCGCATGCCTGTAATCCCAGCTACTCGGGAAGCTGAGGTAGGAGAATCACTTGAACCTGGGAGGTGGAGGTTGTGATGAGCCGAGATCGCACCATTGCACTCCAGCCTGGGCAACAAGAGCAAAACTCCGTCTCAAAAGAAAAAAAAGAATGACACAATGGACTTTGGAGACTTGGGGGAAAGGCTGAGAAGAGGGTGAGGGATAAAAGACTACAAATAGGGTTCGGTGTATACTGCTCAGGTGATGGGTGCAGCAAAATCTCACAAATCACCACTAAATAACTTACGTAACCAAACACCAACAATTCCCCAATAATCTGTGGAAGTAAAAAAAAATTTTTTTCCAAGGAAAGACTTAGGTGAGGAAGGACTTAAGTAAGGAAGAAGGGCCTTAACAAAGCAAGCCATGAGCCTGCAGGTTTAGGTACAACAAGAGGATGTGCGGAGGGCGGCCCTTGGCAAGAGGGGAGGGTCATAGCAAGGAAGAATTTGCATGTCAGGTGGAGAGTTTGTACTTAACCTAGTAGACATTGGGAGCCATTAAAATCTTTTGTTTCCCAAGGAATTATTTGCCTCAAATCCTTTTGTATCTAATATTATACTTATTTTATAGCTTCCTTTCAGTGCAGTCTAGTGTCATGCTTTCCAGAGTTTACAAAGCAAATTAAACAACAGCTTCCCACATTGGACAACTGTTTTTGCTATCATAAAGTGTTTGGGGGGTGAGTTTGGCCTTTGGTAGAAGAGTTCTACTTGTTTCAGAGTAGAGGTTCAGATTGATTTACATCAGCCTCCTGGGTGACAAGTCCAGATGGTTTCCATCTGGCTCTAACTGGAAACAGTCAAACTATTTCCACGCTGGCCTCTTTGTGGACAAGAGGCTTTTGGCTGCTTGGACAGTTGTCCCCACAATGCCACTGAGGCAAAACCCCCATTAGGAAACCTGATGCCCATTATTATTCCTCTCTTTTGGAGTGATAAGAACATTTAGAGCAATATAAGAACTTGACCACTTAACACTGAGCAACCATTTAAAAGTTGATAAAGGAAGCAAAATATCTTCTTTCTATGCTTCCAGGAGTTAAAAGATTTTTGTCCAAATCAGTCTTGCCTCAGTGCACCCCTGAGGATGAAGAGTTACTAGAACAAGGGTCCTCAAATTTGAGCAGCCTCAGAGGTACTCAGAGGGCTTGTTAAAACAGATTGCTGGGCGCCACCCCCCAGGTTCTGAGTGAGTAGGTCTGAGTGAGGCTGGACAGTGTGCATTTCTATCCAGTTCCCAGGGTCCTGATGCTGCTGGTTCGAGGATCACACTTTGAGAACCACAGTTTTGGACTTGAGAAAATCAGACTGTCTGCTCCTGATTTATTTTGCACAATGAAGAAAATCAGAGAGCAGACCGAGGCTCCTAGATGCCTCTTCTCTGCCCTGAAAATCACAGAACAGACAAGACCCAGTCCCATTTCTGTTTTGGCTTCTCTGTCTTCTTCTATACTGTCTTCTATACTTTCTTCTATACTTTCTTCTTCTGTACTCAGTGAAGCCACCTCTGAGGCCCATGGCTCTCTGTACCGTGGGGATACAGGAACTAGGAATCGTGGGCCTGGAAGTTGATCAGTGTTCAAGTGGATGATGTCTGGCTTGGTCTATGCCTAGTCACAAACCTGTGAGGTCCACGAAGAGCCAGAAGATAGCTGAAGGCTGGAAGTCACTGTAAGGTTGTCAGGAATAGCCAACCTCAGTTTAGATGGTTTCTCTGAGCCCTATTCAGCCAGTGCTGCCTTGTTGTCTCAAGGCTCCCAAAGTTCTTGAAAGACCCAGTGAGGACTCAGGGGTATCCTGTGCCTGTTTACTCCCAGCCCAAGCCCCACAGACAACCTCCAGGGCTGTTTTAATTCTGGAAGATTTAGGACAGGGAGAGCCAGTAAGTGACTTAGGCATGTACATGGGGCAAAAATCCAACCATAAAATGGTGTATCAACAAACTTGGGATTGATCAGAACTTTACTACAGTACCATGCCACCCAAGTGGCAAATACATTTTCCCAAATAAGGCATTGTTGCTTATATCATAGCCACAGTCCCCAGAAATACCAGTGGCATTAAGGAATGCAAAGACCAAGTTCAAAAGTCAAGATGTAATCTTCAAAACAGCTTTATTAGTTCCAAAACAGGAAGTTGCCAGTTATAATCCTGCAATTATTTTATTTGGGGCTTCATCCTGGGGTGACAGCTAAACAATGGAAACCTTTATAGAAAGGTCCCAAGGCCCAAGGTGTGAATCATCAAACACTACTTACATTTTGCCTTCTTAAGTCCCATAATCAAACAAACAGAGTTTATGTTCTGGTTTATAAGACTAGGACTTACACAGGAAATTACACGTGTTCCTTTTTGATGGAAAAAAGCTATTTTTAACAGTTAAAAAAATAATTCAACCACAAGGAGAAGGCCCTACCAGGGCCTGCCATCCACAGATGAACATTTGAGTAGTGGTTGATCTGATGCCCCCCAGAATGTAGGATGCCCACCTGTTCTGGCGGTCCCAGAAGAGGCCAGCAAGTGAAGGATATGGAGAGCCTCTCTGGGGGATGCTGGTTCCATGAAAATTTACCCTTGACCTTTGAGTACCAGCCCATTTAGGAAACAGGGCTCTCCTCGGAAGGAATGAGAAGAGGTTTGTCAGCTGTGTTAAGAGAGAAGGTTCCAGGCAGAGGGACCACATGAGAAAAGGCTAAGAGGAGGAAGGTGCCTGGCATATTAGGGATCTGGAGGGGTGACGTTCGCCACAGAGCAGTCATTGGGAAAGCGGCTGGAAATGTGACTGAAGAGGCAGTGGACCCAAATGACTGAAAGCCATGAATGCTGAGTTCAGGAGTTAGATTTTCTCCTGTGTGCAAAGGGCTGGAGCCATGATGGTTTTGAAGCAGGACAGTAGCATAGTGAGAACTGGGTTTTTGAAAAGTATCTTGGGCAGTTTTGCAGAATATGCTTTAGAGAGAGGAATAGCTAAAGGATGGGAGACTAGTTATGAGACTTTTTTTTTTTTTTAGTTTAAATGCATTTTATTTTTAGACAACCTATGTGACATGTTTTTTTTTTTTTTTTTTTTCTTAAAAAAACAAGGCCTCTACTCCACATAAATCACAGTCAAAATAAATAAAGGGCCCATTTATCTTAAGACATGGTGTTTTGTGGATGACAAGCAGCAGCCATTTATGATGATAGGTGATATATTCAAAGTAATTGCCAAATCTGTTAATATTTACCCATTTGTAAACCATTGTTAAAGAAAATCATATATAGGGTCACACCATCCTCATGGTAGTTCAGTAGAGCAACCATGCCATCAGGATTCATGTTTTCATCAAGAAAAGAACTGGTAGTTTTTGAAATTAGCAAGGATGTGCTTGATTTGTTAGGCAGCCCTACCATAAAAGGTTTTACTCTTTCTGATCTCGCTTCTTCAAGTTCCCCTTTCATTGATTTCATGTCATCTTTAATGTACTTCTTTTTTTTTGTTGTTTTCTTCTTGAGATAGGATCTCACTCTGTGGCCCAGGCTGGAGTGCAGTGGTGTGATCATGACTCACTGCAGCTTTGACCTCCCAGCCTCAAGCAATCTACCTACCTCAGCCTCCCAAGTAGCTGGGACCACAGGTGTGACCACCATGCCCAGCTAATTTTTTTTTTTTTTTTGTACAGACTGGGTCTCTTCATGTCTTCATGTTGCTCATGCTGGTCTCAAACTGGTAGGCTTAAGAGATCCTCTCACCTTAGCCTCCCAAAGTGCTGAAATTATAGGCATGAACCACCTTGCCCCACTGATGTACTTGTAGGCATCCTTTGCAAAGCTGGTTTCCTGCAAGTGAGGTTCATGGCAATATCAACACCAATGATGACTCTGGGTGCTTTGGGTACCTTCGCCCTTGGGGCCTTCAGAGGAGGCATTTCCACCAATGAGCAAGTCATCAGTGTTACCCTCTGTCCTGGTGATTACCTTCTCCTCCACTGTCAGCCACAGTCTATCCATGATCTCCCAGATCTCGTCAATGTCAGAGGGCTCCTCATCGTGTCTGATGAGGTCCACTGAAGGAAGAGGAAACTGCACTAGCTTAGCGGGATTCTGGAGCAGTGTTGGGAGTCGGGGATGAGAGGGGAGTGGCAGGAAAAGCAGGAAGCTTTTACATTTGTTCGGGCAAGAGAAGATAAAGTGAGGCTGCAGTGATAGAAAGCTGGAGTCTCGATATATTTAGAAGGAAGAGAATTGACAGGACCTAGTAGCCATTTCAAAGAGGGTGGTGAGAAAGATTCTGACGTCCAGGACACCTGGGGAAGCTTGGCAATTGACCAAAGAGAAAATGAGAGAAAGCACGAGGCTGGGAGAGTCCATACTGGATCTGTGGAGTGGCTTCCAGGGAAGGCGTGCCATTGTCCTCCTGATCCTCAGGGAGACAGTGGTAGAAGGGAGGGCACTTGCACATGAAGGTTCTTTGCCAGGTTGCTCCCATTCCAGTGTTTCAGTGACGTATGAAATCCAGAGATAACGCTGGCAAGCGAGGCACTAAAACTGTGTACTACGTGCCTCTACCACCACTATTTCACAATGCTTTGCAGCCGTCCTCACAATGCTTCTAAGAGATGGGTATTATGATCTCTATTTTGCCAGAGGAAATTTAGATTCAGAGAAGTTAAGTGACTTTCCAAGGAGTCTCATAGCATTTTCTGGAGAGAGGTTTTAAACCTGGAGATTCCGCACATCTAAGTACACCACCCTGCCTCTTGGGCACAACCAGGCATAGCTATGCCACTGCTAAGTTCTCCCAGACAGAGGGGGTAAATTGAAATGGTCATTGTTAGTGAGCTTGTTTTTGTTTCAAAGTAAAGAAATGTAAGATTAGGTAAAAATGGGTTGCTGTGAACACAGCTGGGATGTATCAAGTATCTCCAGGGCTTGAGCACATACCCGCCCTTACTCCAAGGAATTTGTTTTCAACCTAAAGAAAATAATCCAGTTTTGCCTGAACTTTGGTGAAAGCCCTGCAGCAGGAAGTTCCTGTACTGAGCAATGCCAGCCTTCCTATTATCTAACAGGGCCAACGTAACTCATTAGAGGTCTACATTCTGGAGAGTGGTTTAGACTAGCATTTTCCAAACTGCTTATTTTTCATGGGAAGAGATGACATTGTGACCTGTCTTATCATCTGCTGGAGGGAGACTTTGATTGTTTCTCCCATGGGAGTACAAGTTGGACCAGGCCAATCACAGGCCTGGAAGTCCTTTCCTCTCCAAGGGCACACGTTTGTGCCACACTGGCTTAGTTAGGGATGTAGACTGGCTAAGATGATGTCTTTCCTTGCAAAGCTGAGCAGCTGTAAAGGAATTTAGCTTTTGGCCTTCAGCTTTGGCCCTATTGGCCACCACTGCTTTCTATCATGTCAGAAGGGGACAAAAAGAAATGGATGCCACATGTGATCAGTATCCACATCATCCATCATTCTGGGCAGTCAACTTACATTTTCAAATGCATTTTTCTTGAAGAGATTTTACAGATAGAAAAATCATATTTCATCTTGCTCACAAGTGGTCTCAAGGCATTATTAGCAACCCTGTACTTGGAAAAGCACTGAACAGTGAGATAAAGTTTCCATAACACAATTGCACTTTACACTCTATTAGTCATTGATTCATTAATTCATTGAACAAACATTTATTAAATACCTACCATGTGCCAGATACTATTCTAGTGTGAATAATGGAGCACTGTTGTATCATTCATGACAGCTGTCATTTGCTATCATTCTCATGCCTTACTTAGATGTAAGGATGAACGAGATTTAGACAAGTTAGGCTTACCTCTAATAAAACCAAAGGATGGGCCAGTGTTCATCCCTCCAACTGTATTCTAAAGGAAAATAAATCCTGCCTATTTCTTTTTTGTTTTTCCGAGACAGAGTCTTGCTTTGTCATCCAGGCTACGCAGTGGCGCAATCTCGGTTCTCTGCAACGTTTGCCTCCCGGGTTCAAGCAGTTCTCCTGCCTCAGCCTCCCAAGTAGCTGGAACTACAGGCACATTCCACAACACCCAGCTAATTTTTGTATTTTTAGTAGAGATGGGTTTCACCATGTTGGCCAGGCTGGTCTCAAATTCCTGACCTCAAGTGATCTGCCCTTCTTGGCCTCCCAAAGTGCTGGGATTATAGGCGTGACCCACCATGCCCCGTCAATCCTATTTCATCCAACGATCCAGCAGATTAGATTCATGTCCAAAGAAACCAATCAAATCTTTTTTTAAAAAGCATGCTTTCTACTCTTTTTCCCCAACCGGCAACCTAGGAAGACCTGATGTCCAAATTTATCTCCTTTTCCTGAAAAGCAAGTTTTCCCTCCAGGTTTGAAAATTTATGCTTGATTATCCTTGACTCTGCTCTCTTCCTTGCTCTAACCATGCTAGTTAACATTCACTTAATGTCAGCTTCATAAGGGCAGGGATTTTTGTCTCTTTTGTTCTCCACTGAGTCGCTGGCACCTACACCAGTGCCTGACACATAATAGCAGCTCGAAAATGTTTGTTAAATGCTGAAGGAATTCAAGTCTTGTCTAGCTGCAGGGTTAGGCTCTCGAGTCAGCATGGTGGACAAAATTAGTGTATAGTTAAATGATCCTTTAAAATTCTGTGATTTGCCCACACATTACAATATCTAGGCATATTATCTCTAAGTCCCACACAGTTTCTTCCCCAGTTTTGGAACAGATCACTTGGTCTTTCTTCGGTTGGGTCCGGATGAAGTAGTTGGTTAGTGTTTAGGGGGCTCATATAACTTAAATACTTGTAGGTCCCCAGAGAAAGATTTGAATTTGGGACAGGCAATTCCAATTTCCCATCTCATACTTACTGAGTGGATGAGCCCGCATTATGCCCATGATTATTTCTTTTCCTCCATCCCCTTCCTGTATTTTTCTTTGCCAAACTCCTAAACTTGAACTGACATAAATTAAATGTGGACCTGATGCTGTTTCCCAGCACTGACAATAGACTCTTTACAAAAGCTGTGTCGACTGACAAGGGTGAACCAACCCCAGGATCCCTCAGCCCAGTCATGAATTCTACAAAGGCAGGATGGTTCTTTCTCCTTCAGATTTTCTCCTTTAAAGCTCAAAAAGGTAACAGCTTTTCAGGCTCCTTTAAAGGGCTGATTTCCTTCATAAGAGCTATCACTTCCCCTAGATCAGTGGGCAACTCATTCATCTTCTTCCAGGAAATATCTAGATACATCAGTTTTCTTCTTCAAAGTAAAGGCAACAATCTAAATCTTAGATGGAATTTCCTTTCATGCAGAGTAATTTTGGGCTTCTTGTTCTAAAGAAGGAAGGATGTACTGAGTATAAAACAAGGACTTTAAAAATTCTATGTACAGTATTTCCTTGACTATATTGCAAATGCATCTACTCACACAAGTCCAGTAAAGTACAATCTAAAAGAATAAAGTCAGCTTAGCTGGTGATAAACAGGGGAACTATTGTCTAAAAATAATAAAATACTCTGATTTTCTTATAGGAATCAAGAAGAAAATGGAAGGTCTGATGGAAGCTGGTCCTTGGTTAGTGAAGTTGCATTTGGCAGATAATGGCATAGATGGAAAAGGAAAAGAAGGAGAAAATGGTTTGTTGGAATTCCTTCAAACTTTAACATGGTAAGTAGCAATTTAAGAGGCCTTATTTGTTCACCTTTTAAAACTAAGTGCTTGAATTAAATCATTGGGATAATTATTTAGCTGCACCTTTTTGGCAGTTTCCATTGAGGTTTTATAGCTCTGAGAGCCAAGCAGTGACCCATCTTGGTCTTGGTACCTAACATGGCAAACAGTTGTGTGTGGACCATAAAGCAATCTTCAAGACCTCACTAGAAGCCCCATTTTAAGAAGTTGGCAACTGAGGAAAAACAGGACGTATGACCTCCCAATTTTTCTTTCTTAAAGTCAGGATATAATGTAAAATGTAATCGATGTGACCTAAGGAAGAAGGGCGGCCTACCCAGGAGTGATCACTTTTTTGTGTTTGATTACAAAGTTGTCCCAGCCTCCTCAAGGCAGAAGGACACAGCTATTCTCAAAAGCTTCTCAAAAACAGGATATTTCCTTGCCGTGTTTGTGTTGAGAATCTTAGGTATTTCCCTGTCCAGGCCTACTGAGTCCACATCCCCAGTGGGCCAAGTAGGATTTGCAGCTACTGTAGAAAAAGCTTGCTGGGTGGAGACAACTCCAAGATATATAGTTTCAGGTAGTTGATAGTGACAGCAGCGCGGCGAAAGTCAAGGGCAACAGAACACAGCCAAGGCTTGAGGCTTGAGGGCTTGATGGATGGCTACTTATTATTGTTATTATTATTACTTTTATTTTTATTTTTGAGACACGTTCTTGCTCTGTCGCCCAGCTGGAGTACAGTAGTGCGATCTCTGCTCACTGCAACCTCCACCTCCCTAATTCAAGCAATTATCCTGCGTCAGCATCCTGAGTAGCTGGGACTACAGGCATGCGCCACCGCACCCAGCTAATTTTTGTATTTTTAGTAGGGACATAGTTTCACCATGTTGGCCAGGCTGGTCTCAAACTCCTGACCTCAAGTTATCCACCCCCTTCAGCCTCCCAAAGTGCTGGGATTATAGGCGTGAGCAACTGTGCCCAGTCTACTTATTATTTTAGAAGAAAAAGATTCTTTCTCTGTCTGGGCATGGTGGCTCATGCCTGTAATCCCAACACTTTGGGAGGCCGAGGCAGGCAAATCACTTGAGGTCAAGAGTTTGAGACCAGCCTGCCCACATGGTGAAACCCCATCTCTACTAAAATACAAAAAAATTAGCTGGGCATGGTGGCAGACACCTGTAATCCCAGCTACTCAGGAGGCTGAGACAGGAGAATCACTTAAACCCGGGAGGCAGAGGTTGCAGGGAGCCAAGATCGCTCCACTGCACTCCAACCTGGGCAACAGAAGGAGACTTCATCATTAAAAAAAAAAGAAAGAAAGAAAGAAAAATTTTTCTCTAATATACTTATTCAGGAAGGATGGGAAGATTTTCAACTTTAATAGCTTCTCTGCTTTTCCTATAATAATCCTATTAATAAGCTTCATTTCATTGCCCTTTTAATACAATGCTGATTTAATATATTGCTGATATATTATGCTTTTAGTATTTTGCCAAAATTTTGTTAAGGATTTTTCCATCTATGCTCATGAAGCCTATTAGTCAGTCCTTTTTTTTTTTGAGACGGAGTCTCGCTCTGTCGCCCAGGCGGGAGTGCAGTGGCTGAATCTCAGCTCACTGCAAGGTCCGCCTCCCGGGTTTACACCATTCTCCTGCCTCAGCCTCCCGAGTAGCTGGGACTACAGGCGCCCGCCACCTCGCGCGGGTAGTTTTTTTTTTTTGTACTTTTTTATTAGAGATGGGGTTTCACCGTGTTCGCCAGGATGGTCTCGATCTCCTGACCTCGTGATCCGTCCGTCTCGGCCTCCCAAAGTGCTGGGATTACAGGCTTGAGCCACCGCGCCCGGCCTAGTCAGTTCTTTTCTTTTCTTCTTTTCTTTTCTTTTCTTTCTTTCTTTTTTTTTTTTTTTTTTTTGAGATGGAGTCTCGCTCTGTTGCCTGGGCTGGAGTGCAATGGCATGATCTTGGCTCACTGCAACCTCCGCCTCCCGGGTTCTAGCGATTCTCCCACCTCCGCCTCCCAGGTAACTGGGACTATAGGTGTGGATCACCATGCCTGGCTAATTTTTTGTATTTTTAGTAGAGATGGGTTTTCACCATGTCGGCCAGGCTGGTCTTGAACTTGTGATTTCAAGTCATCTGCCCTCCCTGGCCTCCCAAAATTCTGGGATTACAGATGTGAGCTACCACACCCGGCTGAACTTTTCTTTTCTCGTAATATCTTTGTCTGGCATTGAGATCAGGGTAATTCTGGCCTTACAGAATGAGCTAATAAGTGTGTGCCCCTCTTCTATTTTATGAAATAATTTGTGTAGCATTAGCATTATCTCATCCTTAAATATTCAGTAGAATTATCAATGAAAACATCTGGGCCTGGAGCTTTCTGTATGGGAAGGTTTTTAACAACAAATTCAATTTTTTTTTTTTTTTTTTTTTTGAGATGGAGTCTCTCTCTGTCGCCAGGCTGGAGTGCAGTGGCACAATCTCGGCTCACTGCAACCTCCACCTCCTGGATTCAAGTTATTCTCCTGCCTCAGCCTCCTGAGTAGCTGGTACTACACGCACCTGCCATCATGCCTGGCTAATTTTCGTATTTTTAGTAGAGACAAGGTTTCACCATGTTGGCCAGGATGGTCTCGATCTCTTGACCTCATGATCCTCCTGCCTCAGCCTCCCAAAGTGCTGGGATTACAGGCATGAGCCACTGCACCCAGCCTAAATTCAATTTATTTAATAGGTATAAGGCTATGCTGGATATTTTATCTTGAGCAAAGCTTTAGTAGTTTGTGTCTTTCAAGAAATTTATTTCATCTAAATTGTCAGATTTATTGGCATAAAGTTCTTCATAATATTTTCTTATGATCCTTTTAATGTCTGTAGCATCTATAGTGATGTCTCCTTTTTCATTCTTGGTATTGATTACTTGTGTTCTCTCTTTTTCTGATTGATCTGGTTAGAAATTTATTAATTTTATTTGATCTTCTCACAGAACCACTCTTGATTCTCACTACTGTTTTTCTGTTTTTAACTTTATTGATTTCATCTCTTGTCTTTATTATTTCCTTTATTCTGCTTACCTTGGGTTTAATATGCTCTTCTCTTTCTAGATTATTAAAGTGAAAGCTTAAGTTATTGATTTTAAATCTTTTAATTTTTCTAATATAAATGTTTATATTAGCACTAAGCACTTCTTTTATTGTTTCCTATAAATTTCAATATGTTATATTTTCATTTCATTCCATTCAAACTATTTTCTAATATTCCTTTTAATTTCTTCTCTAACCTATGGGTTATTTAGAATAGCTCTGTTTAGTTTCCACATATGTGTATATTTTTTCAGATATCATTCTGTTTTAATCAAGAGATTAAGAATCTCTTGATTCTTAATTAAATTCTGCTATGGTTGGAAAATATACCTGGTGCAATGGCATGATCTCGGCTCACTGCAACCTTCGTCTCCTGGGTTCAAGCGATTTTCCCACCTCTGCCTCCCACGTAATTGGGACTACAGGTCCCATGCCTGGTGTGGTCATGTAGTCTCAGCTACTTGAGAGGCTTAGGTGGGAGGATTGCTTGAGCTCAAGAGTTTGAGATCAGCCCTGGGCAACATAGCAAGATCTCATCTCTAGGGGGAAAAAGGAACACACTTGTTTTATTTCTTTTATGCCCCAGATCTGATCTATCTTGGTCAATGTTCCATGTGCATGAGAAAAGACTGCATTCTGCTGTTACTGGATTGAATGCCCCATAAATGTCAATTAGGTCAAGTTGGTTGGCAGTGTTATTGAAGTCTTCTATATATGTACAAATTTGTACATGTTCTATCAACTATTGAGAGAGGGGAAAATTGTGATGTTGTTTATATCTCCTTATAGTTTAATCAGTTTTTGCCTCATGTATTTTGAAGCTCTGTTTTTAGGTACATAAACATTTTTTATTGTTGTGCCTCTTGATGAATTGACACTCATCATTATGAAATGGTCTTCTTTATCCTTGGTGATGCTCCCTACTTTGATTGATATTAATATAGTCACTACAGGTCTTTTTTTAATGAATATTTACATAATATATCTGTTTTCATCCTTTGGTTTTAACCTATCTGTGTTTTTATATTGAAATTGGGTTTCTTATAGACAGCATTTGGCTGAGACCTTCTTTTTTTATCCATTTGACAATCTTTGTCTTTTAATTGTTTAGACCATTATATTTTATGTGATTATCTTTATGGTTTGGTTTTTAATCTATCATCTTGCCATTTGTTTTCTATTTGTCTCATCTGTTCTTTGTTCCTTTTAAACTAGTTTTCTGTTGCTTTTTGGATTAATGTTTATAATTCCATTTTTATATATTTAATTGGCTCGTGAGCGATACCTCTTAGTCTTTTATTTTCTAGTGGATGCTCTAGTGTTTACAGCCTTCATCTTTAACTTATTACAGTCTACCTTCAAATAACATTATACTACTTCACGTATAGTATAAGAATCTTACAACAGTATACTTCCATTCTCTTCCTATCCTTTGCGTTTTTGTAGTCATATATTTTACCTTTACAAGTGTTATAAATCCAAGGATACATTATTATTATGTCTATTTTAAGCAGTTGTTTTTTTAATAAGGGGGGAGTTTTTTATGTTTATTCACATATTTACCATTTCTGGCATTCTTTATTCCTTTGGCTATATTCACATTTCTATGTGATATCATATTCTTCTGTCTGAAGGACTTACTTTATACATTTCTTATAATCCTGGTCTGCTGGTGATGAATTCTCTAAGCCTTTGTATATCTAACAAGTCTATGCTGCCTTCATTTTTAAAGTGTTTTGTTTTTTTTTTGTGTGGCAAGGTACAAAATATTTGATTGACAGTTAATACTTTTTTTTTTTTTTGAGATGGAATCTTGCTCCTGTCGCACAGGCCGGAGTGCTGTAGCACAGTCTTCGCTCACTACTACCTCCACCCGCTGAGTTCAAGTGATTCTCCTTCCTCAGTCTCTCGGGTAGCTGGGATTACAGACGTGTGCCACCACACCTGGCCAATTTTTGTATTTTTAGTAGAGATAGGGTTTCACCATGTTGGCCAGGCTGGTCTCAAACTCCTGACCTCAGGTAATCCACCTGCCTTGGCCTCCCAAAGTGCTGGGATTATAGGCATGAGCCACCATGCAGAGCAGGCAGTTAATACTTTTAAGATGTTGCTGCACTATCTTCTGTTCGTATTGCTTCTGAGGAAGCATCACTATCTTCTGCTTGTATTGTTTCTGAAGAGACATCATTTTTATCTCTATTCTTTTGTATATAATTTGTTTTTATTCCTCTGTATGCTTTCTTCCTCTTCCTCTTCCTCTTCCTCTTTCTCCTTCCTTCTTCCTTCTTCCTTCTTCCTTCTTCCTTCTTCTTTCTTCTTCTTCTTCTTGACAGAGTCTCACTGTCACCCAGACTGGAGTGCAGTGACGTGATCTTGGCTCACTGTAACCTCTGCCTCCCCGGTTCAAATAATTCTTGTGCTTCAGCCTCCCAGGTAGCTGGGACTACAGGTGTGCAACCAATATGCCCAGCTAAATTTTTTTTTGTATTTTTAGTAGAGATGGGGTTTCGCCATGTTGCCCATGCTAGTCTCAAACCCCTGGCCTGAAGTGATCCACCCACCTTAGCCTCCCAAAGTGCTAGGATTACAGGTGTGAGCCACCATGTCCAGTCTCTGACTGCTTTTAAGACTTTCTTTTTATCACTGGTTTTCAGCAATTTAAGTATGACATGCTTAGTGTGACTTTCTTCTTGTTTTTTCAGATTGGAGTTTGTTGAACTTCTTAGATCTATGTGTTTGCAGTTTTCATCAAATTTAGAAAATTTTAGACCACTCCCTTTCAAGTATTTTTTTTCTATCACTCCTGTCTTTTATCCTTCTGAAACTCTAATTACATATATGTTAGGCTACTTGATTTTATTGCACAGCTAAATGATGTTGTGTTTTTCTTTCTTTTTTTTTTTTTTTTTTTTGGTCTTTTTCTCCCCTGCATTTCACTTTGGGTAGTTTCTGTTGCTATGTCTTCACATATTGTCTACAATGTCTACTACGCTGCAAAGTTCATCCAATGTATTTTTCTTATCTCAGACATTGTACTTTTTAATCTCTGAAAGTTCAATTTAAATCGTTTTTTTTGAAACAGAATCTCACTCTGTCACCCAGGCTGGAGTGCAGCGGCGTGATTCAGCTCACTGCAATCTCCATCTCCCAGGTTCAAGCAATTCTCCTGCCTCAGCCTCCCAAATAGCTGGGATTATAGGCACCTGCCACCATGCCTGGCTAATTTTTGTATTTTTAGTAGAGACGGGGTTTCACCATGTTGGCCAGGCTGGTCTTGAACTTCCGACCTCAGGTGATCTGCCCGCCTCAGCCTCCCAAAGTGCTGAGATTACACGTGTGAGCCACCGCTCCTGGCCCAATTTGAGTTTTTTCAATATCTTCCATTTTGGCTTTCTTCATGTTCATATTTTCTTCTGCCCTCTTGAATATATAGAGTATACTTAAATGTTTTAATATCTTCAACTATTAATTCTATCTTCAGTATCATTTTTGGATGTTTTGATTGATTAATATTTGTTCCCAGTTATAAGTCAGATTTTCCTGCTTCTCTTTTCAGTAGAGGCCAAACATGGTGAATTTATGTTATTGGGTGATGGATTTTTTAAGTTCCCTTTTCATTCTGTTTAATATTTACAGGCCTGTCCTCTGATGCAGTTAATTTCTTGGCAATAGTTGGATCCCTTTGAGGCTTCTGGGGTGGGTTGTTTGTTTGTTTGTTTGTTTGAGACAAAGTCTCACTGTGTCACCCAGGCTGACATGCAATGGCAGTATCTCAGCTGCAACCTCTGCCTCCCAGGTTCAAGCGATTCTCATGCCTCAGCCTCCCGAGTAGCTGGGACTACAGACGCGTGCCACCATGCCTGGCTAATTTTTGTATTTTTAGTAGAGACGGGGTTTGTCCATGTTGCCAGGCTGGTCTTGACCTCCTGGCCTCAAGTAATCTGCCTGCTTTGGCCTCCCAAAGTGCTGGGATTACAGGCATGAGCCACCGTGCACAGCCGAGGCTCGTTTTAAAGCTTTGTTTGGACACATCCAGAAGAGTTTTGACTCTAGGATTAATTTGGTCCCACTACTGAGGCAATACACTTTTTTGTTGTCGATGCCTCATGTATTAGGAGGTTTTTACACTCTGGCTGGTGGGAATATTATCTGTTCTCAGCCCTGTATGAGCCTCAGGGGTTGTTCCACCTGCCTGTCCTGTGAATGTTTCCCTAGCCTTAGTACCTTCCTCAAAAGCGTACTCAACCAAATTTTTGGGGTAAACTCTCTGCAAAAGGCACAGAACTCTCTATTTCTATAAGGCTCTCTCCTTTCTGGAATTCTGTCCTATAAATTCTAGCCACCTTTACCCAAACTCTGAAGTCTGTGTCTCAACTCAGTGAGACCAGCAGAATCTGATTGCCCTCCCTGCCTGCAGTGCTGGGGACCCAGAAAGGCTCTTCAGGCAGTAAGTGGGGCACTCACAGGGCTCACCTTATGTGTTCCCCTTCTCGGAGCTTGTTGTCCTATCCTGTCTATTGTCCAATATTTGAAAACCATTGTTCAATATATTTTCTCTGGTAGTTAAAATTTGATTTTGGGCAGAGGGTAAATCCAGTCTCTGTTACTCCATCGTAGCCAAAAGCAGAAGTCCTGCGTCACTTTCTGGTCACCTAGAATGCAGTAGATGCTGTGAACATAGGTTTGTTGCTCCTCACACCCACTCTAAGTCATAAATATCGTTACTCTCATTTTACAGATGAGGAAACTGAGATTCAAAATGGGTAAGTCACTTGCCCAGAAAGTCAGAGTTGTAACTGTAAAACTGGGTGTTAGGCCTGGCATGGTGGCTAACACCTGTAATCCTAGCGCTTTGAGAGGCTAAGGCAAGTGGATCACCTAAGACCAGGAGTTCGAGACCAGCCTGGCCAACATAGTGAAACCCCATCTCTACTAAAAACACAAAAATTAGCCAGGTGTTGTGGCACGCACCTGTAGTCCCAGCTACTCAGAAGACTGAGGCAGGAGAATCGCTTGAACCCGGGAGGTGGAAGTTGCATTGAGCTGAGATTGCACCACTACACTCTAGCCTGGGCGACATCTCAAAAAAAAAAAAAAAAAATTGGGTTTTAAACCTGGGTCTTACTGACTCAAAGTCTAAGCCAAGTTCCCTGTTTGAAGCATCCCTATCCTCCCAGAACCCTGGAGTACTCCCATGTTCCCCTCTCCACCCAGCTCACCTTCATTTCACTCTGATGTTTCTTGCACCACTACTGACTGTCATTCATGATGACTGCCACCTGCCTCCTTGGTTTTGCATTCCCTTTCAACTACTCCTACTCTAGCGACCTGAACGACTTGAATATATGTTCCACTGATTCAGCAGCTGGAATGCAAGGCCAGTGCTGAATGCTCCTGCCAGACTCTCTCAAGTCGTTCAGGTCGCTAGAGTAGGAGTAGTTGAAAGGGAATGCAAAACCAAGGAGGCAGGTGGCAGTCATCATGAATGAGAATCAGTAGTGGTGCAAGAAACATCAAAGCAAAATGAGCGAGACAGTAGCCTCATATTCAGTGTGGTCCCTAACTGAAATTTCATACCTGCAGCCCGTGGTAAGGGCTTGAAATTGTTTTATTGATAGTCATATAACTTCTTTCAGAGCAGAGGCCTTGTGTCAAACTTCTCTTAATCCCTGCAGTGCTACGTACATAATATGCATGTAATGAGTATGCACTCAATATACCATCATTGGCATTGCATTTGCAAAATGCTTTCATAGAAATGGCTTCATTCTGTTTTCACTACAACCTTATGAAATAGGCAGAATAGCCTTTTTCAGGCCAGTTTTATAGATGAGGGAGGTGAGGGCGCATAGGCTGCCGTGATCACATGATTTGACACATGATTTGACAAGGGGTTGAAGCTGACCAGGAGTCCAGACCTTTGCCCAGATTTCTTATTCACTCATGATGCCAGAGTCCCAAAGACCAGTTGGCAGTCCAGTGCAAGGCTTGCACTTTAAGAAATTTCCCGTCATGGCACATGCCTGTAATTCTAGCTACTTGGGAGGCTGAGGCACAAGAATTGCTTAAATTGGGATATGGAGGTTGCAGTGAGCCAAGCCTGGGTGACACAGCGAGATCCTGTCTCAAAAAAAATTTTTTTTGCAATAGTCCTTAAAGAAATTATGAATGTAACGACAGTACAGTTTACTTTTCGTAAAACTAAAGTTATTTGATTTAAAGAGCTATTCTTTGTTTTCAGACTATGCCCTTCCTACTTTGATGTAAAAATGTTTGCTCGTTTACAGTGTTGACAGTTGTTATTTCTTGACATACCAAAAGTTGCCACACCTTTCTCTGTCCCTCTAAACTTTTGGACATTTGCTGATATGTAAAATCTAAAGTAGGAAGTCCTACATTACATTATATCATACCATATCTTTTGAGTAAATAAACAAATGAAGGATTTCAAACAACCAAAAATTCTTATTCTACCAACTTACCTAGGAGAAGTATCCAAACTAGAGAGATTAGATTGGTAAAAATTGGTGTTGGGATGTCTTTGGTCTCACATTGTGCCAGTGCATCATCGTGGGTTTGGGGTTGGGGGAGGGGTTTAAAAAGAGAGATCATTCTCCAAAATAACTGGATTGAGGTTCTTTGAGTAACGATGCTTGACACAATGCCTCTGTGTGTGTGTGTGTGTGTGTGTGTATGTGTGTGTGTGTGTGCGATTTTCTTTCGACAGCCTGATCAAATACTCTGCCCACTTAAGGGAAATTGACCTTGGAAACAATGTTCTGGGAGAAATGGCTGCTGCTGAAATACTTGAAGCACTGAGAGCCAGAAAGACAGGTAGAGTGTTTTCAGGTTACGTGTTTCCCCTCCACCTGCCCACATCCACTCACTCCTAAATGCTGTACTACTCACAACTTGCTCCGCTTTTTTCATTTAAGTAACTGGCCCGAACTATGCAATGACCAGGAACACTGTCACAGGCCAGCCATCATTGTGTCAATTTTCCTGGTGATTTGCACAGAGTTCAAGAATTTCTAGGATGTTATATGTAGCCTTCGATCTAAGTAATACATGTTTTTAAAGGGAAATTTTCTCTATTGCTTTTTTTCTCTCTTGCTCCTCTCATCCTTGCCTGTTCTCCAAGAAATGCTTCTCCCACTCTCCATTCTCTTCTCAGCCCAACCTGCAGAGAGGTCTCCAGATATCAGTTAGAAAATTCAAGTAACACCCCCCATAAGATTTTGATGTGCTTTCTGGATCATCAAAGAATGATTAAATTGTGATCGGCATAGGGAGAGCAATACGTCTTTTATGATGCTGCAATCCTTTGAAAAGGAGAGAATCACGTGTGGAAGGAGTTGGTTCCTATGGCCACTCCTGCCCTCTCCATCGCCAGCACGCATGACCGGAATTAATGATGGCTGCTCGCCCTGCTAAGGCAGAGGAGGGGAAGAAATGTCATTTTAAATGAAGCTCGAAGGAAGACTTCAAAAACACATTTGAAAACGCAAATTTAACCTTAAGAAAAGTAGAAAGAACTCTTGGTGTGTTACTGGGCAGGTTAAGCTGAGAGAATTAAGCAGTCCAAGCGTCGGTCTCTACCATTTCCTCAGCATGGTCTTAGAGACATAGTATAATCATAGATTGCATTTGTCTTTTAATGCTCTAGAGTTTTAGATAGAAGAATTGTAATGATATTTCTATATATTGTATTAACATTTTTAAAACTAAAACTCCAGTCAAGTGATTCCATGATGTTTAAATTACGTCTTTATTTTAGAGAAACAGAATATCTACTTTCTACTCTTTTAGAGTTGAATTCAATTTCAGCAGAATTACTCTGTTAAATTTAGTTCAAATATAGCTTTAAACTTGATAAACTGAAGGCAGGTGAATGATTTCATTTTGTTTTTCCTGGCACCATAGTAACTTTTTCATTATACATTGAGGGAGAAGATGTTACAAGTCTGCAGGCAGTCTCGTGACCATGACTCTAGTGAATGCTAATGACAATCAGTCTCAGATGACTTGATGGAAAATGATTATCTCTGAGTACGTATTTGGAGCTGGAAAACATCATGCTTTGCTTAGTAAACGTTTTAATTTGCATAAATGAGAAGATAATTATGAAATACCCACCTGAAAATACAAATACTCATTTAGAAGGCATTAAAAAGTAATTTATAGTTCAAGAAATCATTTTTTTCAAATATAGTAATATATATAATGAGTAGCCTTAATGCATCTATCTCTTGAGCTGAAATAATTATGGTGTTTCTGGTGGAACACTTCAATTGGATTGTTAGTTTGAACACCAAGAAGATTCCTCAAAACAGGGTTAACTGCTTGGATTTTATAGGGAAAATCTCTTCCCATTTTGCCTTAACGGCATCATTTTAGACATTAAAAGCAATAGTAGTATTACTGATTATGGAAAGAAAGCTCTTTAATTGATTGTTTCTTAACATTTGCAAGTTAACAAGCTAATTTCTAATTCTAATTCTAATTCATTCGTGAAATCCAAATTAACAGCCTGAGGTCTCTTACTTGGCTATCAAGGAGATCTTAATAACCTGCCTTTAATGATGGACTAGGCCAATGAAATCTTCCTGAGAGAAATTAGCAACCTCATTTCATTAAAAAAAAAAAGCTAGTGAAACAGGAAGCTGTTATCCTGTCTTACTGCTTTTTCACTAATAAGAAAACAGAGTACTGAAGGAACATTTCATTTATTCATTCTTCTTTCTTTATATATTTGTTAAATTCCTATCATGTACCAGGCCCTGTTCTAGACCCTGGAGAGGGGAGTCATGAATTCCTGCCTTCATGAGGCATATATATGATTGCATATCTGATGGGGATCATACTTAGAGGAAAAATAAAGCAAATAGGGGGGTAAAGTGTGTGTCAGGGTGTGGGGGTTGCCATCTTAGTGAGGGTAGCCAGGGAAGGCGTTGCTGAGAAGGGACACTTGAGTAAAGATCTAAAGGAGTGACAGAGAAGGCCACGTGAATATCTGAGAGATGAGCATTCTGGCTAGAAGGAACAGCAAGTACCAAGGCCTTAAAGTAGAACCTCCTGGTGTGTTCAGTAAAGCCGCCAGCATGGCTGAATGGAGTGAGCTAGAATGGGAGAGTCAGAGGACAAACAATTTGAGATGCAAGTATGCAGAGCAGAAAGCATTCTAGACCCTTGTGAGGACTTTCAGGTGTAACTGTTGACATGGAAAGGCTTTTGAGAATGATAAACCTAGAAGTAACCTAATGTAACCCACATTTTAACAGGATTGCTCCAGCTCTATGTTAAAAAGAGACTATAGGGGAGGCAAGGGCAGAACAAGGATTCTAGTTAGGGAGTTTTCTCTGGAAAACTACACAGGGCCTTTCAGCAGACCCAGAACACCCAGCAAGTGGAAAATGTGGGTTGGGGAGAAGCTACAAATATGAGAATTAAGGAAAATTGTATCCATTGAGCAGTTGAAATTCAGTCCTTACTACCACCCCAAGCTTATCTGCCCTGCTTCCAGAAGGTTGACAGCCCTGTAGAAGATTGGGGTATTCCTTGAGAAATTGAATAGCCCTAGAAAAAGAAATTCTAGATGCTGACAACTGGCCATCTCCTCACCATTCAAAGAAGCCTAGCAGGTCAGCAAGCCCTGAACATACGTGAGAGCTGCCCATCAGCCTTTGTATGTCTTATGCTTCATTGTGAACAGATACCTGAGAACCTCCAGACACTTGAGGCAAGTAGCCAACAAGAAACAGAGGGAATAAAGGAACCCTGAAGATATGGAAACAATGCAGAAAACTAAAGAAAAACAAAAAAGCTATAACATTGTAACATTCTGAATGGAAGAAAAGATAAGGCATCCATAAAAAAGGAATGGGGTACTATGAAAAAAGAACAATTAGAAAATAAGAAAAAGTTTTTGGAAAGTAAAAAAGATAGCCAAAATAAAATATTCTGGAAAAAAAAAAAATGGTTGACAGTTAAAATCAAGAAAGTCAGGCCTCTGCTCCTCCAGTTCGACAGACAACTGCATTTTCTCACACAGCACCAGCTGCGCCCCTCAGACACCAGGGTGAAGGTGAAGGCCAGAATAAACAGATGTGTCCATAGTAGGCCCTGGTCACCAGGACTGCTTTTAACTCTGGCAAAGTGGATGTTGTCACCATCAATGACCCCTTCATTGACCACAACTACATGGCGTACATGTTCCAGTATGAGCATGTTCCAGTATGAACAAGGCCAAATTCCACATGACCTCCAAGGAGTAAGACCCCTGGACCACCAGTCAGAGCAGAGAGGACGAGGGAGGCCCTCAGCTGCTGGGGAGTACCTGCTGCCCTCAGTCCCCCACCACACTGAGACTGCCCCCTCCTCAGTTTCCAAACAATTTGAGATGCAAGTATGCAGAGCAGAAGGCCTTCCAGACCCTTGTGAGGACTTTAGGGTGTAACTCTGTTGAGATGGAAAGGCTTTTGAGAATGATAAACCTAGGAGTTACCTGATGTAACCCACATTTTAACAGGATTGCTTTAACACAGACCCCTGAAGAGGGAAGGGCTGAGGAGCCCTGCTTTGTTGTGCACCATCAACAAAGTCCCCTGTACTCAGCTCACCCTCACCCAAAGAAAGAAAGTCTTCAGAAGTAAAACAAAAGATAAGAAGATGACAAATTGGTGAGAAAATGTAAGAGACAGAGGATCAACTTACGAACGTCAGCGTCTAACTCAGAGTTTTCAGAAAGAGAAAACAGAGAAAAGTGAAGACAGGGAATTATCAAAGGAATAAATAAAGAACTGTCCCAGAACCAAGGAACGTAAATCTGCACATTGAAAGAGCCCAATGGGTGTCCAGCACAGGGAAATATAAAAAGTACATCATGATGACATTCAGAACACTAGGAATAAAAAGGGGATCCTAACAACTGACTGAAAGAAAACAATTTGCATCCAAAGGACTGGGAATTAGAATGACATCAGACTTCCTAACTAGAAGTTAGGGGCAACAAAGTCCTACTATGACAATTCTATGAGAAGTCTATACGTTCCCAACTTCTAACCACATATGAGGCCAAAATAATGATGTTTTCAACATGCAAGCATTCCAAACATGCACCTCCTCTGAGTCCATTCTTAGGAAACTTCCAAAGAACATGCTTGAGCAAAACGAGAAAACAAAACACGAAGACAGGCCAGGCGTGGTGGCTCATGCCTGTAATCCCCGCACTTTGGGAGGCTGAGGCGGGTGGATCACTTGAGGTCAGGAGTTCGAGACCAGCCTGGCTAACTTGGTGAAACACCCTCTCTACTAAAAATACAAAATTAGCCAGGCATGGCGGTAAACACCCATAAGCCCAGCTACTCAGGAGGCTGAGGCAGGAGAATCACTTGAACCCAGGAGGCGGAGGTTGCAGTGAGCCGAGATTGCACCACTGCACTCCAGCCTGGGTGACAGAGTGAGACTCTGTCTCAAATAAATAAATAAATAAAAATAAAATAAAGTAAACCACAAAGACAAAGAATGCCAAGTTCAGAAATCAGAAGGCCCAGTATAGGACAGTAAAAAAGCGAGTCCCAGATGATGGCTGAGGTAAATCCAAATTGGAGCAGAAAAGTCGAAGATTTCAGAAAGGAGAGAGACTTGGGTAAAAACTGAACTTATACAGCATGTGAAATACTTAAGTGTTTTATCAACTGAGGTCAGGAGTTCAAGACCAGCCTGGCCAACATAAGGAAACCCCCATCTCTACTAAAAATACAAACAAATAAATAAAAAAGAAATACTTAAGCATTTTGAAAGAAATATTGATAAGTATATGAGAAATAACAGAAACCTGTGGGAAAATATTTAGAATAGGTACACAGAAAACTCTGCAAATGAAAAAACAGGCAATTATTAACTTAGAAGATAGACATACAATGAAATATGTACAAAAAAATACCAATGAATACACCAAGTGTTGATTTAACTAAAAATTGTGATATATCTTTATTGGGAGGCTTGGCAAGAGGAAGTTACAAAAATCAATATTTACATATTTTAAATGGAAATATCAAGAAATAATATAATAAGCACTTTGCTTAAAATCAGGCAGTAAATATCATGAAAAACTGCTGAATAAGTTGAAAGTGGCTGCCTCTGCAGAAGAGGACTTGGGGCCAGGTGCAGTGGCCCACGCCTGTAATCCCAGCACTTTGGGAGGCCAAGGTGGGAGGATAACTTGAGCCCAGGAGTTCGAGACCAGCCTGGGCAACCTAGGGAGACCCCATCTATCTCTACAAAAGAAGAAGAAGAAGAAGAGGAACAAAAGAGGAAGAGGAAGAAAGAAGAAGAAGAAGGAAGAAGAAGGAGGAGGAGGAAGGAGGAGGAGGAAGAAGGAGGAGGAAGAGGAAGAAGAAGAAAAGAAAAGAAGGAAGGAAGAAAGGAAAGAGAGAAAGAAGGAAGGAAAGAAAGAAAGAAATAAAGAAATAAAGAAAGAAAGAAAGAAAGAAAGAAAGAAAGAAAGAAAGAAAGAAAGAAAGAAAGAAAGAAAGAAGGGAGGGAGGGAGGGAGGGAGGGAGGGAGGGAGGGAGGGAGGGAAGGAAGGAAGGAAGGAAGGAAGGAAGGAAGGAAGGAAGGAAGGAAGGAAGGAAGGAAGGAAGACCGGCCAGGTGCGGTGGCTCACGCCTGTAATCCCAGCACTTTGGGAGACTGTGGCGGATGGATCACGAGGTGAGGAGATCAAGACCATCTTGGCTAACACGGTGAAACCCTGTCTCTACTAAAAGTACAAAAAAAAAAAATAGTCGGGCGTGGCTGTGGGCACCTGTAGTCCCAGCTACGCAGGAGGCTGAGGCAGGAGAATGGCATGAACCCAGGAGGCGGAGCTTGCAGTGAGCCCAGATCCTGCCACTGCACTCCAGCCTGGGCAGCAGAGCAAGACTCCGTCTCAAAAAAAAACAGAAAAAAAGAAGGAAGGAAGGAAGGAGAAGGAAGGAGGGAAGGAAGGAAGGAAGGAAGGGGAAGGAAGGAAGGAAGGAAGGAAGGAAGGAAGGAAGGAAGGAAGGAAGGGGAAGGAAGGAAAGAAAGAAAGAAAGAAAGAAAGAAAGAAAGAAAGAAAGAAAGAAAGAAAGAAAGAAAGAAAGAAAGAAAGAAAGAAAGAGAACGAAAGAGAAAGAATGAAAGAAAGGAAGGAAGGAAAGAAGAAGAAAGAAGAAGGAGGAGGAGGAGGAAGGAGGGGGAGGAAGAGGAAGAAGAAGAAGGAAGGAAGGAAAGAAAGAAAGGAAGGAAGGAAGGAAAGGAAGTAGAAAGAAAGAGAAAGAAAGAAAATTGGTCTGTAGCCAAGGGAAGGGAAGGGAGGGGAAGGGAGGGGAAGGGAAGGAAGCAGAAAGAAAGAAAGAGAAAGAAAGAAAGAAAATTGGTCTGTTGCCCAGGCTGTAGTGCATTGGCATGATCTCAGCTCACTGTATCCTTGAACTTCTGGGCTCAAGTGATCCTCCTACCTCAGCCTCCCAAGTACTTAGGAGTACAGGCATGTGCCACCATGACTGGCTAATGTTAAATTTTTTGTAGAGATTAGGTCTTGCTGTGTTTCCAAGGCTGGTCTTGAACTCCTGAAACCCAAAGTGCTAGGGTTGCAGGCATGAGCCACTAGCCACTGCACCCAGCCAAAAATATTTTTAAAGTGAGAATTGAAAAGTGCCTAGCTTTCTCACCAGGTAATGTGTTGTTGTATAACTCCAGGCCAATACCTAATGCTAGCTTAAATCATCTTAGTCTCCACAAAAGAACAGGAACTTTTCCCGTATCATACACTTGGGATATGCTTCACTGAAAAATGAGCAGAATTTTATAAGTGGAAAATAAGTAGAAAGAATGACCGTAAGTGTGGCATCCAGGAAACATAACAGTCTTTTGTGAGCTTAGGTGACACATGAATCCTGTGAGGCCTCATCTGGCCTCCATTCCACACTGCTGGCCCCATTTCAAATGGTCTGTAGCATATGAAACACCTCACAGCCTGCGTCATGCATCCCACACTGCCTCCTTGCCTCAGTGGTCAAGACTTTGACCTTTGTTTGCCTACTGAAGGCTTTACCTTCCCCTGCTTTGGACCTGTCCTCTTTATATTTCTAACTCTGAACTTTGTTTTTCTCCTTGACCATGATTTACCTGTTTCCGATTAAATACTGTGTCACATAGAGATAGTGTTTGGCTACAGGTAACAGAATCAGCTACAGTGCCCTACACAGTGGAAGAGGACTGGGTAGGTACAGCTACTGCCCACATCATCAACGTCCCAGATTCCTTCTCTCCTTCTCACCATCGCCTCAGCAAGTGGCCCTTATCCTCATGGCTGCAAGGTGGCTGCCACACCTGTAACCTCTCATCTCCATTCCAGGCCAGAAGAAAAAGAAGGAAAGGACAAGGAAGAAGTGCTAGTATCTGATTTCTGGCCCGTTCCAAGTTGTGACATTCTTTTTTTTTTTTTTTTTTGAGACAGAGTCTCGCTCTTGTTGCCCAGGCTGGAGTGCAATGGCATGATCTTGGCTCACTGCAACCTCTGCCTCCCGAGTTCAAGCATTTCTCCAGCCTCCCAAGTAGCTGGGATCACTGGCATGAGCCACCATGCCTGGCTAATTTTGTATTTCTAGTAGAGACAGAGTTTCTCCACGTTGGTCAAGCTGGTCTCAAACTCCCAACCTCAGGTGATCTGCCCTCCTCGGCCTCCCAAAGTGCTGGGATTACAGGTGTGAACACCGCGCCTGGCCTCAAGTTGTGACATTCTAAACCACATTGTCTTACACCTCCAGGTCCCTTTCCACATTCATCCACCTTGCCCTCCACTGCTCTTTCCTGTGCCCAGCCTGATTTGAGCTCATACTTGTACAACCATTTTCGTACTTCAACCTCAATTTACCCTCTGGAGCTGAAATTCACTACTATTTTTGAAAGTTCTTGTTTTTCCTCTCAACTATATTTCTTGTTTTCCTTTCTGCTTTTGGCCTCTTCCTGGAGAAGCCTGGCCTCCGGAAACTGTAGTGTTAGGCACCTCCAACCTTTTAAGCAGGACCTGGCCATGTGGCTAAATAAGAAGCAGGAAGGAGGAGAAGGCAGAGTGCCATGGGAAAGAATATGGAGGAGGGGTTGACATAGGCTCTCTGAATAACAATTAGGGATTTGGGTCTTTATTTTATAGGAAAATCAATGAGAACTCTGGGTTTCAAATGATAGAAAACCAATTCAAACCGACTTAAGTACAAAAGTAAATCTGTTGACTCCTGTAAGTCCAGGGTGGTTCTAGCTAAAAGTCCAGCTGGAATCAAGGGTTCCCATAATGCCACCCACGTCCGTCTCCTGGGAGTTCTGTTGCTGTGTTGACTTTACTCTCAGGCAGGCTCTTTCCCACATGGGGGCAAGTTGAGCAGCATTAGCCAAAGGGTTACATTCTGCCCGGTTAATAATATCAAGAAGGAGCTCTTCTTTGGATTTTCACTGGACAACCGTGAGTCACATGCACACCTGTTAAACAATCACTGTGCCAGGGAGATGAAATACACTAGACATCCCTGGGCTATGTGCATACCCTGGAGGGCAGGGGAGTGGAACCCTAAAACAAACTCAAGGTACTGTTCCAGAAAGAAGCTAAAATGGAAGCTGGGTAGGCGGAAATAAGAGATGTCTACTAAAGAAAGAGGGCCAGGAATGGTATTAGAGCTAGTAATGATAAGATCAGAATGTTGCTTTCAGATGATTAATCTGGAAGCAGGGTCCAGGATGGGCTTGGAGTTGGGGAAGTTTGGGATTAGGAAAACCAGTTAGGAGGCTACTCTATCATCCAAGTAAAAGACATGACAGTGAGAATGGGAAAGACAGGACAAGTGTAAAAAGTTACTTCAGAGGTAAATTAATTGTCAGGACCACTCACGCCAAGAAGATATAAGGAAGAGGTATGAGGTCAGAGGAAAGTCGTTTGGCTAATAAGAATGTGGGAGAGCGCCTCTCTCAGAAGCCTAAGACCCACTCCCTCTAAGGTAGTTGTGAGATATCCTACCTGTTTATGATTATGTTCTTTCCCCATGCAGGTAAACTACCGGTCTTAAAAATTACAGTCACTCCCCAGATCTCTTCAGATACCTTCAGATCAATTTGGAAAAATAGCAAGAAGTCTAATACTATCCGTAAAAAGAAGAAAAAGGTAAGTTCTTGGACGTCTGTGTCAGTGAGGAGCAGCCACCAGGGAGTGCTGTGTGGAGCCTGGGCCCTTGGGGCAGATGGCACCATCAGCTGCAGGTTTTGCATTTGATTATATGAGAATTTAGGTTCTAGGTCATGCTCCTCTACACCATCATTCCAATCTGATGGATGATGATTGAACCAAGAGACAAGTAGTAAGAGAAAAACAGTTTCCTCAAAGATTGGCAGACTGGGCCTCCCCTCTTTAATTCCCACCGCTACCCAAATCCTAGTTGCTGCTAACCTATTGTGGATCTGAAAAGATAAATTTACCTTTAAATTTACCTAAACTCTTTATGAAGGCTGTGCTACCTCTTAGGAGGTAATGCTTTATGTATGTTTATTCTCTACTGTAAGAAGTTGAATTCCCTTTTTTCTATAATTTATGATGTCCTGTTTATTATTTCACAGACTAAAAACTGAATATGGGTGCTGTATTTCCATATGGATATCATCTATTTCCACGGCCAAGCAGACATGCCTAGATAGATATTGCTTATTCTATAGTAATATTTTTCACTGTAACCAAGTCCCTTTCAAGTTCTCAAATTTGATGATTATTGTATGAAAGTTTAAAGTCATGTGATAATCCTAGCTTATGATGATCCCATCACACTTGTCATTTTCTAAAATGTGGGTTTCACAAGTAAGCCTTAGTAGAAAGAGATGCAGTTCTCTGAGGCTTCATCTCTCCTGTATATGAAATTTATAAGTTGAAGTAAGTCATAATTTTATCTAAGAAAGAAAGAATCCTCTTTCATAAATATACCTATAGTTGAGAACAATAAGAATGCTTGGAAATAATAACCACTTCCTAAAAGACACCATCCCTAAAAATGAGGTCTTCCCTAAATGAGGAAACTTTTTTTAAGATGGGGTCTTGCTCTGTTGCCCAGGCTGGAGTGCAATGGTGCAATCTCAGCTCATTGCAAACTCTGCCTCCTGCATTCAAGCGATTCTCTTGTCTCAGCCTCCTGAGTAGCTGGGATTATAGGCGTGCACCACCACGCCTAGCTGATTTTTTGTATTATTAGTAGAGACAGAGTTTCACCATGTTGGCCAGGCTGGTGTCAAACTCCTGATCTCAGGTGATCCACCTGCCTTGGCCTCCCAAAGTGCTAGGATTACAGGCGTGAGCCACCGCACCCGGCCAAATGAGGAAACTTCAAATCCCTCTGCCCCACCATGAAGATGCAACACAGCCCTGTGAGAGATGGAAGAGGTGTGGTTGATTGATGTACGGATGACAGTGGGTGAGTTGGGTTTTATATGCCACAACAATACGGTGCAGGATGAAGAGCATGGCCTGGGCAGTTAGATGAACCAGAAGTCTCTGTAGAGGAATTGCCACTTTCCAGGTACTGAGCCTGGGCAAGTCAGTTCACCTCATGCTCCTCAGTTTCCTCTTGTAACTGAGGAACTTACTATATGTAAGATACAGTTAAGAGGAGCAGGGCTGGGTGCAGTGGCTCATGCCTGTAATCCCAGCAATTTGGGAGGCTGAGACAAAAGGATCGCTTGAGGCCAGGACTTCAAGACCAACCTGGGCAACATAGTGAGACCCCCTATCTCTACAAAAAATTGAAAAATTAACCAGCTGTGGTGGCATGTGCCCGTAGGCCTCGCTATTTGAAAGGCTGAGGCAGGGGGATTGCTTAAGCCCAGGAGGACAGCGCTTCAGTGAGCTATGATTGCACCACTGTACTCCAGCCTGGGTGAGGAAGTGAGACCCTACCTCAAAAAAAAAAAGGAAAAAAAAAACAGTAGTGCCTATCTCAATTGATGAGCATTGAATAAGACCACACACGTCAGGCATTTTAGAACAATGCCTTGTTCATATTATATACTCAAAAATAAATATGAGTGGCTCTTATTATTGCTGCTATCATTGTGGATGTTATAGAATTGAGTGGTTCCAGTTATTTCACCTATGACAACCACACAAGAAACATAGGAAAGAAATTAAAAAAAGAAGACTTAAGACCTCTTCGCTTTGAAGTAAAAATAAAAAACAAAAAAACATTTAACAAGTGCTAGCAAGTTTGTGGAATCAAACTAACTGTGGGGTAAGAATGGCATAGTAAATTAGCTCCACTCTCCAGGGTCTTAGGATCTAGTTAAGAAGACAAGATCTTCGGCCAGGCGTGGTGGCCCACACCTGTAATCCCAGCACTTTGGGAGGCTGAGGCAGGTGGATCACGTGAGGTCAGGAGTTTGACACCAGCCTGGCCAATGTGGAGAAACCTCATCTCTACTAATAATACAAAAATTAGCCAGGTGTGGTGGCACATGCCTGTAATACCAGCTACTAGGGAGGCTTAGGCAGGAGAATCGCTTGAACCCAGGAGGCGGAAGTTGCAGTGAACTGAGATTGCACCATTGCACTCCAGCCTGGGCAACAAGAGCAAAACTCCATCTCCCCCCCAAAAAAAAAAACCAAGATTTTCTTGCATTAAAAGTCAACAATAAAGTATATGAGTTGGAAAAATATGCGTCATTAGGCAGGATAAGAAAGGCCATAGGACCATGGAGTAACAAGATCAATGTAACAAATTTATCAGAACTGATGTATCCAATATGTGAGAGCTCCTGAGAACTGTTCCTGCTTAAAAGAAATGCAAATAGGCTGGGCGGGCGCGGTGGCTCACGCCTGTAATCCCAGCACTTTGGGAGGCTCAGATGGGTGCATCACGAGGTCAGGAGATCGAGACCATCCTGGCCAACATGGTGAAACCCTGTCTCTACTAAAAATACAAAAACTAGCTGGTCATGGTGGCGCATGCCTGTAATCTCAGCTACTCGGGAGGCTGAGGCAGGAGAATGGCTTGAACCAGGGAGTTGGAGGTTGCAGTGAGCCGAGATCGCGCCACCGCACTCCAGCATGGTGAAAGAGCAAGACTCCATCAAAAAAAAAAAAAAAAAAGAAAGAAAGAAAAGAAAAGAAAAAGAAAAGAAAATTTAAAAAGACCTTTTTTGAAATTTGCCACACATATCCACTGGGTGGGAGTGTAAAATCAGTATACCCCTTTAGTGGGTCTTTTGGCAGTGTTTATTAAAATGAAAAATACATAGCTTTCGACCCGGCCATTCTGCTTTTAGAAATTTGTTTACTGTCACATGTGTGCAAGGAAATACATATGAGGATGTTCACTGCAGCACTCTTTATTTTACATGGGAAATAACTAAATTTTTCTCAAAGAGTTTCGGGAGAATAAATCACAGTAAATGTATGTGGTAGAATACTATGCAATCATTGAAAGAATAATGTGGATACGTAAGTGCTTATATGGAAAGGCATTCAAGTAACACCATTTTTAAAAACAGGTATAGAATATGTGAAAAATTCATACAAAAATGAATTGACGTAGTATAATCCAGCAATTTCACATGTTTGTATGTATCTAAAAGAACTGAATGTAGCGTCATTAAGAGATATTTGAACACCATGTTCAAAACAGCATCATTTACAATAAATCAAAGGTGGAAGTAGCCCAAATGTCCATGGAGAGATGACTGGATAAATTAAATGTGATATATACATAAAATGGGATATTGCTCGGCCTTAAAAACGAAGGAAATTCTGACACATGCTACAACATGGATAAACCTTTAAGGATATTATGCTAAGTGAATAAGTCAGTCACAAAAATACAAATACTGCATGCCTCCACTTAGATACTTACAGTAGTCAAAATCAGAGACGGAAAGTAGAATGGTGGTTGAGAGGATGTATGAGGAGGGAGTTATTGTTTAATAGGTACAGAACTTCAGTTTTGCAAGATGAAAAAGTTTTGGAGATTGTTTGCACAACACTGTGAACATACTAAACACTGCTGAACTGTACACTTAAAAATGGTTAAGATGGTAAATATTTTGCATATTTTACCACAATTTAAAATTTTTTTAAAGGCCGGGCGCGGTGGCTCAAGCCTGTAATCCCAGCACTTTGGGAGGCCGAGGCGGGTGGATCACGAGGTCAGGAGATCGAGACTATCCTGGCTAACATGGTGAAACCCCGTCTCTACTAAAAATACAAAAAACTAGCCGGGCGTGGTGGCGGGCGCCTGTAGTCTCAGCTACTTGGGAGGCTGAGGCGGGAGAATGGCGTGAACCCGGGAGGCGGAGCTTGCAGTGAGCCGAGATCACGCCACTGCACTCCAGCCTGGGAGACACAGCGAGACTCTGTCTCAAAAAAAAAAAAAAAAAAAAAAAAAAAATTTTTTTTAAAATTGATGCATTGTGTGTCTGCTTGTACATATACAGGAATTTCTGGAGAGTCTATTAATAGTACTTGGGTTTTTATTGTATTCCTGTTTTACTGTTTTTATCATTTGTGAGCTGTCAATTTTTAAAAACTTAAAATTGTTCAATAAATTATGATGAGCTTGTTAAACATCAGTGACAGCACTCTTTGCTTGCTGTGTGACCTGGTGCCAAAAGTGCAGAAGCAGCGCAGTAAATCCTGTGATTTCCTGGGAGGACATGAATATGTGGTGGCAAAGAGTGGCCAGCGAGAACACAAAGATGAGTACATTTTTTCTAAGCACAGAGGGCAATCCAGCTGAAGAAGGCAGGGGAAGTTCTGTCCGATTTTGAGGAAAAGCCAGTCCATGGTACGCTTGGATGTCTGTGCAGACCAATCTCACGAGGATCCTGCAGAGGGGTGCCGGGGATGGCCTTGACAGGTAGGTCGGGGCCATATTGTGGCAGGGCTTAAATGAACAATCAGGACATTTAGATTTCGTTCTGATGATAATGTGGAGCTTTGGAACATTTTGAGCAGGAGAATGTCAGAGGAAGGAAAATTAATCAGGCATGTTAGATTGAGTGGGATTTAGACTGGGGAGGAAAGGCAGGGAAGAAGTCAGGACACCGTAATCCAGAAACAAGGTGATGAGGTTAAGATTCCACAATGGGAATGGAAAGTCTGGTTGATTCTAGAAAAGTCTGGTTGATTCTAAAGAAAGAATGAACAGATAATTACGTATGAAGGGTGAGGAAGGGGAAAGAGTCAACAGTGACTGTGGTTTCAGACCAGGACAGTTATACCTAGGAGAGAATTACATCTCAGGCAAAGAAAGCAAACTGTTGAAAGAAAGCTAAATTTTGCAAGAAAGGAAATGAACTCCCTTTCACCTGTCGAGTATGAAGCAACAATGAGTCATTCAAGCAGATGTCACCAATATCTAATAGAAAAACTCAGCAGATTTCAAAAAAGAGGTAAAAGCATACACACAGTGCTATACTCATCCACACCTGCAGCTTCAGAAGATTCAATGTGGAGCAATTTTAGACAAATGGATTAAAATCGATCCCCAAAACTCTACTTTCTCAGCAAAGTCACCAGGTTTCTAAAGAAGGCATCATGAAATTTAGGCATGGGTTTCTCTCTTTCATTTTTCATCTATTCTGAAATATTCTACGTCACTTCTTTTTTCACATCTGAAATTGATTTACGTCACACAGTTGATGATTGATGTCTTACAATGAATGAAATATAATGTTGGGAGTATTTAAGGAATTCTCCAACAAAGGCTGATTGCTTTGGTCAAATGTACGCTTTCAGTATGGGATGTGTGTGCACGTGTGTGTGTGTGTTGGGGGAGTGGGGCAGCAGGATTAATAATTTATGGCCACAGCACTGTCATCTAAGACCAAGAGAGGCAAATGAACTGGAGGGTTCCATCTGACCAAAAAAGACCAGCAAATGCTCAGGGACCTATGGACATGAACACAATTATTTCCAAGAAAAAAGATGAGCCATAACTCTTGTCTGACAAGTGTGATGGAGAGCAGACTTGCTTAGAAGGACATTCCCAGGAGGAGGTAGCATATACATTTCAGGCTAGCTTTGATCTCTAGCCTCTAGGAACAATTTTCTTGCTTTGTCATTATAGTTCCAAACATTGGTCCCTTTGGGGAAACTACTCCAGCTCAACAAGCAAATGTCATCAGGTTTGTTTTTGTTTTTATTTCTTTCCCTAATGCAGGAAAGAAGTCCAGAATATGCCTCTATAGCATAAGGATTATTTTGAGTGAAAGGCATTTGAGAATCGACAGATGCAGGAAGAGTTGTTTTATTTTATTTTAATTTTTTCCCTGAACTTACCTGTCTAAAAGCAATGCCTCTCAAAAGAATTCAACTGTCTTAAATTCCTTCCCAGGAATTTTAAAACCAGGGAAGGTTGACCCTATCATTAGAAACAAGAAGTTGGTACTGGGATAATAAATCAGCTAATAGACTTTGTCACAAAACTATCATATCTCCTATCTATTCTCCCAAAGGCCTGTTTATCTTTTCTGAAAGTTATTTTCCAGAAGTGCCCTTTCTCCTTCTCCCTTTCCTTTATTTAGACAGTGTATAAGCCCCAAATTCTAATTGCCCCTTGAGTCATAACTTTCTGTGAACTCTGACTACTTTGGTGAATAAAAATCTATCTTTTCTCCTGCTAATCTGTGTTTTGTTGGTTTAATTTGCAATCCCCCCAAATACTGAACCTAAGAGGGTAGAGGGAAAGTTTTACTTCCCTGACAACAGGAAAACTTATTTTGTTAAAGATGAATGGCACAGAAGGGGGAAATGATGGTTGGAGTGAGGACCAAAGAAATAACAAAAATGTCCACTTGTACTGAGACAAACTTTTCCTAAATATTTATCAGTTAGTCCTTAAATATTTTGCTTAAGAGAAGTCCTCAAAATTAAAGAAACTACATCTTCAATGTACTGAGCAGAAGGAATGGAGACTGTGCAGCTGAGGAAGCGGGGGCTGAAAAATAAGTGTGGGTTGTGTCCCCACACACCAAGGACTGGTGAGAGGAACAACGCACAGTGGTGGAGTGGGAACTGAGCAGGCCATGAGGAGGACAGATATTTGTTTTGCTGCATTCAAGGCCGCCTATAGTTCCTGCCCTTTGGGTGCTCATGATGGCAGACAAGCTCTCATGAAGGTGAACCAAAGGAGGGAAATCACAGGAGACCCGTTGGCCCCGCCACGCCTGAACAGCTGCTGCAGCCTGAACTTTCCACCTCACTCCCGCTTTCCCTTCTCCCCATGCATGCTTGCTTGTTGCACTGAACTCCGGTGCATCACTCATTCCTGTTCTCTTTGTCAGGAGAAAAAGTTCTCCTGACATGCAGTGTGTCAAAACCATACTCATCTCCCCAATCCGCCTTCCACTTCCCGCCCCTATGCTCCCGCCTGGCTTCTATTCTCAAATTTCACCGCAGCCGACACCTCTCTCCAGATTTCATGGCTCAGCAAGGGCACATACCATTCCTCCAGCAAAGCCATCCTTCTCCCTTTTCACCATTTCATCCTTTTGTCTTTCAAACTTCTCACCAACTGGGTGTGTTTTATCCTTCTCTTTGTTAGATACCTAGCATTTACAGCCATCTCTAGGCAGATGTGTGGTCATTCAGTAAGAAGGGAACACATGTTTTGTGTGCTCACTCCAATGGGTGTCTGGCTTATAAAGTTGGTGTGGTCCAATTCCTGTCTGCCACCACCATTGTGCTCTGCTCTGCCCAACAGCTCAGAGAGGTTTGCTCTCTCCACTGGCCCTGAAGGCCCTGAAGGCCTCCCATGTTCCCCCAGTTCAAACTTCACCTCTCCCATGAGGCTTTCCCTCACTGCATCCTGCACCCTCACAGCCCTTAACACACCACTCAACAAATACACATTTCCATCTAACCGAATGTGACCCTGCGTCCATATTTATGTTTCTATAGATTAATGCATTCTTGTTTCCCCTGCCAGGTTCCATTGGCCTGGTTACCTTTTGCCCAGGTATCAGGAGATGAGGGGATGGCGAGAGGCTCAGAATTCAAACTTGACAGAGTAGGTGTCCACCACTAGGTGACGGTGGGATCAGGCATCTCCTTAGGCTGTCTGTGCTTCTGCTTTCTTTTCAGTGGAGATGCCTGCTTTCTTGGAAACACATGTGATGGTGGGCTAGCAGTAGAAGCACTACTGTAATAACAATGTGATCTTTGTCATTTCACTTCTTCGGACCTCATTAGTCCTACATATAAAAAGAGGAAGTTAAACTAGCTCAAATGTACTGAGCAGAAGGAATGGAGACTCTGCAGATGAGGAAGCAGGGCCTGAAAAATACGTGTGGGTTGTGTCGCCACACACCGGGACTCCTGGGATCCTGACCTCTTTTAGGGGTTAAAAGAGGGCAAACTAGTTGCCTAACAATATTTAGAGCTATTTCTCTCTTTTCACTCTCATTCTACGAGTGTACACGGGAGTTTCTAGAAATTACATGGTATGTGAAGTTATCCCTCTAATGATAACCTCTAATGAGGTTATTACTGTGATTTTTAATGAATACATTTAAAAATATGTTTTAATTTCTTAAAAAGAAACATTAATCTCTATGTACGTGTGTATACATATACAGGAAATGTATGAATATTCATTATACATGAATGTACATATATTCATTGTATATATGTATATATATTCATACGTGTGTGTGTGTATATATATATTTATACATTTCCTACATAAATAAAAGCTCTTTAAGGGACTAATAATTTTTAAGTGAAAAGGAGTCCTGAGACCAAAAAGTCTGAGAATCACTGAGCCAGATTTCTAGATCTTTAAGATCATTAATTCACTCAAGAAATAATTGTGCCTCTTGTGGCCAGGCATTTTGTAGATACCGAGGACAATGTGGTGATAAGAACATGTTCCCTGCTCTGATAGAGTTTTACACTTGGGAGGGAAGAGACAAACAAATAAATTAACAAGATTATTTCTGAGAGCAGTAGTTTTAATGAAGCCATAAAGCAGGACACACATTCCAGCACAATCTGTGCGCCTGCTCAGACGTAACACCCCGCAGCGCGGCAGGCGGATTCGGCAGCGTAGCCCCGAGAAGCCCCAAGCCCGCTCGGTCGCCCCAGGAGGGCGGGGGCGGGGCCTGCCTGCCCCCCCGCCGCTGGCGTCCGGTGACGTCACTGGGCCGCGCCAGCCAATCGTGGGTGGCCGGGGTCTGGGCACCACGGTGGCCTGCGGCCTGCGGGCGGCGCTGTGGCCCGTCGGGCGGCCCGGCAGAGCCGCCCTAGCCTCCCGCCTACCCCAAGCCAACGTCTCCGCCGTCGGCTCCGCGGCGCCGCCATGGCCGACGTGGAAGACGGAGAGGAAACCTGCGCCCTGGCGTCTCACTCCGGGAGCTCAGGCTCCAAGTCGGGAGGCGACAAGATGTTCTCCCTCAAGAAGTGGAACGCGGTGGCCATGTGGAGCTGGGACGTTGAGTGCGATACGTGCGCCATCTGCAGGGTCCAGGTGATGGGTAAGCGCTGCACGCAAGGCCGGGGCCGCGCTGCGGCCTCCGGGAGCCGACTTCGGGATTGGGACTGGACGGGCGCCCGCCAGAAGCCTTGGAAAGTCCCCTGCCTTGGGGAGTGGGTGGAGGTCGCCCTGCCCGGGCGCCGGAGGAACGCGGAGCCACGATCCTGTTGCGGCTCCTGAGGGCTGAGGGGTTGTGCAACAGGCGCCCGGCGCCGGGTGGTTGGTGTTCTAGGGAGAGAAATGGGCAATAAACGGAGGTAAACAAGGTAATTTCAGGTAGTGATGGGTGTGACCAGGAAAATAAAACCGGGTGATTGTTGGGAACTAGCAGGAAACACTTCGGTTTGTGTGGCCAGCCCCTGTTCTAAAAGCTCATCGCAAGGTGGACAGAGTAAAGGCCGTGATTCAGCAGTGAACTTTAATAGTCTTGGTCACCATCAAAGTGATGCTCCGGAGTCATCTTCCACAAAACGACACCCTTAGTTCTCCTCGAGGTACACAGGAAAGTGTTCACAGCCATTGCATTTCCGGATTAGCTTACCGCCGCTCTTCGAATGGCTTTTAAATCTGGATTGATCTAAGACGGATCAGATAGCACTAGCGTGGCTTGAAGGGGACAGTGTGGTTCAAGAATATCTAAGTTTCATGGAAGCCGAAGAATTGTAAGCCCTTTTTTCAGAAATGTAGAACTTCACCTCCATTACACCCCCCTCTCCATATCGGATGTCATTTCCTGGAGAAGATACTGCCCTGCTCTGAGTCATGCCTTTGTGGAGAACCCTCTTACAAATATGTCCTCTTTCTGTGATATTTGGAGTTAAAATATTAGACCAAGCAAAATGTTTCAGAACAGCTTAATCTTGTTATATTTTATATGGTTCTAAGATCTCAGACCACTTTGAAAAGCAAGTGCTGTTTAAATGCAAGTTGTATTTTCAGATAGGGCATTTAAAATTACTGTGAGAGCATCTTCAGTGGAGTTCTTTATTGAGGGTAGTTAAAGAAAACAGACATTTCTGTAGTTTGAAAACTGACTTGTCTTGAAAAATGAGAGAATTGGAGAACATAAAGAGAATTGCTGTCCTTGAGGGGGGATGAGACTTTAAACCTACCAGAATCAAGAGATTTCTCAATTTATGCTCTTTTGTCTTTTATTCTAAGGGCTTGTTTCAAAGAGGATTTACAACAATTGGATTCAGATATTTTTACCTTTTACTTTTGAAAGACCTTGTTATTAGACATGACCCACTTATTTTATATGGATCACTTGAGCCCAAGAGTTTGAGACCTGCCTAGGCAACATCGCAAGACCCTATCTCTACAATTAAAAATTAAAATAAAGTGACCAGGCATGGTGGCCTCCAGCTACTCAGGAGGCTGAGGTGGGAGGATCCCTTGAGCCCAGGAGGTCGAGGCTACAGTGAGCCTTTTTCCTGCCACTGCCACGATACTCTAGCTTGGGTGACAGAATGAGACCCTGTCTCAAAAACAAACAAACAAAACATATTAGGCTTTAAAAGTATCTAGTTTATTTGCCAGCAGTACAGCTGCCCCTACCCTCACTTAGGAATCATAGTTTCCAGTTTGGGAAGCATTTTTTAACTGATCCAAGAGACTTTTTTTTTTTTTTTTTTTTTTTTTTTGCAATACAAGTTTTGCTAAACATTTTATCTCCTAAATAAATTTCCTTTAGTTTAAAGGAAACTAAACTTTCACTTAGTTCCTTTTCAGTTTAAAAATAATGTTCCCAAAGGGTATTTTCAAAAGATTTCTCTCCCAAAAAGCTATTTCCTCCCCGAAGGAAAAACATTTAAGCAGTAAGTGGAAATGTATAACCTGAAATAATGATTGAAACTTTGCAACAAATAAACTTTACTGAGATATTTTAATGTAGGTCAAAGTATAGGCTATAAATGACACATTTCATCATAAACTTTCTAATTATAGCAAGTATTCTGCTACTACAGGATCAGTCTTGCATATTTGCAAACAGCTGTACTTTGGGTTCAGGAAAGTATTCTATGCTAGACCTTTGTATTTTGTTTATGAGGTGTTAAAACCCACTTAGAGGTCAGGTGACAGCAGAAGGAAATTTTTTTTTCCAGACTTCCTAGTCTTTACCCTAGCACCCTTCTAAAAGGTGTTATTGTACTCCTTAGAAATGTGCTGTTTTAGATTCTAGGAAGATCATTAAAGCAAATTTTTATCTTTTATCTGCAACTTTAGGAATTTGTGTAGATTTGGGTCAGTTTTGATAATCTACATTAGAGCTATAAGCGTAATTTAGAGATTCCTAGATTCAGCAACAAGAACCCACTTTGTTCCCTTTCCTTAGTATTTGGAATTTATCTCACACTTGTGATTTATTATACTTTCTGCTCCCAAGATTTGCCTGTCAGCCCATTCTGATATGGATAACACTCTCATCTTCGTTTCCACTATCCTCCCTTCATTCAGAAAAGAGTGATGATCGCATAGTGAGCAAAGTGCTGATGAAAAGCGTTGAATAGGTTTGCTAGTAGAGCCAGTTATAATAGCCAGGGTAACCCTTCATGACTGTATCACCTTAGATATTTCACGTAACTTTTGGGAGCCTTATTTTCCTAATTTGTAAAGAGGCAGTTGGGATCACCAACCTTAATGTTAAAATTCTGTGATTGCACAGAACTAGAGCCAGATACAGGTAGCACGTCTTCACTGTTGTATCACAACCCTCATGATATTTAGTTGTCTGTCTACGTCCCCATTTGCTGGTGAGCCCCTTGAGACCCAGCCTTGGTCATTTTGGTGTCTCCAGTGCATAACTCCTTGCACAGAGGAGTAATTGTGGGATTGAAGAAAACGTCAGGAGGCAGTGGTTGTTTTTAATCCACACTGAAGAGACTAGGGCGGTGGTGTGTTTTTAAGGGTAAGAGCATGTGGAGAGGAGCAAACAAATGCCTGAGCAAAACCCAGTATAAGAAGAGAAGCAGGCTTCAACTCCACCGTGTTTCTATTTTTACAGAATTATTTTTCTCCTATTTATGTTAAAAACTATTTTCTGTTGGTTTGAACTTCCTTTTACCCAACACTGACTCCTCTTCCAGCTAGTGAATGAGTCCATTTTTGGTCCCTAAAATATTCTATATTACTTTTTTCATTAAGCTGATAGTATTCCAGATTGAATTTTGAAAACTTCTAGTACAGCCTTTAGGATCTCATTTTTAGTGTTTACACCTACTCCACTATATTAGAAGTTACTGTAAGCTCACTGGGCATGCTCATGGACAGTTCATTTTCAAGACACCCTTTTAAATAACCCATACATATAATGTTAGTATTTGTTTATATGTACATCAAGAAATTCTAGAAGGATACCCAAGAAACCACTAATAAAGTAATTTATTAAAGTACTTTACCATTGCTGGGTAAATGCTTTGGGCTCAGACTTACCTGTAAAGGAAGTATTTTTTTTTTAAACTTTTATTTTAGATTCAGGGGTATAAGTGTAGGTTTGTTACATAGGTAAACTTGTGTCACAGGGGTTTGTCGTACAGATTATTTCATCACCCAGGTATTAAGCCTAGTACCCATTAGTTATTTTTCCTGATCCTCTCCACCCTCCACCCTCCGAAAGGCCCCAGTGTGTGTTGTTCCCTGCTGTGTGTCCATGTGTTCTCATCATTTAGCTCCCAAGCATTTTCTTACAAAGAAAAAAACCTTAGTGCTTAGGGATATCTAGTATTTACTTATTTTATCTATAAAATTCTCACCAGTATATATCATTCCCACTTAATGTATAAATACCTCACGGTATTGTCCCTTTTTTACAGATGAGGGAATTGGAGTTCGTAATTGGTCCAAGGCCATGAACCTAATAAATGCCAGTGAAATGGGATTTGACTGTAGATCTGGCTCCGCAGCCCTTGCTTTCCCCTCTGTGTCTCACTGGCTTCTCACCAGCCTTGTCTGGATGACCATCAGTAGCAACCTATTAGAAGCATACAAAGCAGTTCATTTTAGAGGAAGTCTCAAGTGTCTTAGGGTAGAAAGTAAAAAGTTGCTTTTTATGAGTTGCTGAAGGAAAACTTATGTATCAGTAAGTATGGATGACTTTAAAAAACTTGTTTATGAAAGAATCAAATTTTTTCAATTTAGTTTTTATATAAGTTATATATTCACATAGTTCAGAAATTGAGGAAGGTATGTATATTACCTGGAAGAGGAGTGAAAACTCTCCTTCCCATTCCACACCCTCTCAGTAAACTTTATTATTGGTTCCTTGGGTATCCTAGTGTTTTTTGATGTATGTATAAACAAATGCTAACATATATATATGGTTTATTTAAAGGGTGTCTTGAAAATAAACTGCCCGTGAGCATGCCCAGTAAGCATATAGTAACTTCGAATATAGTGGAGTGTGGCATATTTTTCTCTAGTAATTTTCTCTATTGGCACTGTCAGGACATCTTTTCATCAGAGCTTATAAAAATAGAGGATTTGTTGTTAACTGTTGTGAAATTGCTCCTGGTTATAAGTAAATTAGTAGAATGCCTTGTACTTTATTCCTCTTTAAATAGTTATATTCAGATGAGAAATTAATAGTATGAGTCTTTACTGCCATCTCTAACCCTTAGAGCTTTTGACTTTGAAGTGTCTGGTTTTTAAAAATTACATTCTGAGCATCAGAATGAGAATTGCTGTTTGTTTACTTTTAGATGCCTGTCTTAGATGTCAAGCTGAAAACAAACAAGAGGACTGTGTTGGTATGTTGTAATTTCGCTCTCTTGCTTTTTCAACTGAAGGTTTTCTCTCAGTAGGGATGTTTGAATTTGAAATTAAGATTGACTTTATCAATACACAAAAATAAACTGTAAAGCAGTGATCCATTATTAATATAAAATATGTTGGTTCTCAGAAGAGTTTAATGGAGTGAACCTGCAAATCCTTTTATTGCCATAATTAAGAATTGGTTATATATTCCAGACATGGTCATAATAAACATTTTGGTAATCAAAAATTAAATATTTTCTATTTAGAAAATTAGAAAATCAGAATGTCAAAACATTATTTGAATTTTGGCTATGTTATAGGTCACTTTTGGTTCTAATAAGGCATTTCACTTTTCAATACTTTTATAATACGGTATTTAACTTTAAAACCAGAGTAGAAAAATTCTAAGTCTCAAGTATGTTTTTGGAATGTGGTTTGTGTATCAAATTTTCTTTAGAGTCTTAGACTATAAAAGTTGTCGTAGGCTAAATATTTTAGGCAGTTCAAAGATTTTTATGCCCTAGTTCTTGAGGTGATCAAGTCTGGATTGCTGTATAAACATGTTTACAGATTTTCTTAGAATAAAAGATCGGCTTTGTATTTTGTGTTTGCATGGTGTACATAGAACACAAATACATGATGTACATAGAACTTAATATTGATTCTTGCAGTTTTGATCCAGTTCTTCCTCCTGAAACACTTAGAATGTTTCACCCTTGCTTCCTACCCCCTGTAGCAAATTTTCATAGGAATTTTTTTTCTTTTTTTCTGCCTTATTTCTTTCATTTAATCTTTTTCTTTTGTCATATAGCTCAGTTGATCAAGCAAGGGACAGATGAATACCAAATTTGAGATTGCATTCTAGATTATGGATGATTTCCCTTGTTTTAAAGTTTTTCTTCCATGCTGCTTGTTTAAAAAGTATTAATTTGGGAATTGTGAGGGGCAGGCCACTTTCTTGGATCACAGAGAGACCTCTCTCTCCAGCCAGCCCCTTTGAAAATTTCATCGTCACATGAGGAATTGCACTGCTTGTGGATGACCTAACAATTCATTACTTCTAGAAAACAGCTCAGCTCAGTAGATGCACAACTGAATATTTAGAAGCATGTTATTTATAATAGCCTACTGCATGCTAAAAACATTTACAACTCATTCTGTCTTGGTAAATAAAAATTGGAAGGACATTTTTCCATAAAATAAAGCCCAGAAGGTCTCTAAGGTCAGTGCATAACTGAGAAGGTCAGATCTAAGGAAGGTTCAAGTCCTTTCATCTCCTAAGTTCAAGAAGATAGCATGTGGAGCTGTGTAGGAACTGGGGGTCATCACATCACCCATAGATTCTAGAACGGGGATGGAAAGGCTCTCAAACAGTGACTTATGTCTCTGTGTAACTTACACATTTAAGTTTCTGTTTCTTTATAGATAGAAAAACATTATTTTGGCCAATTAACTGTCTTTTTTCAAGATTATTATTTGTAATATAAAATAAGCTGTAATTTTGAGTTGAGTATTTAAATTGAAATATGTAATGTCAACTCTTCTTTTTCTTTCTTTCAGTGGTCTGGGGAGAATGTAATCATTCCTTCCACAACTGCTGCATGTCCCTGTGGGTGAAACAGAACAATCGCTGCCCTCTCTGCCAGCAGGACTGGGTGGTCCAAAGAATCGGCAAATGAGAGTGGTTAGACGGCTTCTTAGTGCGGTTGTTCAGAGCCCTGGTGGATCTTGTAATCCAGTGCCCTACAAAGGCTAGAACACTCCAGGGGATGAATTCTTCAAATAGGAGCCGATGGATCTATGGTCCTTTGGGACTCATCAAAGCCTTGGTTTAGCATTTTGTCAGTTTTATTTTCAGAAATTCTCTGTGATTAAGAAGATAATTTATTAAAGATGGTCCTTTCTACCTCTGTGGTGTGTGTCGCACACACAGCTTAGAAGTGCTACAAAAAAGGAAAGAACTCCAAATTGAATCACCTTTATAATTTACCCATTTCTCTACAACAGGCATTGGGAGCAGTTTCAGAGAACTTTTTGCATGCTTATGGTTGATCAGTTAAAAAAGAATGTTATAGTAACAAATAAAGTGCAGTTTAAAACCCAACTCTTATTCTTAATTTGTTCCTAATATGTATTTTTGGCAGGGAAAGGGAGCGGTCCATGAAATCTTTATGTGATGTGAGGATTTTAAGTTTGGGCCAGTGAACGGGGTAAATAAAATTTAACTTTTAGGCATATGGAATTTTGATTGCCGTTAAAGTTACTATTCTCTGTCATTCAGCAAGAAAACGTAGATCTGTTCTCACCTCACTGTTCAATCATTGAGTGGTAAAGGACAGAAGTATTTTCTAGTTCTGGTCAGATGATGTAATTTTTTTTTTTTTTTTTGAGGTGGAGTCTTGCTCTGCCACCCAGGCTGGAGTACAGTGGCATGATGTCAGCTCACTGCAACCTCCGCCTCCCAGGTTCAAGCGATTCTCCTGCCTCAGCCTCCCGAGTAGCTGGGATTATAGGCATGTGCCACTACACCTGGCTAATTTTTGTGTTTTTAGTAGAGACAGGTTTCCCCATGTTGACCAGGCTGGTCTCGAACTCCTGAGCTCAGGTGATCCGCCCACCTTGGCTCGCAAAGTGCTGGGATTACAGGTGTGGGTCACTGCGCCCGGCCCAGATGATATAATTTAACTGTGTTTTAGGTAACATGTTAATAAGGGAAAATGTTTACCAGTGTAGCATTGGGTCAAAAAGTTTATTTTATCACACAGTGTTTTAATAAATGGTTTATTCTGCTTACCTTATTTGAATTGTCATTATAATTTTATGTGCAACCTTAAACTTAATAAACTAATTTGTCAAGTAAATACTTTCATTTAATTTGAAAAATTTCATATTCATTTGCTCTTTCATTTGGTAATAATGAAATTTAAGGTTTATTACCTGGAAACAGTACAAAAAAATACTAAACTTTATCAAACTGTTTCACACTAAGGGGAGGTTATTTGTAACAAATAACGGACCACAAGTTCATTTTGGATTCTTCTGTGGTAGAGTCTACTGATATGAATTTAAGAAAAAACCTTAGAATCTTAACTTTTCACATCTGCAGATTCAGTTTGCCATTCTGAATTTTTAAATCTAAGGGATGTGGATACATAGAATGTTTAAAAACGTAACAATTAGAATAAAAAATTAAAATTATGCTTTTGTATGGGTTACTTTTTATGAATCACATTTTTCTGGAAATTTTTGCTTTATATTTTTTCACAGTTGTCTCTCTAGCTACTGAAAAAATTATACAAATATCTTTGGCCATTTGAATTTATCATTGTGCAGTAAACTGTTTTAGTAACTTTCTGTTTGACCTTTTTAGAAGGTTGCATCCTTAAAATGTGAACCAGATACACGGCTTTGCATTGAAGAGGAAAGCAGTAGAATGTCAGGTTACTTTAGGCAGTGTGACAGTATGTAAATGAAATGTGGAGGATGGCGCTAACAATTTGATTTTCCACACAGCAAAACCACAGTCCCGCCACCTAACAAAGCCCTGTTTATGCTACACACCAGCATCTGAGGGAAGAGAAGGCGCTGTGACAATGCAGCGTTGATGCTGCCCAGCCTGCCATGATCATAGCTCATCTGCACAGCCGTCCGAAAGTTTAATACATACTCATCAGAAGGAATGCTGGGACAATTTTGGGTTCCAACACAAAAGTTAAGCATCGAACAGGTTTTTCTTTCCATTTGATTAAATGATGCTGATTTTATTTTACTCTTGCATTAGAAACAAACATTAGTTATCTGTCGCTATTTAATTTTCCGTCTATGCAAATTGTGTTATTACAGCTGACCGCTATCAGTAAATCTTAACTCTGTCAGTCCCATTGCTTCCTTTTTTATAAAAGTACTGTATCCCCCTTTACTGTCATGCAGTGAAATTCATAAATATATTTCCTACACATATAATTTAAATGTATATAATTGTTATATGACAGAACTAAAAAGAACTTATAATTCAGTTGTATTTCAGTATAGAAATGCTTGGACATGGCTGGACACGATGGCTCACGCTGTAATCCAGGCACTTTGGGAGGCCAGGGCGGGCGGATCAACTGAGGTCAGGCGTTCGAGACCAGCCTAGCCAAGATGGTGAAACCCTGTCTCTAATAAAAATTGGCCGGGCGTGGTGGCAAGTGCCTGTAATCCCAGCTACTCGGGAGGCTGAAGCAGTAGAATCTCTTGAACCCAGGAGGCAGAGATTGCAGTGAGCCAAGATCGTACCACTGCAGTCCAGCCTGGGCAGCGAGCGAAACTCTGTCTCAAAAAAAAAAAAAAAAAAAAGAAAGAAAGATGAAAGTAACTGTAAGAAAAAGCACTTTGCTGCTTTTTAAGTTATTGCCATGGAGCCAGGCACGGTGGTGCATACCTGTAGTCTCAGCTACTTGGAAGGATGAGGCGGGAGGATTCCTTGAGCCTGGAAGTTTGAGACTGCAGTATACCATGATCATACCTGTAAATAGCCACCACACTCCAACCTGGGCAACATGGCAAGACCCTGTCTCCAAATAAATAAATAAATAAATAAATATTAAGTTTTTGCCACAGGGTAGTTTGGAGTAACGAATGTTTTGTGCTCTGCAATGAAAAGGAGAAAATTTAAGTGTTTAGTAAGCCCTTGTTTGTATTTATTTTTTTGAGATGGAGTTACACTCTTGTTGCCCAGGCTGAAATGCAATGGCGCAATCTTGGCTCACCACAGCCGCCACCTCCTGGGTTCAAGTGATTCTTCTGCCTCAGCCTCCCCAGTAGCTGTGATTTATACAGGCATGCGCCACCATGCCCAGCTAATTTTTTGTATTTAGTAGAGACAGGGTTTCACCATATTGGTCAGGGTGGTCTAGAACTCCTGACCTCAGGTAATCCACCCGTCTCAGCCTCCCAAAGTGCTAGAATTACAGGCATGAGCCATCACGCTGGGCCCAGCCCTTGTTTTTTAAAAAAATATTTAAAGAATAAAATGTTACTGATTTGGCTATAAGGAAAATTAAAGTACAAATATATTTTAAATTTTAATCTATTTTGTATTGAACGTTTGAATAGTATAACAAAATACTGAAAAATGTTTGCATGTAAGTTCCTAGTTTCCATCTTTAAGTCATTCCATTTCTGCCATCATTAGGTTTTGTTCAGCAAAATATGTCTTACAGGCAAAGTATTTTCTTTGCATTTTAATACTCTCACTTAGTGGCAGTACAGCTAGGATAACTGGATTTGAATCCTAGCTCCACCATTTATTTGTATGATTTTAAGCAAGTTACTTCACCTCTCCATACCTCAATTTCTTCATATGCAAAGTAGGTAATAATAATAATAACATTATAACAATACTTGGCCGGGCATGGTGACTCATGCCTGTAATCCCAGCACTTTGGGAGGCCAAGGCAGGAGGATTGCTTGAGCCCAGGAGTTTGAGACCAGCCTGAGCAACATAGTGAGACTTCATCTCTACAGAAAATAAAAACAAAATTAGTAGACGTGGTGGTGTGCACCTGTAATTCTAGCCACTCAGAAGGCTGAGGAGGGAGGATTGCTTAAGCCCAGGAGGTCAAGGCTGCAGTGAGCCATGATCATGCCATTGTATTTCATCCTGGGCAACAGAGCAAGACCCTGTTTCAAATAATAATAATACTTACCTCTTTAGTTTTTTTTGAGGATTGAGGACTAACTATATAAATTTAGCACAGTATCTAGCACATTGTTAAGTGCAACTGTTAGTTACTGTTTCATTTTAGTCATTAGAAGCACTTTTAGTAGAAGTATTACTTTAAAAATATGTTTTCAGTTATGAAATAAAACACTCCTAACTATTCTCAATAAAAATTTTATAAGAAAAAGTTAATTGTGAACATGATTAGATTACTTGTAGCACTGTGAGTTTTTGTGAATAATGGTAGTAAGGCCTCAATAACTTGCCTGTTATGTTTTTCTAATCAGTCAACATGATTTTCAGATTTTATTTTTACATTTTTATGTTATATTTCTTATGACAGGGTCTCTGTCTCCAAGGTTGGGGTGCATTGGCATGATCATAGCTCACTGCAGCCTCAACTTCCCAGGCTCAAGCAATCCTCCCACTTCAGCCTCCCAAGTAGCTGGCACCACAGTTGCACACTACTACACCCAGCTAATTTTTTATTTTTTTGTACAGATGGGGTTTCCCTGTGTTGCCCAGGCTGGAGTTGAACTCCTGAGTTCTCAAGCGATTTTCCCACCTTGGCCTTCTGAAGTGCTGGGATTACAGACATGAGCCACCATACCCAGCCAAGATTTTATATTAAGAAAAGGTTTTGGTGAGGTCTCATTTTAATTTTAGGTTTTCCATCTTGGTAGAAATATCTTGCAGTGAGCTGAGATCGTGCCACTGTACTCTAGCCTGGGTGACAGAGTGAGATTCCATCTCAAAAAAAAAAAAAAAAAAAAAAAGAAATATGAATATAAAAATAAATTTTTTGCATAGTTGATTTTGGGAATCTTCATATGCTTAGAAAATTAAGCTTTTTCTATTAGGTTGGTGCAAAAGTAATTGTGGTTTTTTTGCCATTAAAAGTAATGGTATAAACCATTACTTCTATTAATACAACCCTCAATTTTCATTTTCATAGCCTTTCAGAGTGGGAGTAAGCTTTGCAATCAACCTGCTGCTTTCTCTTAGCTGTACGCTTGATAAATCTGAGTCAGTGGTTGGGATGGAATCTGCTTTTCCTGTGTTGGTTACAAGCAAGCACTTTCCCTGGGTGAGTGTAGCTGCAGTATAACATAGAATTAAGACTACAGTTTCAGAATCAGCCCCGCTTGAAATGTTGGCTCTATCATTTACTAGCTGTGTGATCTTGCACAAAATCCTTAACTTCTCTGTGCCTGTTTCCTCAACTAAAATGGGATAACATTGTTATCTACCTCATGGAGTTGTTATGAAGATTAAATAATTGCATTTTAGCTGCAAGAACAGTACTTGAAACAGTAAGCACTCAACAAATGTCAGCCATTGTTATATAGATCACTACTGATGCTGGTAACCTCTTTGCCTTAATTATAGAATTGCCTTTAAGAAAGGAATATTGTTTGCAGAGATACTTCTTCTAAGAATTATGATGTTTGTGTGCAGCTACAACCTGTAAAACAATTGCCAACATGAGTTTTCAGGAGAGTGGTTTATAACCTTTTTTTTTTTTTTAACTACCCCAACACATTCCTGTCAGCAACAATGGGTTCTCCCACAGTGGTTTCCAAAGAAGTGTGTGTGTACCAAGCAGGGCAAGGAATAGAGTTAGAAAAAACTGCTCAAGCAGAGTGCAGTGGCACACACCTGCAGTCTCAGCCATTTGGGAGGCTGAGGCAGGAGGATTGCTTGAGGCCAGGAGTTTAAGGCTCTAGTGTGTGATGGTCATGCCTGTGAATAGCTACTGCACTCCAGGCTGGGCAACACAGCGAGACTCCATCTCAAAACAAAACAAAAAGAAAAACAAAAAAACTGCCCAGGTAAAAATCTCGCTAAAAAACTCTTTAAACTATTTCAGCACAGGTGAAATGTTCTATGCCATTTGCATTTTATCCTAGCCTTTAAGGAGATGCCTACCAACTATGTAAATTTATTGGGACTTAAACTCATTTATTTAAGTCATTCTTATACCTTCATTGTAAATTAACCTCTGCCATACTAACTCTAGCTCTGCTTTTTCTACTTTTACAAAAATTATACATTTTTAATATTATATCTTTATAATAAAAGTTTATTGCATGCCTGCTATATATGGGGCTTCACCATAATGACAAAGAATTTTAATAAAAATAAGTCTTCTCTCTTCAGAGACTGCAGGGTCTGTTAGGGAATGTTAGCTTTACAACAGAATTGTAAAGTATAAAGTGTTGAACCTTCTAAGAGAAGTAGAAGCAAGAAACCATATTCTACTACAGCATTACACCATATGTGACTACAAGAACCATTTCTTGTGTGGATTATAAAAACCCGTTTCTATTGTATTTAACATGTGGTAAGTGGTATGTGTGGGGTATGGGGGTCTGCCCACTGACAAAAAGACCCTATTAAGGAAGAAAATAACATAATCATTTCTTTATGTGTATAGATCTGTGTTGTCTAATAGTATAGCTACTAGCCACATGTAACTGTGTAAAATTTAATTAATTACAATGAAATTAAAAATTCAGTCCCATGGTTACACTAGCCACATTTCAAGGGCTCAAGTGGTCGTATATGGATAGTAGCTTCCATATTGGATATTACAGAACAGAATATTCCCTTCAGTGAAGAAAATTCTATTGGACAGCACAATGTAGATGATCCATTCTGTTTTATCAGAATTTCAGAATCATGGACACCTCAGTGATATATCAAAATCTGTTTTAAGTAACCTGCACATCTTCAAAAGATTATCTTGAAACTAGGATATTGAACATGAACCTTACTTTACTAATTACATCTTATCCTTAACAAAAGGAAAGAAGTATATGTTTTTAAATCTTTAGCTGCCAAATTCACTGGACCTGGAGAAAAAAAAATACAAAGGTTCCAAATTATATGAAAAACCTCAGTGTTTACTATAAAAAGGGATTGTTGACATAGTTTCCCATTCTTTAGGTTTTGTAAGAATTTCTTAAGTTTGCAAAATGACAATATTTTAAGCTATAAATTCATGTAGCTGCTTCTGTGTCTTTAATAGATGGATAGCATTGGTTCTCAGCCAGGGGTGATTTTACCTCACAGAGGACATGTGGCGATGTCTGGAGACATTTGTGGATGTCCACAACGGAGTGGAGGTGCTACCAGCATCTAGTGGGTAGAGGCCAGGGATGCTGCTAATCGTCCACAAGGCATAGGACAACCCCACAGCAAAGAACTGTCAGGCCCCAAAATGTCATCAGCAGTGAGGTTGAGAAACCCTGATTAATAACTTCAATACATTTTGATCATATTTTTGGGAAGTGAGAATTCCCTACCAGAAATTTGCTAAAATATGGCCAGTGATGATAATCAAACTTGTATAGCCTTTATTATGCATCAAATTCTTTTCTAAGAGCTTTACATGTATTAACTCACTTAATCCTTGCAAAAACCCTTTCCATTATTATCAACTCTTTCTACAGCTAAGGCAATGTAGGCACCGAGAGGTTACATAACCTGCTGCTATGGACTGAATTGTGTCTTCCCAAAATTCAGATGTCGAAGTCCTAACCCCCAATGTGATGATATTTTGAGGCAGTTGGTGGCTTTATAAGAAGAGGATGAGAGGGATATCTCTCTTTTCATGAACATACCCAAGAAAACTATGTAGGGACACAATGAGAAGGCAGCTAGCTACCTGCCACCCCAGGAGAGAGCACTCCCCAGCCATCAGCCCTGCTGGCACCTTGATGTTAGACTTGCCAGCCTCCCAAATTGTGAGAAAATAAATTTCTGTTGTTTCAGCCACAAAACCCAGCCCATGACATTTTGTTTGGCATCCCGAGCTGACTAACAACCTGCCTAAGATGACACTGGCGGAAGGAAAATGGTCCGAATGCAGGCAGTCTGGCTCTGGAATCAACATTCTTCACCACTTGCTTAACCCTGTCTCAGTAGAATACCTTCTCTAAATGTATTTTCCTCCAAAATTGCTTTTTTAAAGTTTGTTCACATATTTCAGTTTTTAGTTCTGTAGAGCTACAAACAAACTTCATTTATAGAGAGATTTTAGAGCCGTATATTCTGTTTTCAACTATTGGCCCAACCATTTTGTGGTGTTGTATACAATTTTATTGTTTTAGTACAGTGGTTCCCCAACTTTTTTGGCACCAGGGACAGATTTCATGGAAGACAATTTTTCCATGGTGGGATGGAAGATGGTTTTGGGATGAAACTATTCCACCTCAGATCCTCAGGCATTAGTTAGATTCTCATAAAGAGCACCCAACCTAGATCCCTCACATGCACAGTTCACAATAGGGTTGGTGCTCCTATGATAATCTAATGCTGCCGCTGACCCGACAGGAGGCGGAACTCAGGCAGTACTGCTCGCTGGCTGCTCCCCACCTGCTGTGCAGCCTAGTTCCTAACAGGCCGGGGACTCGTACTGGTCCATGGCCCAGGCATTGGGGACCCCTGTTTTATTATACTGCTGTGATTTCTGATCTAAATGCAAATGTTCGTATGCTAAAAAGGGAATTTATGTTTGTTTTAAAACACTAAGAGCATATGAAGTTATCATTGGTAAAAAATAGCATATTAAAATAATTGGTACAGTTTTCATAAATGCTAAAACAATATTGGAGCAGGTTATTACTAACATTTATTAATAGTTTCAAATTTGGTTCCAAGAGCAGATAATGGGGTGAAAGTGTTAAGCCCTTCTGCTCATGCAGAAGTATAATGAGGTCTTAATACTGGGGGTTCCTTGAAAAATCAATTATGTCTTTGATAAAATCAGGTTTAATAAAGAGATAATGGTGCATAATATAAGCAGTTAATTTTGTGTTTGGTATGGTATCTTCTTTCAAACACTAGTGAATCAGCTGGCAATACACTTGGCAACAAACACCAGAAAACCTCTGCTGCTTAAACAGATAGGGGTGTTATTGTCTCACACAGTAAGAAGTCCAGGGGTAGGAAGTCCAGGGCTGGTACAGCAGATCAGTAGTGCCATCGGAAACCAGGCTTTCTGCTGTCTGCTCTTGACCATGTCAGAGTGATGGCTTATTCTCCTGCCCTGTCTTTCATGTTCCCAAGATGAATGCTGTACTTTCAGACAGGCCTCATATTTATGTTCTTGAGAAAAATGATTTTTTTTTTTTTTAGCGAGACATTGACTTGTACTCGGTAAAGGGCTCCTCTCACCAGTGTCTTTTGTTTTTTGTTTTTTGTTTTTTGTTTTTTTTTTTTGAGACAGGGTCTCATTTTGTCACCCAGGCAGGAGTGCAGTGGTGCGATCCCTGCTCACTGCAACCTCCACCTCTACCTCCTGGGTTCAAGTGATTCTTGTGCCTCAGCCTCCTGAGTAATTGGGATTACAGGCGCATGCCTCCCCAGTGTCTTTAGTCTGTAGCTCACTGGCCAGAATTACGTCACATGGGAAAAATCAGAGATGAAGCTTTTGGTTTTCCAGCTTTCACAGTAAAGGAAGAAAAGGAAAAGAGTAATTGGGAATGGATGTTGAATGACTCAACCTATATTATCAGCCACAATTGATATTAACAATTAACAATTCCTGATACTTGGGTAGTTGCTGCTGCATATACTTGCTTTTCAGAGCCTCTTAGAATTGGAATCTTAGAGATTATTTTATCTCTGATATGACATCTTTGTGTTTATATTTTTGAATATGCCAACTTGTAAAGCAAAGTGTTTTTTTGATGGGCTTTTTAATGGACACATGTCCATTATGACACAAATTTGGACATCCTTAAATAAAATTATACATCTCAAAATATACATATGGAAAAAATCTGATGTTACATAAGCTGTAACACCACTTTCAGGTATTTTCCAAACTTGAATTTTATGCTGAGGTTCTAGAGAGTACCTGTTCTCTGTATTTTGAAACTCTGAATTGAAATAGCATGTGGAGGCTTTTACAAATAAAATGGTTGCTTCTATATTTGTCCTGTCAAATTTAAACTGTTTGGAAAGCTCTAAATTCAATGTTCTTAGCCAGGTGTGGTGGCTTACACCTACAATCCTAGCTACTCAGGAGGCTCTGGTGCAAGGATCACTTGAGGCCAGGAGTTTGAGACAAGCCTGGGCAACACAGGGAGACCTTGTCCCCATCTCTAAAAATGAATTAATGAACGAATGAATAAATCTAATGCTCTTACCCAGCAATTTTATTTCTACCACTGCTGCCTCAATGTCTCTACAACATTTAGCTTCTCTATTAAAGAATGTAGTCAGTCAACAGAATACTGCCTGAGAGGGTCATATCCTCAATAAGATTTATTAAAGAGCTGGATATTGGGCAAAAAAATTGAAAAGATGTTTCACAGAAGAAGAAGTCTAAATAGGTAGTTGGCACATGAAAATGTGCCCATTATGCCTCATCAGAAAATCAAATTAAAATCACAATGAAACACCACTATATACCAACCTAGAATAGCTCAAATTAAGAAGACTGATAACACTAAGTCTTGGTGAAGATGTAGAGGAATCAGAACTCTTTCATTCATTGCTGGCAGGAATGAAATATGGAATAGCTGCTTTGGAAAACAGGCAGTTATTTTTTAAAGTTAAATATATACTTACCCTATGATCTCTTCTATGCTATCATCTATTCTTAGGTATTTGCTCAAGAAAAAAGAAAATATACATCCACAAAAAGACTTACAAAACAATCTTCAAAGCTGCTTTTTAAAATCTTCATATTTATAATAATAGCCCCAACCTGGAAACAACCCAAATGTTCATCAACAGAATAATGATATATTCATAGAATGGAACACTACTCAGCAGTTTAAAAAAAAAAAAAAAAAAGGTGGCAAGCACAGTGGCTGACACCTGCAATCCCAAGCTCTTTGGGAGGCTGAGGTGGGCAGATCACTTGAGGTCAGGAGTTCAAGACCAGCCTGGTTAACATGATAAAACCTCGTCTGTACCAAAAATACAAAAATTAGCCAGGTGTGGTGGTGCATGCCTGTGATCCCAGCTACTCAGGAGGCTGAAGCAAGAGAATTGCTTGAACCCAGGAGGTGGAGGTTGCAGTGAGCCGAGATCATGCTACTGCACTCCAGCCTGGGTGATAGAGTAAGACTCCATCTCAAAAAGAAAACAAAAAGGCGGGGGGCAGTGGGAACAACTGATGCAGACAACAGCATGGCTGAATCTTTATAATCTTTAGATTATGTTGAGCCAAAGAATCCAGGCACAAAAGACTACTTAACTATATGATTCTGCTCTCATGAAGTTTGAGAACAAGTAAAATTAATATATAGGAATCGAAATCAGAATGACTGCCTCTCAGCGAGGGGTATTGACTAGAAAAGGGTGTGGAAAAGCTTTCAGCAGTGAGGGAAATGATCCCTCTCTTGATTTGAGTAATGATTACATGAATGTATACATTTTCAAAACTCGTTAAACTGCACATGGAGGATGTACACATTTTACTCTATGTAAAACTAACCTGAATTTTTTTTTAAAAAGAGATGGCTACTATTATTTAAGACCATAACCAACACCCTTTTACATTTGCTACTAAATGGAAAATATAAGAAAATGCATTAATGGTGCTCCATTTGTCTTATTGTTCAACTCTTCAAGAAATCATTCAAATCAAAATAATTGTGTTCTGGTCCCCTGTGGAGGTAACCTGAGAAAGCTCCTTGGAGTTCATTAGAAGGGCCACACTTTCAAGAAGTTTCTCAAAACGCAGAAGAAATAAGTAATGGAAGAAGTGATTTTTTTTTTAAGGGAAAATGTTTTATTAATTCCATCTCTCTTCTAGAATATTTTTCAGGGTTTTAAATGTACAAAATCTTAGAGCTGCCCCCAGTTAAAATATGAAAATTTTAGTGTAGCCTGAAATTCCTCACTGAACTCTGAACTCTCACTTTTCTGACAGCACACTTAGATCTTCTTAAGGATAAAAAAATATGGGCTTGGATTCTTCCCATACCTCATGCTTCAAATAGCCTTTGATGACCCTGAGGCCGTAGTGCCGTGTTTCTGTCAAACAACAGCCCAGAACTGAAGTTTTGTGAGTGCATAAGTCACTCTAATAAAGCATAGGGGCTCTGGAGTCCTCCCAACTTCACCATTCCCTGCTGTTAGGTCCTTAAGGTGAATGCAAAGTGAAAGGAGCAACTTTCAAAGTTCTTGCTGTAGTCTCCACCCTTAGCTCTCAAACTAACCCAGCAAAGTCCAGGGGGCCTCAGATCAGCCCAACCCTCTGCCAGCTCCGCCTTCACAGATTAGGGGCCGGGGACTCAGTGCTGTGCCTAAGACCTCCTTCAACTCAGCAGTAGCCCAGTGGAAGCTGCAGGATCCCAGATCCAGATCCACTGTGCATGGCAAGGCCAGCACCCCTCCCTGCCTCCAACACTGTCCACCACCATCTGCTTTGAGTTCAGCAACCTCATCTGCCCTTTATCCTAGTTAGGTACGTTTTCCAGCTCACCTCACATTCTCCTAACTCTAATTCCAAGTAGTTCTTTACATTCCCTTTTATTCTTCCAACTCCCACCCCTTCCTGACTTCTGAAACTGGTCCTCTGTGCCCTCCAATATTTACACCAACAAAATTTCCTCCATTCTCTTCCTTTCCCTACAAATTCCCTGCATTTTGTTTTCCCTGAAACCTGGTTCTTCTCCGAGGACACTGTTTCTTTTGCAACACTTCTGCTCTCCTCGTCCAACTGGACCTGGCAACATGCAAGACGTCTTCATTTCTCTTCATTGCTGCTCTCTCTCCTTCCCTAAAAACACCCAGCTTTGAATCTCATGTCACTGGACTCCAGCAGTCACTGTGTCTTCTTGCAGCCCCACAAATCACTCCCTGAGTTGCTAGCTCTTAGCTCTCCATCACTACTCTTGATAATTCTTGGTGATTTCAATACCCACACGGCTGATGCTTCTCATACCCTGGCCTCTCCATCCCCTGATCTCTTCTCCTCCATCCCTGCCTTGACTCACGCCAGTGGTCACACCCTTAAGCAAGACTCCTCAAGGGTAGCTTGCACTAGCTGCCTCCAATTCATTGATTCTCTGTTGAACTGACTCTCATAAGGTTTTCATCCCACCACTTCCCAGAAACTGCTCTTGTCAAGCATCCTAGTGACCTCCAAGTTATTACATTCACTGACTAATTCTCAGTCCTTATCCCACTGACCTCTCAGCAGCATTTGCCATAGTTGATCACTGTTTCCTCCTTGCCACTCTTTCTTCCCTTGACATCCAGGATCCACATTCTGTCTCTCCTAATACCCCACTGCCCTCACCTCCTCAAACTCTAGGGCTTGGTCCTTAGACTTCTCTGCCCTCACCCCAGAGTGATCACACCCAGTCCTGTGGCTCCAACGGCCATTTATATCTGGGGTAACTCCCAATGAGTATCTCCAGCCCAGGCCTCTCCCATGGTTCCAGACCCATAGATGCTGTAGACTACTCAAGATTTCCATTTGGCTGTCTCCCTGGCAGGTCAAATTTAACAGGTACAAGACCGAGCTCTTGATCTTCCCCACACCCTGCTCCTCCAGAGGATTTCCCACCCGGTTTACGAGAAATTCATCCTTCCAGTTACTCAGGCCTAAAACCTTGGAATCACCCTTGCTCCTTTTCTTTCTGTCACATCCACAATCCATCCATAAGCAAACTATCTTCCCCCTCCCCTGATTTCTCACCGGGGTTATTGCAGTAGCCTCCAGACTGGTTTTTCTGTTTTAACCCTTGCCCCCCTCTGTCTGTGATCCTGTTAAAATGTCCATCTGATTGTTGAAAACTTCCAGTGACTTTCCATCACACTCAGAAGGAAAACCTAAGTTCTTGCAGTGATCAGTACTGCCTCACTGGACTGCTCTGTTTCCTCTCTGAGGACATTTCCTGCTGCGGGCCCCTCACTCTGGGCCACCCACGCTGGCCTTCTTGCTGTTACTCAAGCTCAGCAGGCTCTGAGCCAGCTGTTCCTTCTCCCTGAAGTGCTCTACCCTCAGGTAGTCACCTGGTTCACGCCCTTACCTTCAGGAGGTCTTGACTCTCATCATTTTCTCAATGCAGTCTTGCCTGACTACCCTATTTAAAAGCGAAGCCTTCTCCCCGGTGTATCTCAGCACCTCCCTTCTTCCCCGCTTGATTTTTCTTCACAGCACTTACCACCATCTGTCGTGGGTTGGAAAACATGGCCACAGTATTTTGCAGCTACTCCTATCAATCTGGGCTAGGCTTGTGACCAGTAGAATGTGGCAGAAGTAATGGTGTATCAGCTCCAGAGCCTAGAACTGAAGAGATCTTGCAGCTTCTGCCTTCACCCTTTTGGAAAACTGCCCTGAGGCCATCATGCTTTGAGGAAGCCCAGGAGGAAAGACTGCAGAGAGGCTCAACCACCCCAGCTCTCCCAGCTGAGCTCAGCCACCCACCGATCCCTCAGCTGAATGCAACCATTAAGAGTGAACCCAGGTGAGACCAGCAAAGAGCTGCCCAATGAAAGCAAATCTGTATATTTATGGGATAAATGCACAGAATGAATAGACAAATGAAAGGCCAGAGCTTTCCGTGGATTTTAGTTAATATAACTTAGTACTCAGTCCTACTTTATGAATTCTCTTTTATACATCAAAGTCATTACCTGCAATGTGCTATCAGGTATGAGGTGTTTAAGTGTCACCAGCTGAATCTGGTGTTGCATTTTCTTTACCATAGCATATGTCAAGGGTGAGGCCCACACTGTATATTGGAAATAAGACTTTCATCTTATTTGCTATTACCCAATGACTCTAATGTTACTATTGTTTATCAAAGTTGGGGTGTTTAAATATTTTAAAGTATTCTTTAACATAACTCCCTCTACCCCACCAGTGGACATTTAGCTGGGGTCTCTATGTTTAACTTAATTTTTTCTTGTAATTTCCTTATTCTCTCCACTCTCAATTACTTTTATTCTCCACTGAATGTAAAAAAAAAAAAAAAAAAAAAAAAAAAAAAAATCTCTTTAGAGCAGACTCACCGAAATTTCTAGTGAATACTTAGTACTTCTTCATTCCAGAATACAAAGTCTTTTATGCTCTACTAAAAATAACTTTGACTTTTATCCCCTTGTTTCATTCATCATTATAACCACAACACTTTTTTTCAAATAATTCCCACATTTTCTCCACATATCAAATCTATGTTTTGTGGAATTTCTTTTGCTTTTCGTTTGCTAACATTGTATTGTTTGGTCTTCTCTAATAATCTGTGTCCTCTAATAAAATCTCTTCGTTTCCGGAGAGTTGTTTAGTGGATTTTAAAAATCTCATTGTGTGAACATGTACAGTTCATCTGTATATCTGCCATAACTCATTTCCAAATGGAATCTCTATCAGGAAGTATTTTCTATTTCCTTCAGATATACCAATTACTTCATTTTCTCTCTTAGCTACTGTGACTCCTTGTTTAAGAAGAATATCCTCTGTTATGAGTACACAGTCATTATTAAAACAATTAAAGTCTTGTTTAGAGAGGAAAATGTTTATGTTATGCCAGATTATAGATCCTAAGATTCAATATTTATGAACTTAATGTATTATAGAAAGGAGGAGTTTTAAGCAAGCATATAGATTCTTTCACCCCTATTAAAGCATATGCAACTTCTATCTTAAGTAGCCTCAAAAGCAAAATTTTTCACCATCTATTCTTGGTGTGACATGTAAGGAAGGTCAGGCTTCCTGCTGATAAGATTTCTCCTTCAGATGCACAATGATTGTTTCATTATCAGTTGGAACAGAGCTGAACTGAATGCTTAGTTTTATACTATGATACCATCCAAGCCTTATAACTAAAAATCTGTTGGTTTTGTTTTTTGGTTTTTGGTTTTTTTTTTTTTTTTTTTTTGAGACCGGGTCTCCTTCACACTGTCACCCAGGCTGGAGTGCAGTGGCATGATCTCAGCTCACTCCAGCCTCCACCCCCCCAGCTTAAGCAGTCCTTCTACCTCAGCCTCCTGATTAGCTGGGGCTATACGCATGTGCCACCATGCCCAGATATTTTTTGTATTTTTAATAGAGACGGGGTTTTGCCATGCTGCCCAGACTAGTCTCAAACTCCTGAACTCAAGCGATCAATCCACCTTGGCCTCCCAAAGTACTGGGATTACAGGCGTGAGCCACCACACCCGGCAGAAAAATCTGCTATTTTAAAGGGAAACAGAGGAGAAGAATCATTTGTGAATAGCATCTCAGCTTTCTCCTTTGTGTGTCACACTAGATTCTTTTACCCCCAAGCTTCTCTATGCCACAGGGACAATGCTGAGTGAAAAGTGCCCTGGAATGGACTATGAGACGCTAAGTTCCTAGTCTAAAGCCAGCATTTAAGTTTTTTCATGTACAGGAAGAGCTTAGACTAGGTACACACTATGATAATATGCATTGTATTTAACTCTGTGATTACTGGATAATTGGAGTTAATAGGAAAGTGAGTGGTTTTCAACTGACATTTCCTGAAAGCTGGAAAATGAATTGTTCCCTCCTCTATGTTCCCCTTGGATTTGGTGCCTACCAGTGGAGCAGCCTCTAACTACACTGTGTCATGGTTATCATGGTAAATGGGGCCACCACACATAGACCCCTTGCGACAGACCCACCCTCCTGTGCTGTCTGGAGAGCTGTCCTTCATCCTAAGGCCAACCCTTCCCCTGTGCTTTGAACATGCCTCCTCTGTCTCCTCAGGAAACTTAGGTGTTTTTCTCTTATATTTTAACATTGCCCTCTAACCTGGATCCTTCCTGTCAGCCCTTGTTTTTTTTTTTTGTTTTTTTGTTTTGTTTGTTTGTTTGTTTGTTTGAGATGGAGTCTCGCTCTGTTCCCCAGGCTAGAGTGCAGTGGTGCAATCTCAGCTCGCTGCAAACTCCACCTCAGCATCCGCCTCCCAGGTTCCAGTGATTCTCCTGCCTCAGCCTCCCAGGTAGCTGGGATTACAGGCATCCGCCACCATGCCTGGCTAATTTTTTTGTATTTTTAGTAGAGATAGGGTTTCACCATGTTGGCCGGGCTGGTCTCGAACTCCTGACCTCAGGTGATCTGCCTGCCTTGGCCTCCCAAAGTGCTAGGATTACAGGCGTGAGCCACCGTGCCTGTCCCTTGTCAGCTTTTAACATGCACAAGACACTACCGGCCGGGCGCTGTGGCTCACGCCTGTAATCCCAACACTTTGGGAGGCCGAGGTGGGAGGATCATGAGGTCAGGAGATCAAGACCATCCTGGTCAACACGGTGAAACCCCGTCTCTACTAAAAATACAAAAATTAGCCGGGCGCGGTGGCGGGCGCCTGTAGTCCCAGCTACTCCGGAGGCTGAGGCAGGAGAATGGCGTGAACCCGGGAGGCGGAGCTTGCAGTGAGCCGAGATTGCGCCACTGCACTCCAGCCCGGGAGACAGAGCGAGACTCCGTCTCAGAAAAAAAAAAAAAAAAAAAAAGACACTACCGTTAATTTTTTTTCCTTTCTCTCGCAACCCCTGCAGCTCCCCATCATATGTCTCTCCCTCTTCACGGCCAAAGTTCTGTGGCTGCAACCTCCACTTCTCCATCTTCCTTCCCTCCTCAACCCTCTCCAGTCAGGCTGAGAGTCCTACTCCAAGCGCCAGGGGTTTCCATCCATCCTGCTTTCTTTCTCCTCATCATCTCAGCCTCTCAGCAGCGTTTGATGCAGTTGGCCACTCTCTCCTTGGCTTTTGTGGCACCACACTTTCCTGCTTCTCCCCAGTTTCCCTTCTCATTCCTTCTCAGTCTCCCTTACAGGCTCATCCTCTTATCCCTGAATGATAAACGTTAAAGAACCTCAAGGCTCAGTCCTTGTCCCTCTTTCAGTCTCACTCCCTTCTCTCTCCCCAGGTGGGTTCTTCAATGCCTACATCAATTATCACCTACCCTCCTATGGCTCCCAAACATGCCTCTCACTCCAGACCTCTCCTCTGAACTTCAGACCCTTCTATCCCACTGCCCACCTAACATCACCACTGGAACATCTCCCAGGCACCCCAAATTCTGCATGTTCCAAACTGAACACCTTCTTCCAGGTTTTCCCTGTCTTGGTGAATGACATAACCATCCTCTAGCTCTCCTAAGCCTGGATTCACCCCTCCATCTCCTTCTACCTCACCCTCTGTAATCATCAACTTCTGACCATTTTGCCTTCTGAATAGCTTAAGATTCCTTCTGCTTCGTTCCATCTTGACAGCCAGCATCATGACTCACCTGGACTTCCTGCACCCACTCTATTCATTAAGCAGCAGCCAGTGGTATCTTTGAAACACAAATATATCCACATCGTATGGCTAAACACTCCAGTGGTCTCCCATTGTTCCTAAGAGAGAGGTCAAATCCTTAAAAGGATGGCTTAACTGATAATGGTGCAGGAGTTGGTCATCATCCTGTTTGTTCTCACTTTCTCTGACTTTGGCCTTCTCTGATCTGTATCTCCAGGGGCTCACCCCATGCAAGCTCTGCAAGTGACATTTCCCAGCCTCCCTTGCCCTCTGGCTTCTAGCCAGGCTCTGCCAATGAGGAAAGACACCAGGGCATCTCTCCCCATCTCACTCAGCCTCATGTGTGACCTCTGGGAGTGGCTGCATCTCCTATCTTTCAGCTCCCACGTGACAGCCTTTCCTGCGGTCCCAGGTCCTACCAGACAGCCCCTGTATTACTTTCCTGTGGCTGCCATAATGAATTATCACAAAGTATTTTTGAAAAACCAACAAGGTTCTGTTTGTTTGTTTGTTTGTTTGTTTGTTTTGAGACAGAGCTTTGCCCTGTCGCCCAGGCTGGAGTGCAATGGCGCAATCTCGGCTCACTGCAACCTCTGCCTCCTGGGTTCAAGTGATTCTCCTGCCTCAGTCTCCCGAGTAGCTGGGATTACAACTGCCTGCTACCATGCCCAGCTAATTTTTGTATTTTTAGTAAAGACGGGGTTTCACCACGTTGGCCAGGCTGATCTCAAGTAATCTGCCTGCCTCGACCTCCCAAAGTGCTGGAATTACAGTGTGATTAAAGCCTGTCCTAGAGGTAGGTATCAGATCCAACGGGCACATAGAGGAGGGAACAATTCATTTTCCAGCTTTCAGGAAATGTCAGTTGAAAACCACTCACTTTCCTATCAACTCCAATTATCCAGTAATCACAGAGTTTATAAAATGTGTGTTACCTTAGTGTTTACCTAATCTAAACTATTACTGTACATGAAGAAAACAGACCAGAAAAAAACATGTGCTAGATTTCAACTAGGAGCCACTTAGTGAGCCACTACACCCGGCCAACAAGGTAGTTTTGATTACTTCAAATTATTAAAAGTCTGGCCAGTTGCTGCTGGGAGGGTAAAGACCCTTTTGCTGTACTTTCCAGTAGAGGGCTTTTACTGAAAGAAAAAAGCAAAACAAAAACAAAAACAAACCTTTGCTGTGGAAGGATTCAAATCAGACGTTGTCAAAAGAAGACATACAAATGGCCAACAAGCATAGAAAAAATACTCATCACCACTAATGATCAGAGAAACGCCGATTACACAATGATACCACCTCACACCAGTCAGAATGGGTGCTGCTAAAAAGTCAAAAAACAAATGTTGGTGAGGATGTGGAGAAAGGGAATGCTTATACAATTTGGGGGATAATGTAAATTAGTACAAACTATATGGGAAACAGTATGGAGACCAGGCATGGTGGCTCACACCTGTAATCACAGCACTTTGGGAGGCTGAGGTGAGAGGATCACTTGAGACCAAAGGGGTCGAGGCTGGCTGCAGTAAACCATGATCACACCACCGCACTCCAGCCTGGGTGACTGAGTGAGACCCAATCTCAAAAAAAAAAAAAAAAAAGTAAAAACCAATCTGGAGAACTGCCATTTGGTCCAGCAATCCCACTACTGGGTATCTCCTCAAAGGGAAATAAATCATTATATTAAAAAGATAACTGCACACATATGTTTATCACAGAACTATTCACAATAGCAAAGACATGGAATCAACCTAAGTATTCACCAATGGGTGACTGGGTAAAGAAAATGTGAGTGTGTGTGTATGTGTGTGTGCATGCATGTGTATGTGTATACATCCGTACATGGAATACTACTCAGCCATAAAAAAGAATGGAATCATGTCTTTTACATCAATGTGGATGGAACTGGAAGCCATTATTATGTAAGTGAAACAACTCAGAAAGAGAAAGTCAAATACAGCATGTACTCTCTCAATAATCAGTAACTAAATAACATGTACATATGTACATAGAGAGTAGAATAATAAACACTGAAGTCTAGGAAGGATGGGAGGGTAGGAAGGTGGGAGTAGGGGTAAGGGATAAGAAATTACTTAATGTGTATAATGTACATTATTCAAGTGATGGCTACACTAAACGCATAGACTTCATCATTATGTAATATAGCCATATAACAAAACTGTGCTTGTACCCCCTAAATCTTTTTTTTTTTTTTTTTCGAGACTGAGTGTTGTTTTGTCACCCAGGCTGGAGTATAGTGGTGCGATCTAGGCTCACTGCCACCTCTGCCTCCTGGGTTCAAGCAGTTCTTCTGCCTCAGCCTCCCAAGTAGCTGGGATTACAGGCACCCGCCACCATGCCCAGCTAATTTTTGTATTTTTAGTAGACCCGGAGTTTCACCATGTTGGTCAGGCTGGTCTCAAACTCCTGACCTCAGGTGATCCACCCATCTCGGCCTCCCAAAGTACTGGGATTATAGGCATGAGCCACTGCACCCAGCCCCTAAATCTATTTTTAAACAACAACAACAACAAAAGTTGTTAAACTATTAACAACTTGAAGCTAAAGAACAACCTGGGTTCTTTGGGTATTTTGTTTTATTTTATTTAATTAATAAATTAATTTTTCCCAAGTGCCCAGGCTAGAGTACAGCTCACTGCAACTTCCGCCTCCCAGGTTCAAGCAACTCTCCTGCCTCAGCCTCCCAAGTATCTGGGATTACAGTCATATGCCACCATATGCAGCTAATTTTTGTATTTTTAGTAGAGATGAGGTTTCACCATGTTGGCCAGGCTGGTTTCAAACTCCTGACCTCGTGATCCGCCCATCTCAGCCTCCCAAAGTGCTGGGATTACAGGCATGAGCCGTTGTGTCTAGCCTTTTTGGGTATTTTAATGCTAACATATTAGTCTGCTTCAGAACTTACACTGCTCAAAATAGCTTCTCTGTGTTTCTAAGACCATATAGCACTGCCCTATATTACTTTCTAATTCTTGATCTTCAAATAGATATGCTATTGGACCATGCAGAGAATTGTGCATTTTAAAGGATGGTCAGTTTCTTATTAGAAACTTAGCTTTACTATTTTCCGTAAACAGTTAATCTTAGGATGTATTTTCAGAGAGAAAATTTTAAAATTAAGAACATGTACAGCATTAATAATGCTTTAAATGATGCAAAGGGTAATGAAAGGCCTGGGCAAGAGCACTTTTTTCTTTTCCCTAGGTTACAAAATGGGTCCCAAAAATACTAAAATATTTAAATTGCTTTCTACTATCATAAAAGTTATGATTTTTCATTCAAAATGAAACATCCCTTAATCTAAAATAAAAGTTGAGGTCAGGTGCAGTGGCTCATACCTGTAGTCCCAGCACTTTGGGAGGATGAGGCGGGCAGATCACTTGAGGTCTGGAGTTCAAGACCAGCCTAGCCAATGAGGTGAGACCCTATCTCTACTAAAAATACAAAAATTATCTGGGCGTGTTGGCATATGGCTGTAATCCCAGCTACCTGGGAGGCTGAGGTACGAGAATTGCTTGAACCTGGGAGGCAGAGGTTGCAGTGAGCCGAGATCATATCACTGAACTCCAGCCTGGCCAACAGAGCGAGACTTTGTCTCAAAAAAAAAAAAAAAAAAAAAAGAAAACAAATTGAAAAAATAAAATAAAAATAAAGAAATATATCCTCTTTTAATATGACAGAGGTTAGTCTTCTTTTTGTGGTGGAATATAGTAAATTGTTGAGTTACAATAGTGTGTTAGAAATCTTGCATGATGTTTAACAAATCTGACCTCCCTGTCTTCTAGCTGCAGGGGGCATCACAGCTTTCCAAGGTCCCGTGCAAATACTGAATTGGCTGCGCTATACTAGTTGTGCATGGGACACAGGAACCCATCTTCTTCTATATCCCTTAGGCCTTTCTCCTCTCCAATCTGCATATTAGAAAAGCAGAATTTTGGACTAAATTTTGATGATTGATCGTCGTGATTTATTATTATTATTTATTATTATTTATTTATTTATTTTTGAGACGGAGTCTTGCTTTGTCGCCCAGGCTGGAGTGCAGTGGTGTGATCTCAGCTCACTGCAAGCTTTGCCTACCGGGTTCACGCCATTCTCCTGCCTCAGCCTCCTGAGTAGCTGGGACTATAGGCACCCGCCACCACGCCCAGCTAATTTTTTTTGTATTTTTAGTAGAGACGGGGTTTCACCGTGTTAGCCAGGTCTCGATCTCCTGACCTCGTGATCCACCCACCTTGGCCTCCCAAAGTACTGGGATTACAGGAGTGAGCCACCACGCCCGGTGTGATGGTCGTGGTTTAAAAGCTAATACTTTTGATCACTTCTTTGTGCCAGGCATTTGGCATTTAATTCTCTCAAAGCTTACCCAAGAATCAACATCTATTACCTGTTTTATAAATAATGAAACTAAGGCTCAGAGAAGTTAAGTAACTTGCTAAAAGTCACACAGCTAGGACTTGCTAAAGCCAGGATTCAGATTTCCCAAGCAGTGCTGGACTTAGTGCTCGTAACTATTGGGCCACATCTCCAACCCCAGGTTTCTGGTACGTTTCCCCACTTGGTGCAAGGGATGCTGACTGTGCCCAGCACTTTTGACAAAGTGCGTGCTCTGCTTCTAATATAAGAATTCAATGCTGTTCTTTAGTTGAACCTATAACTACTGTTTCATTAAGTTGGGAAAAGCTCTGGATCCTATTGGTAGCAATCACAGAAAGTGTTCCAGCCGGGCATGGTAGCTCATGCCTGTAATCTCAGCAGTTTCAGAAGCCGAGGTAGGTGAATTACGTAAGGCCAGGAGTTTGAGACCAGCCTGGGCAATATGTCTCCACTAAAAATACAAAAATTAGCCAGGTGTGGTGGTGCATGCCTGTAGTCCCAGCAAATCGGGAGGCTGAGGTGGGAGGATCCCTTGAGCCCAGGAGGTCGAGGCTGCAGTGAGCTGAGATTGAGCCACTGCACACTAGCCTGGGCAACAGAGTGAGACCCTGTCTCAAAACAGAAAAAAAAAAAAAGGAAAAGAAAATGTTTCATTTTAAATAGACCTTCAAGGAGTTCATAGCATACATATTCACCAGTGAAAGCATGTTTTTCCCCAGTGATAAGCTTAAATATCTCTGTGATATCAATGCTACCATTTTCTCAAGGTTCTACCCTCCTAGGCTGCCACTACATTCCTAAGAACCACGGGAAAAGGCATTTGTTCCTCCGAAGAAATTCTCAGACCAATTTTTCACTACTGAACAACGTGGACCGGGGTAACATAAAGAACAGAAAAGTACCAACATCTCCCGTGTGGGTTTCAAAGCAGGCAGCATGGTTCAGAGCAGTGGGCACCAGTGCAGATCGCCCAACTCCACGGCAGAGGTGATAGTTTCCAGCGCAGCGGTGCAAAGCCAAAGGGCACCCACGAGTTCATTACATAATTCCTGGTAGCATGAGGCCAAGTGTGTATCTGCTCTAGGGGAACAGTCGGAGGTTCTGACAGGCAGAGCAAGGCGGTCATGACTATGTTTTCACAAAGTGTATGCTAGCGGTTGTTTGTTTAGAAAAAGACTGACCAGCTTTTTTTCCCCTCCTTCTCCCTCTTTCTTTTTTTCCCCTTGTAAACACTCTGGCATAATACTGAATGACTTTGTTTTTAAGCTGCCTTAGCCTTGCTTTGTGAAGAAAAAGCCTGAGTATCCTTTCCCTGTGGGACACAGGTTGTTATTTTTGGAGCAGAGGTTCTTAGCCTGATCTCTGTCTAGATCAATTTCTGTCTCGATGAGGCCGAGGTCTGTGACAGCTCCGAGCATCCTCCGTTGAGGGAAGCTTCCTCGCTTGGTGGGGTGCATGGGCAAAGATGTCAAGGGGCCACGTCTGAAACTTCACTGCTCTTGGTCTCCTCGCAAAGGCTCCTCAGCATTCAGAGTCTGCTCGTTAGATTGTGCCCTTGGAACAGTCGCGACCGCATGCCGGGAGTGACGTGCTTTCTGTCTTTGGGATCATGGAAAATTCTTGTCTCATTCAGAGCCCAGACACTCCAGGCCAACTCCCTTCATTTCAGGAATATGGCTTTTTCTGCTTATACTGCTTCATGGTATGTTTTGGGTGGAGATGGCCCCCTCTTTTAACCCAAGGTACTCCAGGTCACAGACTCCTCAGAGCTAAGAAGGCTGGAGGATTTTTGCAAGCTATTCAGGGTGCATCTGCACTGGCCAACACTGGAGTCCTTAGGGCCTCTGGGAACACATCTCGGGACTCAAAGCTCAAAACATCCCCTCCAACCTGCTCTTCGTGTCAGGCTGCTAGACCCTGGGAGGAAACTGCTCCTCTGCCTGACCTGCTGTTCCTAGGAGTTTACAAAGCTTGAGCCTGGTAGGAAACAAGTAAAATTAGAAACAGATTAAACTACTGCATCAGCAACAAATTAGATGACAACAGTATGATCACTTCCTTGGAACATGGTTCTAGCTAGATATTCAGGGTACAGGGCTATGTGGAGAAAGACGCTAAGATGAAGGGGCCAGTGGGGGAGGTGGCCCCAGCAGGTGTCCCAGCGGCTTTCGCCTTGGCAGGTGGGAGCATGACCTGTCATGTGCAGTTCCCGGCGGGCTATACATAGCCAGTCAAAGCTTCTTACAAGAGAAACCTCTTTCACACCCTCCATGGGTCCTACCCGCAGGCCACAGGGCTCACTGTAAATCCCCTGGACGTTGTCTCACCCGGGGAAGGGAAAGCAGCCAGTAGCCCTCCAGTCCTCTTGTGCTTTCCCTGGGAGTGTGCCCCGTGCTCAGCCATGGTGGACATGGGGGCCCTGGACAACCTGATCGCCAACACGGCCTACCTGCAGGCCCGGAAGCCTTCGGACTGCGACAGCAAGGAGCTGCAGCGGCGGCGGCGCAGCCTTGCCCTGCCCGGGCTGCAGGGCTGCGCGGAGCTCCGCCAGAAGCTGTCCCCGAACTTCCACAGCCTGTGTGAGCAGCAGCCCATTGGTCGCCGCCTCTTCCGTGACTTCCTAGCCACTGTGCCCACGTTCCGTGAGGCGGCAACCTTCCTAGAGGACGTGCAGAACTGGGAGCTGGCCGAGGAGGGACCTACCAAGGACAGCACGCTGCAGGGGCTGGTGGCCGCTTGTGCGAGTGGCCCTGCCCCAGGGAACCCACACCCCTTCTTCAGCCAGGCTATGGCCACCAAGTGCCAAGCAGCCACCACCGAGGAAGACCGAGTGGCCGCAGTGACACTGGCCAAGTCTGAGGCCATGGCCTTCTTGCAAGAGCAGCCCTTTAAGGATTTCCTGACCAGCCCCTTCTATGACAAGTTTTTGCAGTGGAAACTCTTTGAGATGCAACCGGTGTCAGACAAGTACTTCACCGAGTTCAGAGTGCTGGGGAAAGGTGGTTTTGGGGAGGTAAGTGTCACCCAGTAGCCAGGCTAGAAGGTGAAACAGAGAGCATGAAAGGGGGTAATGCTGCCTTTCTTTTTTTTAATCTCATTACTTAGAACTAATTTCAGGACCACATGTGGAGGATTTCTAGCCCCGTCTCCCCAGCCCCCTTCCTTGTAGCCATGGTGTGAAATAAAAAAATGGCATGAGAGAGACAAGCAAAATGTAGACTTGGCCAAGACTCTGTCATGGGTCTCCATCAGGAACGTGCTGAGATGCCCGGACACTTTGGAGAATGATAGCAACGTGTGACAGAAGATCTCCATTTCCCCTAAATTGTGATTATGAAGGTACTACCAGAAAAATGGATATTTAAGAAAACACTCTAACTAGCCAGGTGTGGTAGCATGCCTGTAATCCCAGCTACTCGGGAGGCTGAGGCAGGACAATCACTTGAGCCCAGGAGGTGGAAGTTGCAGCGAGCCGAGATCATGCCACTGCACTCCAGACTGGGCAACAGAGTGAGACTCTCTCTCAAAAAAAAAAAAAAAAAAAAAAAAAGAAAGAAAGAAAGAAAGAAGGAAAGAAAGAAAGAAAACACTCATCTTGAAGTAAGGTTGAGAACCTGTATTGTACCACTGCTGTGCCCAGCTTTCTGTTTTTAAGTAATAAAAAAATTTCAGATAAAATTTGTTTGATATAAAACTAACCATTAACCATTTCAAAATGTACAGTGCAGTGGCACTTTGCACATATGCAATGTTGGGTAACCAACACCTCAATCTAGATCCAAGACACTCTCATCACCCCTGTGCCCATTAACAGTGCCTCCCCATCCCTCTCCTCCTCCAGCCCTGGCAACCACTAGTCTGCTTTCTGTCTCTAGGGATTTGCCTATTCTGGATGTTTCACACAATATGTGATCTTTTGTGTCCAGCTTCTTTCACTCATTAGACTGTTTTGGGGGTTCATTCACACTGTAGCATGTGTCAGTACTCCATTCCTTTTTATGGCTGCATAATATTCCATTGTATGGATATACTACATTTCATGTAGCCATTCATCTGTCGATGGACATTTGGGTTGTTTTCACCATTTGGCTATTGTGTGTGGTGCTGCTATTCATGCACAAGTATTTGTTTGAATACTTGTTTTCAATGCTCTTGGATTTATGCCCAGGAGTGGAACTGCTAGGTCATAGGGTGATACTATGTTTCACTTTTTAAGGAGCCACCAAACATTCCACATTTTTTATTCCCACCAGCAATGCTTAAAGGTTTCAGTTTCTCCACATCCTTGCCAACACTTGATATTTTCCTGTATTTTTTTATGAAGGTCTGCCTAGTGAGGTGAAGGAGTATCTCACTGTAGTCCCCACTTTTTCTTGAGAACACTTCTTATTTACAGCTTCTCCTTTCTCCAATGCCTGACATCTTTCCACACAACTCCTCCTTTGTCATCTTCTCTCCACCTCTCTCCAGTATCATCTACTTCTACTTCTTTCTCTTCTTCTCTTTCTCCTTTAAGGTATGTGCTGTCCAGGCGAAAAACACTGGGAAGATGTATGCCTGTAAGAAACTGGACAAGAAACGGCTGAAGAAGAAAGGTGGCGAGAAGATGGCTCTCTTGGAAAAGGAAATCTTGGAGAAGGTCAGCAGCCCTTTCATTGTCTCTCTAGCCTATGCCTTTGAGAGCAAGACCCATCTCTGCCTTGTCATGAGCCTGATGAATGGGGGTGACCTCAAGTTCCACATCTACAACGTGGGCACACGTGGCCTGGACTTGAGCCGGGTGATCTTTTACTCAGCCCAGATAGCCTGTGGGATGCTGCACCTCCATGAACTCGGCATCGTCTACCGGGACATGAAGCCTGAGAATGTGCTTCTGGATGACCTCGGCAACTGCAGGTTATCTGACCTGGGGCTGGCTGTGCAGATGAAGGGTGACAAGCCCATCACCCAGAGGGTGAGTGACTCTCCACCTGCCCCAAGTGCGGGGCACAGAGTTGGAAAAGAGGGGAGAGGGCTTTTCTATTCCCAGGGCAAATAGAGCCTTGGACTTAATTCTTTTGGTTTTTTTCCTAAAGCGCTTACGTTGTCATCTTGCCTTAAGAGGAGTGGTATAAGAGGATTGGCTTCATTGGCTATTTGGGGGCTACTTTGCTCTCCTCTCACAGGGGATGGGGGAGCCTCCTTTGTGAGTTGGGGATGGCCTGTGCTTTCATGAGATGGAAAGAGCTGAATCCATATTCAGGGTCTGGGTGTGTCCCATCAATAACCACCTCTATGGTGCTGTGTTCCTGAGCCGACAGAGCCTTGGTTTCCTTTTCTGGAAAATGAAGGGGTTGGACTCTAAAATTCCATGATCCTAGGAGGTAAACTTTAATCAGATAAGAAAAAGAATGATCCGGCTGGGTGTGATGGCTCACGCCTGTAATCCCAGCACTTTGGGGAGGCCGAGGCGGGTGGATCTCCTGTGGTCAGGAGTTTGAGACCAGCCTGGCCAACGTGGTGAAACCGCATCTCTAGTAAAAATACAAAAATTAGCTGGGTGTGGTGACGGGTTCCTGTAATCCCAGTTACTCGGGAGGTTGAGGCAGGGGAATTGCTTGAACCCGGAAGGCAGAGGTTGCAGTGAGCCGAGATCACACGACTGCACTCCAGCCTGCTCAATAGAGCGAGACTCTGTCTCAAAAAAAAAAAAAAAAAAAAAAAGAAAGAAAGAAAAAGCAAAAGAAAGAAAGAAGGAAAAAAAATGATCCTCTCACACCTAGAACATTAAAAGAAAAATATCTCCTTTCCTCTTTGGTGTGGAATTGGCAAATGTTTTGCATTGGCTGAAGATGAAATTTAAATGAAGATATATAGAAGAAAACAAAGGCAACTGATGTTTATTTTAATCAGTTTGGTTCAAAGTGACTTGCTGAAAATTCTTTGGTTAAAAAGGGAATTATAATTAAGCGATTATGTTAGGTGAACAATGGAGAATCTCTGGAATTCCAACATCTTTACCTCGGAGTCTCTGTGCACAAAGGTGGGGATTCCACAGCAAGACAAGGGCTCAAGCCTGGCTCTTAAATGCTTACTTAAAACCTTATTTTTGTACAGTGTTCAGCCTACAGGGCCCCAAGGAAATGAGAAAAATCATGGCAAGTTTGAGAAACTGCTGTGGTGATTTTATGTAGCTGTGAGGGAAGGGATGTTGACAAGACTGAAGGACTGGGCTTCCACAGGCGCTGGAATGCCTTCATGTAGGGGAAGAGGGGATCTTGAAGGGGTTAATTTAGGAAGGGAAATGACATGATTAGATTTCTGTCTTAAAAAGACCAATGCAGCAACAATTTGGAAGGTAGATGGTATAGGTAGGGAAGTTAGTTAGGAGGCTAAGGTAGTGAGTGGCCCAGGCAAGAGATAATGGGGGTCGGTACAGGACAGTGGGATGAAAGAAGTGGGAGCAAATTGGAGCTTTTGGAAAGAGATCTGATGGAACTTCAGGAGCAGCTGGGTGTGGGGATGAGGGGAAGGTGAGGGTCTCTAGCGCCAGTGGCCAGAAGGAAGAGCAGATGTGTGGGCAAGCTGGCAAGTTAACTTGTGATTATGTTGTCTATGAGGTTCCTGTAGAAAGGGCAGGCAGAGATGTTCACTGGGCATTTAGACCTATAGGCCTGGTGCTGTGGAGGAAGACCTGGGAGAGACATGGAGATTTGGAGTCATCATGGTTTGGGAAGCAGAGGGCACTGCTGAGTCACTGGGAAAGAGTAGGGGAAGCAGACCAGGAACAGATGCTGAAAAACACCAACATGTAGGGGATACAGAAGAAAAGAGGCCCTGAAGAGGTTTAAGAAGTAGGAGGAAAGGCAGGAGTGATATAGTCACAGGAGCTGTATCAGTTAGAGATGAGTTTCAGGGGCATATCCTAGAAAACCCAAATAACAGCAGGGGTTTGTTTTTCTTATGTAACAGGGTGTGGAAATAAGCACTTGCCAGCATTAGTTCAGCAGCTGCAGGATAACGGGATCTGCATCTTTATAATTCTAGCCTTTTCCATGTGTTGCAAGATGGCTGCTGTAGCCCCAGTCATCAGGGCCCTGTTCCAGAGAGGAGAAAGGAGGAAGGGTCAGGAGTAAATGGACACGCATGCAGCAGTTGAGTGTGGCCCCCTTTAGGAGCTTTCCTTGAAGCTCCATCCAACAAGCTTTCACTTAGATATCACTGGCTGGGACTGTGATCTGGCCACTTCTTAGCTGCAGGGGAAGCTGATAAATGACATTCGTGAAATTTTTTGGTTAAAAAGGGAATTACAATTAAGCGATTATAATTACTGAATTATATCTGGGCTGAGTAGAAGATCACCCGGCTCATGTCCAGGCCGTGTGTGCCTATGTTGTAGATGTGGAACTTGGGGCAGGGGTGAAGTAGGGGGTTCTAGTTAGTAAGGATGAAGAAAGGCTGGATATTGAGCAGGTAACTAGCAGCCTCCGCCACAGGAGCCAAAGAAGAGGATTTCAGGGAGGAGGGTGTGGTCAAAGTATCAAGTGCTGCAAAGAGGTAACGCCACCTGTGGGATTTGGCAGTTACGAAATCAGTGTCAGGGAATGGTGAGGTCTCAACGCAGACTGTGGAGGTTGGATTGATCTTGAAGTAGGTAATGAGACTCTGGAAAGGGGAGACTGGTTCCTAGACGGGGACACAGTGGCAAAATGGAGTTTTGAGATGGGGCGGGCAGAGCAGGTTTAGATGGTGAGGCAAAAGCCAGCAGAGAAGGTGTTGATCCTGTGGGAAGGAAAGATAGTAGACAATGGCAGAGAATGGGAAGGAGCTGAAGTAACACTGTGTCCTCCGTGGGCGGGAAGGAGGAGCAGGCCAGGGAGGCAACAGAATGTTTGCCTCCTTGGGACATTCCTATGAACACAGGAACGTGGTGAATCATGGATCCATGTCCGCTGAGGCTGGAGAAAACTGAAGTGCAGCACTTCACAGTTTGGCATTTGTGTTGTCCATTGTGCCGAGCAGGAGCATTCCTTCTGAGTCGCCCGTGGACATGTATCACACTAACTGTTGCTATATCTCGACCTTGCTGGAGGCTTAGGGGACACATAGAGCTTTGGCTCACTCCAGTCTCCCTTCTCAGCTCCTCAGGCTCTGTTCATGGGCCATGGCCATTTGGAAGGACAGCTCCTTCCGTGGCTCCCGGGTGCAGCTCTCTGGCTCGTCCAGAACTTGAAGGAAGCTTTCTGTGCCTCCCCAGTGCTGTCCACTACCAGGAATGTATTTAGTAGAGAGGTTCACTGCCTACAGACCTTTGGCCCTTTTACCTCTGTGTCCCTCTCTGTCCACACTTCAGGGTTTAGGCCACTTGCCTCATCCAAGAAGTTTTATGCCCCAGTTTCTGGGCCTGCCACGGAAGCCCAGGGGACCATCAGGAAGGGTGAGGGGAGAGAGATGGAGAGTAAGATTGGAAGTCATAAAAAACAAAGAGAGGAGAAAGGAAGGCCTCCTTCCTTCACTGTTGCCCCTTCTACACAGCTAAGTAAACCCCCTTAGTTTCCTATTTATTGCAGCTCCCACACATATAATTGGGCTCACAAGTAGATTGTAAGGTCGTTATATTCACAACATTTCACAGAAAGAAAAGACAGATAACATAGTTACAGGGCTTCTGTAACACATTCAGTTGTGATGTCAAGATACTATGTTACAGAATTACTGTGAACATTAACTCTGTGGTTTGAATGAGTCCTCAAAATTTGATGTGTTGGAAACTTCATCTCCAGTGTGGCAGTATTGGAGAGGTGGGGCCTTAAGAGGTGAGTGGATCATGAGGGCTCTGCCGTTGTGAATAGATGAATGGATTAACGGGTTATCACAGGACTGGAATTGGTAGCTTTATAAGAAGAGAAAGGAAGACCTGAGCTAGCACATCAGCACCCTCAGCCCCACACGATGCCCTGAGCCATCTCAGTACCCCTCAGAGTTCCCACCAGCAAGAAGGCTCTCACCCTCTCACCAGACATGGCCCCTCAACCTTCCTTTCCTTTTAAAATACTTTTCTTATAAAATACTCAGTCTCAGATACTCTGTTATAAGTAACAGAAAACAGGTTTAAGACCGAAGAGGTAACAAGGAAAAATCACCCTGATGATGGAGGTTGAACTCTGATTGAGTCTGAGCGGTTCTTCCCGAAAAGTTAAGGCATTGTGGCTTTGGAAATTTGGCTAGTTTCTTCTCATTCAGAGACTCATTTAGTCTTGTATAAGTTGGGATTTCTTTCTGCTAAATATAGCAGAATACCAGATTTTGGTGTAGATTTGGCAGTTCAGCAATCTCACGGACAAGACCTCTGTTAAAAATCTCCTGGCTTGGGCTGGGTGTGGTGGCTCAGGCCTGTAATCCAGCATTTTGGGCCCAGGAGGACAAGACCAGTCCATAGTGAGAACTCCATCTCTTAAAAAAGAATTTTTTTGTTTGTTTGTTTTAGGCTGGGCGTGGTGGTTCACGCTTGTAATCCCAGCACTTTGGGAGGCCAAGGCAGGTGGATCCGCTGAGGTCAGGAGTTCGAGACCAGCCTGGCCAACATATTGAAACCCTGTCTCTACTAAAAATGCAAAAATTAGCCGGGCATAGTGGTGAGCACCTGTAATCCCAGCTACTTGGGAGGCTGAGGTGGGAGAATCATTTGAACGCAGGAGGTAGAGGTTGCAGTGAGTTAAGATCACACCACTGCACTCCAGCCTGGACGAAAGAGAAAGGGTCTGTCTAAAAAAAAAAAATTTTTTTTGTTTTAAACTTACCCAGGTGTGGTGATGCATGCCCGTGGTCCCAGCTATTTGGGAGGCCAAGGTGGGAGGATTGCTTGAGCTCAGGAGTTCAAGGCTTCAGTGAGCTATGATCATGCCACTGCACTCCAGCCTGGGTGACAGGATGATACCTTGTCTCAAAAAAAAAAAAAAAAAAATCTCTTGGCCTTTTCCTCCCTGTCACAAGTGGCTGTTGCAACTCCAAACATTGAGTCTGCATTCCAGGAGAAGAGAAAAGAGGAGAAAAGAACAATATCCACAGATATCTGCTTATAGCCCATTAGCCAGGACCATGTCACATGTTCACCTCTAGCAGCAAAGGAGGCTGAAAAATAGAGTATTTCATTTTCCAGTCTCTGTTTTGGGGGATGTTAAAGGAGAGGAGGAGTGAGATTAGGTGCTGGGTAAGCTGAGAGCATCTGCCATACCAGGCCCCAGGAAAAAAATATTGATGAGGATTAGGAAATCAAATTCAGTTTCATTACTTGCACAGACATTGGGACTAGAGAATGATTGTGCCAATGGTGTGGTAGACAGAATTCTAAGATGGCCCCCTATCAACGACCCTTGCTTGCCCTTGTATCATCCTCTCCCCTTGAGTGTAGACAAGACCCGTGAGTATGATGAGATATCATTGCCATGGTTGTGTTATGTTACAGGGCAAATGGGACTTCACAGTTTTAATTACAGTTACTAGTGGCAGGGCGAGTTGGCTCACGCCTGTAATCCCAGCACTTTGGGAGGCCGAGGCAGGCGGATCACGATGTCAGGAGATCAAGACCATCCTGGCTAACGTGGTGAAACCTGGTCTCTACTAAAAATACAAAAAATTAGCTGGGCGTGGTGGCGGGTGCCTGTAGTCCCAGCTACTTGGGAAGCTGAGGCAGGAGAATCGCTTGAACCCGTGAGGCAGAGGTTGCAGTGAGCCGAGATCACGCCACTGCCCTCCAGCCAGGGTGACAGAGTGAGACGCTCAGAAAAAAAAGAAAAGGTTATTAGTTAGTTGACTTTGAGTTCATCAAAAGGGAAATTATCCAGGTGGGCCTGACCTCATCACACCAGTCCTTTCAATATGGGTATGGAGGCTAGAGACAGCAGAAGTCAGAACTGTGAAGCACAGAGGGCCTCCGTGCACCCGGCTGGCTTTGAAGATGGAGGAGCAAGGTATGCAGGTGGACTGCAGGCACTCAGAGCTGCCTCTCCCTGACAGCCAGCAAGGAAACAGCAAGGAAACAATTCTGCCATCACCATGTACGCTTGGAAGAGGACCATGGGCTGCAGATCAGAATGTAGCCTGACCAACATCTCCATTTTATTAGCCTTGTGAGATCCTGACAAAGAGCCCTGCCTTGCTGTGCCAGAACTTCTGACCTACGGAACTGCAAGCTAATAAATGAACTGTTTTAAGCTACTAAATTTGTGGTAATTTGTTACACATCAGTAGAAAACTCATACAAATAGTTAATAAAGGAAGGTAGCCAGGGAAATATTGTCGGGTAGCATCAAAATTAATGGAGAGGCCGGGCGCGGTGGCTCAAGCCTGTAATCCCAGCACTTTGGGAGGCCGAGACAGGCGGATCACGAGGTCAGGAGATCGAGACCATCCTGGCTAACATGGTGAAACCCCGTCTCTACTAAAAAAAATACAAAAAAAACTAGCCGGGCGAGGTGGCGGGCGCCTGTAGTCCCAGCTACTCGGGAGGCTGAGGCAGGAGAATGGCGTAAACCCGGGAGGCGGAGCTTGCAGTGAGCTGAGATCCGGCCACTGCACTCCAGCCTGGGCGACAGAGTGAGACTCTGTCTCAAAAAAAAAAAAAAAAAAAAAATTAATGGAGAAGGGCTGGGCACTGTGGCTGATGCCTATAATCCCAGCACTTTGGGAGGCTGAGGCGGGCGGATCACCTGAGGTCAGGAGCTCAAGACCAGCCTGGTCAACATGGCAAAACCCCATCTCTACTAAAAATACAAAAATTAGCCAGGTATGATGGCAGGCGCCTGTAATCCCACCTACTCAGGTGGCTGAGGCAGGATAATTGCTTTAACCTGGGAGGCAGATGTTGCAGTAAGCTGAGATTGTGCCACTGCACTCCAGCCTAGGCAACAGAGTCAGACTCTGCCTCAAAAAAAAAAAAAAAAAAAAAAAATTAATGGAGAAGATATCCAGGTGCTGGACATTGTTGGAGGGATAATGTATTCCTTTCTCACAGGGATCAGAATACCTACCACAAGTCAAGTGCTGTGACTCACACCTGTAATTCTAACACTTTGGGAGGCAAAGGTGGGAGGATGACTTGAGGCCAAGAGTTTGAGACCAGTCTAAGCAACATAGCAAGACTCTGTCTCTTAAAAAAAAAAAAAAAAAAATTACCTGGGCATGATGGTATGCACCTGTAATCCCAGCTACTCAGGAGGCTGAGGCAGGAGGATTGCTTGAGCCTGGGAGTGTGAGGCTGCAGGCAGCCGTGATCACACCACTGCACTCCAGCCTGAGTGATGGAGCAAGACCTTGTCTCTAAAAACAAAACAAAACAAAACAAAAAATAATGCCTACTGCTTATTTTAATAGAACTGGAGGCTGTAATTGAATTTAGAACTCTAGACATGATTCTTCCAAGTGGGTAGCTCTTCCCTGGGTATGAGCTGTGCCTCCCTGGGGGACACAGGTCCTTTCTCACCACTGAAGGACAGTCGGTGAAGTACTTTGATGTTGTTCTACAGGCAGCAGGGAGCCATTGAAGGTTTGTGAACAAGAAAGTGCCAGGACCAGAGGAAGATGATTCTGACACTATTTAAAATGAAAGAGAAAGAGACTAGGGCTGGGGAGAAATGGGAACCTGCAAAGAGCTACTATAAAAATCCGCACATGAGGTAATGCGGGCCTGAGGCTGGATCCTGGGCTCTAAACAGAGCTCAGTCCCCTGGCCTCTTACCTGGGCTCCATCAAGATCCAGACCTTTACATGCTTCTCTTAAAATGGATCTGTCCTCAGTGGAGGGCTAGGGGACACAGAACCGCTCCTAGAACACAGTGACTTCTGCCCTGTGAGGTCTCCTGGAAGCTGGTAGCTGGGTAGTGACTCCAGGAGGTGCTTCAAGGGTGGAAAGGAGCAGGTTTGAGAAAGACCGAGGCAGACATGTGAGGAAAGGCGGGGGCTGAAGAGCATTGGCCTGAGGCTGAAACCTGAGTTCTTGTCCCAGCTTCATCACTCATTCACCATGTCTGCCCTCTCAAGTGGGCCTTAAGACGTCTCTGCAATTGCTACCACTTTTGAGTCTATGAGATAGTCTTTGAATTATCTGGAGGAGAGAAGTTTGCTGGTTTGAGAGTTTCATTCTGTTGCCCAGGCTGGAGTGCAGTGGTGTGATCTCAGCTCACTGAAACATCCACCTCTCAGGTTCAAGCACTACCACGCCCAGCTGAGGTTCAAGCGCCACCACACCTGCTAATTTTTATATTTTTAGTAGAGTTGGGATTTCACCATGTTGGCCAAGCTAGCCTTGAACTCCTGGCCTCATGCGATCCACTTGCCTCAGCTTCCCAAAGTACTGGGATTGCAGGTGTGAGCCACTGCACCTGGCCTAGGAGGAAAGAAATTTTAAACTCAAAAGATTAACAGATAGAGTAGGTTACTGTGATTTACTGGACTATCAATCAGAGTTCTTATGGGACAGAACTATGTTACTTAAGAAAAATGAAATTAATGGTTTACATAACCAGGAAGCCCTGGCCTGATCCAGGTGTCTGAGCCGTGTCCCTGGGAGTCCCTGTCTGTTTCCCAGCTTCGCTCTTCTCTGTGTTGCCCTCACTATCAGGCAGGTACTCCCTGCACGGGAGCCCCAGACGCTTCATACACTTCCTACCAACTGAGAGACTCCCACAGAGGGAAAACATTTCTTTATGAATAGTTCCTTCACAGTTCCCAGAGAGGGCGCTCACCGGACAAGTCGGGTCACATGTCCAACCACAACCAATCCCATTGGCCGAGACTAGATCACTGCCTGTCCTAGGAGCCAGAGGAAGGTCTGTCCCACTTAAATCTCCTGGATCAAGAGCAGAAGAATGTGTTCTCCACAGGAAAATCGCAATGCAATAAATGGGGACTGGATGCCAAATGGGCAAAAAAAAACCAAAAACAAAACAGTGGAGGCCCCTAATAACTGCTGTTACCTAAATGGTTTGAAAAGTTTAGAACCTTTCTGACCCCTTAGTCACGGGATGATGGGACCTGAGAGTTCAAGTAGGTAACTCTTTTCTACATATGAGCTGAGCCTCTTGGAACCCTTTACAAAAAGATTCTGAGTGAGGTACTGTTCTTAGCTCCATTGTACAGTTGGGAAATTGAAACCCAAAGTCACAGTACTAGTATGTGATATGATTTCAGGCACATCAGATTTAAAAGCGCTCATAGTTTTGACTCCACCTTATTGAGTTCATGCACATGGCAACACATAGCCTTATGTTTTTTTGTTTGAGACAGAGTCTCGCTTTGTAGGCCAGGCCGGAGTGCAGTGGCACAATCTCAGCTCACTGCAAACTTCGTCTCCCAGGTTCGAGCGATTCTCCTGCCTCAGCCTACCCAGTAGCTGGGATTACAAGCCCGTGCTACCATGCCCAGCTGATTTTTTGTATTTGTAGTAGAGATGGGGTTTCACCGGGTTAGCCAGGATGGTCTTCATCTCCTGACCTCATGATTCGCATGCCTCAGCCTCCCAAAGTGCTGGGATTACAGGCGTGAGCCACCACGCCTGGCCAGCATTATGGTTTTTAATGCTATAAAAGGCTTTTCACTTGGTAAGACTCAGACAGAATAAGTGCATGTGATGACATTAGCGTATCTTCCCAGTCTGGTCTGATGTGGACACCAACCACAAGCCTAACTGAACCTCTGAGAAAGGAAGACTTCAGAAAAGGATCAGCCCAGCCTGACCTACACAGGGAATGATGGCCATTAATATTTCAGAGCCAGCTTCTTACCCATAGGTGCAGTACAATTAAACATGTTCCAGCCACTGTCTATGTGCACTTTTTTGTTTTTTGTTTTTTGTTTTTTTTGAGATGGAGTCTTGCTCTGTTGCCTAGGCTGGAGTGCCATGGTGCGATCTTAGCTCACTGCAACCTCTGCCTCCAGGGTTCAAGCGATTCTCATGCCTCAGCCTCCTGAGTAGCTGTCATTATAGGCACCTACCACCACACTCCACTAATTTGTGTATTTTTAGTAGAGTTGAGTTTTCACCACGTTGGCCAGGCTGGTCTGGAACTCCTTACCTCAGGTGATCTGCCCACCTCGGCCTCTCAAAGTGCTGGGATTATAGGCGTGAGCCACTGCGCCCAGTCAACATGCACTTTTAATAAACGTGATAAGCACTTCTGCCTGTGCTCAGTTGACATCTACATGCACACAGTGAAACTAGTTTGTATCATTGTTAAATATTCCAGGTAAATATAATAGGAATATTGGGGAGCGAGGATCATGCTTGCACTTTTTAAATTCAGAATTCTATTTGGTGAGCAGTGACCTTCAGGTGTTATGCAACATGAGTCTTTAAAATTTGCTATTTTGTTAGGAATGGGAATGAGGTTACAATAGTGACCCAGAAGCTTGTTACATGTTTAGATACCTGGTCCTGCCTTGAAGTCTCTGACCAACTCCTCACATTCAGAGGGATAATGGGAGACAGAGGTTTGGTATTATATTTATTTTGAAGCATCTATTGTACCAAATACAATGCTAGAGACATACTGGAAAGGTGATTTTTAAAAGACCTCTGAACATGTTTTCTTGGGAGCTAATGCCTCCTTACGTCACAACCATCATGACCGTGCTCCCCAGTTTTTTTTCTTTAAGTGCTCACTTCTGAGATCTAGCTTAAGAAAGCCACATAGGAGAGGCATTCTGGTCACATGAGGCATGAAGTCATGATCACACTTTGGCCTGACCAAAATGATTACCACGGGCATTGACCAAATTTAATTCCTACTAACTTTTGACCCCTACAGAAATTTGAAATCTATTCTTAAATTATTTACCACTACCAAGGGCATTCAAAAGTATTCATTACAGTCTGTAATTACTTTTAACATTCCTTCATCCAAAAGTCATGCCTTTATTCATTCATTCACTCACTCACTTGTTTATTCCACTTATATGTATCAAGTGTTTCCCACACACCAGGACTGTTCTAAATATGAGGGATAGCAGGGCGCAGTGGCTCATGCATGTAATCCCAGCACTTTGGGAGGTCAAGGTGGGCAGATCACTTGAGGTCAGGAGTTTGAGACCAGCCTGGCCAACATGGTGAAAACCCGTATCTACTAAAAATACAAAAATTAGCTGGGTATGGTGGCACACGCCTGTAATCCCAGCTACTTGGGAGGCTGAGGTAGGAGAATCGCTTGAACCCGGAAGGCAGAGGTGTAGTGAGTCAAGATCACACCATTGCACTCCAGCCTGGGAGACAGAGCGAGACTCCATCTAAAAACAAACAAACAAACAAACAAACAAAAAACTGAAAGAAGGAAGAGCAGAAAATGGACATGATTCCTGCCTTCATGGAACTTATAGTCTAGTGGGGGAGATAGAACTTAATAAACATTCAGATTGGGCATAGTGGCTTATGCCTGTAATCCCAGCACTTTGGGAGGCCAAGGCAGACAGATCACTTGAGGTCAAGAGTTCAAGACCAGCCTGGCCAACCTGGTGAAACCCTGTCTCTACTAAAAATACAAAAAATTAGCCAAGCATTGTAGCACAGAACTGTAGTCTACTTGGGAGGCTGAGGCAGGAGTATCGCTTGGACCCAAGAGACAGAGGTTGCAGTGAGTGGAGATCATGCCACTGCACTCCAGCCTGGGCAACAGAGCAAGATTTTGTCTCAGAAAAAAAAAAAAAAAAAGAACTTAATCATTCAAATAAATATTAAATATCACTTATGATAAACACTGGGAAGACATGGTACATGGGGCTCTCCAAGGAGGATTTGACTTAATATGTGAAAATCAAAAAGTAAACCATATGGGAAATTCAACTTACATGATACTAGAAGGAAAAGAATTCACTCAGCAAAGAGGTTCCGGTGGTGTCTCAGATTGGGCTCCCTGGAAACAGACTTTGAGACAGATTTACACGTGGAAGATATTGGGGAGCAGTGATACTGTGAAATATGTATTTGGTCTTCATTCCATTTTCTGGCATCCAATTCCTAAAGTCCTTGGAATCTTCGAAGCGAAACACATCTTTTTGTATATTAATGAGTTGACTGATGGCTGGCAGCCCGTAGGAAGCTGCAGGATGGAGACTGGTCACCAGAAAAGCCAAGGCAGGATTAGAGGGTTAGGACTTTCAGCCTATCCCCCAATGGCCAGTGATTTTATCAATCATGCCTATGTAATTAAGCCTCCATAAAAACCCAAAAGGGCAGGGTTCAGAGAGCTTCCTGATAGCCAAACACGTGGAGGCTTCCAGGAAGATGAACAAGAACGCATCCACGTGCTGGGAGTGTGGCTCACCCCAGCTCCATGGGGACAGAAGCTTCTGAACTTGGGACCCTTCCAGACTTGGTCCTGTATGACTCTTCATTTGGCTGCTTATTTGTGTCCTTTAAAATATCCCTTGTAATAAACCAGAAAACATAAGTGTTTCCCCGTTCTCTGAGCTGCTGTGGCAAATTAATTGAACCCAAAGAGAGGTTTGTGGGAACCTCAATTTATAACTGGTGGGTCAGAAGTTTTGGAGGCCTGGACTTGCCACTGGCATTCAAAGTCTGGGGGCAGCCTTGGGGACTGAGCCCTCACCCTGTGTGACCTGGCACTATCTCCAGGAGATAGTGTCATAATGGATTTGAATTAGGGGACATCCAGCTGGCATCTGCTGCAGAATGGATTGCTGACTGGTCTGTGTTTTCAGAGTATTGTGGGAGAAACTGAGTTTGTTTCTTCTATTCAGGAGTGCTCTCCTGAGACGCAGCCATGAGGAAGGCAGGACTGGGCAGAGAGAGCCTCACCTCTAATGCGGCAGGCCGGGGGACTAAGACCTCAGCCATCCTTCAGGGAACTCTGGAGCTGGGATGACTCTTCTGAGTTGTCCCAAATTGAGGTGGGGTCCAGGCTTGTGTATCCCTAAGGATGCAGTCAGTGACCGTGAGCAGCTGCTGGAAAGGGGCAGAAGCCTGGGATGCTGTCTCGGCTGCAGAGGGCAGTTCCCAGGGAGGGGTGCAGCTGTGAGCCATCATCAAGCAGTAGCTCCAGCCAGGTATGGCTACATAAATTTGGGGGCTCACTGTGAAATAAAAATATAGGGCCTCTTCTTCAAATATCAGGAAGAAGTCTCCTTCCATGCTCTATTTTTCAACCAGCCATGGGGTTTGGATTTGGATACTCAAGGAGTGCGTGGAGACACTCACAGGCACCCAGGGCTCCATCCCATGCCTGGACCTGAGAAAGCATGTGCCTGACCCCAGCCCTCCCTGCTCCTGAGTCCAGGCCCCTACCAGGCAGAAAGTGGCAGTAGTCACTGGGTGAGGGTGGGGCTAGAAGTGCGAAGTGGGGAAGTAAACAGCCATGAACCCATCCCTGGGAGGCAAGCAGGTGGCAGGAGGGGGACTGTGTGAGCTGAGCCTCCAAGTACGGCTCCATCAGCTTATTGGACTTCACTTAAAAGACACAAATTCAAAGATGAATGATTACAAACAGCATTAAACCCCAGTACAAGTATACCTCTGAGCACAGGACCCTGTCCAAGGGTACTGGAAACTGGCCTGACCCCAGCAGCTGGAGGGTGGGGGCCAAGAACCTGAAGAGGGGATTGGAGCCAAGTACCACCGTAGCCCCCACAGGTGGGGAAGAGCATTTAAGGCCATGGGAATAGTCTGGGCAAGGACCCGTTGCTTTAGGGGAAATGAAAAGGAAGCCAAGAAATGAAAAGCACATTGTCAGAGGAAATGTGGTTCAAATGAAGATGGAGAGGGGACAGGGGCCAGACGGAACCAGGCATTATGGGCCATGTAAAGGACTTTGGGTGATGGTCTCTAAGCACTGGAAAAGCTGTGGCAGGGTTTCATGAAGGGGACATGTCTCAAATTTTGTTTTGAAAAGATTACCGCAGTGAAGTGAAAAACAGATTCGAGGAGATTCAGGTAGTTTGCGGTCTTTGTCATCCAATAAGAGGTGATGAGGCTCAGACCACAGAGGGAGTCGTAGAGACAGAACGCAGCGGATGAATTGGGGCGATAAAATATTTCAGAGTGAATAGGCCTCAGTGATGGTTTGGATACAGGGTTAAGGGAGATGGGGTGTCAAGAATGATTTGTTAGATAATGCTATGTCACAAGCACAGACTTAGACCCTGAGTACTAAACAGGGAACCAGGCAAACACAGACCCTGAATACTAAACAGGGAACGAGGCAAACAAATGCCTGCTTTCATGAAGTTCCAGGAGAGGAAAGGGACGGACGAGGACATGGGCAGTGATAATACAGTATGATCAGGGTTGTCCAAGCTGGGTACATAGGAAGGGCACCCAACCCAACATGAGGACCTGGAGTCACAGGGTCAGGAAGGGCTTCCAAGAGGAAGGGACAACCAAGTTAAGACTTAAAAGGCATGAAGCTAGACAGGTAAAGAGGAAGGAGCATGGGATAGGTAAAGGGATCAGCAGAGCTCAATAGTCTTCAACGGGGGTGATTTTGCCAGACTTCCTGGGGATATTTGGCAATGTCTGGAGACAGTTTTGTTTGTCATGACTGGGGAAGTCCTACCAGCATCTAGTGGGTAGAGGCCAGGGATACTGCCAAACATCTTACAATGAATAGCACAGCCCCAACACAAACCATATTCAGCCCACAACCTCCACAGTGCCACAGTTGAAAACCCCTGGCATAAAGTCCTCTTAGCACGAGGCCTGGGGCTCAGTCACAGAACAGAGTGGCTTTGCAGCTGGCTGGAGTGTGGAGCCATGAGGTGGGAGGGGCAACAAATGATACAACTAGAGAGTTTAGCAGACACCAGGCCCTAGGGGCTGGAGGAGTTGGACAAGGGGAGTTTGAACCTGTTGGCAAGGGTGCTGGGGAAGCAATGAAAAGTTTTCAGCAGGCAAGTGACAAAATCAACCTTGGGGCCAGGGGTGGTGGCTCATGCCTGTAATCCCAGCATTTTGGGAGGCCAAGGCACAAGGATCACTTGAGCCCAGCAGATGGAGACCAGCCTGGGCAACACAGCGAGACTCTGCTCTATATTAAAAAAAAAAAAAAAATAGCCTTGGAATTACAATCAAAGAGAAGGAGTTAGAATGAGCATAGAAAGGCTGGGAGGGAAGCAGAGTACTCAGGGAACTGTGGGCTTGCACATTGTCTAATGGAGTCACAGGAGTAAGGAGAGGCTGGGCCAGGGGGTCTGCAGGATGCGGCAGGAGGGGGCTGTCATCTGAGATGATACAGTTCAGGGACCTAATGGTTGCTGCATCATCTAATCTAATATAGACACATGTTAGAAGCTCAGAGCATTTATTTAGATCATGCGCAGCTGATGAAATATGGTCCCGCGGGTCAAGGAGATAGGAGCTTGAGCGTTTGAATCCTGGTTCTGCCATTTACTCTGGCTGCTGTGTACAGATGTGCAGGCTGACCCCCTGCATGGGAGAGTGGGGGCTGACGTCACACTGGAGGCTGGTTTGCTCCATGCACCAAGACATTTGGAGTGCCTTCTAATTGGCACAAACGTGCGGCATGGGCTGGCCACAGCCCTGCACATGACCTTAGGCAAGTCAGACTGCTTCTCTGAGCCTGCTGAATACTGCCTGCCTTTAGCATTGATGAGAAGATTAAGAAACAAGGTAGATGAATGCCTAGCCGAGGGTCAGCCACTTGGTAGGCACTCAAGAAATGATTGTACAAGAAGCGCCAGACCTTCAGTCACAATCCCCACTGTTGCAACTGTTTCTGCCTCACCTGACAGGCACTGCAGTTGCTCAGGTGACCTCTGCAGCTGTGCTTTGTCCTCTGTAAGGGACAGGGAGCCTGCAGGACCCCAAGGCTGCAGCAGTGGGCAGTGGGGGAGCAGCTTGCATCTGGGTTGAGTCAAGCAGACACTCACAGTTGTCTTGCTTCCTCACAGCTGTGTGAGGTTTCATTTGTGGTTTTCTTCTGAGCATCTTAGAGGCACCGTGGAAAGTATGCCTCAGCCTGCTACCAGAGAGATTCACAGCACAAGAAACCACCGAAGAACATGCTCAAGTGAAAAATGGGAACTATTGATCTCTGACCATGTGCCATACCCTGCCTTTCGGTCTGGTGGAGTCTTGTGTAGCTGTCCTGCCTGAGACAACCAGAACCCAGGCATGGTAACAACACCCGCTAATATCTACTGTGGTAGCAGGCCTGCTGTGCGCCAGGTTTTGGGACGACACCCAATCTGTTTTACCGTTTTAATCTTCATCTCAGTCCCATAAGGCAAGAACTGTTGAGGCTCAGAGGGGTTGAGTAAGTGGCTGTGGGTGACCAGCTTATAACTGGTAGAACTGGGATCTGAACCACAGCAAACCAACATTTCACCCCAGACTCTATCCCTGCAAAAAGCGTTATAGCGAGGACCCCTCTTTTGGGTTCGCTGTGTGGGCTCTCTGAAATGGGTGTCCTTCCAGGGGTGTCAGGAAGAGCAGGAAGCCGCCTCTGATGGGATGCGCCCTCCCCGCCCAGGAAGTGGCGGCAGAAAGCGAGCCCAGCGAAGCCAGGGGCAGGAGCGGCCTCCGCGCGACACTGCTGCGCTCTTGATTCTGCGGCCTGGGGCCGAGCACGCGGGGCGGGCGGAGCCTCGAGCTAAGTCCCCTGGGGTCCCAGGGCCGCATTCCTCTGAGGTCTGCAAAGGCCACTGCTTAAAGGCGCAGAGGAGCAGCTGGGAACGAGAACAAAGCGGCCAGGCCCCCCTCGGAGGAAGGAAGGAGCGAGCCCCAGGAAACAGCTGATAGCGCTAAGCTCAGCTTGTTTTTTTCCTCTGCTCAACAGTTCTCCTGCCACGGCAAACAAAAGATGTACATTCTGATTCCCTCTTCTGTTTGGATTGTGCTGTCGACTGGATCTGGTTTGTGATGAGCTGGGGGAAGAGGCATCCGCGGGCGGTTTCTGGCTCGGCGTGGCAGTGTGCTTGGCCGCGCCGGATCGCGGAGCTTCCTCTCCCGCTCCTTTTTCCCCGCCTGCGTCGCTAATCCAGCCTGGCCCGGCCACCCCAAGGGCCGACACGGCCATTTCTTTTGATAGTGGAATTGAAGGTTGCCAAGTTTTCAGATTTAATGGGAGCTAGAGGGTTGCGGTTGTCCTTGACCTTGAAGGACCTGCGCGCACACATACTTTTTCACGGACTTGTAAAACTGTTAAGATGTGAACTGTGCCCTCTCAGCTCCACCAGAAGCCCCTCCCTGTTCTCTGCACTGCGAAGGTCACAGTCTGGTTCCTGGTTGTCCAGAGCCACACTGGGACTCTGTCCAGGGCCACTGGGCCCTGCCAGTTCGGTTGAGAGTAACAGCTACAGGGTCATTGGAAGAAGCCAGCACTCAACAGCAAGAACAATGTAGCCGGTATCTGGACAGGTCCTGACGGGCTTGGGATCTTAATCCCACCTTAAGGTGTCTACCTTCCCCAATGTCTGGACACCTGTAGGTGACAGGTGGCCCTGATGGGACTAAGCAATCCGCTTGAGATTACTGTACTAGAAGGACTTCCCGCTGCCCCTTAGGGGGTGGGGGAGGGGCACTGGCACTGCCAGGCATCCTAAACCCCGTGAGGTCTGATGCTCGATGTCGCCCGATGCTGGGTATACTTGGTTTTGCCTGACCAGGTGTTGACCGTGTGGGTCTGGAAAGGTCACCATAAAACCCAAAGTAAAATAAGGTAAAACCCAGAAAGGGATACAACGCGCGCACACACACACCCCTCCACTAAGAGGTGCTGACACTTGGGCAATCCCTACAGCCCTGGGCATGGCGGTTCTGGTCACATGCACTGAATGAGACGGTTCTGATGCCGCTGAGACGGAGGCACACGGCCCTGTGTAACTGCAGGAGTTAAACTGAGCTGTAAGAGGTCAGCGTGGTTGGACCTGCTCCACGCTGCTTGGCGTGTTCTCTCCTCCCACCCTACTCTGAGGAGGCAGTTCACATGCAGAAGACAAATGGCATAAAGGGCAGGCAATTAATTTTTTCAGCTGGAGGCTGCGATGGAATGTGGGTGCTTAAAGTCTGGCGTGCGCCTCTAATTCCATTCTCCTCAGTGAAATACCTCTGCTCTTCAAGGAGGTGGTGCCCTTCAAAGTTCCATGGCTGACATTTTCTGTCTTTAGGACCAAGAGGTGAATTTAGTCCTGAAAATTATTTGGAATGAATCTAAGGCCTTCCTGCATGCTGTCTCATGCTCTTCCCACTACACCAGGGAGTCTACAGTGCTGTAAAGATGGCAGGCCAATTCTTTACTTATTTCCTTGGGGAGGTGGCTGCAGAGCATGGCTCAGGGTCTGGTTCCATCTCCCAGAACCCTCTGCTGTGTGGAGCAACCAAGCCAGCCTGAGACAGGCAAAGAATTCACTGGGATAAGGGGAAGGGAAACATCTTTAGCAAGAATGCTAAAGATCAAGGACTTAGTACTAGGCAGATAGGGAGAGGGAAGAAGGGCACTCTACAAGGGAGAAAAGAAATCCTGAAGGGAACTTGGAGGGATAAGAAAAAGTTACTTCACCTGCTTCCATAGAGGTGGAATAATATAGTAGTTAAAAGTGCAGTCCAGGGCAGGTGTGATGGGTCACACCTGTAATCGCAGCCCCATGGGAGGCCGAGGCGGGTGGATCACTGGAGGTCGTGAATTCGAGACCAGCCTAGCTAACATGGTGAAACCTTGTCTCTACTAAAAATACAAAATTAGCTGGGCGTGGTGGCGGGTGCCTGTAATCCCAGCTACTTGGGAGGCTGAGGCAGGAGAATCACTTGAACCCGGGAGTCGGAGGTTGCAGTGAGCCGAGATTGTGCCACTGCACTCTAGCCTGGGTGACAGAGTGAGGCTCAGTCTCAAAAAAAAAAAAAAGGTGCACCCCGTGTGTGATTCTCGGGTTGGTGATCTTAGGCCAGATTTAACCTCTCTATGGCTCAGTTTCCTAATCTGCAAAATGACCGCAATCTCATAGGGTTATTATGGAGATCAAATGAGGAATTCACATAAAGCACTACAGAAAATATTTAGCATGGAATAAGCACTCAATAATGTTTTCCATTATTATTTCCAATTTTTCTCTCAGCATGTGTTTCACAATCCTTTGTTCATGGCAAGGTGTGTTGTCCACTTTCACCCTACACCTTCTACTGAGCAACTTAGGTTTATCCAGTATCCTCATTAGTACATTTAATCCTTAATGTCACTCACCTTTGAAATGTGCTTATTGGATGGGTGCCACACAGAGCAAGCTCACAATAAATGTTGCTGAGTAGAACTTACTGACTGCCACGGACTTAACTTCATTTGGATGTTGTTTATAGTCTTTCTTTATGCCTCTGCACCCCAGCAGAGTCATAAAGAACCGGAGAGAAGCAGGACCTGAGAACATGAGGCCCAAAGGAGAGCTGTGGGAAGTGAAATACTATATTCAGGGAGACCGTCAGCTCCTTCCCATCTCAGTTCCCTGAATGAAAGCAGGCAGGCTGATACTTCTCAGGTGGGGAATGGAGATATCCCACCTGATCCCTCTCATCAGTTGATAAGCTGGATACCACAAAGTTTATAGTCAGCTTTTTGGTGCTTCACTCTTAAATATGAATGAATAGACAAAGATCAATTGTCGTTTGTAAAAAAAAAAAAAAAAAAAAAGCACTCTTCAAAATGAACAACAGAACCAAAACAATCAGAGGAAAAGAACTTGTAGAAAACAGGAACGATGTAGGGACTAGAAGAGATCATTTTTTAAAGCTTATAATTATTATCTTTTGAGATTAAAGAGAAGATAAGGCCTCCATGAAACAAGAACAAATGCTATAAATTGAGGAACATTCACAGAACAACAAGGACATTTGGAAATAAAAAATATGTAAATATATTTGCAGAAAAACATGGACAAATCTTAAAGATGTGTTAAACACATTAAGTTGGACACGAAAGAATACGTACTATACAATTCCATTTATACAACATTCAAGGACGGACAAAACTAATCTATAGTAACAGAAATCAGAAAGTGTTTGCCTGAGAAGTGGGGAGGACTGACTGGCAAGGGGCACAAGGGAACTTTCTGGACAGACAGAAATGTTTTATATCTTGTTTGGGTGGTATTTATGAGGGTGTATTTAATTATGAAAATTCATTGAGCTGAATATCTAAGAACTGTACACATTATTGTATGTTAATTACATATCAATAACATCATATGGACAAAAATGAAAAGTTCAGTAGAAGAATTAAGCCTCTATATCTAGCCATCAGTTTACAAGAAATGCACAGAAGAGAGGAACATGTTAAATGGCACCACAGGAATGCAGTCAGCAAAATCTGACTGTGGGAAACTACAGTTTGGCCCCTTTTTTTCAACAAAAACTTGCGAGGTGGGGAAGAAAGACAGAGGAGGAGCCTATAAAAGAGATTTAAGAGACAATCATTGTATGAACCACAATACATTGTATGAACCACATTTGATCCAAATTTAAACAAAAGTTTAATGATTGTTTAAATGATTGTATGATTTAAGTTTAAATTTTACTTTTAAAAGTTTATAGGACAGTTGGTATACAAATATGTCCAGATCATATTAAATAATTATTCTTATTTTTTAAATGAGATAATGTTATTGTAGCGCTTTGTTTTGGTGTGTTTTCTAAGTGACCTTATCTTTTAGAGATTCATAGTGAAATATAAATGATGCATGACTAGAACAGTCAGGAGAAGTGGGAAGGGACATAGGTGAGACAATATTGGCCATGTGTGGGTAACTGTTGAAGCCAGGTGAAGACTACTTTGGGTTTATTATTCTACCTCTGATTTGTATATATTTGAAGTTTCCCATAATAAAATACTTTTTTAAAAATAGAAGAATTGGAGAAAAAATAGAGGAAGTCTCCCCCCATGCCCCTCAAAAAGAAATAAGAGATAGAAGTGGACATTAGGAGCAAAAGGTAAGAAACATAAAGGATAATAAGTTCAATATTTCTGAAAAAAAGAGAAGAGACAAAATGGAAGGGAGAAAATGATCAAAGAAATACTATGCGAGGCTGGATGTGGTGGCTCATGCCTGTAATCCCAGCACTTTGAGAGACCAAGGCAGGAGGACCCCAGAACCAGCCTGGGAAGCAGAGAGAGACCCCATCTGTACCAAAAAAAAAAAAAAAAAAAATTAACTAGGCATGGTGGCATGCACCTGTGGTTCCAGCTACTCAGGAGGCTGAAGTGGGAAGATTGCTTGAGCCTGGGAGGTGAAGGCTGCAGTGAGCCACGATTGAACCACTGCACTTCCAACTTGGGTGACAGAGTGAAACTCTCTTTCTCTCGCTCTGACACACACACACACACACACACACACACACACACCACACAAATAGTATGACATAATTTCCCAGCACAGACAGCCACTGGTGTCTGGATTGAGTGGCCAGCTGATAGCCATGATAGCCAGCACCATGGATGAAAAAAGCCCCACATCAAAGTATGTCCTTGAGAAATTTCGTCAGATTGGTGTACTGGACCACAAACCTCACGCACCTTTCTACATTCCCTCTACTGCCTCCTTTTCTGTCCCTCTTGGACAGCTCTCTGTCAGCAGCACATCTAGGCTGGGTTGCCCCTCCACTTTCAGAACTGGATGAAATATCATCCTGTAGGGTATGGAGCCTTATTTCCTGGGCAGCTGCTAATCAACTGGATGACATGTCAGGCAATACAGCTCTTCGGATAATCCTTGAGCAATGGAAACGGGAGATGGGAAGGACTGGGCAGCTGCATCTCCCTCGTCTACTCTCTCCTGTGCTTCCTCCTTGTGTCCCTTCCAGAAGAGTCCCTTGTGCCTGATGAACCAGCAGCCAGCTGGGCATCACATCCCCCTTCCCTCACTCTCCTTTTCCCTTCTGCATATTCTATTATAAAAACTTCCAAGCATACAGCAAAGTTGAAAGAATTTCACACAAGCACCTTTGAAATACCCATTACCTAGAGTTTATCATTGACATTTTAACAGCTTTATTGAGATACGATTTAAGTACCATAAAAACCATTCATTTAAAGTGTACTGGCTGGGCGCAGTGGCTCACGCCTGTAATCCCAGCACTTTGGGAGGCCAAGGAGGATGGATCACTTGAGGTCAGGAGTTTAAGACCAGCCTGGCCAACATGGTGAAACCCTGTCTCTACTTAAAAAAAAAAAAAAAAAAAAAAAGCCGGGCATGGTGGTGCACACCTGTAGTCCCAGCTATTCAGGAGCTGAGGCAGGAGAATCGCTTGAACCCAGGAGGTGGAGGCTGCAGTGAGCCAAGATTGCACCACTGCACTCCAGATGGCGACAGGTGTCTCAAAGGAAAAACAAAAAGTACCGGTTTTTAGTACATTTACAGAGGTGTGCAAACATTACCACAATCGATTTTAAAATATTTTCTTCACCCCCAAAAGAAATCCCATATCCTTTAGCAGTCACTTCCATTACTCTGCACTTCCATCCCCAAGCAACCATTCATCTATTTTCTGTCTCTATGGAATTGCCTATATTAGACACCTCGTATAAATGGAATCATGCAGTATATGTCATTTGTGACTGGCTTCTTCCATTTAGCATGTTTTCAAGGTTCACCCATGTTGAAGCATGTATATCAATACTTCATTCCTTTCTTCCCCATCCTCCCCTCCCCCAAGACAGAGTCTTGCTCTGTCATTCAGGTTGGAGTGCAATGGCGCCATCTCGGCTCACTGCAACCTTTGCCTACCAGGTTCAAGCGATTCTCCTCTCTCAGCCTCCCAAGCAGCTGGGATTACAGGCGCCCCCGGCTATTTTTTGTATTTTTAGTAGAGACGGGTTTTCACCATGTTGACCAGGCTGGTCTCTAACTCCTGACCTCGTGATCTGCCCGCCTCAGCCTCACAAAGTGCTGGGATTACAGGCGTGAGCCACCACTGCCGGCCAGTACTTCATTCCTTTCTATGGCAAATAATATTCCTTGTATATCATTAGCATTTTACTAGATTTGCTTAATCAAATGTCCATCTATCTATCCATCCTCTCTATGCATCCATTTAATCAATCTTACATCTTTTATTTTCGAGTAAACTCACTTCTCTTTTTTCCAAGCCTTTGCACCTTCAGCTTGCACACCTCTCAAATCTATCTCATATCACTATCCTCTGTGCCAAGGAGGCTGGGAGAGATGTTGTCTTTCGTCATCTGGCATTTTGTGATAGAGGGAGGCAAGGGAAAAGGGAGACTGGGAATAGATTTTGCTACCTAAGAATACAGTTTCTCAATCCCATCTCCCCTCCCTCCATGGCATCCCCCAGATCATGTATTCTAGAAACACCAAATTCCTTAAAGCTCCCTGAATACCCTACACTTTTTCTGACTCCATCTCTTGCACATGTTCATTACCTGGATAGCCTTCTAGGTGTTTCCCTCATATTCAGGCCAACTGTGGCTCTTCAGTGAAGTATTCTCAACACACACACACACACTCACACGCACTCACATACATACACACATAACACACACATATACACACACTCACATACACACATATACATACACTCAAATACACACACATACATACACTCACATACACACACATGCACACACACATACACACATGCTCTCATACACATATGCTTACATACACACATGTACATTCACACATATGCTCACACCTACATACACACATACATACGCACGCACACTCACATGCACATACACACAGGCACACATACATACACGTTCACATACACATGCACACATACACACATGCTCTCATACACATATGCTCACGTACACTCACATGCACATACACACACATATACATACTCACACACTCACATATACACATACACACCACACTCACACACACACTCGCACATACACATACACTCACACACACTCATACACTGACACATGTATACACACATACACACACATATACATACACCCACTCACATACACACACATACTCATACACCCACACTCACACACACACACAAACACACACTCATATACACACACAATCACACACACACAATCACATACGTACACATGCACACACCGACCCCGTGGGCCCCTCTGCACGTGCTCCACACTCTATTGAATCAACCTTCTGACTGTCTGTCTCTACCAGTCTCTAAATCCTCAAGGGCGGGGGCCAGGCCTTACAGGTCTCGGTATCCCTGCAACTCATTGCGGGGCATGACTCAACAAATGTTTTCTGCATAATGAATGGAAAACATCTAGTCACCGTCTTCGTGGTTATTTAATTAAAAACATGGCATGCACCAGGTGAGGCCCTGTGATAAACGCCTGGATTTGGAGACAAAGATGAGTAAGACTGTATCCTGGGCCTCAGAGGTGCCTACAGGACTCTGGTCTGGACAAATGCAAAACTGGACAAGATGCCAGGGCAACAGATGTAAACCGGGACTGTCCCAAGCAAACCGGAACATATGGTCACCCAAATTATACACCAGCTTCTCTGAAAACAGCAGTGCCATGCTGACTCATGCACACCCGTTAGACCCTAGTCACTTCCAGAACTTTCTTGTTCAGGCCAATCACTCTTCATCAGTACTTGGATTGTTTATGTTTTTTCGTTGTTGTGAACCATGTGGAAATTATCCATGAAATTTTATATTTCTAAAGCCTTACATTAAAAAATACTTAAGCAACTAGAAATAAAACACCTAATGCACAGCTCAACACTTCCTAATGTTTTCTTCATAGAGACAGGGTCTCACTAAGTTACCCAGGCTGGAGTGCTGTGGTTTGCCTATCGCACCACAGCCTCGAACTCCTTCAATGAAGGATCCTCCCATTTCAGCCTTCTGAGTACCTGGGACTACAGGCATACACCACTGCACCCAACTTTTCCAACCTTTCCTGAAGTACTGAAATGCATAGTTGTAATCAGTGGGTGACAATCATTACATATATAAATTTCTTGGTATTAACAATAGACTCTGTTTATCATCTTATTGATGGACCTTTGGGTGTTTCCAGCTTGTGACCATTCTGAATTAATGAAGTTATGAACATCTCAATATAGATTCCTTTTTCTTTCTTCTGAGTCTCTTTGAGGTACATACTCCAAAGTTAGATAATCTGGTTGAAAGACAGGAACAGTTTGTTACTTTTTGTTTCCCATTGCTCTCTGTCATATTGCTTTCCGAAAAGTCCGAGTCGGCCAGGCACAGTGGCTCACACCTGTAATCCCAGCACTTTGGGAGGCTGAGGTGGGAGGATCACTTGAGGTCAGGGGTTCAAGACCAGCCTGGCCAATATGGTGAAACCCCATCTCCACGAAAAATACAAAAATTAGCCAGGTGCGGTGGTGGGCGCCTATAATCCCAGCTACCTGGGAGGCTGAGGCAGGAGAATGGCTTGAATCTGGGAGGTAGAGGTTGCAGTGAGCTGAGATCAGGACACTGCACTCCAGCCTGGGTGACACAGCGAGACTCCATCTCAAAACAAAAAAAAAATCTGAAGTAAATATATACCTTAAAATTGCAAGGTGTGTTGCAGATTTCATTAAATATTTGTTGAGTAAATACATGAATTAAAATCAATGCAGCCGTAAAAAGACAAATATTGCATGATTCCACTTATATGAGGCACCTAGAGTAGTCAAATTCATAGAGAGAGAAAGTAAAATGGTGGTTGCCTGGGGTTGAGGGGAGAAGGAATGGCAAGTTGTTTAATGAGTGTAAATTATCAGTTTTACAAGATGAGTAGTTCTGGAGATTGGTTGCACAACAGTGAGAATGTACTTAACACTACTGAACTTACACTGCAAAATGATTTAGATAGTAAATTTTATGTGTAATTTATCATACATACAAGCATATATAAATTTATATGTATTATATATAGAAATAAGTATGTATGTATATATAGTGAATATGTATATATATTTAATCTAATGATCATTTGGCATACATTGTCAGTAGAAGTGTGCCTGTAATACATAGTCATGCATGTAAAATGAAATTTCATGTGTGTGCGGAATTTCCTCAATTAAAATGACAGTGTTAATTATTCAGTGCAGAGACAGGCAGGCAGAAGTGTGTGTGATGTTAATGTTATTACATGGCACATAGAATAAGAAACATCATAGACTAGACAATATATGAACATTTAATATTAGTAATAAAGTGCTCAACCTTAAAAAAATCATATGCATCTAATTTTCTATTATCTGTGAACTTTAAGAAAGGCAAAGCTTAGGGGATCTTACAGACATCCACTTGAACTTTTCATCTTAAAGATGAGGTGATGAGCCTAAGAGAGGTAACAGATTTTCCCACATCAAGAGCAGCTACGGCTTCCCTTTTCTTGATGACCTTAGCCACCAACTCTATCTCATTGGCCAAAATGAATCTCATGGCCTCCCCTGGCTGCACCCAAAGCTGCTGGGAAAGCAGCAAAAGGAATAGGTTAGACACATTGCCACTCCAAACAAATAGGGTTCCCTGAACAAGGGAAGAAAAGGAGAATATGTATTAGGTAGGCAGTCAGCAGTGTCTGCTGCACTCACCTTATTGTCTTTGTTCTGTGTTGTCTTGTTTTTTGTTTGGGATGTTACAGGCTGGAACCAATGGTTACATGGCTCCTGAGATCCTAATGGAAAAGGTAAGTTATTCCTATCCTGTGGACTGGTTTGCCATGGGATGCAGCATTTATGAAATGGTTGCTGGACGAACACCATTCAAAGATTACAAGGAAAAGGTCAGTAAAGAGGATCTAAAGCAAAGAACTCTGCAAGACGAGGTCAAATTCCAGCATGATAACTTCACAGAGGAAGCAAAAGATATTTGCAGGCTCTTCTTGGCTAAGAAACCAGAGCAACGCTTAGGAAGCAGGTAAACTAGCATGTAACAGAGAGGATTGCTGACACCAGTATTGTCCACAGGGATTGGGAGAATACTTTTGATTTGTGGCAACATCTTGGAATTAAGTATTATGATTTTCCTATTTTTACTTGCATATTATATGGTTAAATATTTCTAATACTTTCAAACACTATGAGCACTTTCTGTGGAACGATCTCCAAGATGTATTTTAAGGTGGAAAAGTGAGGTGCAAAACAGCTTGTGTTAAAAAAAAGAAAAAAGAATACATAATTCAAATGGTTATATAGAATATTTGAAAGAATTTATAGGATTGGTTATGTCAGATGAAGGGAAATTGGGGGCTGGGGATGGGGATGCAAATAAGAATTTTCACTGTATCACCTTAGTTTCTTTTGCATCTTGAACCATGTTGAGTAAATAAATGTATTAAAATCACATGCAGTCATAAAACAAAACAAATATTGCATGATTCCACTTACATAAGGTACCTAGAGTAGTCAAATTCATAGAGACAGAAAGTAGAAGTCAGGGCAGGGTGGCTCATGCCTGTAATCCCAGCACTTTGGGAGGCCGAGGCAGGTGGATCACAAGGTCAGGAGTTCAAGACCAGCCTGGCCAAGACAGTGAAACCCCGTCTCTAATAAAACTACAAAAATTAGCCAGGCATGGTGGCAGGTGCCTATAATCCCAACTACTCGGGAGGCTGAGGCAGGAGAATCGCTTGAGCCCAGGCGGCAGAGGTTGCAGTGAGCTGAGATCGAGCCACTGTACTCCAGCCTGGGTGACAGAGCGAGACTCCATCTCAAAAAAGAAGAAAGTAAGTAGAACGGCAGTTTCCTGGGGTTAAGGGGAGGAGAAATGGGAATTGTTTAATGAGTATAAATTATCTGTTTTACAAAATGAAGAGTTCTGGTTGCACAACGACGTAGTGTGAAGGTACTTAACACTGTTACATACATTATCTATTCAAAAATAATTCAAACAGGCTGGGCACAATGGCTCACACCTGTGAGCCAGGTATGGTGGCTCACGCCAGCACTTTGGGAGGTAGAGGTGGCGGATTACCTGAGGTCAGGAGTTTAAGACCAGCCTGGCCAACATACAGTGAAACCCCATGTCTACTAAAAGTACAAAAAATTAGCCAGGAGTGGTGGCAGCCGCCTGTAATCCCAGATAATCGGGAGGTCGAGGCACGAGAATCACTTGAACCCAGGAGGCAGAGGTTGCAGTGAGCCGATATTGCACCACTGCACTCCAGCCTGGGCAACAGAGCAAGACTCTGTCTCAAAATAATAAAAATAATAATAATGGTAATAATAATTAAAATAAAAACATAAAACTACCAGTACTGATAGTCATAGCTCTGGAAAATTCTGTTCCTTTCAAATGTCTCCCGTAGCATATCATCAGTCCTTCAAAAAATATTTACATGAGCACAAATGATGTTGCCAGCTGTTAAAATTGAAGCCAAGTTTTATGGTTTATGATATAATAATAAGATTAAGCTATTTTAGAAGGCCGGGCGCAGTGGTTCATGCCTGTAATCTTAAAACTTTGGAAGGCCAAGGTGGGAGGATCACTTGAGTCCAGGAGTTCAAGACCAGCCTAAGCAACATAGAGAGACCCTGCCTCTACGGATAATAAAAATATTAGCCAGGTGTAGGAATGCATGCCTGTAGTCCCAGCTACTCAAGAGGCTGAGGTGGGAGGATCACTTGAGCCCAGGAGCTCAAGGCTGCAGTGAGCTATGATCATGCCACTGTACTCCAGCATGGATGACAGAGCAAGACCCTGTCTCTAAAAAAAAGATTCTATAGAAGAAAAAAAGAAGTAAAAGTTGGCCTGTGAAAAGACCCTTGGCATTGAGTGACTATGTTGTGTAGGGAGAAAATCAAGAGCTTTAGATTCACAATAGATTCAAGTCCCAGTTCTGCTATAGACTGGTTATTTTACCTCAAGCAATTGAATTGCTTTCCTTGAATCTCAATATCCTCATATATAAAATGAGGAGATTGTGGGTATTATGGTTAATTTTATGTGTCAACTCGGTTAGGCCACAGTACTCAGATATTTGGCCAAATATTATTGAGATATTTCTGGGCAGATTTTTAGATGAGATTAACATTTAAATCAGTAGACTTTGAGTAAAGTAGATGACTGTCCATAACGTGGATAGGCTTGATTCAATCAGTTGAAAGCCTTAATAAGAAAAGACTGACTTACCCAGAAGAAATGGGAATTCTGCCAGCAAACCACCTTTGGGGTCAAACTGCGATCCTTCCCTGGGTTTCCAGTGTGCTAAACTACCCTGCAGACTTTGGATTTACAAAGCCCTAAATGAAATCTCTCTCTCTCTTTCTCTCTCTCTCTCTGTCTCCCCTTCTCTTTCTCTCTCTCCCCATCCCTCCTTCCCTTCCTCTCTCTCCCTCTCTCTTTCTCTCCTTCTCAGAGAGATTTATATGTGTACACTCACACATTGTCAGGGAGGAAACACATTCTCTACCCTCTTACCCTCTTACATTCAGTTATTGGAGACTTACAAATTATTATTATTAGCTTTTGAGACAGAGTCTCACTCTGCTGCCCAGGCTGGAGTGCAATGGCATAATCTTGGCTCACTGCAATCTCAGCCTCCCAGGTTCAAGCAATTCTTCTTCCTTGGCCTCCCGAGTAGCTGGGATTACAGGCACCCACAACCACACCCAGCTAATTTTTGTATTTTTAGTAGAGACAGGGTTTCACCATGTTGGCCGGGATAGTCTCGATCCCACATGCTTCACACACAATTCCGTTGACCAGAACTCATCCTCGGATCCTGCCTACGAGTGAGGGGGCTGACTAGTGTCTTCTGCGTGCCCAGGAGTGAGAATCAAATAGGATATGGTGACCACTGACAATCACTAACAATCTCTACCCTCATGGTCTTCAGTGAGTATCCGAGGGTGCGGGAGCAGTGGCTGAGTCAGGAGGAAAGTCTCTTTAGATGACTTCCCCGAAGGGAAAAACACCCACTTGGATGCCTCGATTCCCACGTTTGATTTAAAATCTATCTTGGCTGGGCGCGGTGGCTCACGCCTGTAACCCCAGCACTTTGGGAGGCCGAGGTGGGTGGATCACCTGAGGTCAGGAGTTCAAGAACAACTTGGCCAACATGATGAAACCCCGTCTCTACTAAAAATACAAAAAATTAGCCAGGTGCGGTGGCGGGTGCCTGTAATCCCAGCTACTCAGGAGGCTGAGGCAGGGGAATCGCTTGAGCCTGGGAGGCGGAGGTTGAAGTGAGCCAAGATCACGCCACTGTTCACCAGCCTGGGCAACAAGAGCAAAACTCTGTCTCAGGAAAAAATTTAAAAAATAAAAATAAAATAAAATAAATCTTAATACTCTATAAGCAGACTTTGGATTTACAAAATGAAATATTAACAAACTTCATGAAAATGCAACCTTAAAGCACTGTAAACACCACTTTAAAGCATACTAAACACTGGTCACTGCCTGAAGCTGCTTCCTCAAGCAAAGCCTTTCTAATAAAGCATCTGTTGTTGTGACTGTTTTGAATAAGACTGTTTACAACATTAGAGAAAAGGCATATAAAAAACAGCTGTTCAGTGAAACAGAAAATCTTGCAACATTTTTTTTTCTTACAGCCTCTATAACTGCAGAATCTTCCAACATTTTTATTTCAACTCTTTATATTTTTAAAAAATTTAATCAAATGAGATCACGTTGGATTAATGTAGTGGGCATCCTCCAACCCAAGGCAAATGCCTCGACAGCATGTTACACAGCGGAGTTCAAATGCTCCCTCCCTGTTGCCTTCTTAAGCATTTGAAATGAATTAAGAACCCTTCTCCTTTAGACATCACTGAAAAGGATTACCTTCTTTGCCTTTATGGGTCTGGGAGTTAATTTTGCAGAGAAGCCAAAAGCTTTTCTGAGCATCTCCAGGGGCTCCAGATGGAATCAACTACAGGGTCTTCCAATGAAATAAATGGTGAAGACCACTTAGGTTTCTGCAGGTTTTATTCTGGTGAGCCAGTGCAGCAGAACAAGAGCAAATAATCGTGAAAGTCTCTGACTTAAGTGCTTCTCCAACACACAATTTCATGCCAATACCTACTGTTCTTGGCAGACCAAATTCCCTTGTGGGCCTCATGTATGGGCAGGTGGTATCTTTGCTTCATTGACTATTATAAGAAAATCCATTGTAATCTCTGTGTGGGGTTCCATAATACGAGAGCCTCTGTTAATGCTCTGAAATATATTCCACTCCAATGAGCAGAAGTCCTCCCTGCAGCTGCCACTTTGGCTGTTACAAAAGATAATGCCTCCAGCAACAGCCTCTCCTATTTGTTCAAAGTGCACCGCACAATGATGGGCCAAAAGAGCCCTGCACAGAACTGCCAGGGAAAGATGCAAGAGTGAAATAATCAGCCTGCTCTTTTAATGACAGACCTGTGGTGGGAGTTGCTAGTGCAAGAGATCAAAGACATCATCTTTGTGGTGGCCCAGCCACAAGAACAAGGAATGGAGATGGGAAAGCCCAGTCTTCACTGGTAGCAGCAGCACCCACAGACATTTCTTGGGAAAAGGTATACAAGGCATGAATCCTGCCCTCCAGGGGATTGTCGTTGGGTTATTGAAGAACATAAAGGAAACCTCAAAGTGACCCATGGTTTCCTTGTCTTTTATAATTAGTTGCAAAAGGGCTGCAGTCAGCCACCACTGATGGACAAACCAAGGCTCCCTGGGCGTGGTGGGCTTGAGATGCTATGTGAGAACTGTTCATCCTGATGTAAAGACTGGTCTGGCAAGTCTCCCAAGGTTACCAAGCTCCTGGGCAGTCTCCATTTACTGCTTAGACTGAGTTTTTAAGGGCCCTTTTGACCCCTGGTACGGTGTGTTCAATTCATGTCTGCCAGTGGTCATGGAAGCGATGCAAGTACCTTCCCTGTGGCACCTACTCCCATTCCAATGCCTTCATTCTCTTTTGAGACATGCAGGTCTGGGGCTCATTCCTGATCTATTTGGATGGCATTCTAGCTCTATCCTTCTGCCACATTTAAAAATCTGATACCTTTAAAAGGTGAATGTTTCTGTGTAAATTATACCTCAATAAACCTGACTTTTAAAAAATCTCTCTTTTTTTTTTTTTTGAGACAGAGTCTTGCTCTGTCACCTAGGCTGGACTGCAATAGCCCGATCTCGGCTCACTGCAACCTTTGCCTCCCAGGTTGAAGCAATTCTCTTCCCTCAGCCTCCCAAGTAACTGGGATTATAGGCATGTGCCACCACGCCTGACTAATTTTTGTATTTTTCAGTAGAGACAGGGTTTCACCATGTTGGCCAGTCTGGTCTCAAACTCCTGGCCTCAGGAGATCTACCCACTTCGGCCCCCCAAAGTGCTGGGATTACAGGTGTGAGCCACTGTGCCTGGCCTAAATATCTATTTTTGAAGCTTACATGTATCTCAGTAACTCTCCCTCAAGGCTCTTAACCTACAAGATGTAAACCATGCAGACACTGGGGCAGTCGGTTCTGGTAGATGGCAAGCCTGCATTTTCTTTCTTTCAGTTGGTGGAGACTTGGTAGAGACTTTGGGAGAAAAGACACCCCTTGTAGCACCTTTGATCCAGGTCTCCATACACAGTGGGAAAAGTCCACGAAGTTCCAGATAGACCTTTCTGGAAGTGGGTAGGGCTGGGTCACAGAACAAGAACCCAAGGAATCACTGGATCATCAGATGCCTCCAATTAAGTTTCTCTTCTCAGAATAAAATTTAATTATAAATTTTCCTTTGAAAAAGTCACCTATTTACTGTGGCTTCCTCAGATGCACAGTTATTCATGAATACAGAAGCACATAAGGAGTCAAAAATACAGGAGTTAGAGACAGGGCTGTTGTACTGGTTGAATGTAATAATATAATGAAGAGCTGAATGTTGTATTAACTGAGAGTAGGCCCTGAATAAATGTCAGTTATCCTCATTCTTGTTATTAGTTGTGCCATTATTGGATATTGCCTTTAGTCATCTTGCTGGGCAGAGTCTGTTGTCGTTATCATCTGACATAGTGGGGAATCTCCGAAGGGAATATATGGGGCAAACTCTCAATCCTTTCCCAAAAAGCTTTTTGATATCTTGAATGGAAAATGTAAAGGATGGACCATTAATATGATTAATTTCTATTAAGGTTAACTTATGGCAGAAATTGACTTTTTTTAAAAGGAAGACATTTCTTTAAAAAAAAATCTTTTATTTTAGATTCAGGGAGTATATGTGCAGGTTTGTTACAAAGACATATTGTGTAATGCTGAGGTTTTGGATGCAATTGAATCTACCACCCAAGTAGTGAGCACAATACTCAATAGATAGTTTTTCAACCCTTGCCCCACCCCCAAAACATCTAGTAGTCCCCCGTGTCTATTGTTCCCATCTTTACGTTCATGTTTACCCAATGTTTAGCTCCCACTTATAAGTGAGAACATGCGGTACTTGGTTTTCTGTTTCTATGTTAGTTCACTTAGGAAAATGGTCTCCAGCTGCTTCTATGTTGCTGAAAAGAACATGGTTTTGTTCCTTTTTATGACTGCACATTATTCCATATTGTGTATATACCACATTTTCTTTATTCAATCCACCATTTATGGACTCCTTAGTTGATTCCATGTCTTTGCTATTGTGAATGGTGCTGTGATGAACATATGAGTGTATGTCTTTTTGGTAGAACAATTTATTTCCCTTTGGGTATATACCAGTAATAGTATTGCTGGGTCAAATGGTAGTTCTATTTTTAGTTCTTTGAGAAATCTCCAAACTGCTTTCCAGAATGGCTGAACTAATTTACCTTCCCATCAACAGTGTGTAAGCATTCCCTTTTCTGTGCAGCCCCTCCAATATGTTTTTGTTTGGTTGGTTGGTTTGTTGGTTGGTTGGTATTTTTTCGTTTGTTTTTTGTTTGTTTTTGAGACGGAATCTCATTCTGTCACCCAGGCTGGAGTGCAGTGGCACGACCTCAGCTCACTGCAATCTCCGCCTCCTGGATTCAAGCAATTCTCCTGCCTCAGCCTCCTGAGTAGCTAGGACTACAGGCACACGCCGCCACACCTGTCTAATTTTTTGTATTTTAGTAGATATGGGGTTTCACCATGTTGCCCAGGCTGGTCTTGAACTCCTGAGCTCAAGCAATCTGCCTACCTTGGTCTCCCAAGGTGCTAGGATTACAGGTGTGAGCCACCGTGCCTGGCTGTTTTTTTGTTTGTTTGTTTGTTTTGTTACTTCTTAGTAATAGCTATTCGGACGGGTGTGAGATGGTATCTTATTGTGGTTTTAATTTACTTTTATCTGATGATCAGTGATAATGAGCATTTTTTGATATATTTGTTGGCCACTTGTATGTAGAAGATGTTTCTCAATCAGACCAGGAAATCTATCCACATTTTTTTTTGTTTGTTTTTTTGAGACAGAGTCTGACTCTGTCACCCAGGCTGGAATGAGCTCACTGCAAGCTCTGCCTCCCGGGTTCATGCCATTCTCCTGCCTCAGCCTCCCCAGTAGCTGGGACTACAGGCGTCCGCCACCACACCCGGCTAATTTTTTGTATTTTTAGTAGAGACAGGGTTTCACGGTGTTAGCCAGGATGGTCTCGATCTCCTGACCTCGTGATCCGCCCACCTCGGCCTCCCAAAGTGCTGGGATTACAGGCATGAGCCACCGCATCTGGCTATTCACATTTTTTAGAGGAAAAAAAAAATTTTGAATCTGATGCCACAAAACAGCCCACTTTTTATTTTGTTAAAACCTAGATTTGGCCAGGCACAGTGGCTCAAGCCTGTAATCCCAGCACTTTGGGAGGCTGAGACGGGTGGATCACAAGGTCAGGAGATCGAGACCATCCTGGCTAACCCGGTGAAACCCCGTCTCTACTAAAAAATACAAAAAACTAGCTGGGCGAGGTGGCGGGCGCCTGTAATCCCAGCTACTCGGAGGCTGAGGCAGGAAAATGGCGTAAACCCGGGAGGCGGAGCTTGCAGTGAGCTGAGATCCGGCCACTGCACTCCCGCCTGGGCCACAGAGCGAGACTCCATCTCAAAAAAAAAAAAAAAAAAAACCTAGATTTAAGAGTAACTAAGAGGAGTATGGTAGGCAGCCCCTAAGATGGCTCCCAATGATCCCCACATCCTGGCATTCATACCCATGTATGATCCCTTTACCTTAAGTGTGGTCTTCCTTCAATAAGAAATAGAATATGGCAGAAGTGATGAGATGTCACTTCTAAGATTAGATTATTAAAAAAACTATGGCTTCTATTTTGAGCATTCTGTGTGTGTGTGTGTGTGTGTGTGTGTGTGTCTGTGTGTGATCACTGACCTTGGGAAAGCCAGCTGCAATGTTTTAAAGCAGCCCTGTGAAGGCTCATGTGATAAGGGATGGAGGCTTGCAATAACCACATGAGTGAGCTTGGAAGCAAATCCCCCAGCCTCAGCTGAGCCTTCAGATGAGACCACAGTCTCAGCCAGCAGCTTTACTGCAACCTCAGAAGAGACTGTGAGACAGAGACACCCAGTTAAGCCATGTCCAGATTCTTGACCCTCAGAAGCCGTGAGATAATAAATGTTTGTTGTTTTAAGGCACTAAATTTTGGAGCAATTTGTTACACAGCAATAGATAACTAATATTAATAATAGAGGTTACACAGTTGGGAACATGCTTTTTTCTTTAGATACTGGAATAATTTCTAGCATAGAGATGGAGGGTTTGATAATAATAATCATAGTGTTGAATACTAAATTTATGCTAATTCCTACTACTGCAAATTGCTAATGGATTTTTTTAAGTCTTTAAAGAAATAACACCAAGATTATTGTGGCAGTTGGGGAGGTAAGTGGGGCTTCTGGAAATCATATCATATTACCAATAAAGAGATACGAGTGCCGCCTTTTAAAATGGGAGTGGTGGTTGTGTGGGACAGAGATATGCTTAACTTGTTCTGTGTGACCCTGAAAAGGCAATGACTGGAAGCTGCAGGCAAGCAGGTGTGGTTCTACAGAACTTTCCTAGTATTTCCTTGAAACACCAAGAATAAAAGTCATGTCCAAAGCTTCACTATTTAAAAATTGCATCTACAGGTGAAAGCTGTCTACAAATAATGAGAGTGCTGTCTATTTATATGGGAATTTGGGGTGATTTCAAAAGCTATTATTTTTCAGTTATTCTTTATGTTATTATATTGTCTTTGCAATTAAAATAAAATGTAAGAAAAGAATGCTACACACTTTGTATTGTTAGAACGTGTCCCATTTTGGTTTGTTAACTCTGTCTCAGGCTGATGTCTCCTTTCTTCACAGAGAAAAGTCTGATGATCCCAGGAAACATCATTTCTTTAAAACGATCAACTTTCCTCGCCTAGAAGCCGGCCTAATTGAACCCCCATTTGTGCCAGACCCTTCAGTGGTTTATGCCAAAGACATCGGTGAAATTGATGATTTCTCTGAGGTTCGGGGGGTGGAATTTGATGACAAAGATAAGCAGTTCTTCAAAAACTTTGCAACAGGTGCTGTTCCTATAGCATGGCAGGAAGAAATTATAGAAACGGGACTGTTTGAGGAACTGAATGACCCCAACAGACCTACGGGTTGTGGGGAGGGTAATTCATCCAAGTCTGGCGTGTGTTTGTTACTGTAAATTGCTCTCTTTACCGGACAGGTGGCAGGAGTCTCGGCTGACATAATCCTCGAATGTTCCCAACACGTGGAAATCTGTGGAATGAGGGATAATCAGTTAGGAGGGCGACATCGCGACCACAAAACAATTCAAAGGACAGGCAAGCTCACTACTAGGACACATTTTATTTTCTTTCTCTTTCTTTTTTCATAAAGATGAGTAAAGTCTCAGTTTTCACTGAGGGCTGGGAAAAGGAACACTCAGGTTTATTTTGATAAACTGAAAGCATCAGCCTTTTACCATCGTGTCCCTGTGTATTACGCAAAGTCCTAGGAACAGAGAATGGAACTTTGTGGTGTGCCCAGAAAATGAGCATTTGCAGTTCTTAGTAAATAATCATTTTAGTTTTTCTTTGTTTAGATCTTTTTTTCCCTTCATCTTTCTCCTGCTTCTATACTTATAAAAAGGATTTTGAAGCTGGAAACAAATGTTCCTGACATTCTCCCTCTAAAAAGGAGTGGGTTACAATATTTTGGCAATGTTTTAGATCACAGAATAATTTTCAATTTCACTGACAGTTTCTTTCACAATTTTTTGGAAACAATTTACTATCATCATATTGAAGCATTTTAAATGTAAACATCCATGAGGTCTGTGAAGTAAAGCATTCTGTAAAGTTAGTTGAGTCCTTTAAGTAATATGGTAAACTCGTACTACCATATGCCATCGGTTCCCAAACTCTGCTGAACTTTGGAATCATCTAGGGATCTTTTAAAAAATGAATGCCTGACTCCCATCCACAGACATTCGGATCCCCACTCCCAGCTATGGGAACAGCTTGACCATTTAGAATTTCAGAAGCTCCCCAAGTGAGTCTACTGTGCAGCAGTTTGGCAGGCACTGCCATGCACATGTGAATGTTATTACATTCGATCTTATTTTGGTTGCTCAAAACTTCAATCATACATTTTGATGGCAACTTTTCAAATGTCCCCAAAGCATGTCATTTTAGCAATTGCAGTATAAATGAAACAAGACAATCTATTCATCTTAGAGCTTCTCTTGTCCTTGCACACTTTAGTTTCTCACACATATCTTGGGAGCTTGGTCTCTTGGCTATTTCAAAGCCTGAAGGAGACCTATGGGCTTAGAAATTGAGTTGAACAGGCCAGGTGCAGTGGCTCATGTCTGTAATCCCAGCACTTTGGGAGGCCGAGGCGGATGGATCACGAGGTCAAGAGTTCAAGACCAGCCTGGCCAACATGGTGTAAACCCCGTCTCTACTAAAAATACAAACATTAGCCCGGTGTGGTGGTGTGCATCTGGAATCCCAGCTACTCGGGAACCTGAGGCAGGAGAATTGCTTGGACCCAGGAAGCGGAGGTTGTAGTGAGCCAAGATTGCGTGCCATTGCACTCCAGCCTGGGCAACAAGAGCAAGACTCTTGTCTCAAAAAGAAAAAAAAAAAAAAAGAAAGAAAGAAAAGAAATTGAATTGAAAAAATAGTAGCCCTCATTTCAAGTGGCTGCCCAGCCAGCACTGTATGGTAGAATTAGCACTTCTCAAAAGCACAGCCGAGGTGAGAATTCTACAGCTGCGAAAAAATATTTGGGATACAAATATAAAGCTGGGTGATATTTTTTAAAAGGATGTGTGTGTGCATAATAAAATCTAAATTTATCCCAGTGGTAAAAAAACCTGGCTGAAGTCAATTAAAAAGTTTTGTCCCTTGAGTTAGGGATTCGAAAACTGCAAAAGTGTCGGTCAAAAAAATGTTGGTTAATGGGAATCCAGCTAACAGTAATACTCATCTACAAGACAGCATTAACCATACCTGGAACAAGTTAAGAAGAAGCCCTCTGACAGTTGAGGCCTAGGCGTGCACCTGTGGCTCACTTTCCCACTCCCCTTCCATCCTCAGCATGCTCCCTAATGCTCCAAATCCTAACCTAGGATGCTTAGAGTTCTGTGTCACCAAAGCAGGATACAAGTATGCCCAGGAGATTTTCTTTTTTTTTTTCCTGAGGTAAGAAAGTAAATTAAAGTTTGGTTAAGTTTTGAACAAGTCCCTTTTAACAAAAAACCGATTGGTGATTAACAGAAATCCAATTAACCAGAGCACTCCAATGGTAGAGTTCTCAGGATTGGGCTTTATAGACATTTAAAAACAACATAGTGTTTATTTGTTGATTATGCCTTAAAGCTGGCAGAGGGACAAATGCAAACTAATAATTAAAGATAAATATCTCAGTTTTAAAAAGGACAAAAAAATTGGAGAGATAAAAAAATAAAAATGTCTTGTTGCATTGGTTCCTTAGTGTGAATTGCCTCTGCTTTCAATAAGGTTTAAATGGAAATCTGTTTTATGTCTTAGAACTAACTCAGGAAAATAATTGAATAAGTAGTTGTATTAATCCATTCTCACACTGCTGTAAAGAAATACCTGAGGCCAGGATTGGCGGCTCATGCTTGCAATCCCAGCACTTTGGGAGTCCAAGGCAGGCAGATCACCTGAGGTCAGGAGTTCGAGACCAGCCTGGCCAACATGGTGAAACCGTGTCTCCACTAAAAATATAAAAATTAGCCAGGTGTGGTGGTGTGTGCCTGTAATCCCAGCTACTAGGAAGGCTGAGACAGGAGGATTGCTTCAACTTGGGAGGAGGAGGTTGCAGTGAGCCAAGATTGTACCCACTGGACTCCAGCCTGGGTGACAGGGCAAGACTGTCTCAAAAAAAAAAAAAAATTCCTAAAACTGGGTAATTTATAAAGAAAAGAGGTTTAATTGGCTCACAGTCCCACAGGCTATACAGGAAGCATGGCTGGGGAGGCCTCAGGAAACTTACAGTCATGGCGAAAGGCAAAGGGGAAGCAGTCATGTCTTACATGGCCGCAGAACGGAGAAGGTGGGGACAAAGGCCACACACTTTTAAACAACTGGATCTCGTGAGAACTCACTCATTATCATGAGAACAGCAAGGGGGGGAATCTGCCCCCATGATCCAATCACCTTCTACCAGGCCCCTCGTCCAACATTGGGGATTACAATTCTACATGAGATTTGGGTGGAGACACAGACCCAAACCATAGCAGTAGTCAATAATTATAAAAATAGTAAATAAAAATCACCAAGTAATTGTGTCTTGAGATCTAATTATACACTGTGTGGCACTGGGGACACCATAGAGAAAAGACAACCATGTAAGAAAGGTAGTGTGGTATGGAATACAGAATGTAGGTTCCTGTTGTGTTAATATTCACATTTTAAATCAGGAAATGGAAGCTCATAGAGATTTTGTACCTCAAGTCCCACAGCTTCACAGGATTGTTGTGAAGACCAGAAATCATCTATATGAAGCCAGTAGTGCATGACTTGCACACAGTAGGGGCATAATCTGTTGAAGACTGTGGCCAGTAACAGTGGGTTGAGAGGGAATGATCAGGGGACAAAACCACTAAGGCCTGAACCAAGATGCCTTAATGAAAAGTTCTACAGGAAATAAGAGAAGAAAGAGATCTGGGTCCCTGGAAGTGCTTGGGAAGGAAAATTTTTGTACAAAATAAAAGAAAAATCTAAGTAGAATGAGTGGGGAAGTTAGAGTCCGAGGCTGCTCCCAGGCCTCTCTGTCATATGTGGGCTCCCATCTGGATCAAGTCTGAGTGCAGGAGGGTCGCCATGACATAGGCAGGTGAGGGGCAGGCCTGACACAGGAGGTTAAATGTTGGAGGGTAGAGAAATGCAAAGGGATAGGTGCAGGGTGTTGTGGAGGTTAAGGAAAGATTTAAATCAGATGCAGCCAGATGCCTCATCAAAGGAAGGATGTAATTTTTGAAAAGACATGATGCTGGACCAGGCATGGTGGCTCATGCCTGTAATCCCAGCACTCTGGGAGGCTGAGGCGGGTGGATCATGAGGTCAGGAGTTCAAGACCAGCCTGGCCAACATGCTGAAACCCCGTCTCTACTAAAAATACAGCAAAATTAACTGGGTGTGGTGGCGGGCACCTGTAATCCCAGCTACTTGGGAGGCTGAGGCAGAGAATTGCTGGAACCTGGGAGGTGGAGGTTGCAGTGAGCCAAGATGACACCACTGCACTACAGCCTGGGCGACAAGAGAGGGACTCCATCTCAAAAAAAAGAAAAAGAAAAAGAAAAGACATGATGCTTGCTTATTTTTTAAAAGTTAAAATGACCTTATATTTTAATAGAAAAGCTCATTAAACATAATGAAATATCGGGGGAAATAAACACATATCTGAGTTAAATATTTATACAAAGAAGAACCAGGGAGAAGTCATTTTTTTTCTTCCAGTTTATCAGGGATTATTTTGAATGTTTGTTTCTCAAATGAGGAGATGGAGTTAATAAACTGCTGGAAGGGGCTGAGAACAGCTGTGAAAGGCAGAAAAGATGAATGATGTTTTTACAGGAAATAGTATGAAGTTATTGATTTTACCTTTGCAAGCCACAAAGCATTAAAAATTGTTCCCAATTTTTAATTTTTATTTTTAATTTTTTTAGATATGGGGTCTCACTATGTTGCCCAGACAGGTCTTTTGAACTCCTGGCTTCAAGTGATCCTTCCGCCTCAACCTCCCAAAGTGCTGGGATTACAGGTGTGAGACACTGCACCCAGCCTCAACTTTTTGTTTTAAATATAATTTTTTTTTTTGAGACAGAACTTTGCTCTTGTTGCCCAGGCTGGCGTGCAATGGTACAATCTCGGCCCACTGCAACTTCCACCTCCCAGGTTCAAGTGATTCTCCTGCCTCAGCCTCCCAAGTAGCTGAGATTACAGAAGCCTGCCACCACACCAGCTAGTGTTTTGTGTTTTTAGTAGAGACGGGGTTTCACCATGTTGGCCAGGCTGGTCTTGAACTTGTGACCTCCCATGACCCACCTGCCTTGGCCTCCCAAAATGCTGGGATTACAGGCATGAGCCACCACACCCGGCCTGAATATAAATTTTAACATGTTTCTCATTTAGGTAATCAGGCATAAATGTGAAATGATTCAACAATTTTTGCTTCTCAGAAATTGCAAGGCATATCTTTTGAAATCATTAAAGTCTACCAGATGGGCCAGGTTTGGTGGTGCACACCTGTAATCCCAGCACTTTGGGAGGCCAAGGCAAGAGGATCACTTGAGCCCAGGAGTTCAAGATCAGCCTGGGCAAAACCCTGTCTCTGAAAACAATACAAAAATTAGCCAAGCGTGCTGCATATGCCTGTAGTCCCAGCTACTTGGGAGGCTGAGGCAGGAGGATTGATTAAGCCCGGGAGGCTACAGTGAGCCATGATCACACCACTGACACTCCAGCGTGGGTAACAGAGCAAGACCTTGTCTCAAAAGTAAATAAATTAATTAATTAAAGTCTACTAGATCAATTTTTAAATATCACTATACTGCATGTATCATTAGGGCAGTTTAATAATAAGACAATTTATGCAAATTGTTCTGACAGTAAAATGTGATGAAAACTAATGAACACAAATAATCCTTGCTTCTTAAATTGTTTTTTTTGGCAATTGTAAATCTTTTTTTTTTTTTTTTTTTTTTTTTTTCTTGAGACAGAGACTTGCTCTGTCACGCAGGCTGGAGTGCAATGGTGCCATCTCGGCTCACTGCAACCTCTGCCTCTCGGGTTCAAGCGATTCTCCTGCCTCAGATCCTGAGTAGCTGGGACTACAGGCGAGCACCACCACGCCTGGCTAATTTTTGTATTTTTAGTAGAGACAGGGTTTCACCATGTTGGCCAGGCTGGTCTCAAACTTCTGACCTCAAGTGATCTGCCCACCTGGGCCTCCCAAAGTGCTGGGATTACAGGTGTGAGCCACTGCACCCAGCCCTAAATCTTAAAAGGGAAAAAATGATACAAGGTACATAAGGAAAAAAGATAAGCACAAGTATTTTTTTTGCCTGGAAGACTGACCATATTAGCTATTTAGATTATTTAAAAAAATAGATTGGCCAGGCATGGTGGCTTACACCTGTAACCATAGCACTTTGGGAAGCCGAGGCAGGAGGACCATGAGGTCAGGAGTTCGAGACCAGCCTGGCCTACATGGCGAAACCTCGTCTCTACTGAAAACACACACATACACACACACACACAAATTAGCCAGATGTGATGGTGGGCACCTGTAATTCCAGCTACTCAGGAGGCGGAGGCAGGAGAATCACTTGAACCTGGGAGGCGGAAGTTGCAGTGAGCCAAGATCATGCCACTGCACTCCAGCTTGGGCAACACAGCAAGACTCTGTCTCGAAAAATAAATGAATAAATAAAAATAAAAATAAAAGAGACACTGAATTTTCTTGAATCATCTGGGAAAAATCATTGCAGTTATTCAGACTTATTTGTTCTTTCTTTCTTTTTTTTTTTTGAGATGGAGTCTCGCTGTGTCACCAAGGCTGGAGTGCAGTGGCACCATCTCAGCTTGCTGCAGACTCCACCTCCTGGGTTCAAGTGATTCTCCTGCCTCAGCCTCCTGAGTAGCTGGGATTACAGGCACCTGCCACCATGCCCAGGGAATTTTTGTATTTTTAGTAGAGACGGGGTTTCACCATGTTGATCAGGCTGGTCTCAAACTCCTGACCTCATGATCCTCCCACCTCAGCCTCCCAAAGTGCTGGGATTACAGGCACTTTGAGCCACCATGCCTGGCCTGTTATGTTAATAAATATTGGTGTCTGTCATGTGTCAAGCTCCATGTTGGTTCTGAGACATATGCTAGGTTTTGTCTCTTTAGGATTTTTAGATTGCAAACTGTTTTTATTCCCCTGTGTATCAGTAAATCTTTACATCTCTCTGAGTGAAGATGAATTTTGTACTTTCCATTTCTTCCCATGTTTTCTGTACTGAGCTTTTTTTTTTTTTAAATTAGGAAAAAACATATGATTTAAAGCCAGGCAGGACCCGTCATCATTGGAGGGGGGTGTGACACGTGCACAAGCTGGCACTGGCAATAACCACCCCCCAGAGAACCCGCCCCTTCTCCCCAGAGGGCATCAGCCTGAGTACGGGAGTACGGCCGTGACTCTGGGCCCAAGCCAGCAGCCTCCCTGGACAGAGCCAGCAGCTGGTGCCTGAGATTGGGCCAGGTCAGTGGTTCCACAATCTAGACCATTAACTGTCTGGTCAGGGGTGGAGTTTTTACCAAAACTCAGAGAAATGAAAGAAAGAATAATGCAGCAAGCTTTCATACGCTATTTCATATGCTATTCACTTTAAAATATGAGTAGTTAAAATGTGTTTTTCATGAGGTGGTTATATTTGACAGAAGTAAACACTAGAGACCCTATTAACTATCTTCAAAATGTTATTTTGAAATTTTACTGACCCATAAGATCTTAAAATCTAGGAACCCCGGGGCTGGATGACCTTGAATGACCTTCCAAGTGTAGGGAAACATTTGTGTTTCAATGGAAAACCATTCATTGTCTAGAGAAGGCTCTACAACTTTTCCTGTAAAAGACCAGATAGTAAACATTTTAGACTTTGCAGATGCAACTTCTTAACTCTGCCTTTGTCTTGTGAAAACAGCCATAGTAAATGTTCCAATAAAACTCTGCGGGCTGGGCGCAGTGGCTCACGCCTGTAATCCCAACACTTTGGGAGGCTGAGGCAGCTATATCCTTTGAGGCTAGGAGTTTGAGAGACCAGCTTGGGCAATATGGTGAAACCCTGTCTCTACCAAAAATACAAACATTAGCTGGGCGTGGGCATGGTGGCACATGCCTATAGTCTCAGCTATTCCAGCCTGGAGACAGAGTGAAACCCTACCTCAAAAAAAAGAAAACAAACTTTATTTACAAAAACAGGCAGTAGGGCTAGATTTGACCACAAGCAGTTTGCTGATTCTAATCATAAATTAACTCTTATTATTAAACTGACTGGGTTATCTGATTTTGTGTGTGTGTGTATGTGTGGTCACTTCTTTATGATACAAATGTACATGACACATGTCTTGACAGTCAGCCCACCCACCACCACACAGGTAGGGCCTGGCTCCCGGGGAAGAGGTGGGGCGGGAAGAGAGCTGGTGGCTGCTGCCCTCTGCCTCTCCAGCCTTCCCAGTCTGCAGCCAGGTTCCGAGGCCTCCAGAGGGTGGGACCCCAGCAGGTGCAGGTAGTGAGGGTGGGTGCCGGCCTTGCAGGGATTATGGGGAGGGGACTCAGCTCCACAGCCACCAGCTGAGTCGGGGACCCCAGGGGGAGCCAGCCCCAGGCACAGGTGCTCAGTCCTCCCCCCTGGCCAGCACACATTCCCCCTCCACATGGGAGTAGGAGGAGAGATGGAGGGAAATGGTTTCGATTTAAGTTCATAGAGAAAGGACATGAGCAGGGGAGGGATCAGGGAGGGAGCGGACAGGATCACAGCTGGTTACCAGGCAGTCCCTGGCTGCAGGTGGGGAAGGGAAGCTGACACCCATGCTGGTCCCCTTACCCCTCAAAACTCAGATGGACCAGGCCTCCAGAACAGCACTGCCGTCCGCACACTCGGCTGGCACGCAGGGACACTTAGTGACCACAAAGTTAAAATTAAGGGGTGGGGAAGAAGAAAGGGAAAAAAAAAAAAAAAGATTTTCCAGTGTTTGCTGCTGGGGACCCCAGCACACAGGTTGGGCCTGTGCCCTAGGCAGGGGCCCTTTGGCATTAAAGGAGAGCAGCAAGGGGCTGGTGGCTACAGGGCGGGGACATCCACGGAGACTATGAAAAAAGGAGGGGATGCCCCTGCTCAGCCCCTGATAGGGTTGAACTGACTCATGGGGGTGGGGCACGTGTAGGGAGAGCTGCCCCACTTGGAGTGCCCCACCCACCCCTTTGCGGAGCATCAGGGGCTGGGAGTGCTGCCTTGCAGGCCCCTGCTCTCTAGGAGAGTGGGGGCATGTACGGAATATGGGGGACGGAAGCTCCTGCCACCCCACCTTGCCATCCTTTGGGGCTCGACAGGGGTGGGCACAAGGGCACTTGGCTGCCAGGGAGTGGGTTATCTGATTCTAAGGGAGCTATTCTACAACTCCACAAATTATAGGTAACTAATGGGAACTGAAAATGATTCTCATCTATAGACATGCAAACAACCCTTTCACCTCTGTATTAGCGTGTCTGGGCTACCGTAATAAAGTGCCACACGCTGAGTGCCCAAAATTTATTTTTTCACTGTTCTAGGGGCTTGAAGTCTGAGATCAAGGTGCTGCCTGGGTTGATTTCCTCCAAGGCCTTGCTCTTTGGCTTGTAGATGGCTGTTCTCTCGTGTCGTCTCATGGTCTTCCTGCTGTATGTGTCAAACTCAAACCTTCTTTTACAGGAACCAGTGATCCTGGATCAGGACCCACCCTAATGACCTACACATTCTGAAGTACTGGGCCTTAGGACTTCAACATATGAATTTTGGGGAACACAATTCAGCCCATGACACCTTCAAGCCAGTTTTGTATCCATTTGCTTATTCAACGTTCCTTTACTCCATATAAATTTGTGCTTTTTTTTCTTTTTACTTATCTGAACTTATTGTAACATCTTACCAGTTTCCTCATTATGGAGTTAAATAAAATCTTTAACATGTGTTCATTTTTATTTCTGTATGACAATCATGATTTTACCATTTTTTTTTTCTTTGAGGTTATCGGTTAACATAACCCAGAATGTCACAATGAGATAAAAGAACCTGAGGTTTATTTTAGAAATTCTGGTTCCAGAAGCAAAAGCTCTCTGCAAGAGCCGGCTCTCCTTTTGTTCTCTTATGAAACACATATCAGACAGAAGAGCCCCGAAACAGAGGGCTGGTTGAGGTGGTGGCAACCCCAGAAGGCGGTCAGCATTTCCTTGGGAGTTTGGTTGAGGGACATGGGGCCAGCTGACTATTGTGTAATCTAAACCAGTTCACCCCACCCTGCCTCTCCCATCTGCATTGCACTGCCAGCTGTCATGTCCATTCCTGCACCAGGAGAAGCTGTTGGAGAGGGTGGGAGGAGAAAGTCAGGAGCCAAAACAACCAGGGAAAGCTTCAGCGGTTCACCTGCTAGTTGTGCAGAGTGCTGAGCCTCAGGGGCCATCAGTACAAATGTGCATTCCAGAGGCACACCCAAAGCAGGCACCACTTTAGAGTCCCTGTACTAACAACTCCCCTCCGAGGGTTGCCAGATAAAATGCAGGATATCCAGTCAAGTCTGAATTGCAAATAAGCAATGAAAAATGGTTTTCTGGTATAAGTATGTCCCAAATGTTGCGTGAGACATACTTAGTGTAAAAAAATTATCATGTAGTACATGAGAATAGATAATTGATGAAGAATTGTCTGTGGTCATTAGTTAAAATGCTGGGAAACTCCTGCACACACAGTCAGGGCCCCAGTGGGTTATGTGCATCTGAATCTGACATGAATCTGTCAAATCTGTCCTCGGATACAGCTTCTGGATATTTTTTGCTGCAAGTCCACGTGCGTGTTCTCACCTAAAGATTGTTGGCTGGTTGGTTCTGTCAACATCACCACTACTATCAGCAATAAAAATAACACAAGAAAAGCTTCCATTTAGTGAGCACATACTATGTGCCAGGCACTGTCACTGGCACTTCTTGTCAATTACTTCCAATGTTCACAACGATCCTGTCAAGTAGGTATTATTATATGCACATTATAGAAGAAGAAAGGAAACTCCAGAAGTTAACTGACCTGCCCAACGATACAGTAAGTGCTGAGTTAACCCAGGTCTATTTGACAACACTTAGCAATGAGGTCACTGGTTTCCCAAAGTAGGAACCGCTTCTGTTCCTATTCCCTAAAATGTCTCCTAAGGGGCTTAGAAAGAGGTAGTGAGCTAAGCGCATGGAAGAAACAATTTTTGAAAAATATATTTTAATCCCTAAATGGACTGGCAGGGCTGGGATGACAGTGAGGCACCTAGGGCACAATATTTAAGGTGGCACTCCCCCTCAGGGTCGTGCGAGCGCAATGGCAAAATCTGCACAAACCTGACAGTGCAAGCATCCTTAAACTTTGCAATTTAGAATCCTCATTCCACTCACCCTAATTCTAGTCTGAGGTTGTCCAGAATTGGTCCAGAATTGTTGTAGATGATGGAAAAAAAGCACAAGGCAAACTAAGCCTAACCTGAATATGTCCCCCCACTCCCCACCCAGATTGTTAGATATTTTACATTTCACCCTATGGCTGGATATCCTTATTAGCCAATTTGGATCTATACTTTTTCTTGATTCTCTTGTTACCTTTTAATCGATGCGAGGACCAAGAGGCACAATGTCCTAGGGGTATTTAGGAACCAAACTTCAGTTTCCCCTCCTCCTTTACTCTTTAGAAGAATTTCTCCCAGGTTTATGCTTTAGAATCCTTGTTTTCAACTGTAAAATTAGGACTCGTGAACCCCTTATTACTTCTCCCTGAAAGTGGAAAGTTACTGTCAGGCTGTAAGACACATCCAGATTGCATTTCAGTGAATGCTGTTTTAACAAATGCCAGTGGAATGAGTGGGAGAAGGCTAATCTGGCGCATGTCATAACCAGTAAGGCAGCAGACAATGGAGAAAGAGCAGCTCAACCAAACAAACATTCGGATGCCCTTGTCTGCACCTTGCTTCCAGGGAGCGGTGTGCCCTCCAGGCTTGGCCTCTGCTTGGTTGTGTTTTAGGGCAAGGCCAATAAAACAGCGCAGCAGACACTGTGATGCAGAGCTTTGTCCAGACATGTGGATTTTTCAACATCATTATACCTTTTCATGTCTTCATCAGCAACATTTACTGTTACAGTTCCATGTTTGATCAATTCTCAGTCACTTAGTTCTTCTTTTTTTTTTTTTTTCTGGAAACAAGTCTTGCTCTGTCACCCAGGCTGGAGTGCAGTGGCATGATCTCAGCTCATGCAACCTCCACCTCCTGGGTTCAAGCAATTCTCCTGCCTAAGCCTCCCAAGCAGCTGGGACTACAAGTGTCCGCCACCATGGCCAGCTGTCAGTCACTTAGTTCTGACATGCAGTTTGTGGACTATCTGGTTACCTTGACTCTCCCATCCACAGCTCATTTTTGGTGATTTTGTCATTCACTGTGCCCCACTCCATTGTGTGTAGAGATGGAGAAAGGAAGAAAAATAAATGCATCCATTTGATTTTGGAACAGGAATTTAAGAAGGTCAAAGTCATTAATTGAAATCTGGATACTCTAAGAACATAAATAACATATTCTGCCTACCTTCTCTCACCCTCTTTCTTTCTTTTCTTCTCTCTTTCTTTCTTTCTTTCTTTCTTTCTTTCTTTCTTTCTTTCTTTCTTTCTTTCTCTCTCTCTCTTTCTTTTTCTTTTTTTTTTCATAGCCATAGACTAATTAGCTCAGCTAATGTGCCTTGGCCGTTGCAACGAGTTGACGATTTTCCTTCCGTGTAACACTCACATCACACAGGAGTAGATCGCCTCCATCAGCCCTTTCACATCCCCTTCATGGTGAGTGTCTGGCCAGTAAGCCAGCATGACTTCACACAAGAAAGAAGGAAGGACAGTGGGAAAGATTGAGGAGCAAAATGGAGTTCCAACTCAAAGAGGGGACTGTGACCATGCTGAAGATTTCCTTTGGAACAGATTCCAGAGAGTGTGTTTGATGAGTTTTTCTGTCATGGAAGAGGTGGCTTCTCCTTTGCTTGGCCCCAGTGTTCTGGAGCTGATTGTGCTCACCTCTTCCGGACTCCACGTTCGGATTGACACCATATTCACAGCTTGAAACAGACACAGTGGGTGTATTTGCATCACAAAATAGGCAAATTCTACAGATTGGAATTTGTTTCTTTCTGCAGAGCCAGTTGTTAATATTTACCAGTGCATCACTGATTTGCCCCTGAAATATATTCTGGTTACTCAATTGTGCCTCTGCCCAGGACCCAGCAGGGTCTCCCCCAAGCTTTGGTTCCATTTGCAGAGAGAGGGTGAGGCTGCATGGGAGAAACCAATAGAGGAGTCAAAAGTCATCCCCCATGGGAGACACTCAGCAGGCAGAAAGGTGAAGAAGTGCAGCTCAAAAGCTGGATGCAAGGCTTCCAATATCTAAAAGATGACAGTAAGGTCATGAAAGTCAGGGGGCGAGCACCAGAGCTGCAACAAAAGGAAAGGATGCCCAGAGAATAAAACAAGGCTGAGTGGTCTGTAACCTGAGCACACAAATTCTACGTGTTAACCCAAGAGCTTGCATCATTGCCTCACAAAATAGGTTCATTAAAAATGTTATGAAACTGGCTGGCACACTGGCTCACGCCTGTAATCTCAGTACTTTGGGAGGCTGAGGTGGGTGGATCTTTTGAGGTCAGGAGTTCTAGACCAGCCTGACCAACACAGTGAAACCCCGCCTCTGCTAAAAATACAAAAATTAGCCAGGTGTGTGGTGGGCACCTGTAATCTCAGCTACTCGGGAAGCTGAGGCAGGAGAATCACTTGAACCCAAGAGGCCGAGATTGCAATGAGCCGAGATCGCGCCATTGCACTCCAGCCTGGGTGACAGAGCAAGACTCCCTCTCAAAAAAAAAAAAAAAAAAGTTATGAAGCTAATGTCAGCATGTGATTTGATGAAAGTCACTTTGAGTTATTGGGATCTGCTACCTTCTTTCATATTCACTCTAGCAAATGTCACTTGTTTATCTGCAAAGACACAAAACACACAGAGAGTTAAAAGTGTTCCCCACTGGCTCCCAAGAAAGATGGCCTTCTGATGGGATCCTGTCCTTCACGCACAAACGTCCTTCCAAGCACCTACCACAAACCTAAGCCACACAGGCTCCAAAACCACAATCACGAGCTCCTGAATGTTACTGAGAAGACACTGGCACTCAGATTGCACTCTGTCTCCCTCCTGCCCTGTAAGCTGTCCTGTAAGGGGATTTGGAGGGTAAGGTGCTGGGATGTGTGGGTGGGCTGAATAATGGCCCCCAAAGATATTCATGTCCTACTCCCTGGAACCTGTGGATATTACATTACATGGCAAAAGGGACTTTGCAGATGTGACTAGCTTAAGGGTCTTGAGATGGGGAGATTGTCCTAGACTATCCAAGCAGGTCCAACGTAATCACAACCCTCCTCATGAAAGGGAGGCAGGAGGAATCAGAGTCAGGAGAGGAAGACAAATGCTTGCTGAAAATGGAGGAGGGACCACAAGCCAAGGAACAGAGGAAGGCACTAGAAGTTGAAAATGGCAAGGAAAGGGATCTCCCTGTGAAAGCTGCAGATACCAGGATGGAGTGACTTTTGTCAGACCCAGACAAAATAGAGCTGGGAAGGCCCAAAAAAGACATGATCTCATGTCTGAGATAAGAATTGTTTCCAAGGACTTTCTAAAAACCCTTTCACACCTTTCACTCATCTCCTGGTTTGATGAGGTTTATCACTAGACATTCTTTAGAGCTGCATTTTTGTTTTGTTTTGTTTTGTTTTGTTTGAGACTGGAGAGAGGAGACAGGAGTCTCACTCTGTTGCCCAGGCTGGAGTGCAGTGGCACAATCTTGGCTCACTGCAACTTCCACCTCTAGGGCTCAAGTGATTCTCCCGCCACAGCCTCCTGAGTAGCTGGAGCTACGGGCCTGCAGCACCATGCCTGGCTAATTTTTTGTATTTTTAGTAAAGACGGGGTTTTGCCATATTGCCCAGGCTGGTCTCGAATTCCTGGCCTCAAGCTATCCACACGACTTGGCCTCCCAAAGTGCTGGGATTACAGGTGTTGCCCTGCCATGAACTGCATTCCTGAGGACTTCCGATAACACGTTCTTGAGAATACTTGCCTCAGCAACAGCATCTCCACCAATGAACTGACAACTCTGGCTCTGAACCTCTGGAATTAATGAACTCTTTTTTTTTTCTTTGTTTTTTGAGATGGAGTCTCGCTCCATTACCCAGGCTGGAGTGCAGTGGCACGATCTTGGCTCAATGCAACCTCCACCTCCCGGGTTCAAGTGATTCTCCTGCCTCAGCCTCCTGAGTAGCTGGGATTACAGGCGTCTGCCAACACACCCGGGTAATGTTTTGTATTTTTAGTAGAGACAGGTTTTCCCCATGCTGGCCACCTTGGTCTCAAACTCCTGGCCTCAAGTGATCCGCCCGCCTTGGCCTCCCAAAGTGCTGGGATTACAGGTGTGAGCCACCACGCCCGGCCATGAACTCTGTGTTTCTAAGCAGCTTAGGTAAATCTCTTTTTTCTAGTAAAAGCTCCCCTTTACCATTCCCTCACTGAATACACTGGTGGTTGCCTAGTGTCTTTTTTTTTTTTTTTTTTTTTTTTTTGGTTCACATCCCCTAGAAGCTACAGAAGAAACCAGCCCAGACAAATCTTGACTTTAGCCCAGGGAATTGATTCTGGATTTCTGGCATCCAGAACTGTAAGAAGACAAATCTGTATTGTTTTAAGCCACTACATCTGTGGCAATTTATTACAGCAGCCATAGAAAATTAATACAGTGTTCTTGGCCGTGGAATTTAAGAATTTTCTGAAGCCTTAGAAGTTAGGAAAAAGAGGTCAATTATTCTATGAAGGAATAACTATAAATTTCACTAATGAGCAAACCACCTCCCCTACTCTCCAAGCATGACCTTCTTCTTGCCCCAGGCCTTCTACTTTTTAGGACTTTTGGGAACAGGGACATGAGAGGTAGGAGAAAGGGGTTCATAAGGCAGCCTACCCAACAGCCATCTCTACTTCCTTCCATACAGAGGCCAAATATTGCTCAGGGAAGACATGTGCCCTTGGCCCAGGAGGTGAGTCATGATTGGTCTGAGCCCAACACCCACTTTGCCAATGATTGGTCTAGGCATAGTCATGTGACCTCATCCTGGCCAATGAGAGGTAAACAAATGTCTGTGGGATTGCTTATTGGATGGGTTTTCTTTGCTCAAACAGGAGCAAACCATATGAAATAAACCACTTTGCCGCCCCTTCTCTCTCTCTCCCTCTCCCCTCTTTCTCTCTTTTCTCTCTCTCTCCTCTTTCTCTCACTCTTTCTCTTTCCCTATCTCTCTCGTTCTCTTTCCCTCTCTCGCTCTGTCTCTCTCCTCTCTCTCTCTTCCCTCTGTCCTCTCTCTTTTTTTTTTTTTTTTTTTTTTTGAGACGGAGTCTTGTTCTGTCGCCCAGGCCGGAGTGGTGGGATCTCGGCTCACTGCAACCTCTGCCTCCCGGGTTCAAGTGATTCTCCTGCCTCAGCCTCCCTAGTAGCTGGGATTACAGGCGCCCTCCACCACGCCCAGTTCATTTTTGTATTTTTAGTAGAGACGGGATTTCGCCATGTTGGCCAGGCTGGTCTCGAACTCCTTGATCTCAGGTGATCTGCCTGCCTCGGCCTCCCAAAGTGCTGGGATTAGAGGCGTGAACCACCGCGCCCAGCCCTCTCCTCTCTTTTTAAAAAATGTTTACATTATGTTATAAGAGGACAATGATACCCGACCCTGTAGCGGCCAACTTGAGGTATGACCACAGGGTATGAACTCGAGAAGCGGACCCATGAAGAGGCAGGTGGCAAGGTGGACCAGACTGCTTAAGATAATAGGCCTCTTTAGGGTTTCCATTTACACTGACAGTCGAGTTTCTGATTACTCGCCGCCAAACTCATTTAATGAATTAAAAGAGGGGCCGGGCACAGTGGCTCATGCCTGTAATCCCAGCACTTTGGGAGGCCGAGGCGGGTGGATCATTTGAGATCAGGAGTTCGAGACCAGCCTGGCCAACACAGAGAAACTGCGCTTCACTAAAAATACAAAAAATTAGCCAGGCGTGGTAGTTCCACGTGTCTGTAATCCCAGCTACTCGGGAGGCCGAGGCAGGAGAATCGCTTGAACCTGGGAGGCAGAAGTTGCTGTGAGCCGAAATCATGCCACTGCACTCCAGCCTGGAAGACAGAGTGAGACCCTGTCTCAAAAAACCAAAAACAAAACACAAAAAAGGAAAGAAAGAAAGAAAAAAAGAAAGGAGGAAAGAAAGAAGGAAAAAGAAAAGCAAGTGTGGGACGCGTGTCACTCCCTTTATGGAAGTGGGCTGCTAGGAGTATAAGGCAGCCAGAGGCCCCAAAGTGAGAGCCAATGGGGCCGGGGGACTCCCTGCGCGGTGGCAGGGGGTACAGAGGCACTTGCATGTGCGCGCTGCCTGCTCACTACCAACCCCTTCACAAACCCTGGGACCGGTTATCCAAGTAACAAAGTGTTACTCAGGGCTCCAGCACCAAAACCATGAGAAACGCAAGCAAAAACGAAAAGGTGTTTTTTTGTTTGTTTGTTTGTGTGTTTTAACTTTCTTACTGTAATTCAGAGTTGAGCATGATTTGGATTTAGATTACATACATCTATGGTAAGAGGCACCACCATATTTTCAGTGTTTAGAACCTCAAACAGTGGAATCACATAGTGGCTAATGGCACAGGCTCTGGGTCCAGGCTGCCTAGCTTTGAATCCTGGTTCCATCACTTTCTAGTTCTGTGACTTTGGGCAAGTCACTTGATCTCTTTTGGCCTCTTTCCCATCTCTAAAATAGGGGTAATGATGCTAACAGCACCTGCCTGTTAGGGTTGTGTGAGGCTGAAATGCCTATATACACGTAATGTCTACACAGTGCCTGGCACACAGGGGATGCTGTAGATTTTTAAGTGGTTGCTGTTATTATTATTGTTGTTGTTGTTGGAACTTCTATACATCTCAGTGTTGTAGGGAAAAGAAAAAAAGATTAGACTGTTACTGTTTCTGTGTAGAAAGGGAAGACATAAGAAATTCCGCTTTGACCTGCACCTTAAAAAATTGCTTTGCTTAAATGCTGTTAATTTGTAACTTTGCCCCAGCCACTTTGCCCCAGCCTTGTGCTCACAGAAACATGTCTTGTATGGATTCAAGTGTTAAGGGATCTAGGGCTGTGCAGGACGTGCCTTGTTAACAAAATGTTTACAAGCAGTATGCTTGGTAAAAGTCATCGCCGTTCTCTAGTCTCAATAAACCAGGAGCACAATGCACCGCGAAACGCCGCAGGGACCTCTGCCTTGGAAAGCCAGGTATTGTCTAAGGTTTCTCCCCATGTGATAGTCTGAAATACAGCCTCGTAGGAGGAGAAAGACCTGACCGTCCCCCAGCCCGACACCAGTGAAGGGTCTGTGCTGAGGTGAATTAGTAAAAGAAGAAAGCCTCTTACAGTGAGATAGAGGAAGGCCACTGTCTCCTGCCTGCCCCGGGAATTGAATGTCTCGGTATAAAACCCGATTGTACATTTGCTCAATTATGAGATAGGAGAAAAACTGCCCTATGGCGGGAGGTGAGACATGTTGGCAGCAATGCTGCTCTGTTATTCTTTACTCCACTAAGATTTTTTGGTGGAGAGAAACATAAATCTGGCCTACGTGCACATCCAGGCATAGTACCTCCCCTTGAACTTAATTATAACATAGATTCTTTTGCTCACATGTTTTCTTGCTCACCCTCTCCCTATTATCACCCTGCTCTCCTACCACATTCCTCTTGCTAAGATAATAAAAATAATAATCAATAAAAACTGAGGGAACTCAGAGACTGGTGCCAGTGCCGGTTCTTGGTATGCTGAGTGCCAGTCTCATGGGCCCACTGTTGTTTCTCTATACTTTGTCTCTGTGCCTTATTTCTTTTCTCAGTCTCTCCTCCCACCTGACGAGATATACCCACAGGTGTGGAGGGGCTGGCCACCCCTTCAGTTGTGATCCTGGATCTCTGCCACCTGGCAACAAGGAACTGACTTGACCCCATAGCCCACCAGACAGAGGCCACTCCAGGTTTTATGACTGGCAGCAGTGAGATGCCCTTTCTGTGTCATGAGGCTATGAGCTGACATGCCCAGGATTCAGGTTAGAGGCCTGAGAGGAGTGGGCCCAAGGACCTGGGGAACCCTTTGCATCCCAGCAGCCCTCTTTACCTCTGCTTCTGCCTGCCTTCCTTTGGGGGATCACAAGAGCCAACTACTTCCCACATGCACTTCTTTTTTTTTTTGATACACAATCTCGCTCTGTTGCCCAGGCTGGAGGGCAGTGGCATGATCTCAGCTCACTGCAACTCTGCCTCCCAGGTTCAAGCGATTCTCATGCCTCAGCCGCTGGAGTAGCTGGGATTACAGGTGTGCACCACCATGCCTGGCAAATATTTGTATTTTTAGTAGAAATGGGGTTTCACCATGTTGGCCAAGCTGATCTCGAAGTCCCAACCTCTGGTGATCCTCCTGTCTCAGCCTCCCAAAGTGCTGGGATTACAGGCATGAGCCACCATACCAGGCTGGCTTGTGATCTTCTGATAAGATAACAGACTAACTGCAGTGAAAGACTGGTGACAAGCTACCTCTTTGGCCTGAATGTTGCTGGGTTGCCATGTGTTGAGAACAGATACTCCTTATTTTACTTAGTATTTCCACTAAGAAAATGAAAAGAGTATACCCAGCACAGTGGCTCATGCCTGTAATCCCAGCACTTTGGGAGGCCAAGGTGGGTGGATCACATAAGGCCAGGAGTTCGAGACCCATGGCAGAAATCCCATCTCTATTAAAAATACAAAAATTAGCTGGGCATGGTGGTATGCACCTGTAATCCCAGCTACTCTAGAGGCTGAGGCAGGAGAATTGCTTGAACCGTGGAGGTAGATGTTGCAGTGAGCCGAGATCACACCACTGTACCCCAGCCTAGGTGACAGGGCAAGACTCCATCTCAAAAACAAAAAAAGAAAATAAAAGTATAATCCCAGATTTTCCAGGTCAATTTAGACTTTATCTGAGACAGCTTCCTCATTTTACAGATGAGAAAATTCAGCCCCAAGATCATACAGCTAATTAAAAATTGAAACTTCTGGCTAATTTGTGCTACAGAAGAGCTATTGTGATGTCACAGTCTTAATGACAATTAATAGTCAACATCTGTTGAGTACTTACTCCATGAATCAATCATTTGATCCTGCCCCAACCCCATGGTGTTTGTACTATTCTATCCCCAACTGTTTTTTTTTTTTTTTGGTTTTTTGTTTGTTTGTTTGTTTTTGAGATGGAGTCTCACTCTGTTGCCCAGGCTGGAGTGCAGTGGCGCAATCTCGACTCACTGCAACCTCCACCTCCCAGGTTCATGTCATTCTCCTGCCTCAGCCTCCCACGTAGCTGGGACTACAGGCGCCCGCCATCACGCCTGGCTAATTTTTTATATTTTTAGTAGAGACGGGATTTCACCGTGTTAGCCAGGATGGTCTCGATCTCCTGACCTGGTGATCCGCCCGCCTCAGCCTCCCAAAGTGCTGGGATTACAGGCGTGAGCCACTGCACCCAGCCTATCTCCGTTGTACTTTTAAGTGAAGGGGTGCTAAGAGGCGAAGTAACCAGCCTAAGGACACAAAGACTTTCAGGATCCCAGGTGCATTCCAAGAAATTTCTAAAGCCCAGATTTAACCATTAGATTATCAGCATAGATTCTTAACTGAGGAAGGGAAATTTTATCCCTAAATTGCTTTCAGGCCCGACTGGTCCCCACCCAATTTTACAGGAACACAAGTGTGACTGGAATCTTGTTCCTGCTATTTTATGCCACCACCCAGCCTCACCCTGTCACTGCTCACCTCTCCATAAGAGAAGGATTTTTTAAATCTAACTTCATGTGTTTTTCTTAAATTCATCTGAACGATGATTAGAAAAAAAAAAAAAACTACGCCACCGTCCTGGCCAACATGGCGAAATCCAGTCTCTACTAAAAATACAAAAATCAGCCGGGCATCATGGCGCTTGCCTGTAAGCAGGAGGCTGAGGCAGGAGAATTGCTTGAATCCGGGAGGTGGAGGTTGCAGTGAGCCGAGATCACATCACTGAGTTCCTGCCTGGGTGACATAGAGAGACTCTTTCTCAAAAACGAACAAACAGAAAAACCACTACAGTTGCCGGGCGCAGTGGCTCACCCTTGTAATCCCAGCACTTTGGGAGGCCGAGGCGGGCAGATCACCTGAGATCGGGAGTTCGAGACCAGCCTGACCAACATGGAGAAACCCTGTCTCTACTACAATACAAAATTAGCCCAGTGTGGTGGCGCATGCCTGTAATCCAAGCTACTCAGGAGGCTGAGGCAGGAGAATCGCTTGAACCCGGGAGGCGGAAGTTGCGGTGAGCCAAGATCGCGGCATTGCACTCCAGCCTGGGCAACAAGAGTGAAACTCCGTCTCAAAAAACAAAACAAAACAACAACAAAAAAAACCCCACTACTATTCTTGAAGCAGAACCTCAGAACTTCTCAGAGTTAGCCCATGGAGGACGATGTTTGCAATGTCCCTCTCTTTCATCTGGTCAAAGTTGGATGCCCAGACTTTTCACTCTTCTGCAGCACTGGAAATGACAGACACTCATCAATTGTATATTGTGAATGGTTACTAATTGACGGCTTTTCCTGGGGTCTTCCTGTCCCAAGAAAAGAGTCCTGGCTGCACTTGGGCTATTATTGGTTGAAACAATGAAAGTGCTCACAATAACAATGAGGAAAAAGTTACTGAGCCCGGAAAGAATGTAATCTGCAAATAATCCCCAGGTCTCTTTGGAGCAAACCAAGGCAATCAAGATTTTAAAATCACTTTCCTTCTTCTGTCCTCAAAGGTAACAAAACATAATGAATCACCATGACTTAGTTGCAAGACTGGCATTGAAATGGCCATGTCCATAGCCCTCACCGCAAGGAACAGCAGAGGAAGTGGACCCACTTATGATAAAGAGTCCTTCATTTCAAATCTTTCCCGTTCTCAGGCATAACCTACACTTAGAATTCTGAAACAGAACATGCTCATTAAAGAACAAGACAGCTATAGGCAGATTTCAATCTTATAATAATATTTTTTTTTGCCAGAAAGGAGCACCCCACCTCATGAATCATCCAACCACTATTCTTTGTTTGGCTTTTTCTCAGCTCGTTTCCTTGGTTCTATCAATCACCAATTTTTTTTTTCTGCTTGAGGAAAAACCTTGCTTTGAGTTAATCCCCTGTCTCTGATGCCAAAACCCGCCAGCAATACAACCCACAAGAGGTCGGGTGTGTCTCCATCATGAGTATTGCAAAGGAGTGGTGGTTAGCATGTCCCATGACATCTGGGGCTGTAACCTGGGGACAGAGGACCTGGACACCCTTGACCTTCGCCCTAGCATGAGTGGGCAGTCACACAGCTCCCTTGCTATGGGATAGTCTGCCAATTCACTTATTTCTAGTTGAAGCTGAGAAGGCAATTAAGGAAGGGATGTTAAGATAAAAGGGGAGAGGGACGGGTGCAGTGGCTCACGCCTGTAATCCCAGCACTTTGGAAGGCTGAGGCAGGTGGATCACCTGAGGCCAGGAGTTCGAGACCAGCCTGGCCAACATGGAGAAACCTCATCTCTACTAAAAATACAAAAAAAAAAAAAAAAAATAGCTGAGCATGATGGCATGTGCCTGTAGCCCCAGCTACTCAGGAGGCTGAGGCAGAAGACTTACTTAAACCCAGGAAACAGAGGTTGTAGTGAGCCAAGATCACACCACTGCACCCCAGCCTGGGCGGCTGAGCGAGACTCTGTCTCAAAATAATAATAATAATAATAATAAAGATTACAGGGGAGCGATCACCCTAGACAAACCAGCTAAATTTTTGTAACCTATTTCTATGTTCTAGTGGGCTGTTCAGACAGATCTTAATGGTTATTTGTTAAACATTATTATTTCTATCACTGTGTGCAATGCTAGTCTTTAGCATCCCTCATGAAACAGCATTGTGCCTGTTGATTATGGCTTGCTAATTCTTTTGTTAGGTGAGGGTTGCGGCTCTCAAGCTCAGAATCATTTCCAGGTTCTCCTCTTCATTCTTTTCTCTCCGTCCTCACCATCATCACCATTGCTTCATGTCAGTCCCTGCCCATTACTCTGTCCTCAGTGGTTTTACTACAATTTCTCAATGTTCTTGAACATGGGTCAGCCATTTTTATATTTTCCGAAACTCTGAAAACTCTGAGCAAGGAAAAAAGCATTTGAAACACCTCTCAGAGATACAGGTGACCCTCACAAACATTCTGTCCACGGCACTGAATTCTAAGTAGGTGACAAAAGTTTGACTTTAAGGAGTATAGCAATTCTAGGCTGAATTTCAAAAAGATAAGTAAATCATCTTCTTGTAAATGGTCACTGTCATTGACAAATGTACCAGGCTGAAAGGCAGTAGAGGGAAAAGGAAAGCATGTGAACTCCAGAATCAGACCTGCCTGGGTTCAAATCTCGCTTCTTTTACTAGCTAAAGGTCCATGGCCAAATTACCTAAGGTCCCTCCATCGGCAAAATGGAAGTGAGCAAGGCAGCCCACCTCACAGGATTGTTGTGATGATTAACAATATTTTTATAATTAATTTAATAGTAAGAAATCAATTAAAACATCATATAAAAGTGTCTGGCACATAGTAAGCCCACAGAAAGTGTTGGCTATTTGTATTTTCAGAGGATTCTAAGATGCCAGGAGGATATGAATGGTTTGGCTAAAAAAAGTCAGTTTTTTTAATGAGCTTTTCCCAGAAGATGAGTTCATCCTTACCCCCTAACATGTTTATATTTGGTGCCAACAAATCCTGGACATCTAGAGTTTGTGTTAAAAATTCTATCCTTATTCACAACCAACTTTAATTTTCAAAGTTTAGCCTAACATTGTATCTAGTTTATAAAATTATATCTACACTCTAGGTTTCACTGGATGTGCTAAGACTCTTCCAGGTCAGTACTTCCAGGAATTTCCCTTTGTTCTCCTGTGCCCCAGGCTTGGGAATGGTCTCTATTGGTCAAAAAGTAAAATCATGATTTCCACTTTTACCCACAGACATATGCCAAGTTTAAGATTTTCGCTGGGTACTGAAACACACACACATACACGTACACACACACACACAGAGTCTTAAATTTGTATAATACTGGCCAATTCATAGAACCTTTTCAAATATACTCTCCTTCAATCCTTGGAATAACACTTTAAATAAGAAGAGGAGGGACCAGGTGCAGTGGCTTATGCCTGTAATCCCAGCACTTTTCGGAAGCCGAGGCAGGTGGATCGCTTGAGGTCAGGAGTTCAAGACTAGCCTGGCCAACATATGGTGAAACCCCATCTCTACTAAAAATACAAAAAATATCTGGGCGTGGTGGCAGGCATCTATAATCCCAGCTACTTAGGAGGCTGGGGCATGAGAATCACTTGAACTGGGAGGCAGAGGCTGCAATGAGTGGAGATCGCGCCACCACACTCCAGCCTGGGCGACAGAGCAAGATTCTGTCTCAAAATATAAATAAATAAAATAAGCAGAGCAGGTATTCTTACCTTATTTCCGTGTATATGGAACCCAACACTGAGATAAATTAAGTGACTTAATCATTCACCCACTGTTCACCAATGATGCTACGAATTTTCACACTCTGAGGCTGGGCCTGTAGTCACTCTTCTGCCTACCATGCCTCTCCTCTTCTTCAGAGGTCAGCTCAAATGTCACATTCTCTGTGAAATGCCTTCCCACTTCAGCCCGTGAACTACTCTTGCTGCATAGACCTCCCACAGTCTAGACTCCTACTATAAAACAGCTAGTCAAGGGTATCCTGGACTTTAAGAGAGAAACACCCAGGTTTGAATGTCTAGTCCTCCCTTTACTAACAGATGACCTTAGGCAAGTTCCAACACCACCCAGGCGCTGTGCTTTCTTGAGTAAAATGAGGATATTTCTGACATTTATTGAGCATCAAAATGTGTCAGGCACTTTACAAATTACCTCATTTATTCCTCTCCAGAGCCCTAGCAAGAGGTATTATGCTCGGTTTTATAGATTTCTCAGGCATGGACAAGTTTTGACCACAGGCTATCTGACTCTAACAGATGGGAACTTCTTTCTAGTAGATTATCCTCTGCCTAAACTGGAATGATTCTTTTGTGATCTCTGCCGCCCTGAGTTTAAATGCCCTGAGAGGCTTACATGAGGTAAGTATGTGAACAGCTTTGTGGCTCGTGTTTTGGGTCGATCTCCTTCTTTCTCTGCCCCATCACACAGTCTTGTTGATTGTCATCCACTAGAGTGGCCTAACAAAGCACAGACTCAGAGGAGTCCTTGATAGGCATCACAGGTGTGCACTGCAGATATGCGATATTTGAGTCAACGTGTGACATACCCGGTTAAATGCTGGCCCTTTATCTTTTTTTTTTTTTTTTTTTTTTTTTTTGAGACGGAGTCTCGCTCTGTCGCCCAGGCTGGAGTGCGGCGGCGCGATCTCCGCTCACTGCAAACTCCGCCTCCCGGGTTCACGCCATTCTCCTGCCTCAGCCTCCCGAGTAGCTGGGACTACAGGCGCCCGCCACCGCGCCCGGCTAATTTTCTGTATTTTTAGTAGAGATGGGGTTTCACCGTGGTCTCGATCTCCTGACCTTGTGATCCGCCCGCCTCGGCCTCCCAAAGCGCTGGGATTACAGGTGTGAGCCACCGCGCCCGGCGGCCCTTTATCTTTTTAAACACATACAGACACAAGAGTACGCAACTACACGCATACTGAAAAATGCACAAAACATAAGGATGCAGCTTAAAGAATTACTGTAAAGTGGAAATCCATCTCTGTAACTACCTCTCGGGTCAAGAAATAACTCATCACCAGCACCCAGAAGCCACCTCACGCCCCTTCCCAATCACAGCCTCTATCCTCTCTTCTATCAAGGGTAACCACTACCTTGAATTTTACGGAAATCACAGCTTTACTTTTCTTTATAGTTTACCACTTAATAGGCATCCCTAAACTCTTGGCATTATTGAACTTTTGTATCAATGGAGTCATACAACATGTGCTCTTCTATGTCAGGCTTTTTCACCCAACATTAGGTTTGCGAGAGCCACCCATATTCTGTGTGATGGTAGCTTGGTTTTTTCATTGCTGTATAGTATTCCATTGGACAAATACACCACAATTTATTTATCTGTTCTACTGTTGCTAGGTATAGAGATCGTTCTAACCTGGGGTTGTTATGAATAACAGTGTTCTGAAGACGTCTAGTATAATGAATCTAGTGGTCTTTCTCACTATTCTAGAGGTGTTTTCTAACACTCTACTGTCCAGAAGCAATGCTTCCCCTACACACACACTACTCCACCCCTACCACCTTGTCTGCCATCCAGCTTGGAAATGTTAAAACATTACAGTACAAGCTGGGAACCACAAGCTATTGAAGAAATTGGAGGTCAAAGATTTTCTGGGGACCTTCCTTCCTTTCTGCCTCAGAGTTGACTTCTGATAACAATAGCAATAACAACAACAACAACAACAAAAAGAATACTTAAAAGCGTAATGAGAATTCTTATTCATTTACTGTAGGTCCGGTGGGTGGGAAATGGGGGAGAAGGTGCTGAACTTACTGATATTGCCGGTAAAACTGGGCCCAGGCTCTTAAAAGCCTCAAGCAGGGCCGGGCGTGGTGGCTCAAGCCTGTAATCCCAGTACTTTGGGAGGCCGAGACAGATGGATCACGAGGTCAAGAGATTGAGACCATCCTGGCTAACATGGTGAAACCCCGTCTCTACTAAAAAATACAAAAAACTAGCCGGGCGAGGTGGCGGGCGCCTGTAGTCCCAGCTACTCCAGAGGCTGAGGCAGGAGAATGGTGTGAACCTGGGAGGCGGAGCTTGCAGTGAGCTGAGATCGCACCTCCGCACTCCAGCCTGGGCCACAGACCGAGACTCTGTCTAAAAAAAAAAAAAAAGCCTCAAGCAGGGAAAGGGGTCCCACTTCTGCACAGGGGAGGTGACTAGAGAAGTGGTTGGCAGCACCCCCTGCTGTCTGCGCTTCTGCTCCTATGCAGGACTTGATCTCAAGCCAGTTTTCAGATAATTTGGAGAGAAGGACGGTGAGGCCTGCAGCAAAGTGGCTTAAGCTAACCACAGGCCCTCAAGCTGGCTGGGCTGGCCAGGCTATCAGCTTGCTTCATTGACCTGGCTCAGAGAAAGTGGAGCTGGGTGAGCTGAAGGTAGGGGCTCCTTTCCTGCTTATGCCAAAAGGTGCCTAAGTGAACTTTGCCCCAGTGGAGGTGTATCTGACCTAATGGGCTTCTCACTAGGGAGCTAAACATGGAGGGTGTGAGTAGATCAAGACTTCCCTACAGGGTCCAAGCCAGCTCATGAGGCTCCCCCTCAACCCAGGGCTTCCCAGCTCATCTGACACAGAAATCATCCCAGAAACCAGCTGCTACAGTTTATCTTGAATTTCCATTGTTTCAATGTGCTGGACTTAAATTTTTTCAAAAATAGACTGTTGGCAGGAACACAACTGGTACCGTGTTTCAGGAGGGCACTTTGGTAACAAGAATCGGAAGCCTGGAAAATGTCCTTTCCCTTTAACCCAGCAATTCCACTTCTAAGAAGCCATCCTAAGGAAATAATCAGACAATAGACACAAGAATATGCACCACAGTATTGTTTATAATATGGAAAACCTGGAAACAACCCAGACAGCCACAATAAGGAACCAGTTAAGTAAATCTCTGTACTTCCTTATAGGAATGTTATTAAAGAATGTTTAATAGCATGGAATGATGTTTACAATTTAAAAAAATTACAAAATGATATTTAATGATATGATTCCAAGGGAGCAAAGAGCCTGAAAGAATATATATCTTCATGGAAATATCTCTACAGATTAATATGTAGTTATAGGATTGGTATATACTATATGTAATTTTTTTTTTTTTTTTTTTTTTGAGGCAGAGTCTTGCTCTTTCACCAGGCTGGAGTGCAGTGGCGCCATCTCAACTCACTGCAACTTCCGCCTTCCAGATTCGTGCGATTCTAATGCCTCAGCCTCCCGAGTAGCTGGGACTACAGGCGCATGCCACCACGCCTGGCTAATTTTTGTGTTTTTAGTAGAGACAGGGTTTCACCATGTTGGCCAGGCTAGTCTTGAACTCCTGACCTCAAGTGATCCACCCGCCTCAGGCTCCCAAAGTGCTGGGATTATAGGCGTGAGCCACCGCACTCAACCTATATATGATATTTTAAAAACTCTCTTTATTTTATTATATTTTATTTTATGTTTTGAGACGGAGTCTCAGTCTGTCACCCAGGCTGGAGTGCAGAGGCACAATCCTGGCTTACTGCAAACTCTGCATCCTGGGTTCAAACAATTCTCCTGCCTCAGCCTCCCAAGTAGCTGGGACTACAGGCACCTGCCACCATGTCCAGCTAATTTTTGTGGGGTTTTTTTGAGACGGAGTTTCGCTCTTGTTGCCCAGGCTGGAGTGCAATGGCATGATCTTGGCTCACCACCACCTCTGCCTCCCAGGTTCAAGCAATTCTCCTGCCTTAGCCTCCTGAGTAGATGGGATTACAGACATGGGCCACCACACCTGGCTAATTTTGTATTTTTAGTAGAGACCAAGTTTATCCATGGTGGTCAGGCTGGTCTCACACTCCCGACCTCAGGTGATCTGCCTGCCTGTCTTCCAAAGTGCTGGGATTGCAGCAGGTGTGATAAAACTTTATTTTTTATTGCAAGAGTGTTACATGCTCACTGAAAACATTCGAGGTAAAAGCACCACTCTGTCTTGATCAATGACTTCTCCATGGACATAACCACTATCCATCACTAACTTTGGTGTATTTCCTTCCAGGCTTATTTACATTTGCAAGTGCTTTACAATTTATAAAACAAACATCACTTAATTTTCACAATAACCCCTATGGCATAGTATTTTTCTTTTCCTGACTCTTTTTTTTTTTTTTTTTTTTTGAGACAGAGTCTTGCTCTTTCACCCAGCCTGGAGTGCAGTGGCAGGATCTCAGCTCACTGCAATCTCCGCCTCCCAGGTTCAAGTGATTCTAATGCCTCAGCCTCCCAAGTAGCTAGAACTACAGGTGCACACCACCAAGCCCAGCTAATTTTTGTATTTTTAGTAGAGACAAGGTTTTGCCATATTGTCCAGGCTGGTCTCAAACTCCTGACCTCGTGATCCGCCCGCCTTGGCCTCCCAAAATGCTGGGATTACAGGTGTGAGCCAACGCGCCCAGCTATTTTCCTGACTCTTACAGCTGAAGAAACAGGCTCAAAATGGTTAAATCTGAAACACTATCACTATTTTCTGGAATGCAAAATGGATCATCAGCATAAAGGGTCGTGTCCTTGACTGACGCCCTAGAACACTTTCTACGGTCAGTTCTCGGTCCCACGGGAGATTAGATTTGGAAGAAATTGTCAAGATGATGGTTTTCAACTCCCTCACAGTGCAAGAGTTCCCTTTGCTCCATGCCCAGAGGTGGCCCTGCAGCTGCTTCTTGCACATGCCCAGCGACAGGGTACTTGCTTCAGTTCACCGAGCTGAAATCTGCCCATCTACAACTTGAATTCCCTCACCCTAGTTTCTCTTCTGTGTCCAAGTCCTATGGGTGGATCCTGGCAAACCCAGCAGGGTATGTGCCATAACGATGAAGGAAAAAGGAGTTAGGCCAGAGGTTGGATCAAGGATCAGGTTTTTTAAAAAAAGGATCAGGGTTGAAAACCAGCTTCCAGGCCTCAAACAGCAAATGAATCAGGTGGACCAGGCATGGTGGCTCATGCCTGTAATCCCAGCACTTTAGGAGGCCAAGGCAGATCACGAGGTCAGGAGGAACCAGCTTGGTCAACATGGTGAAAACCTGTCTCTACCAAAAATACAAAAATTAGCCGGGCATGGTGGCATGCGCCTGTATTCCCAGCTACTAGGGAGGCTGAGGCAGGAGAATCACTTGAATCCAGGAGGCAGAGGCTGCAGTGAGCCAAGATCGTGCCACTGCACTCCAGCCTGGGAGACAGAGTGAGACTCCATCTAAAAAAAAAAAAAAAAAAAAGAGCCGGGTGTGATTGCTCACGCCTGTAATCCCAGCACTTTGGGAGGCCGAGGCAGGTGGATCACGTGGTCAGGAGTTCAAGACCAGCCTGGCCAATATGGTGAAACCCCATCGCTACTAAAAATACAAAAATTAGCTGGGTGTGGTGGCACATGCCTATAGTCCCAGCTGCTCAGGAGGCGGAGGCAGGAGAATCGCTTGAACCTGGGAGGTGGAGGTTTCAGTGACCTGAGATTGTGCCACTATACTCCAGCCTGGACAACAGAGTGAGACTGTCTCAAAAAAAAAGAAAATGAGTCTGGTGAACTAGAGGTTGAAGAAATTACACACACACACACTCACACACAAACACAGCAGTCTACAACTGGCCTGTGTGTTAGGGCAAGGATACTGGTGTTGGACTCCATCCAACATGTAGCCCTGCATAGACAGTCTAGGTACTTGCTTGAATGGGACATGGGGAAGCCTTCAGGGGTACTGGAATTGCTCTACATCTTGATCTGGGTGGCAGTAACACAGGGATTTACATATGCAAAAGTTCACCAAACAACATATTTTAGATAGAGTTCCACACTGAATTTACAGTAAATACATATTTTAAAACTCTAAAACAAAATAAAAATGATTCAGAAAAAAGAGGCACAATTGCTGGCATGTGTGAGGGGTGAGAGGGGACGGACTACAGTGCAGAGGTTGCTTGAGTGGTTGCAGGGGCACATGGAGTGTCTTTTTTTTTTTTTTTTTTTTGAGACAGAGTCTTGCTCTGCCACCCAGGCTGGAGTGCAGTGGTGCAATCTCGGCTCACTTCTACCTCTGCCTCCCGGGTTCAAGTGATTGTCCTGCCTCAGCCTCCAGAGTAGCTGGGATTACAGTCATGTGCCAAAATGCCCTGCTAATTTTTGTATTTTTAGTAGAGACAGGGTTTCACCATGTTGGCCAAGCTGGCCTTGAACTTCTGACCTCAAGTGATCCGCCCGCCTCGGCCTCCCAAAGTGCTGGGATTACAGATGTGAGCCACCCGCCCAGCCCAGCCTTGAGTGGCTCTTTTGATTGCTGATATCTTGTTGGAAACAGGCAGCTCAGGTAGAAGCTGATAAGGAGAAGCGGGAGGGGGAGGAGGAGGGAAGGGTTAAAGAGAAGAGAAACTGGGAAACAGCATTCTAGAATGGAAATGGAGGAGGATTTCCAGCAGTACTAAAGAAAGGCCAGATGGTGATTTCTTTTCCATCCAGTTAACCTTTCTTGACTAAGGTGCTTTGAATCTTTTCCTTGCTAATTTGATTTGAATTAGCCATGAATTCCTATATAAAAGGAATTCAACATGTTTGCTTGTTAAAGTGAGGCAAGTAGCGTGGTTCTGGGTACCCACATTCAGCTGAGTACAGGTAGAAAATCTCCACCACAGCTGTGGTTTTGCTAGGAGACACAGTCAAAGGAGGCAGGGCCAAGGAATTGAGGATGTATGAAAGGAGTAGAAAGCGGATGATGAGGGTGGATGGGCAAGGAGGAGAGTGGGGCCAACACATTACTACAATTGCAGTATTAGAAGAAAGGAGCTGAAAATATGGCAGGTGAGGAGAGAAGGAGGATTGAATAGAGGTTATAGAGGAGGCAGAGCTATTGGTAATAACAATATCTGACCATGGAGGGTGGTAGTCAAGGTTGTTTACTGGTACAAGCTAATTGTTGTAACAAACAATCCCTCATTCTTAGTGGCTCAGCACATAAAGGTTTATTTCTTATTCAAATCACAACCCAATGCTCGTTGGTGGGGTGGGGGTCTGCTCCCTACCGTCATTCAGGGTTCTGGGCTCTTTCCATGGAGGCTTGGACTGCATTGTTTAATACGGTAGCCACCAGCTACATGTGGTTACTAAACATTGGAAATGTGACTTGTGCAACTAAGAAACTGAATTTTTCATTTAAAAAATTTAAATTTTGGCCAGGCACGGTGGCTCACACCTGTAATCCCAGCACCTTGGGAGGCTGAGGCGGGTGGGTCACGAGGTCAGGAGTTTGAGACCAGCCTGGCCAACATGGTGAAACATCGTCTCTACTAAAAATACAAAAAAATTAGCTAGGCATGGTGGCATGGACCTGTAATCCCAGCTACTCAGGAGGCTGAGGCAGGAGAATCGCTTGAACCTGGGAGGCAGAGGTTGCAGTGAGCTGAGATCACGCCATTGCACTCCAGCCTGGGCGACAGAGCGAGACTCCATCTCCAAAAAAAAAAAAAAAATTAATTTTAATTTAAAATTTTTAAAGTATGTTTGGAACAATTTGGACATGTGCGACTACTTTATAAAGTTAAATATAGATTGGCCGTTCTGCCAATGGAGTAGCTACTCTTTCATTTCTTTACTTTCTTAATAAACTTGCTTTCACTTTACTATAAAAAAAAATTAAATACAGGTCAACTTTTTGTTGTGATTTTTTTAAAGAGATGGGGTCTCACTCTGTGACCTGGGCTGGAGTACAGTGGCACAATTACAGCTCACTGCAGCCTCCAACTCCTGGGCTCACGTGATCCTCCCACATCAGCCTCCCGAGTAGTTAAGAGTACAGGCTCACATCACCATCCCCAGCTAATTTTTTAAATTTATTTTTGTGGAGATGGGGTCTCACTAGGCTGCTCAGGCTGGTCCTGAACTCTTGGCCTTAAGCAATCCTCCTTGGCCTGCCAAAGAGCTGGGATTACAGGTGTGAGCCACCATAACCAGCCCAGATCAAGTATTTTTGATGTAAACTTAACATTTGAATTGATAGGTGCTGTAAGTGTAAATTACACACTAGATTTCAAAGACTTAATATGAAAACAAGATATAAAATACCTCACATAATTTTTATATTGATAACACGTTGAAATGATACTTTTAATATACTGGATGAAATAAAATGTACTATTAAAATTAATTTTACTTTTTTTTTTTTTTTAAGACAGAATCTCATTCTGTTGCCCACCCTGGAGTGCAGTGGTGTGATCTCAGCTCACTGCAGTCTCCGCCTCCCAGGTTCAAGCTTTTCTCACGTCTCTGCTTTCTGAGTAGCTGGGATTACAGGCGTGCACCACCACACCTGGCTAATTTTTGTATTTTTAGTAGAGATGGGGTTTCGCCATGTTGGTTGGGCTGATCTCGAACTCCTGACCTCAAGTTATCTGCCTGCCTCTGCCTCCCAAAGTGCTGGGATTACTGGCGTGAGCCACCATGCCCAGCCACACCTGTTTCTTTTTTGCATTTTGAAATATAGCTACTTGAAAATTTAAAATCACATAATGTGGCTTGCCTTCCATTTCTATTGGACAGCGCTGTTCCAGGGCCTTGGAACACTCCATTGCATCCTCTCCATCTGGCTAGCAAATAATGAGAGAGCAAGCAGAGGATTGCAAATCCCTTTGTCCAGAACTCAGTCATGAAGCCATTCCTACAAAGCAGAAGTGCATATGTAGTCTGTCCAGAAAGGAGAGGAAACAGATTTGGTGAGCAATGAGCTGGCCTCTGGCACAGGTCCAGGGAAGAATGACAACACTGTTGGAGGTGAGGTGGTCAAGACACTGGCAGGCAGGGCATTTGGAAAGACTGTTTGTGAAGTCACCAAGAATCTGACGTGACAGGGAATGGAACTCTTCAAGGAATTCAGTGCAGTGACCCCAGAATATATAGTAAATATTCAGATGACAGCTTCAAAACTGAAAGCTTTTAAGGAGAGAGGAATGGTGCTCTTGAAGCAGCAGTTGGGAGAAATGAGGATACCTCCTTTGCCTCCAGGCCAGTGATCCAAGATGAGTAGGGGAGAGAAAAAAAGGCCCCATTTGAAAGGGTGTCTGGGAAAGAAGTGTCCTTATGGAGAATAGGTTTTAGTACATGACCTTAACCAAGTTATTTAACCATTTTGTTTGAGGTTTCCTTGGTTTAAAATAGTGATAAGAATAACACTTATCTCACAAGGTTGTTGTATTAAATACTGAAATACAGATGCTCCTCACCTTATGATGGGGTTACATCCCAATACACTCATGGTTAAGTTGAAAATATCATAAATCAAAAATGCACTTAATATACCTAACCTGCCTAATGTCGTAGCTTAGCCTAGCCTACCTTAAACACAATCAATGTTCTTACATTACCCGCAGCTGAGCAACACAGTTAATGGTGTGGCTGACAGCGACTGGCCCAGCATGTCAAAAGAGTATCATACAGCTTTATACCGAACATATAGCACTTTCACGCCATCTTAAAGGTGGACCATTGTCAGGGACCGTCTCTACCTGCAAAATATTTAAGATGTCGAAATGGCTATGTTAAATAATTTTCTAACATTGTACTAAAAGCACACTGGTTTCTCTCTTTCTTTTTTTTTTTTTTGTTAGTTTTTTGTTTTTTGTTTTGAGACAGAGTCTCACTCTGTCATCCAGGCTGGAGTGCGGTGGCACGATCTCAGCTCACTGCAACCTCCACCTCCCAGGTTCAAGCAATTCTCCTGCCTCAGCCTCCCAAGTAGCTGAGATTACAGGTGCATACCACCACGCCCGCCTAAATTTTTTTTTTTTTTTTTTTGAGACAGAGTCTCGCTCTGTCTCCCAGGCTGGAGTGCAGTGGCGCGATCTTGGGTCACTGTAAGCTCTGCCTCCCGGGTTCACGCCATTCTCCTGCCTCAGCCTCCCAAGTAGCTGGGACTACAGGCGCCCAACACCGCGCCCAGATAATTTTTTGTATTTTTAGTAGAGATGGGGTTTCGCCATGTTGGCCAGGATATTCTCCATCTCCTGATCTCGTGATCCACCTGCCTCAGCCTCCCAAAGTGCTGAGATTACAGGCGTCAGCCACCGCGCCGGGCCCTAATTGTTGTATTTTTAGTAGAGAGGGGGTTTCACCATGTTGGCCAGGTTGGTCTTGAACTCCTGACCTCAAATGATCGACCCACCTCAGCCTCCCAAAGTGCTTGGATTACAGGCGTGAGTCACTGCGCCTGGCTTCTCCTTTATTTCTCTCTTCTTCCTTCGCATATTAACTTTCCTTTGTGTATGCCTTCAATCTGGCCTTGCTCTCAGATAAATGAAGGCAATTTATTAACTTTGCCCTTGTTCTAGGACATGATGCACTGGCAAAATTCACTGGGTCCATGTAAATTTATGTTGCAGAAGAAAATGGTCAGCTTGGATGTAATGTGAAACTGATGTAATCTTAGACAATAGTTTGAGAAAGAAGCACACATTTCTTCCTATAAATAGAATACAAATTTCATTTTCAAAAGGAAAAAGCTTTGTGTGTGAAGAAGGAAGTTCTGGAAGGAGGGTGTGGCTACTTTCCAGATTACAGTTAATACAATTGCACAGACTTTTCCTTTTGCCTAATAGAGACTTGTCTATGAATGGCAAATGAGGAATGATCCATTCTTTTACACCATTTCCAGAGCAGTACTCTGAGAATCAACTGCTTCTGTTAATGCTGTCTATGGTAAGATCTACACAGAACCTCCTAGGAACAACAATTAAGTTAGTGCTCTGTATTATGGCTTGCTTTCCAGAGGTGACACTCCACAAATCCCTCTCCAGACCTCACACTGGAAACTCAAGAGCTCACCACACCTTCCTCTGAAATATGACTGTGTCAGGGGCCTGATGCTGGGCAAAGGGTTGGGCTGGGGAAGGAGGCAGGTCATTCTTCTGTTCCCCATGGCTGGATAAAACCAGCACACCCCAGCCTCTCAGAAAGCTTCATCCTGTGCATAATTTGTAAAAATTGCTTAGTTACTTGTTCTTAGAGAGGGGAAATCTGATGCCTTGTGATGGAAATTTGTAGTTTCCATCCACGCCTGGCCTGCCGAGGAACTCTGCTGAGCAGTGGCTGCATCTGCCAGGTCTGCCTGTTAACCTCACCGGCGCTACATGTCCCCGTTTAAAAATTGGAACTGAATCTACAGAGTTCAAGGCATTTTCAGAACATGAAATATTTTTGACGTAATCATTTTTTAAAAGTTTCTGCAGGGCACAGTGACTTGCACCTATAATCCCAGCACTTTGAGAGACTGAGGAGGAGGATCACTTGAGCCCAGGAGTTTGAGACCAGCCTGGGCAACAGAGTGAGACGCTATCTCTTTAAAAATAAAAATAAAAAATTGTTTTCAAAGTTTCACTTACATGGTGCTTTTTTTTTTTTAATGGAGTTTCATTCTTGTTGCCCAGACTAGAGTGCAATGGCATGATCTCGGCTCACTGCAACCTCCACCTCCCAGGTTCAACCAATTCTCCTGCCTCAGTAGCTGGGATTACAGGCACCCATCACTACACCCGGCTAATTTTTGTATTTTTAGTAGAGACATGGTTTCACCATGTTGGCCAGGCTGGTCTCGAACTCTTGACCTCAAGTGATCTGCCCACCTCAGCCTCCCACAGTGTTGGGATTACAGGCGTGAGACACTGCGCCTGATCCACATGGTGCTTTATATCATCTTCATGTAGGTTCTCATCAAACCCCTATAAGGGATGTTTTCTTGTCCTTGTTTTACAGATGAGGGAGTTGAGTCTTGGAGGATGGCGTCTCTCCTAAGGTCACATAGTCACACATAGCCATAGAAAGGCAGCAGAGGCTGGGTCATAAGGACCCTCTGACGTCACATCCTGTACTCTTGTACAACACCCATCCTCTCTTGTGATTAAAAACTAAACCAAACCAAAATGAAATTAAATACTACTTCCTCATCTAGCTAATTTTGTCATGGAATCACTGTAACCAGTGATTTGGAGTAAATGGCACCCAGTTTCTCTACTGGGAGGCAGCCATGGCCACCAGTGGCTCCTGCATTCTTCCAGAGATAATCTGTGTGTAAAATCTTAGACGTGCACATCTAACACAAATGCAAGGAAACTGCCCTGTAGGTGGCTTTTTTTCACTTTATATTTTCTCAATGATTCTTCCGTATTAGTCATCAGTAAATTAGAAGAGGGGAGTGGATTTCTGAGCCTGATCCTTACAACTTAAATTCAAAAGCCTGGCCATCATTCCCTCCCCCTTATACTGAAAACATCCACAGTAGTTCTCTATTACTTACAATATCCCATCCAAATGTTTAGCCAGGAATTCAAAGGCATATATAATCTGGCCATAAAACACTGAAGTTTATATGCCAATAATCCTATATAAAACTCTCTGTCCTCTCCTGCTGGTACTCCCTGTCCCATGGGCTGGGTACTACCCTCCCAACCCCATCTTCATATAATAAACTACCACCCAGTCTTCAAGACCTCACTCCAACCCCATCTCTTTCAATGTAATGCCCAAGACCTCTACAGCTAAAAGGGCTTCCTTCCTCTTTAGAGTCTCAGTAATGCTGACAGCTTGATAGCTAATATTTATTGTCCCATCATCTTTCTTTTTCTTTTTTTTCTTTTTTAGACAAGATCTCACTCTGTCACCCAGGCTGGAGTGCAGTAGCCCAATCTCAGCCCCCTGCAACCTCCACCTCCCGGATGCAAGTGATGCTCCCACCTCAGGCTACCAAGTAGCTGGGACCATAGGCACAAGCCACCACACCCGGCTAATTTTTGAATTTTTTGTAGAGATGGGGTTTCACCATGTTGGCCAGGCTGGTCTCGAATTTCTTTTCTTCTTTTCTTTCTTTCTTTCTTTCTTTCTTTCTTTCTTTCTTTCTTTCTTTCTTTCTTTCTTTCTTTCTTTCTTTCTTTTTTTTTTTATAGAGTTTCACTCTTGTTGCCCAGGCTGGAGTGCAATGGTGTGATCTCAGCTCACCACAACCTCCACCTCCCAGGTTCAAGCAATTCTCCTGCCTCGGCTTCCCGAGTAGCTGGGATTACAGGCATGAGTCACCATGCCCAGCTAATTTTTGAATTTTTAGTAGAGATAGGGTTTCACCATGTTGGCCAGGCTGGTCTCAAACTCCTGACCTCAGGTTATCCACCTGCCTCGGCCTCCCAGAGTGCTGGGATTACAGGCATGAGCCACTGCGCCCAGCCTTTATTTTTTTTGAGACGGAATCCGCTCTGTTGCCCAGACCAGGGTGCAACGGCGCAATCTCGGCTCTCTGCAACCTCTGCCTCCAGGGTTCAAGCGATTCTCCTGCCTCAGCCTCCAGAGTAGGTGGGACTATAGGCACATGCCACCACGCTTGGCTAATTTTTGTATTTTTGGTAGAGATGGGGTTTCACCGTGTTGGCCAGGCTGGTCTCAAACTCCTGACCTCAAGTGATCAGCTCGCCTCAGCCTCCCAAAGTGCTGGGATTACAGGCATAAACCATCGTTCCTAGCCCTATTGTCCCATCATCTTAACAGTAAATATTTGTTAACTCAGTGACTATTCCCAAATAGATTGTTTATTTTTATTTTTTAGAGACAATGTCTCCTTGTGTTGCCCAGACTGGTCTCGAACTCCTCTGAGCTTAAGTAATCCTCCTGCCTCAGCCTCCTGAGTAGCTGGAACTACAGCTGTGTGCCACCACAGCCTGGCACCAAATAGACTGTTAATCACTGAAGGTGTGCAACTAGTTCTTTATCTCACCTACACAGTGTGTTAGCTTGAAGGGGCATGAGCTGGTGAAGCAGTTTGGCTGTTTAGGTGAACCATGATGATTTTGGGGTGGTTCTTTCTAAGAGCTAACAATGCCTGTGGCCCTCTGTTTTTTGGAGTGCTACAAGAAGGGACAAATCAGATTTCTGTTATACACAGAATCTGATGCACTGTGATGCACTGTGCCCCTCTCAGGCAGACTGTGGCTATGGTCCTGCCTATCTGTCTTGTGTTTTCTCCCCTTTTTATCATTTCGAGGGACTTACTGAGTCCAATGACTGGTTTATGTGCTTTTGTTTCCCCATGTGAAGAATTCTACTAGGATTAATAATTTCACTGGGGGACAGGCACAGTGGCTCATGCCTGTAATCCCAGCACTTTGGGAGGCCGAGGCGGGCAGATCACAAGGTCAGGAAATCGAGACCATCCTGGCCAACCTGGTGAAACCCTATTTCTCCTAAAAATACAAAAATTAGCTGGGCATGGTGGCACGTGCCTATAATCCCAGCTACTCAAGAGGCTGAGGCAGGAGAATCGCTTGAAGCCGGGAATTGGAGGTTGCAGTGAGCTGAGATCGCGCCACTGCACTCCAGCTAAAAAAGAAAAAAAAGATCGTTAGGGATATCATAAGAAATACTTTGAACATCAAAAAAGAAAAAATTATTATGGTTGATTGAAACACATCAAAAATCCAGAAGTCTATAACAGTAAGAGAAAGCCAGGGAAAAAGCTTATGTGTCACCATTTGAAACAACTGTTCACTTTGAAAGTGGATAACGAGGAAGAAGTAGGCATTTATCCTGCCTTTCCAGTAGCAACTCTACTGCAGAAACCAAAATGACCCCAGATGACAAGGGAAAGCTCTACATACATACATTTATACATTTATAGGTTACATTTACATTTATACCGTTACTTTACACTGAAAGAATCATTTGCAGTACCTAAGGAAATTATCAGTTCAGGCAAGGATTATCAGTTGATCTTAAAGCTCTAAGAATGGGAAACTGGTTACTCATGCTGTACCAAAGTTATAGCACTTGGGTCACTCTCTGGTCATAGGAAATAAAAAACATAATTATATGATGGAGGCCTGGTCTCTTCCAAAAATCAGTGTAATAAGAAAAGAGGCTGTTCTAGTTTTAAAACAGTTAAATAATTAATAATAATAATAATTAAATAGAATATGTGGTTCTGGGTTAGTTCATGATTTGTACAAACCAGCTAAATGAAGAAATTTGAGTATGTATTAAGTATTAGATAATATTAAGAAATCGGGCTGGGCATGGTGGCTCACGCCTGTAATCCCAGCACTTTGAGAGGCCAAGATGGGGGGATCACAAGGTCAACAGATTGAGACCATCCTGGCTAACATGGTGAAACCCCATCTCTACTAAAAATACAAAAAATTAGCCAGGTATGGTGGCACAAGCCTGTAGTGTCAGCTACTTGGGAGGCTGAGACAAGAGAATCGCTTGAACCCTGGAGGCAGAGTCTGCAGTAAGCTGAGATCGTGCCACTGCACTCCAGCCTGAACAACAGAGCGAGACTCCATCTCAAAAAAAAAAAAGAAAGAAATCAATGTTAATTTTGTTAGATGTGAAAATGTTATTTTGACTATATAGGAAGACGTTTAATTCTTTAGAAATGCATACTGGAGAATTTAAGACTGTATCAGGAGATTACAAGAGATTTATTTCTCCCTCGCTCCATCACCATCCCAGGTCAGCTGTCACGCTCCTTGTCATCTGCAGTCTGGTGTGCAGGCTGAAGAAACAGCCCTGTGTGGGACACTGCTGGTCTTGTGGTAGAAAGAAAAGAAAGACGATGGAATCACACTGTGATTCAGATTGTGGGCTGCACTTCCAGTCATGTTTTATTGGCTAAAGTAAGTCACATGGTAAAGTCTTCTATCAGTGGGGGTAATTTTCCCACAGGGTTGGGCAGTGGGATTATTTAGAAATCAGTGACAAGGAGGACAAAGCATCTCAAACTCTGAGAAATAACAAAATTGTTTATCAGGAAGAAAATTATAACGTTAAATCCAGATGTTGAAAAGCAAGAAAGGTTGAAAATAAGTGAACTTAGCTTTCAACTCTAGAAACTAGAAAATAACAAACCAGAGAAGGTAGAAAGAAGGAATTAATAAAGATAAAACAGATAATATGAAATAGAAAACCAAAAACTATAATTTGATGTTTTAACAAGCTCAAAACATAGAAAGCCTTTGGCAAGTATGAACCAGGAAAGAAAGAAAGAAAGAAAGAGAGAAGAAAGAAAGAAAGAAAGAAAGAAAGAAAGAAAGAAAGAAAGAAAGAAAGAAAGAAAGAAAGAAAGAAAGAGAGAGAAAGAAAGAAAAGAAGGAAGGAAGGCAGGAAGGAAGGAAGGAAGGAAGGAAGGAAAGAAAGAAAGAAAGAAAGAAAGAAAGAAAGAAAAGAAAGAAAGAAAGAAAGAAAGAAAGAAAGAAAGAAAGAAAGAAAGAAAGAAAGAAAGAAAGAGAAAGAAAGAAAAAGAAAGAAAGAAAGAAGACACAATAACATGAAAGAGGAAAACAAGATGCAGAGATTTCAGATTTTTTAAGTGCTATGTACAACTTTATTCCAATGAATTTGAAAATCCAGACCATGAGAATGGCTTTCTAAAGAAATATAAATTACCAAAATTGACTCAAGGAACAGAAAGCCTGAACTTATCAATAGTAACGTAAGAAATAGTCAAAGATCTACCTTCAAGAAAGAAAACAAGTCCATATGGTCCATAATGTAAGGTTCTACCAAGAGTTCAAGGAGGAGATAAACTCCACATAATGTGAAAGACGGAGAGTTTACCAAGAGCAGACTACCACTTTTCAGCTACAGATGCTGTATAACCAAGGTCTGGTCAACATAAATTACGAAAATTGACTCAATGGGGATGACTACGATTCTGAATTCTTAAGCTTTTATCTCATGAAAACTAAAACAGGAGCCTTGACCAGAATGGTTGTTACAGCAGGTTCACATATTATTGAATGTTTGCACTTGTTGTTCATATCGCATTGATAATAAGTTTCCTTTTGCTTATGTTATGAGGTGTTAGGTGATACTACCATTTATTTAGCCCGTCTTTTTTGTGTTCCTGTCAGCTGATGCAATTCAATGTTAACAATTAAGTTATTTTCAGTGAGATTCAGGGCATTTAACAAATTAATAATTCAGTTGTGAATTTTTCTGCTTATTAAAAACTTTTAAAAATTAAGGCAAAGTTAAAATCTATGCCCAAAGTGAAAATATGAACACTCTTATACTTTGTTAGGTGAGTGGGCAAGTCATTCTATGCCAAGGACATCTGAGATATATGGGAATGACTCAGGCATAGGAGTTTAGGACTCCAGGCCAGGCGAATCTAGTTACTGGTGGGGACAGAGAACAACCACCTCATTGAGAAACTGCGAGGGGACTGTAATTACCAGGGACTTAGGAACAGAGCAGAGGTCAGCCAGGAACAGGAAGGTGAGGCAGACACCAGTTACTATAAACCTGGAAACTAAGGCCAAGGCAGTGGCAGGATAGAGTCAAACCAACCCTATCCTAAGCATTGACCCCAGTGTTAAAGGAAGTGCTGAGCCTGGAGAGGAGGTGGGGATAGTTAAGAGACAGGCAGAAGTTCCCAGTCACATTTATTGCACCAGACATATTAACTGCTTCCTTAGAATCTCAATTGCTGCCAGAAAAGACTGACAGACCACTGCTGTGAGAAGAAGACACCTTTATTTCCTGGGTCCCTGGAAAAAAAATGATGAAGACAACAAGCCTTTTGTTTGGTGTGTGCACCCGCCTTCCAACCCCGAAGTTAACCCCAGAAATCAAAACACATTCACTTTAAAAGACTGGCACATCTAAGAAGCCTGAAGTGCCTGAAGGGCATCATGTAACTAAGCCCCCTTTACAAAGACTTGGCGAGTCAACACTTTGTTCTAACTTCCAAAGTAATAGTTTGAGGATCAGTTCTATATGTAAATCTGGGAACCACAAAAGGAAGTTAATCTCTGCTAGTACTAGCTTGTTGGAAAAAGTCCATCCCCAAAGGCCACAGGCAGTAAGTGGCTGTGTCAGTTCAGAAGCCATACTGTTGGGTAATGTCCCACAGAACACAACACAAGGCCAAGATGCACACTGAAGCTAGGATTTGAGTTTCTTGGGGGCCGACTTTCATTTGTCATAGAAATAACATCCCACCTTTGTACTGGACTGCCATTTCCTCCCTCAGCACTATGTGTAAGACTCCTGTTAACATGTTTACTGTGGTTTCGAGTTGAATCCTGGGGAGAATCAAAGGACATTTTACTTCCTATCATTTTCCAAATTGAGTTCCCAGGCCTGCTATTGTCTTTCTTGAGTTTTCCAACTTGGCCTCCCTTTTTCAGTTCTTCTCTCACTTTCTACCTTTACTTTAGGTGTGCCTGCCCTCAACCTGGAACACTGGAACAAGCACCAAAGCCTTACGAAGAGGATCAGGACATCCTGCTGAGTGCCAGAACATTTCTTTCCCCAAGAAAAGGAAATACATATGGATTTATTCTCAGGGTCTACAGATTTAGCACCAAAAAAAAAAAAAGCTGCACTTAACACCAGGCCACTGTACAATCACCAGGACCTTTCTGGATGTGGAGCAACTTCATTTGGTTATTTCAGAATGCTTTGTAAACAGCGCAGACATGGACAAAGCATGGTTGAAGCATTTCAGTGGTACTTGTCTCTCATTTTCTACACGTGTTTTCCCAAAGGCTGCTTTCCCAAAGGGGCCTGGGGAGAGGCCTTAATCATCTGTTATCTCTCTTGCAGCTTCCTGCTCAGCCAGTGGCAACATCCAAAATATATACGAGCATTTCCTGTTCTTTCTCATTTTGTATAACCCACATGCTAGAGAGGTTGAGTTGTCTGATCTAGCTCCACATAGGACTTAGGCGGCACGTGGGAACCTAAGTCCAACCACTAAATGCTCTAATTACCCCTCTTCTTAACCTAGGTAAAGGGTGATCTCTTTCAAGACTAGAATGTGCTTATCTTTCCTTGGACATTCAAAACAAAACAAAGCAAAACAAGAGTCTGTTTTTAAATGTCAATGTCAAATCACAATATCATTGTATATCTTGTATCCAGAAAGGATCTTAGTGAATATATAGACCACGAGGCTTAAAGAGGGGCTGAGAATAGGTTCGGAGGATATGTTTGGGTAGGGCTTGTGGGAAGGTGGATGGTTGTTTCTCTTCCTTTCCTAGATACCTGAAAATGTAAGGAACCAGCCTAAAAATATGGAAGTTTTTGGGAAGCCTGTTTTCCTAATCGCTCTCATAATTCTGTTTTCAGTCTGAGGACAAGTTCTTGGTGCTTGCTCTTAAAGAGGAGCCTGGAAATGGAGTCAAGACCTTGCACATAGTGAACCCTGAATGTTTGTTGAATGGGTTAACAAATGCATGAATGACTCTAGGTTGAAATGCAGTTATTAAAGGCATTTATTTTTATTTATTTATTTATTTATTTATTTTTTTGAGACGGAGTCTCGCTCTGTCCCCCAGGCTGGAGTGCAGTGGCCGGATCTCAGCTCACTGCAAGCTCCACCTCCCGGGTTCACGCCATTCTCCTGCCTCAGCCTCCCGAGTAGCTGGGACTACAGGCGCCCGCCACCGCTCCCGGCTAATTTTTGTATTTTTTTTAGTAGAGACGGGGTTTCACGTGTTAGCCAGGATGGTCTCGATCTCCTGACCTCGTGATCCACCCACCTCGGCCTCCCAAAGTGCTGGGATTACAGGCTTGAGCCACCGCGCCCGGCCTATTAAAGGCATTTAAATAGAAGGTTGTGGCCAGGTGCAGTGGCTCACACCTGTAATCCCAGTACTTTGGGAGGCTGAGGTGAGTGGATCAAGACCAGGAGTTCAAGACCAGCCTGGCCAACATGGTGAAACCACGTCTGTACTAAAAATACAAAAAATTAGCTGGGCATGATGGCAGGTGCCTGTAATATCAGCTATTCGGGAGGCTGAGGCAGGAGAATCGCTTGAACCAGGGAGTCAGAGGTTGCAGTGAGCCGAGATTGCGCCATTGCACTCCAGCCTGGGCAACAGAGCAAGAATCCGTCTCAAAAAATCTAAAAAAGTAATAAATAAATAAATAAATATTATAAATAGAAAGTTTTAGGATTTATCTTGCCTTCCCTCTTTTTGACACTATTCCAAATTTCTGCATGATGTATTCAAGGGACACTGACTCCACCCCCAAGGTCAAGATTAGATCCTGTTGGGCTTGACTCAATCAACACATTCCATCTGTCTGGTCTTTAATGATTAGTTTAGGATGAACACACTAACCAAGTCAGGGCAGTGCTCACACCTGTAATCCCAGCACTTTGGGATGCTGATGCAAGATGATCACTTGAGGCCAGGAGTCTGAGACCAGCCTAGGCGACATAGCAAGATCCCATCTCTACAAAATAAAATTAAAATTAAAAATTAACCAGGTGTGGAGGTATGCACCTGGACTCAAGAGACTCAAGAAAGACTCTTGAGTCAAGAGACCCCTTGAGCCCAGGAGGCTGAGGCTGCAGTGAGCCATGATGACACCACTGCACTCCATCTTGGGTGACACAACAAAACTCTGCCTCAAAAAAAATTTTTTTAAGCTATTGATTATGCTAAGTCTCTCTTTTCTATTGGATTTGAACCTGAAAGCATGTAGGCTCTGAAGCTTCTTGAAATTAACCCTGAGGTGATAAAAACCAATAAATGGAAAGCAGGAGTTCAGGATTTGTTCATATCATTGGGGCGTTGGATCAAAACTTTCCTGAAGCCAGTAACCTCTAGAGTTTTCAGCAATATTCATCCCTGTAAATTTCTCTTTTTTTTTTTTTTTTTTCTGAGATGGAGTCTCACTCTGTCACCCAGGCTGGAGTGTAGTTGGTGTGATCTTGGCTCACTGCAACCTCTGCCTCCCAGGCTCAAGCAATTCTCCTGCCTCAGCCTCCCAAGCAGCTGGGATTATAGGCACCTGTCACCATGCCCAACTAATTTTTTTCTTTTTTTTTTTTTGTATTTTTAGTAGAGACAGAGTTTCACCATGTTGGCCAGGCTGGTCTCAAACTCCTGACCTCATGTGATCCGCCTGCCTCAATCTCCCAAAGTCCTGGGATTACATGCATGAGCCACCATGCCCAGCTGATTCCCTTATTGTATAAGTCAATTTAATTCTGCTTTCTGTTTTCTGCTATGGAAAAATAATTGACTAATACAAGCTTATGTGATTTGCAGGTAGTTGAAACATAATATGTATTCATGGATATTTCCTAACTCCCAAACCAACATTTAAACAAAAGATAATTTTCCTCATAATATTCCCAGTAAGGTAGAGTTATGTACTTGTATACAATGCATTAGAGATAGTGATTTATGTAAAAGTAATTAAGCTATGATCTTAGAGTGAGTCAGTTGCAACACAATAACTAGAATCAAGGAACTTGAATTCCCATGCCCCTGGAGACATTATCAAGTCTCTTAGGAAATATTGTTGTGATATTGCCTAGACATTTACAATTTTCCTCATGTTCCTCATAATAAGATTGTGAAAGGTAGTTCCTGTTTAAAAGAACGTAGTCACTTCTCTGACACAATTATTTTCCGCTAAAAACAAAAAGTCAACCTGAAAGGAAAATGAATTATTTAAATAATGTTAAGTCAGTTATTTCTCTTTTTTTTACCCCAAGCCAAACTGTATCCAGCTTTATTAAAGATACTTTCCATAAACAATCATGGTATTTCAGGCAGGACCTAGGCAGACAATCGTTACCAGTATACAACTTTCTTGGGTTTTTTTCTTTTTTTTTTTTTTGAGACAGAGTCTCGCTCTGTCACCCAGGCTGGAGTACAGTGGCACAGTGGCGTGATCTTGGCTCACTGCAACCCTCCGCCTCCTGGGTTCAAGTGTTTCCCCTGCCTCAGCCTCCAGAGTAGCTGGGATTACAGGCGCCTGCCACCACACCCAGCTAATTTTTTTGATTTTTAGTAGAGACGAAGTTTCACCATATTAGCCAGGATGGTCTCGATCTCCTGACCTTGTGATCTGCCCACCTCAGCCTTCCAAAGTGCTGAGATTACAGGTGGGAGCCACCGCGCCCGGCCTATAACAACTTTCAAACTCCCTTCTTTAATGGATTACCAAAAATCAGGAAGCCACTATAAAACCCAATGAGGTCTTCATCCAATGCTCTGAACAGGAAGAGTATAGAGTGAGGGTTGACATTTCACGTTTAGCATGTTGTTTAAGAACTTTTCAGGAGCCAATCCTGACTTTCAGAAAGTGAAATGCAAATGGCAGAATTTATCTGAAGATCCACAATCTAGACGTGGAACCACTGCTCTTTTGAGGGGTGCCATCTCAGTGGCATCACCGGAAAGTCCAGATTGCCTGACACACTGGTAAACAATGACTGGGGGTCAGGTCTCAACAGATGTCTGGGTTTAAGGGAGTTAAGCCTGTGCTGAAAGGTGGCAAGGGAGAAGAGGATATAAAAACGAATTTGTTTTTCCATACCACAAGGCTTTTGTGCCAAGGGGCCATGTGTGTCAAAGTCAGGGAATCCCTCCTCCTGGGAGCCAAGAGGAAGTCTCTCAAAACTAGGAGGGAAAGGTGTTTTCCCCACATCAATCCAGCTTCAGCGACATTCTGTTAGGGACATATGCCCCACCCCCTTAAAACAACAATGAAGTGTTCTGTGTGCTCACAACAAAGTTTTTTTTTTTTTTTTTTTTTAAAAGGTAAAACAGAATTACGCATTTTTTATAAAACTTGATTAAAAAAATAGTATTTCAAGCTGTATGGTCACCAGAAGTACACAGTTATCAAAAATGCAGACACTTCACTTGGCATCTCCAGCACTTTCAGCTTTCTGTGCCTGGTCTGTTTGGGCATCTCCATTTTTTGCAGGGTTATTCCCCTCCTTGCCAGGATCAGCTTTTCCCTTTTTCCCTTTGGGTACCTTCTCTCCCTTCTTTGCAGGGGCCTTTTTAGGCTTGGGCTCTGGCTTTGGAGGAGCAGGTTTAGCAGACAGCCTCGCAGATCTTCTTTGTGGTTCATCCTTCACCTTGGCTTTATCTCCTTTAACATCCCCTCCAGCCTTTCTCTTGGGCATGGTGGCATCATTGGCAGGACAGGCGCAGGGCGCGGGATGCAGCAGGTCGTGAGCTTTGGTTGGTCTGGGGGGTCATTCTCCCCTCTTCACACTGCTCCATCGGTTATTTCTTAATAAAATCAGATAACACAATCCTAGCAACTAGGAAATTGAATTCAAATTTTGAATTGCTCCAACTTTCCGCTGAGCATTGTCTAGCAGACACACCAGAAGCCCATGACTTGTTGGAATAGAAGGAATGAGTTCCGATCACTGTGTGTGAGCCATCTTTGTTCACATAAAGATGGGATGCGAAAGACAGGTCCTACTTTTCTTTTAGGCAACATTTCCTTATTCATAGAAGGATGCCCTAGACTTCAAGATATGGGAAGTATTTTCTTTACCTTCATTATCCCAGACCAATGAAGGGCTTTTAAAATCATAGACTATTAAAGAATCATGATCGACCAGGCACTTTGGGAGGCCAAGGCAGGTGGATCACTTGAGCTCAGGAATTCAAGACCACCCTGGGCAACAAGGCAAGATCCCCATCTCTACAAAAAAAAAAAAAAAAAAAAAAAAAATTAGCCAGGTCTGGTGGTGTACACCTGTAGTCCCAGCTACTTGGGAGGCTGAGGTGGGAGGATCACTGGAGCCTGGGAAGTTGAGGCTGCAATCTGCTGTGATCGTGCCACTGCACTCCAGTCTGGACAATAGTGTGAGACCCTGTCTCACAAAAAAAAAAAAAAAAAATCATGATTTTTCAGGTTTACAAAAGTACATTTTAGACTTTTTTTTTTTTTTTTTTTTCCAGATGGAGTTTCATTCTGTCACCCAGGCTGGTGCAATCTTGGCTCAAAAAACAAAATCAAAAACAATGATGAAGCATAAGACATCATTCTTTGATCTGCTTTGCCCTTTCAGAAGGAAATTCTTTCTGGCCCATCTTGAACGTCTGCATCCTAGGTTCAAGTGGTTCTCCTGCCTCAGCCTCCCCAGCAGCTGGGATTACAGGGGCCTGCCACCACGCCCAGCTAATTTTTGTATTTTTAGTAGAAATGGAGTTTTGCCATGTTGGCCAATTTGGCCTGGAACTCCTGACTTCAGATGTTCAGCCCACATCACCCTCCCAAAGTGCTGGGATTACAGGCATGAGCCACTGCGTCCAGATAATTTTTTAAAGTACTGATATTTAATGTATGGAGAGTTTGAAAATTTTGATCGAATTTGATAGTGAGTTTCTGAGTTAAAGAAATGGCACGGTACATAGGCATATTGCATGATGGTGAGGTTAAAAATAGAAAAAGAAAAAAAAAAGCACAGAATAACAGAAAGAAAGCCCCACTAGGAGCTGAGCTCTGGTCTCATTTTATGCATCTCATTGAATTTCTGTGAAGACTCAGTTTCTCAGTCCCTCTGGGCCTCAGTTTCCTCATCCATGAACAGAGGGGCTTAAGCCAACTCATCTGGAGGGACCCTTCCCTGAAGATCTAGGAGTGGATAAGACATGCTTAACCTACTACCATGTTAAGAATCATAATGTGAACGAAAAGCTACACATCCTTGGTAGCTTTTCTTCATGAGAAATAAATTGTTCTTCATGATGACAATCAGAAATAAATTGTCGAGTTTAGGATGATAAGACTTATGAAGGATTCTTGAGTAGGGAATCAAATGCCTCATATTTGGCAGGAGCATTTGAGTTTTATCCAAAAAAAAAAAAGAAATTTTTTGTTTCTTTTTTTGAGACAGAGTCTCACTCTGTCACCCAGGCTGGAGTGCAGTGGCACAATCTCAGCTCACTACAACCTCGCCTCCCAGATTCAAGTGATTCTCCTGCTCAGGCTCCCGAGTAGCTGGGATAACAGGTGCACTCCACCACACTCAGCTAACTTTGTATTTTTATTAGAGGCAGGGTTTCACCATGTTGGCCAGGCTGGTCTTGAACTCCCAACCTCAGGTGATCCACCCCCCCCCAGCCTTCCAAAGTGCTAGGATTACAGGCGTGAGCCACTGTGCCCGGCCCTAGGGCTATTTTGAGACTCAAATACCTTCAAGGTGCTGTAAAACATTGATAAATCTCAAGAGGCAACTTAAATAAGGAAAAACAAAATGAAAAACAAACAATGATGAAGCATAAGACATCATTCTTTGGTCTGCTTTGTCCTTCCAGAAGGAAATTCTTTCTGGCCCATCTTGAGTCAGTGCTCTTCACAAAAGAAGTATATAGAAAAACTGTAGTATGTATTATTTCAGAATATTACAGGTCCAAGGGGCCTGACAATTTAATAGGTACCTTCATTTTAAATTTCACTTTTGAGGCTGGGCGCAGTGGCTCACACCTTTAATCCTAGCACTTTAGGAGGTCCAGGCGGGCGGATCACAAGGTCAAGAGATTGAGACCATCCTAGCCAACATGGTGAAACCCCATCTCTACTAAAAATACAAAAATTAGGAGTTCAAGACCATCTTGGGCAACATAGTGAGACCTCATCACTGAAAAAAAAAAAAGTATAAATGAAGCCAAAAACAAAACTGGGCATGGTGGCGCATGCCTGTAGTCCCAGCTACTCGGGAGGCTGAGGCAGGAGAATTGCTTGAACACAGGAGGCAGAGGTTGCAGTGAGCTGAGATCACACCACTGCACTCCAGCCTGGCGACAGAGCTTGCAAGACTCTACCTCAAAAAAATAAAAAAATAAATAATAAATAAATAAATAAACAAATTCACATTTGAGGGAGGCTGTGCAAGCCTACTCTGGCTCAGGAAGCTACTCGATAATAATAAATAATAATAATATTTCAAATTTGAGTTAAATTTGCAGATTGTTCTGTAACTGACATATTAATCAAAAGTAAATCAAAACTCACTGGAGATTGATATCTTAGTCCCTTCTATAATTAAAAATAATTTTGTGTTTTTGACACAACTCTGTGGGGTTTAAAAATTATATTTTTAGTTAGATGGAAAAATCAGTATAAAATACTAAGTATATAGTATACAAGAGTCCATAGCTACTGTGGTTTTGGCTTCATTCATACTTTTTTTTCAGTGATGAGGTCTCACTATGTTGCCGAGGCTGGTCTTGAACTCCTCCGCTCAAGCAATCCTCCTGCCTCAGCCTCTCAAAGTGCTAGAATTATAGACATGAACCACCGTGCCTGGCCCCATTTATACTTTTTAATGAGAAGAGCATACAATAAGTTGAATGATATGAAATTGCTATCTTCATAGGTCAAAATTTCATTTGGTTTCACCTAGTAGCTAGTAACTCAGTTTATTTAAATTTTCTTATCCTGTTACTAAATAACTTAATTTTTCTTTCTTTTTTTTTTTGGCTGGAGTGCGATGCTGTGATATCAGCTCACCTCAACCTCCGCCTCCCAGGTTTGTGCAATTCTGCTGCCTCAGCCTCCTAAGTAGCTGGGGTTACAGCCCACCACCACGCCTGGCTAATTTTTTGTTTGTTTTTGTTTTGAGACAGAGTTTTGCTCTGTTGCCCAGGCTGGAGTGCAGTGGCATGACCTCCACTCACTGCAACCTCCACCTCCTGGGTTCAAGTGATTCTCCTGCCTCAACCTCCTGAGTAGCGGGGATAACAGGCGCCTACCACCACATCAGACTGATTTTTGTACTTTTAGTAGAGACGGGGTTTCACCATGTTGGCCAGGCTGGTCTTGAACTCCTAACCTCAGGTGATCCTCCCACCTCAGCCTCCCAAAGTACTGGGATTACAAGCGTGAACTTAAATCTTTAAGGAGGAAAAAAATATGCAGTTAGGAATTGTGGGGCTCAGAGTTCATAATAGGAGGAGCCAGCTTAAGTCCATTTTTCCCAACCACTTTACTTAAACCATCAAAGTAATACAACATATACATAATTAAAAAAAAATCAAAGTACAAAAGGACTAAGAATGAAAAGTACTTATATCCTGCCTATATCCCCCAGAAAAATATCCAAGATCTTTCAATCCTTTCCAGTTTTATTTCATCTGCTCTCTCTTTGGCTCTAAGCAACATGCTTATATGCCTATTTTTCTATTAGTCAATTCCAAGCACTATTAAGTCTCTGTTATGATAAATGAGCTATTTGTGTATTGTTCCACTTTATCCTCCATTTATATTTTGTTAATCATAGTACTATTTCGTTATTCTGTTGGTGATATTTACAATTTTAAAACTTTTACTTCCAGCTCCACCATCTTATTTATTTGAGACAGAGTCTCTCTCTGTTGCCCTGGCTGGAGTGTGGTAGTGCCATCTCAGCTCACTGCAGCCTCTGCTTCCCAGGTTCAAGTGATTCTCCTGCCTCAGCTTCTAAGTAGGTGGGATCACAGGTGTGCACCACCACACAGGGCTAATTTTTGCATTTTTAGTATAGACGGGATTTCATCACGTTAGCCAGGCTGGTCTCGAACTCCCGGCCTCAAGTGATCCACCTGCCTTGGCCTCCCAAAGTGTTAGAATTATAGGCGTGAGCCACTACGCCTGGCCCGTCTTTAAATAGGATCTCTAAACTCCTTATTATGTATGAAAAAGAAATGAACATTTCCACATCTTCCTTCAACTCTCACTTCTCTATAGACCTCCTGCCTCTGTCAGCTCCACCAGTACTTTTGTATTGTCAGAGTTTATAACATGGACATTTTGCTGTATGACTGGTCATTCTGCTGATCCTAAGTATTTAAAGTCAATAAACTGCAATTATATTGTTTTGATTATGTAAATAGGATTCACTGCAGAACAAAGTGCATCAGTTAGAAAAGGTAAATCTCTATCAGTAATCTATGCCACTAGAAAGAGGATGCATCAAACACCAGGGCTGAATGATTACATCTTCAAACACTCAATTAATGTGCTTTATATCTGTAACATAGTTTTCTGCTGTTTTTCATTGCTTTTCCTTTTGCTTCTTAACAAAAGCAGCACATGCCTTCATCATAGGACTAAATTTATCCAGGATCTTAATCCCACGCTCCGTGGCACGGACTCCACTTTCTGCTTGCAGGCATTCTTCTCTGTTGGAAACCAGTTGCTCGCTTGGCCTGCCAGACAGCTGTCATTCTAGGCCTGCCTGACATTGCACTCCTGGGTTAGGACTAGTTTTTCTTGGATCCCAAGTTTTTCTCATTCTTGGATTCCTTTGCCTTTTTACTGGCCCACTCTTAATTGATTTTTTTTTTTTTTTCAGAAAAACTTTATGAGACATGAGTTTCCTGAGTTCTGACATGTCTGAATATGTGTGGCAGCTTGACTGGATATGGTATTCTGAAACTTATTCCTCTAAAGGCGGCACTCCACTGTCTTCTGGCCCTGAGTGTAATGGGAAGACTGGTGCTGTTCAGACATTTGTTCTGTTGTAGTTGGCCTGTTGTTTGTTCTCTGGAAGCCTTCGGGATCTTCTATTAGTATTTTCTGTACTGTAAAATCAAAAGGTTATGGTTAAGTATGGGTCTATTTTTATTTCTTATGCCTGGCACCAGCATACATTTTCAGGCTGAAGACTCCTGTCCTTATCTCTGGGGAACTTTCTTCTATTATTTCTCTCATTATATTCTCCCCTGAATTTTCTTGTCTTTCTTCTGAAAACATACAAAGTGTCAATCCAGGAACTATTAGTTGAACAGCATCCTTCCTGGATTAACCCTGTATGTGTTTGGACTTCTAAAAATATTCTCATTTCCTTTTATCTTTCTGCTTTATGCTTTAGGAGATTCCATGGACCTCTCTGTTCAGTCCTTATATTGATTTTTTAATTTTAGCAACTATATTTTTAAATTCCAATAATTTTCTTCATGTCACTGATTGTGCCTAATATATATATGTATGTATATATATGAGTGTGTATATAGATACATACATACATATCTATATGTTGATTACAGATATATAATCAACTTATCTTACGGATAAAGTAACTTCTTAAATTTTCCTGCGGTCACTATTTAGAATACAAGAACAATTCTCTTATGTCCCCAGAATTATCTGTTTCCTATGACGTCAGCTTTTTAAAATATCTCCTTTTAAAAGTGTTAAATTTATACCCTCTTTTTATTTTTGAGACCATCTCACTCTCAGCTCACTGCAACCTCTGCCTCCTGGGTTCAAGTGATTCTTGTGTTTCAGTCTCTCAAGTAGCTGGGATTCCAAGCATGCACCACTACGCCCAGCCAAATTTATACCTTCTTTTGGTTATTTTTTCAAATAAAAGAACCACGAAAATGTGTATCAGGAAAATTGGCCATCCTTTGTCCCCAATATCTTTTTCACATCTGCTCCAATTTTTAAAAGCATTCTATTATGAAAAATTTCAAGCATATACAAAGCAAACACAGTATAATGAACCTCATGTACCCATCACCTGTTGATCTAAAAGGAAGACGCTTAGGCAAAATTAATATAGAGAGTTTATTTAGGCCAAGGTTGAGAAGTGCAGCCCAGGACACATTTCCAGGTTGCCTTGGCGAGTGCGCCAGGGAACAAAAGAGAGGCTTAAGTTTTTAAAGAAAAAAGGATGAATCAGGAGAAAAGGACAACTGCAAAAGTTGTTCATCAGGAATTCACTGGTTTACAGAAATGAAGTGGCTTCAAGAGATAACGATTTAGTTCAAGGAGGAGTTTCATTCCATGGATTTAATTTCAATGACTCTCTGGGCCTGATAATTTAAAGGGGTAGTCTTCCTCAGATAAAAAGCTGCTTTTTGGCCAGGCACAGTGGCTCACACCTGTAATTCCATATTTAGGGAAGTCAACTCAAGAGGATCGCTTGAAGTGAAGCCAGAAGTTCAAGACCAGCCTGGACAATGTAGTGAGATTCCCATCTCTACCAAAACAAAATAAAAATTAGCCAAATGTGGCCAGGCCTGGTGGCTCACGCCTGTAATCCCAGCACTTTAGGAGGCCAAAGTGGGTGAATCATGAGGTCAGGAGGTCGTAGGAGTTCGAGACCAGCCTGGCCAGCAGAGTGAAACCCCGTCTCTACTAAAAATACAAAAATTAGCTGGGCATGGTGGCGCGCACTTGTAGTCCCAGCTACTCAGGAGGCTGCAGCAGGAGAATCAATTGATCAATTGAACCTGGGAGATGGAGGTTGTGGTGAGCCGAGATTGAACCCCTGCTCTCCAGCCTGGACAACAAAGGGAGACTCCATCTCAAAAAAAAAAAATAATAATAATAATAATTAGCCAGATATGGTGGCATGCCTGTAGTCCTAGCTACTCAGGAGGCTGAAGCAAGAGAATCATTTGAGTATAGGAAGTGGAGGCTACAGTGAGCTATGATTGCACCACCGCACTCCAGCCTGGGAAACAGGGCAAGACCCTGTCTCAAAAAAAAAGTTACTTCTTTTTTTTTCCACACACCCAGCTTCAGTAACTCAACATTCTGCTTTTTTTTTTTTTTTTTTGAGATGGATTCTTGCTCTGTCACCCAGGCTGGAATGCAGTGGCATGATCTAGGCTCACGGCAACCTTCGCCTCCTGGTTCAAGCAATTCTGCCTCAACCTCTCAAGTAGCTGGGATTACAGGCGCCCCCCACTGTGACTGGCTAATTTTTGTATTTTTAGTAGAGACGGGGTTTCATCATGTTGGCCAGGCTGGTCTTGAACTCCTGACCTCGTGATCTGCCCTCCTCAGCCTCCCAAAGTGCTGGGATTACAGGCATGAGCCACCTCGCCTGGCCTACTGTGGTGGTATTAATAGTATTAGGTGGTGGAGGAGAGGTGGGTATTTGAATCCAGGTGCTGTCATTTGCTAGCTTCTTAACCATGGATGAGTTAATTTCTCTAATTTCAGTAATTGTAATTAGAGAATTAATTACAAAATTAATTACCATTTTGTAAATGCAGTTCCCTCATTTACAAAATTAGGGAAACAGTACCTCCTAATTAGGGTATTTGTAAAGATTGAGAAATAAATCACACTATGCAAGTAGTACGGAGCCCAGGACTTAGTTAATTATTTATAAGAGATCTTTATTATTACTGTGGAATTCCTAAGTATCCTCTACAGGTAGGGCTGTCAGATTTAGCAAATAAAAATACAAGATAGGCTGGGCGCAGTGGCTCATGCCTATAATCCCAGGACTTTGGGAGGCTGAGACAGGTGGATCACCTGAGGTCAGGAGTTTGAGACCAGCCCGGACAACATGGTGAAACCCTGTCTCTACTAATAATACAAAAATTAGCCAAGTGTGGTGGCACACACTTGTAATCCCAGCTACTCTGGAAGCTGAGGCAGGAGAATCGCTTGAATCCAGGAGGCAGAGGTTGCAGTGAGCTGAGATCGCACCATTGCACTCCAGCCTGGGAGACAAGATTGAAACTCCGTCTCCAAAAAAACAAAAACAAAAACAAGATTTCTAGTTAAATTTGAATTTCAAACAGACAAGAATAATTGTGGCGGAGTAGCTATGTCCCAGATATTGCATGGAATGTATACCAAAAAAATATCCATCATCTATCTGGACTTAAATTTAGGTGGGCACTCTGTATTTTATCTAGCAAAGTAACTTCTCCTTCAAAGGAGAAACTTAGAGTAAAATAAACTGACAGAGAATGTAACTGTAATTAAATTTTATATTTCATCTGCTCATACTTGGTAGGCCAGTGGTTCTCAGTACACACAGGATTTTCTCTTCCAGGTAATGCTCAACTTACCATATATCAGAGAAATAAATAGTTTCCATGTTTTGGAGTAGAATGTAAAAATGTCACCAAACTGAAATCTGTTGGATCTAGTTACTATACTGAACTAGTCATGCGTTTCAAAACTGCTCACTGAATTATATATTTCTATTTAAATCCTTATTTGGAAAACCACAAAGCACTAAATATGAAAGTCATATTAATGACCATTAAACATATACAAACTACAGGCTGGGCGTGGTGGCTCATGCCTGTAATCCCAGCACTTTGGAAGGCCGAGCTGGGCGGATCACCTGAGGTCAGGAGTTCAAAACCAGCCTGGCCAACATGGTGAAACCCCATCTCTACTAAAAAATACAAAAATTAGCTGGACGTGGTGGCTTGCGTCTGTAATCCCAACTACTTGGGAGGGTGAAGCAGGAGAACTGCTTGAACCCGGGAGGCGGAGGTTGCAGTGAGCCAAGATCCGAGCCACTGCACTCCAACCTGCGACAAGAGCAAGACTCCGTCTCAAAAAATAAATAAATAAACACATACAAACTACAAATCCTTGACAGCAGCCAATCTGTTTGAAACACTATTTCATAATATTCTTCTTTACCACTTTTTCTTTGTGTGCCAGGTAATTAGTTATCAAAGCACGCTTATTATTAGCACAGACACATACATGCACACACATAATGTAAATGAAGTGGACAGGTTTTGTTTCATTCTAAATATCTTCCATTTTACCTGAATGTAAAAGCCTGTTATGAACTCTACCAGTATTTTAGGTCTCCTCTAACTTGTAGTTATATTTGTAATGAGTTGAAAATAGTTAACTACTGCCATTTTTTTTTTGTTGTTTTTGTTTTTGTTTTTTGAGGCGGAGTTTCACTCTATCGCCCATGCTGGAGTACAGTGGCGGAATCTCGGCTCACTGGCTCACTGCAAGCTCCGCCTCCCGGGTTCACGCCTTTCTCCTGCCTCAGCCTCCCGAGCCGCCCGGACTACAGGCGCCAGCCACCACCCCCGGCTAATTTTTTTTGTATTTTTAGTAGAGAGGGGGTTTCGCCGTGTTAGCCAGGATGGTCTCGATCTCCTGACCTCGTGATCCGCCTGCCTCGGCCTCCCAAAGTGCTGGGATTATAGGTGTGAGCCACCGCGCCCGGCAACTACTTCCATTCTTTAGTTCTTTCAATCTTGCCTATGATTTAAAGAAGTGCATTCCAGTCTGCTTGCATGGTGCTTTGCTATTTCTAATACTGATTTCATGCCAAACTCTCCAAAATGCTTCTACAAATCTTTTGGTGTCATTAGCTCAAAAGGTAAATGGATTTTGGTTATTTTCAATGTCATAATTATAAATTTAGCTTCTCAAGCGTGAAAAAAAGCACTTCATAGTAATGTATTTTACCACTTTTCCATTTGTGGGAGATATAATTCATTATTTCTTGCTTTGGTAAGAAAAGTGAGGAAAAAGAAAAATTTATCCATTTGCAGGCTGTTTAAACTTCCAGAGAGATTATAATTCATCATTCCAAACAATAAGCTGGCTGTTACATTTCTCCATAATTTTTATTTGCTAATAAAACGGAGGCAGCGCTTTTTTTCTAAAGATAAAATAAAATAAAAATAAATAAAAACAACAACAGACCCCCCCCCCGCCCCACCCCGTACCTTCTGTGCAAATTCCTATTAAGTCATTCATCCTGTCAGTGAGTCTGAGGGCCCCGTACTCGTCAGCTCCATCTCGCGGAGGAAAACGCTATCGGCACCCTCAGCTCCGCCCAAGGGCCGCGATCTCTACAGGGGAGATGAAAAGCCGGCGACGCTACACAGGCGTGGACCCTCCACGAGTGTCCATTTCCTGTGGGTTAAGAGTAGGAGCGTCTGGGCAAAAGCTGGGAGCTTTCAGTTGCCAGGGCCCTTGGGAAAGCACGTATTTAGATTTCATTGATAAATTCAACTGAATCCGGAGAAAAATTATACTCCATTCACTGGCATATTTAGAACGGAATTCCCATTGACCCGAGGCTCCCGGTTGAATCCTTTAAAGGAGCCAAGCGAGGACGTTCTCGGAACAGCAGTGCACCGTGTACACGGTGGGAGCCCCGCGCGATCGCCCGCAGAGCGTCCTGTAGGAACGTCACAGAGCCCAGAGAACGCCTGGGGACGGTCGGGGAGGCAGTTCGGGGAGGGGACGGTTAAGTTCCCTCGAAGAGGACGCCGCGGGCCGACTGGAGTCTTTTTCGTGCTCTCCGCGCCCGCCCGCCGCGGGTAGCATCTTCTCAGCGCCCCGGCGCCCAGGAACGCCCAGGAAACCCAGTCCTCCTCCTAAGCAACCTGCGGCGCGGGGACGCCCGCCTTTTGCTATTGTTCTAAAAGTGCCTGCGACTAAACCTTCAGATTTTTAGACGTACTTCTCGCTTCCTCTGACCCGGGCTGAGGGAGCCCCCGAGGCTACTGAGGGGCGGGGCCGGGACGGGGTGGGGCGTCCTAGCCGCCTCAGGCAGCGCCCCGGCCGCGGGCGGGAGGCGGCAGCGGCGCGGGCCGAGCGGCGCGAGGATTGGCTGCGGCAGGCGGAGACGTCAGGCTCCCGCGGCCCAAGCGGCCGCCCGGCGCGGCGCGGCGCAGTCGGCTCGAGTACTCCCAGTAACGAGGAGGTGTTCTCGGCCGTCCCACCCTCCCCTGCTGTCTCCGGGTTGCGCCGCCGGAGCCGGGACGCGCCTCCGCTGCCCTCGCCGCCTCCATCCCCGCGGCCGCAGCTCCCCTCGCCGTCCGCGCGCGCACCATGACGAAGAACGAGAAGAAGTCCCTCAACCAGAGCCTGGCGGAGTGGAAGCTCTTCATCTACAACCCGACCACCGGAGAGTTCCTGGGGCGCACCGCCAAGAGCTGGGGTGAGCGGGCGGCAGCTGGGCGTCCGGGGCCGGCCTCGGTCCCGGGGGCGCCAGGCGCGGTCGGGTGGGAACGGAAAGGCGGGAGGCGGCTCCCCACGCCGGGGCCCCAGACCGCTCGACCCTAACCCGGGCGGCGGCGGCGCAGTGCGGCCCCATTCATTGCTCTCCGGGCCGGCCGGACTGGCCGTCGCTCGCTCCCGAAGCAGCGGGGCCCTCGGGCAGCCCGGCCGGGCCGCGCCGGTTCCTCCCTCCCTGCCGGGAGCAGGGCGCACGTGCTGCCCGGGCCTCCCGCCCGGCGCGGCGCCGGAAGCCGGGGACCCCTGCCCAGAGCCGGGCCCCGAGCGTGCGGGAGCCGAGCCCCCGGGCCTCCTTTGTACGGAGCGCTCCGACCCGAGAGGCCCTGGCGGAGGCGCCCGGCCCGCTGAGCGGTTCGGTGAAGCCAGACCCTGCCCCACTCCAGGGGAGAGGAAATTTCCACTCCCGCCGCTATCTTGTGACTCGTCCACGCTGCCACCCCGACCGGTCGGAAGAGTGCGACAGAGTGTTAAGTGTGGGTGTGGGTTCCTTAAACGTGTAGCGGTGAGTTAATCACAGAAGTACATTGTACGAGAAAATGCACTTGAATTTGGACAGTGAAAAGGTCCATAAGAAGGTTGTTTCCTCCCGGATTCCTTTTTAATTACAGAGATTTTCTTCCTTACAAATTTGCTCCTTTGAGGAATATAAATCCTGTCTGAACAACACAGGTTTTTGTTTTTGTTTTTTTTTCCTGTGTCTTCAAAACAGGAGAGTGATGGTTGTATGTCAGCAGCTTTTTTCTACGCGTGAGCTCTTTGTTTTAAAGTATTTAAACCATCTACCATGTAGAGTTGCTTTAGGGTGCCTTTTTTTCCCTAAAATTGTATCAATATCTGAATGCAGGCTAGAGCTTTTTTTTTTTTTTTTGGCCTTTATACTTAAGTAAACTAATTTTACCTTTTAAAAATCTTTTTGAAACATCTTTTGTTAGTGTGTCTTGAAAGACCATTTCTTTCTGAGTGAGAATAAATCTGGAGAGCTTAGAACTATTTGGGCACAGCATTTTTAGGATAAGCATGGAGAAATAAGCTGTGACTCAGAAAATAAACTGTCGCTGCGGACTGAAGTGGACTCCTTCAGGGTGAAAAGGCGACTTGAAGTCTTATCACAAACTGAAAGGGGCCTTGGAGGATTTTTAGCCCAACCCCCACGTTAGAGAGATGAGAAAAAGGAGACCTAGAGAGGTTGTGATTTTTGCCTTGTGTAAAATTACATATGCCACCAAGCCAAGAAAAGAACCCAGTTCTCCTTTAATCCTAGTCCAGCGGTTGTATTATTTTACAGATGCCTTGCCTAACTGCATGGTAATCACTCAAGATTTTTATTTAAATTGCCGTCTTCTTTTGGGAACCCACTAGTGTGATGAAGAAATAAATCTTGCATCCAGACTTACATGGGAACAAAAGAACAAAGAACATTTGTAAAGCTTCATTGCTTGTTTCTAGAGTGTACTAACTTTTTGCTGAAGAAACTTTTGAGTGGTGGAGAGGGATTAATTTTGATAGGCTACCTTCCTCCCTTTCTCCCTTCCCCAGTGCTTCCTCATTTCCAGAACAAAGTAACTCCACTTTGTGTTAGAATGACATTTCTTACTGCAGACAGTGCTCTTCAACCTTTGTATTATATGACCTAGGGTAGAGATTTTATTTTATTGGGTCAGTGCATTTAAATAGATAACATGTGCACAAATAAGTATAGGGCAATGTGTAAGGACTGTAAAAGTAGTACAAGTGAAGTTGGGATTCATTTTGGAAGGATTAAGCCAATCTCTTCAAAATCGATAAGTATTACTCTTATCAGTAAATTTTTTGTTTATTGTAATAATAATAAGTCAATGAAGAATGGCATATATAGGTGAAAATTTACCATAATCCTGTCCCAGTATACGGATATCCCTCTAAGGATATGTGAGGGAGCCGTGAGAGGAGGCCGAAATCCATATTCAGGTTGCCAGGCTGTCTACCCTAGATCATGGTTGGGTCTGCCTAGAGAAGGGGCACGTTGTTCTAATTCTTGCAAAGAAAAGACAAGATCAGTTTGGAGAGCTCTGTGCCTCATCTGTCTGCCAGGAGGGGTTCCTTTTCTGATTCTCTCAAAGGGACTGTAGGGGCTTGTTGCCGGATCTCATCATACCTCAGAGATACTGTTAACATTCTGGTATATATCTTACTGAATTGTGTATAATATTTGCTTTTTTTTTTTTCTTTTAACAAAAGGATCATAAAGTGTTGTTTCATATTCTGAGTATATTGTGGGCATCTTTCCATGTTACTAAAGATTTATTTTTTGAGACACGTTTCCCTATATTCACCCTTTTCATGTACATTTTTGCAAATTTATTTCCTTGGTATATATTTATACCGATGGGATATCTAGGCCATTCATATGTACTTTTTACATTTTGAAAGTTTGTTTTCGTATGCCTTCCAGGAAGTTTCTAACAATTTATACTTCCAAGGGTATGTAGCGGTGTCTCACACCTTCATCAGCACTGAGGCTATTTTTACCTGTGTTATCTCTTTTAAAACCTTACATTTTTTGGGCCGGGTGCGGTGGCTCACACCTGTAATCCCAGCACTTTGGGAGGCCGAGGTGGGTGGATCACTTGAGGTCAGGAGTTCGAGACCAGCCTGGCCAACATGGTGATACCCTGTCTCTACTAAAAATGAAAAAAGAAAATAATAATAATAATATTAGCCAGCTGTGGTGCCGCCTGCCTGTAACCTCAGCTACTTGGGAGGCTGAGGCAGGAGAATTGCATGAACCCAGGAGGTGGAGGTTGCAGTGAGCTGAGATCTGCAGCACTGCACTCCAGCGTGGGTGACAAAGCAAGACTCAATCTCAAAAAAAAAAAAATCTTACATTTTTTGGTAACAGCTTTTTTTTTTTTTTAATAAAGAAAAACATCCTTTTGTTATTTTGTAAATTTTTTTTCTAGTTGTCTTTTTGACTTTGTTTTTTGAATCATATTTTATGTAGGTGGTGGTGGTGGTAAAAGATTACGTGTTTGTTGTAGGGGGTAGAAGAAAAAAAAATTACATCTTTTTTGACCTTGTAAAGTTCCTAGGACTCCTGGTGTGTCTACCCCCAGGATTTTATCATTCATTTAAGATGTTTCCCGGTTTTGTTTTTAGACATTTAAGTCTTTAGTATGTTTGTCTCATTTTGATCTGAGGTTCCTCTCCAAGTGCATTGGATACGTTAAAAAGCACACATCTTTAAAAGGTAGTTGTGCTATTTACATTTTGGATAAAGTGAAAGTGTTGCATGTTACATTGCATTGCCTTATTTAAAACAGCTACATAAAGATTTTGAGTGGCCGCTTTATTGTGTATTTGGCGAATATCTTACAGGTGGTTACAGCAGTTTCAAAATGCTTATACATAAGTTACCTTATGTGATTTTCACAGTAACCTACAGCCAACTAGTTGGGTGATCCAAGTGTACTTAGCACTGCTTTTCAAAATGAAAAGTAAGTATACATCAGCAATAAATAGTTGCCATTTATGAATACACAGGACAAAGAAAATTGAGCACCTAGTGGCTGATGTTGCAAAATACTAATTAACTTAAGTTCATTTAATACAATTAGAGTCAAATTAATGAAGCTTATAGATTGTCCAGTGTTATTGAAACTACTAGTAGTGGGCCATGTGTTGCTATTAACATTTTTTTAAATGATGAAATAGAATAGTAAAAATGTTTATTTTACCTAATAGATTTATTCTAGCTTAAAAAAAAAAAAAGTGTTAGTTCATGAAACTTTTGTGTATTTTGCATATATAGATACCCCAATGTAAACTGTATTTGTTACTTTGGCTCATAGTCCAGAAACTCTTGAAAGCCACTAATCTAGCCCAGTGCCTTCGTTTCGTAGGTGGCAAAATTAAACCTGTGGGTCATGTGATTTGCCAAAATTCACTCAGGGAGTTAGGGATGAAATCCTTGGGGCTTCAGACTCCAGGGCCAGAGATTTTTTAAAAAAACAAAACAAGGCTGGATGTGGTGGCTCATGCCTGTAATACCAGCACTTAGGAAGCCGAGGCAGGCAGATCACCTGAGGTCAGAGTTTGAGACCAGCCTGGCCAACATGGCGAAATCCGTCTCTACTAAAAATACAAAAATTAGCCCGGCATGGTGGTGGGCGCCTGTAATCCCAACTACTCTGAAGGCTGAGGCAGGAGAATTGCTTGAACCCAGGAGGCAGAGGTTGCAGTGAGCCGAGATCGCGCCACTGCACTGCAGCCTGAGCTACAAGAGCGAGACTCCGTCTCCAAAAAAAAAAAAAAAGAAAAACCAACTATGCCATGATGTGTTGTCATTTCATAACATCTACTTGTGAGCTTCTTCGGGGTTCATTATCTTTATTAAGGTGGTCTGTCAGTAAATGCTTTGTATTAACATTAACTTAAAACTCAAGTCACTGACTTCCAATCCTGGTCAGAATTCTGGACCAAAACTGTTAGCACCTATGTTTTGTTTGTGTGCCTTTTCTTTTACTGTAGGTCCATGAAGAGCCATTTTCTCAGTCACTTCTGGGTCATGGCTCAGTAATTGTTCTGCTTTGGAGATCAGACTTCATCCCATCTGGGGCGTCTGACAGTAGGGGAGAAGGCAGATGTTTGTTTTTCATTGTCACATAATTGTTGTAAGATGGTGTTCTTTGTCCTGTGGAGTGTGCCATTAACCCATTTATGCTGGAGGTTGCAATTTTTTGAATTTTTGCAATCAGACCTTGGCAATGATGTTGAGCAGTAGGATATAACTCCCACATGCTTAACGTTCCAATAATGGAACACAGGCATAAATAGAAGCTTTACAAACTTTACAAAAATGTGCATCACTGGGAAAGTAACAGGAGTTACCTTACCCTGTGTGCCAGCTATAAATGCAGGCCAGGGCTGGGCGCGGTGACTCACGCCTGTAATCCCAACACTTTGGGAGGCCGAGGCGGGTGGATCACAAGGTCAGGAGATCGAGACCACGGTGAAACCCCGTCTCTAAAAATACAAAAAATTAGCCGGGCGCGGTAGCGGGCGCCTGTAGTCCCAGCTACTCAGGAGGCTGAGGCAGGAGAATGGCGTGAACCCGGGAGGCGGAGCTTGCAGTGAGCCGAGATTGCACCACTGCACTCCAGCCTGGGCGACAGAGCGAGACTCCCTCTCAAATAAATAAATAAATAAATAAATGCAGGCCAATGGTACATGTGATGGCAGCAGAAGAGCAGGGCAGGTACTGAGCCATCATCTAGCAGGAGAAAGTACCTCCTGAATTGTCCAGGAAGTAGTCCTGTGGTGGGAGGGAGAGAAAGGGTAAGTTTATGTGTTGTGTTATAATACCATTGTAATTATGGTAGTACGAGTGCTTTAAGATTATTAAAGAGCCTCTCCCGACCCCTGATGTAATTTGATTTCTTTGAAATTGACTTTTGGATTTATATCTATACAATTAAACTAGTTTTATTAAAAGAAGTCTTAAAAGCCCTCCTATCTGTAGTAACAACTTTAACATGATTTTATCATCATTTAATTAAGGACCAGTCATTTAACACTGATTGTGAAATAGGAGGAAACACCCATTTAATCTTGAAAGATAAATTTATTATTTTCTAGTTTTGCATTCATTCTGTTGGTTTTGAAGAAAAGTCACCTGTAATCTTTAACCACTTAATATAACTACTGTTAACATTTTATGTCTTTTTCCTATGTATAAATAAGTTTTTAAAACATACCTGAATAAAGTTTTAAAATGCATAATTACATACCTGATCTTATCATTTAACATTTAAGGAGAATGGTCTTTATTCCTCTGCCTTTTTCCTAAATGTTGATGTGCTGGAGGTGTCCTTAGCTCTGTCACCTTTGTGGTGACCATATACACTTCCTGTTGAATTTATCTAAATTTCTCTGGTCTGGTGGCTTAGTTACTATCTCTGTTGGGACTCCCAAAGCTGCATATCTAATCATGATTTTTTTTTTTTTTTTGAGACGGAGTTTCGCTCTTGTTGCCCAGGCTGGAGTGCAATGGTGCGATCTCAGCTCACCGCAACCTCTGCCTCCCGTATTCAAGCGATTCTCCTGTCTCAGCCTCCCAAGTAGCTGGGATTACAGGCATGTGCCACCACGCCCAGCTAATTTTTGTGTTTTTAGTAGAAATGGGGTTTCTCCATGTTGGTCAGGCTGGTCTCAAACTCCCGACCTCAGGTGATCCGCAGGCCTTGGCCTCCCAACGTGCTGGGATTACAGGCGTGAGCCACCGCGCCCGGCCTCATATGACTTTTTAATGTTATAACCACTTGCCTATCAGAAATCTCCAGTTGGATGTTTCATAGTTATGTCTTCATGTAAATCTCTGGTGTTCTCAAGGGCTCCTTAGCGTGACATACAAACTCTTTAAAATCTCAGTGGCTTACTTCTCTCCTGTCATCTTTCTCTACCGTTCCACATCGTTATTTCCTACCCCTTCTGGGCCGTTTCCTAGCTTCGGGGCCTCTCATCCCCTTATTCCACGTTGGTCTGGCTACTCAGATGTCAGCTTTGATAGTCTGATCTCCAGAAAACGTCTTTGAACTCCTCTTTGCAGTAAGGCAGGGTGCAGTGGCTCTTGCCTGTAATCCCAGCACTTTAGGAAGCTGAGGTGGGCGGATCACTTGTGGCCAGGAGTTAGAAATTGGCCTGGGCAACATGGTGAAACCCTGCCACTACTAAAAATACAAAAAATTAGCGAGGTGTGGTCACGTAGTGAATGTTTGCAATCAGACTTTGATGATGACCTGTAGTTGAGCTACACGGGAGGCTGAGGTGGGAGGATCACCTGAGTCCAGGAGGTCGAGGCTACAGTAAGCTGTAGTTGTGCCACTGCATTCCAGCCTGGGTGACAGAGTTAGCCTATCTAAAAGAAAGGTTAAGATTCAATAAAATAAAATAAATAAAAGCTTTTTCTATCATAGCATTTGTAACTTTATATGTTGTTGTCGTTGCCTGTTTACTAGACTATAATCTTATTCGTGTCTTATTCCTCTTGGATTCTCTAACCCCTGGCCTGTTCTAGCACTTACTAGGAATGTAATACAAACTGGTTGAATGAATGAGCAGTAGTGTGAATGTTTCCATGAAGTTAGTCTTCTGCAGTATTGTTTTTAACATCTTCACAGCGTCTGGCGTACCATAGTATAATCGTCCCCTTAATTTTGGGGCATTTTCCTTTTTCTTTTGCTAGAGTACTGATGGGTTTTCATGGAAGTTCAGTGTTCAAAAGAAGCTTACTGATTTTTCCACTTAACTTTCTTATTGGAGACTCACCTGAGTTTGTGACATGCCTGGATTGGGCACCTGATAATAGTGACAGAACCAGGGCAAAATTTTATTTAGGTTTGCTTCCTGCTTTATTGCTCTTTTCAGCTTCTTATACTGCTTTTATGAGACCCTCATAAAGTCTTTTTGTCTTTTAACTTACCTGCTCTCAAATTTAATGGGAGTTTATTCAGTAGTGCCCTTCTTCCCTGATGGGGTGCTATTACTGATAATATTTCTGAAAAATTTTTTTAATGCAATAACCTCCCACATACCTGTTTAAACTTTGTTACTGACTCTTTTGTGGAACTTGCTCTTATTTGTGACTTCTCAGGATTTTGCTGGGGCGGTGGGTAAGATACGACTTCGGAAGTGACCTTCCTGCAAGGCATGGGGTACTTTTCTTTTGGTTTTAGCATGTTAGCAGTATCTGGCTCATAAAAAAGTGGCCCTTTACATACTCCTGCTCCCACTCCCTAGCTTTCTAACCATTCCTTTCCTGATTCCTCCCTGTTTGCTCTTCCTGTCTTCTAAATGTTTGTGATGGTTAATATTATTGAGTGTCAACTTGATTGGGTTGAAGGAAAGAGTATTGATCCTGCGTGTGTCTGTGAGGGTGTTGCCAAAGGAGATTAACATTTGAGTCAGTGGGCTGGGAAAGGCAGACCCACCCTTAATTGGGTGGGCACCATCTAATCAGCTGCTAGCGAATATAAAGCTGGCAGAAAAACTGGCCTAGCCTCCTAGCCTTCATCTTTCTTCCGTGCTGGATGCTTCCTGCCCTCAAACATCAGACTCCACGTTCTTTGGTTTTGAGACTCAGACTGGCTCTCCTTGCTCCTCAAGGAGATATATACATATCTCCTATTTAGTTCTGTCCCTCTAGGCCCTGACTAATACAATGTATATATCTCAGGTGCTGTCTTTGGCCTTGTTTTCTCTTCTTCTTTCCTGGCAATGTCATATAACAACTGCAAAGATCATAAACAGATTTTACTTCTTGGTCGACATCTCTCTCAGGTTCCAGGCCCCTGTTTATTCTCAGTTGCTTTCTGCATATCCCACAAATCTGAGTGTGAGGCTTAGATGTCTTAACTAACTCTTATACCAGATAACATCATCTGGTACATAGCTCATTTCCCTTCCTCCACTGAAGTTCTGTATTGCTCCTATTTTGGCAGTTTTAAAAAACAGCTTCACTATCCTGTCATCTAGGCTCCAGACTTAGCCAAATTGTGCCGGTCCTATTCAGTAACATTGCTTGAATCTTGAATCTTTGTGGCCCATACCCCCATTACTAGCACTACACTTATTTTAGGAATTAATTTTCTTTGACTTAGTCACCATTTTCTCTTTACCCCCATCAAAACACACATTCAGAGGACACCTGAGATGCTCATTTTTCCTAGCTTCATAATTCTAGCCACCTGTTCCAAATTTCATTAACACGCCCACCAACCTTGTCCTCATTTTATCAGGATCCCGTAGTGCCTTTTCTTTTCTTTTCTTTTCTTTTCTTTTCTTTTTTTTTTTTTCAGATGGAGTTTCGCTCTTGTTGCCCAGGCTGGAGTGCAATGGCACAATCTTGGCTCACTGCAATCTCCACCTCCCGGGTTTAAGTGATTCTCCTGTCTGTCTCCCAAGTTGCTGGGATTACAGGCACATGTCACCACGCCTGGCTAATTTTTGTGTTTTAAGTAGAGACGGGATTTCATCGTATTGGTCAGGCTGGTCTCGAACTCCTGACCTCAGGTGATCCGCCTGCCTCAGCCTCCCAAAGCGCTGGGATTTACAGGCATGAGCTACCATGCCCGGCCAGGGCGTGCCTTTTCTTATAAACTCTCTAATTAAAAAACTTGAAGCACCAGATGAAGATCTTTGTAATTTTTTCACAGTTGTTCCAGCTTCTAATAGATGATTGGCTTTTCAGCTTTTATCTGCTGCTTTAAACACACACACACACACCCCCCCACACCCCTGTAGTGTTGGTGACCCTGGGGAAAGTGGGTCTTAACCGTTGGTGCATCTCCAGTAAGATCCAAAGAATCAGTGAGAACATTGTGACTTAAGCAGTGTAGCCCACTGCTGTCAGGTTATTTCTAAAGCTGCAGCTTTGATCATATTACCCTATGTACCCCAAAACTGTGTTTGGGTCCCTGCTGCTTCCAGAAAGTTTAGGTAAGTTCCGGACAGCCTGGCATTCCAGGTTTATTGTATGTGGGCGTGGAGCTGTTTCCAACCTTAAATAACCCATAATTTTCCCACCTCGCCTACACCCTATTATGCACCCTATGTTGTAGCCACATAGATGTATCTGAGACCCTTAGTATGGCACCCCTGTCTGTTCCTTCCCACATCTCTTCATTCTGTGCACATGAATTCTTCCTTATTTCACAGACCTAGCTTCAGTGCTGGCTCTGCCATAAGCCTTCCCTGATATGCTCAGGTGGAAATAATACCACTTATTTCCTATAATGTCGAAAATGTTGTATCTGTACATAAAGGCATAGTTCTATCACCCAGCTTACAGTGGCTCTGCTCTGCTACATTTCTAATTAATTTTTGAAGTTTCCAGAGAGGGCATCATAATACAAAGTGAACTGGTAGGCTTATATATTTTTACTTGATGCATCTTAGAAGTACACCAATATACTGAGAATATGACCAGATAGGACTCATGGACCTAAATTCTAGTTCCACATCTCTGTTAAAGCTTAGATAACTCAAGATCTCTTAGCCTTGTTTCCTTTATAAAAGAAAAAAGTTCAGACAGGCATGGTGACTCATGCCTTTTAGCCCAGCACTTTGGGAGGCCAAGATGGGAGGACCACTTCAGTCCTGGAATTCAATACCAGCCTGGATGACATAGGGAGGCCCCATCTCTACAAAAAATAATTTAAAAAATTAGCTGACTGTGGTAGTGCACATCTTTGGTTCCAGATGTGTGCTACCACAGCCAGCTAATTTTTTAAACCGGGAGGTTGAGACTGGACAATTACTTGAGCCTGGGAGGTTGAGACTGCAGTGAGCCATGATTGTGCCACTGCACTCCAGCCTGGATGACTGAGTGAGACCATATCCCCCCAAAAAAGAAAAAACAGTTGTATGAGATAGTTTCAAATGTAACTTTGAAATTACAAACAAAGCCTACTTATATAAATGCTTTAGAATGGGAGGCAGCAAGCTTCAAAGGACCGTGTTATTGTAGGCTTTGCTGACCACACGGTGTTTGTTGCAACTACCCAACTCCACTACTGTCACTTGAAATTGACCATAGAACTAATGGGCATGGCTAGCATTTTGTTTACAAAAATAGCAGCAGCCGTGGTTTGCTTTAGAAGTTAGAGTTGGTGAGTGGTCATTTTAGTCTGACTGAAGAAATCTGAACTGGTCTTAAATGGGATGTGGACTCTTGGCTTTGTTCTTTTCATATAACAAAAGTAACACCATTGTTTTTACAGTACAGATGTGAATATCAGTAAGTCCACCATCATCCTCAGCTTCTTCCCTGGGTAGCCCCTGTTAAGTGTATAAATCGTTTTTGAAAGGTAATATGTGGCATGTCCATAAAGGTCTGGCAGTGTCTTAAAAAGGTAAATATATGCCCACCCCCTGAGCCAGGAGTTCTGCTCTTAGGTGTGTTTTATCCAAGAGAAATGAAAACATACATTCACAAAATACTCTTGTACAAAAATATTCATAGTAGCTCTATTCATAATAGTTCCAGACTTGGAACAATTCAGGTTTTTATCAGCTAGGCGATAGATAAACTTGCATGTCTACACAATGGTATACTGCTCAATGGTAAAAAGGAATGAACTACTGATGTACAAAATGTGATGAATCTCACAGGTTGACTGGGAACGAAAGCCTTACCAAAGAGAGGACATACTATATGGTTTTATTTATGTGAAATTCTAAAATAAGCAATTCTTACCTATGCTGGAAAAAAAAAACCCAGAACGGTGGTTGCCTTTAGGGCAGTGGACAGGGAGAATGACTAGGAAGGGACGGGAGGGAACTTTCAGGGTGATGATAAGTGTTCTGTATCTTGAATAGGGCTTTGGATCATAAGTGAATGCATTTGCCAAAACTCATTAAGTGGTATATTGGAGATTTGTGTATTTCACTGAATATGCATTTTTTCTCAATTTTAGTTAGTACGCATGCTGAAGTGTTCTCTGATGTTTGCAACTTGAAGTGAATCTTAAAAATGAGATAAATAGGTGGGAATTGAACAATGAGATCACTTGGACACAGGAAGGGGATCATCACACACCAGGTCCTATTGTGGGGAGGGGGTAGTGGGGAGGGATAGCATTAGGAGACATACCTAATGTAAATGACGAGTTAATGGGTGCAGCACACCAACATGGCACATGTATACATATGTAACAAACCTGCACATTGTGCACATGTACCCTAGAACTTAAAGTATAATAAAAAAAGAAATGAGATAGATACAGCAAAATGTTAAATGTAGAATCTTGATGGTTTATGGGTGTTCACTTTTAGGTTTCACTCAACTTTTCTGTGCATGGGTAAACATTCCTAATTGAGTGTTGGAGAATATGAATACACTTCGTGTGTTTCTCTCTACCTCCTTCACCAGTCTCAGAGTGTTTCCTACAGATGACTGTCAGGTTTCCTGTCAGTCCTTTTTTCAGCACCAGTTTTATATATGTATATAAACATGTTTCTGTATATATGTGGAGTATGTAGAAATAAGTAGGTTCTTTTCTACCTTTACATGAGTAATAGGACACTCATATGTTCTGGAACTTGATTTTTTTTCAATTAATATGTTTTGGCTGTATATATAGGTTTGTGTCATTCCTTTTCATAGCATAATGTATTAGTCCATTTTCACATTCCAACAAAGAACTACCTGAGACTGGGTAATTTATAAGGAAAAGAGGTTTAATTAACTCACATGATATGGCTTGACTGTCCCCACCCAAATCTCATCTTGAATTGTAGCTCCCATAATCCACACATGCCATGGGAGGAACTCAGTGGGCGGTAATTGAATCATGGGGGCAGGTCTTTCCTGTGCTGTTCTTGAGATAGTAAGTCTCATGAGATCTGGTGGGTTTTATAAATGGGAGTTCCCCTGCACATGCTCTCTTGCCTGCCGCTATGTAAGATGTGACTTTGCTTCTCATTCACTTTCCCCCATGATTGTAAGGCCTCTCCAGTCATGTGGAACTGTGAGTCAATTAAACCTCTTTCCTTTATAAGTTATCCAGTCTCTGATATATCTTTATTAGCAGCATGAGAAGAGACGAGTAAATACACTCACAGTTCCACATGGCTGGGGAGGCGTCAGGAAACTTACAGTCATGGCAGAAGGTGAAGGGGAAGCAAGGCACTTCTTATTCTTACATGGTGGCAGGAGAGAGGGAGAGAGCCAAAGGGGAAGTGCCACACACTTTCAAACAACCAAACTCATGAGAATTCATCACGAGAACTGCAAGGTAGAAGTCGGCTTCCCATGATTCAGTCACCTCCCACCAGGCCCCAACATGTGGGGATTACAATTTGAGATGAGATTTGGGTGGGGCACAGAGACAAATCATCACATAATATTCCATAGTGTGGAGATTATGCTATAGAATATATATATATATATTTCTTTCTGATGAATGTTTACATTGTTTTCAATTTTTATCTTAAAAATTGCTGCAGTGTGACTATCTAGAATAAACTGAGAAATGGAATTGCCAGTTTATAATATATATTTATTTTTATTAATATACTGTTCTGAGTGGGCGCAATAGCTCATGCCCGTGATCCTAGCACTTTGGGAGGCCGAGGCAGGCGGATCACCTGAGGTCAGGAATTCAAGACCGCCTGGCCAACATGATGAAACCCCATCTCTACTAAAAATAAAAAATTAACTGGGCATGGTGGCGGGTGCCTGTAATCCCGGCTACTTGGGAGGCTGAGGCAAGAGAATCGCTGGAACCCAGGAGGCAGAGGTTGCAGTGAGCCAAGACTGCACCACTGCACTCCAGCTTGGGCAACAAGAGTGAGACTCCATCTCAAAAAAATATATATGTACCCACACACACACGTATATATACATATATGTGTGTGCATATACGTATATGTATATATTGTTCTCCAACAAAGCTGTACCAGTTTGTACTGCCACCAGCAGTGGATAGAAGTACCTTTTCTTCTCAAGCACTGGATATTATAACAATACTGTACAATCATACAAAAATATTGTACAGTTTTGTCCGTTTTGATAGGATGCTGGTATCTGGTTGGTTTAATTTCTAATTTCTTCAATATTTTTATATTTGCACAATTTTAATTTTTAAAAAATGACTGTAATCTAAATTTTTTCTTTTGTGAGTTTTTTTGTTTGTTTTTTTGTTTTAAGACAGGGTGTGGCCTGGTGACCCTAGCTGGAGTGCAGTGGCGTGACCTCGGCTCACTCTCCCTCCTGGGCTCAAGCGATCCTCCCGCCTCAGCCTCCTGAGTAGCTGGGACTACCTGTGTATGCCACCATGCCTGGCTAATTTTTGGATTTTTTTTGTTTTTTGTGGGTTTTTGTTTTGTTTTGTTTTGTTTGAGATGGAGTCTTGCTGTATCACCCAGGCAGGACTGCAGTGGCATGATTTTGGCTCACTGCAACCTCCGCCTCCTGGGTTCAAGCGATTCTCCTGCCTCAGCCTCCCAAGTAACTGGGATTACAGGTGCCTGCCACTACACCTGGCTAATTTTTATATTTTTAGTAGAGATGGGGTTTCACCATGTTGGCCAGGCTGGTCTCAAACTCTTGACCTCAAGTGATCTGCCCACCTCAGCCTTCCAAAGTGCTGGGATTATAGGCGTGAGCCACCACACCCACCTAATTTTTGTACTTTTAGTAGAGACTGTGTTTCGCCATGTTGCCCAGTCTGGTCTCAAACTCCTGAGCTGAAGCGATCTGCCTGCCTCAGCCTCCCAAAGTGCTGGGATCACAGGGGTGGGTCACGGCCCTCTAGCCTGTGTTATGTTCTTACTGGTTTTTGGTTAAAGGAAATTTTGATACACTTTGAATAATAAAGCCTTTATTATACTTGTAAATATTCTTTATGGACTCTTTTTGCTCTGTTGTCTCTTAACTCTTATTTTGGTTTATTTTTTAAATTGTAATGGTTTTAAATGAACATTATCACAGATATAACAGTCTTCTGTGGGCTTTTCTTAATCACTTATGCCTATATATTATATAATCCATCATTTCCCCACTGATTTGAGTTGGCAACTCTGTTAAATGAAAAATTCTGTTTTATATGGATTCTCTTTAGGATATTGTTTTGTTTATCTGTATCTTGATTTCTGTGTATCATCACACCATATAGTATTTAGACTCTATATTCGTGATTGTAAAGTAAAATACATGTGTAAATTTTGTGTCAATACTATCTGTTCAGTTTTAGTATCCAACTAGTGTGAGCCTTATAAAAACCATTAAGGTAACTTACAGAGCGTACAAAAAGAATAGTTTATGTATGGAAAATAGTCTATTCTTTCCATTTTGAGAGAACCAACTAAAGTCATTTGGACTTGGTGTCTCTTACTGGGGTAAAGCTCTTTTTTGTAAAAATTTATGGTTTGAACCTTTTAATTTTCCGAAAATATTTTGTATTTCATCTGTTTTCACATTTACTAATTGAAAACACTTTTGATCAAATTGATTTATTATTTAAATTTATTGAATGGTTTTGGTGTGGTTTTTCATTGTATTTTGTGTCCATTAACTTGTGTTTTTATCTTAAATCTCTCCTTTCTTTGGATTTATTTTAGTCTTGAGCTAAAAATCTGGCTTTTTTGTTAGTCGTGTATTTTAATGATGTTTTAATGAATGCGTCTAAGGCAATGGGTTTTACTTTGAGTTCTGCTCTGATTACATTATTGTTTTGAATTTTTGGATATTTGTTTTTATTGTCTTTTTAATTCAAGGATTAAGACACAATTTTCTAAATTTGTATTGTTAATTTCTAATGTATTTTGAGATGTAAGAGAATGTGGCCTCTTTTTTTTTTTTTTTTTTTTTAAGTGTTTTTTAGTTTTGAATTGTGTTTTGTTTTTGTAATGTAAGTCATGGTCAGTTTGGGGGCAGTGTTCCAAGTTTGTAGAGAGTACATTTCTTGGTGACTACAAAATTCTACATATACTAGGTATCTGTTGTGTTTTAAAAATACATATTGCCCTTTTTGTTATTCTTTACTCAGTCTGTGGGTTTCTGGAGAGGTATGTTGACATCTCTGGTCATGATTGTGGTGAATTTTGTAACTCTGCTTTTGCTTTAATCATTTGAAGCCACTTAGCATCACAGAGGTTCATGGCTGTTACCCTGTGTCTTCTTGATGTGTTTTTATTTACTTTTATTAAACACACAGTATCTTCACCCTTGCAAATGCTTTTTTACTTGAATTCTAGTTTGCATACAGTAATAATGCCATATCTGCATTTCCTTTTGTTAGCCAAGACCTATTTTATTTTCTTGTTTATTTCAACCATTGGTGTTTTAATTTTAGGTTGTTTTCTATAACAGCATTAAGTGGATTTTTTAACTGACTGTGATAATGTCCTTTATTGTTTCACGACTTTTAAATCACTCCTGCCATATTATTGACATTTTAATTACAAATTGTTCTTGAATGTAGGCCAGGCGCAATGACGCACACCTGTAATGCCAGCTACTCGGGAGGCTGAGGCACAAGTATCGCTTGAACTGGGAGGCAGAGGTTGCAGCAAGTGGAGATTGAGCCACTGCACTGCAGCCTAGGTGACGATGAGGCTGTCTCAAAAAAAAGTTATCGAATATAAACAAATTTAAAACTTTAGCCTTATGTAAAATACAAATACAGTGACAAAATCATTGGCTGCCTGGTGAAGGGTGAAAAGGAGCATTTTGGATGTGATGGTAATGTTCTGTATCTTCAATGGAGTGGTAGCTGCACAGATTTTACAATAGTCAAAACTCAGTGGAATTGTATACCTGAAATAGAGGAAACTTACTATATGCAAATTATTCCTCAGAATTGATAAGGAAAAGCAATCAAAACATCTTATTTAGATGTTACCAGTAAATCTTAGCAGATCCCTGCTCACCATTGCCTTACGTAGTTTTCCTCTTTGCCTTATTATTATTATTATTATTATTATATTTTCACCCAGGCTGGAGTACAGTGGTGCCGTTGGTTCATTGCAGCCTCCACAAGCTTCCACCTCTCGGGTTAAAGCGATTCTCCTGCCTCAGCCTCCCAAGTAGCTGGGATTACAGGCGTGCACCACCACACCCGACTAATTTTTGTGTTTTTAGTAGAGATGGGGTTTCACCATGTTGGCCAAGCTGGTCTCGAGCTCCTGATCTCAAGCTATCTGCCCCCTTCAGCCTCCCAAAGTGCTGAGGTTACAGGCTGAGCCACTACACCCAGCTCTCTTTATTCTTGACGTTCTAAAATTTTACCTTTTAGTGTCGAGGTATAGGATGTTTTCCAGTATTTTTTTAACATTTCCAATCTAGACACAAGCTTGTTATTTCTTTGAGAGTTCTTGCCCCACCCTCTTTTCCTGTGGAGTTCCTATTAGATTTGTTTGTATTTCTGGTTCTCTCCCCAGTGTCTCAACAATTTTTCATATACTCCCTCTCTGTTAGCCCAGTGTTATAGAATACCTGACTTGATCTTTAGCTCACTGAATTTTTCTTCAACTTGACCAGTTCTCCTGAGGTTAAATTTTTGTCTTTAACAGCTTTATTGAGGTGTAATTAACATACAATAAACTGCACGTATTTGAAGTGTACATAGTTTTGGCATATACTCATGTGTATGTGTGTGGATATGCTATATGCATTAAACTACCACTGTAATCAAGATAATGAACATTTATCACCCCAAATATTTCCTCTTGGCCCTTTGTAACCCATCTCTGTTCTTAACTCTCCAGGCTCCAAGCAAAAGTAAATCTGCTTTTTGACACTCTGTGTTAAATACAGTCATGCCTTCTGAGAAATATGCTTAGCTGTTTTCATTGATTTCTTTGTGTTATAAAGTGGACTTGCACAAATCTAGATGGCATAGCACACTACACGTATAGGCCATATGGTATAGACTGTTGCTCCTAGCTACAAACTTGTACAACATTTTACTGGATGAATACTGTCGGCAGTTGTAACACCATGGTAAGTATTTGTCTATAAACATATCTCAGCATAGAAAAGGTACAGTAAAAATGCCATGTAAACATAAAAAATAGTATGCCTATATAGGGCATTGACCTTGAATGGAGCTTGGCAGGACTGCAGTTGCAGTGAGTGAGTGGTGAGTGAATGTGAAGGCCTAGAACATTACTGTGCACTGCTGTAGACTTTATAAACACTGTACACTTAGGCTACACTACATTTATTAAAAGTTTTTTTACTTCAGTAATAACCTTATCTTACTGTAATGTTTTACAACTTTTTTTTTTTAATTGAGATGGGGTCTTGCTATGTTGCCCAGGCTGGTCTCGAACTCCTGGCTTTAAGTGATCTTCCCACCTCAGCCTCGCAAAGCTATGGGATTGCAGGTGTGAGCCTCCATACCCAGTGACTTTATATACTTTTAATAACACTTAGCTTTTAAAGCACAAACATACTGTACAGCTGCACAAAAAGATTTTCTTTATATCCTTATTCTATAACCTTTTATCTATTTAAAAGTTTTTTTTTAACTTTTTAAACTGTTTTGTTAAAAACTAAGACACAAACATGCACATTAGCCTAGACCTACACAGAGTCAGGATCGTCAGTATCACCATCTTCCACCTTCATATCTTGCCCCACTGGAAGGTCTTCAGGGGCGGCAACACATACGGAGCTGTCCTCTGCGATGACAGTGCCGCCTTTTAGATACCTCCTGAAAGATTGCCTGAGGCTTTTTACAGTTAACTTTGTAAGTAGAAGGAGCACACTGTAAAATAACAATAAAAAGTATAGCATAGTAAATACATAAACCCATAGCAGTTTATTATCATTATTAAGTATTATGCATTGTACATTGTTGTTACGTACTACACTTTTATGTGACTGGTAGGTTTGTTTATACCAGCATTGCTACAAACACGTGAGTAATGCATTGTGTTGCGACATCACTAGGCCATAGGAATTTTTCAGCTTTATTATGAGCTTAATGGGACTATTGTTGTGTATGCAGTCTGTCACTGACTGAAATGTTTCATGGTGTATGTCTGTATGTGGAATCATGCAGTATGTTTTTTTGGGGGGGAGGGTCCGACTGTCATAGAAGATGACAGGTCATGTGCATGTTATTGTCTCTTTTTTCTTTTTCTTTTCTTTCTTTTTTTTTTTTTTAAGACGGAGTCTCACACCATCGCCCGGGCTGGAGTGCAGTGGCACGATCTCAGCTCGCTGCAACCTCCGCCTCCTGCATTCAAGCAATTCTCCTGCCTTAGCCTCCCAAGTAGCTAGGATTACAGGTGCCTGCTACCACACCTGGCTAACTTTTTGTATTTTTAGTAGAGACCGGGTTTCACCATGTTGGCCAGGCTGGTCTTGAACTCCTGATCTCAGGTGATCCGCCTGCCTCGGCCTCTCAAAGTACTGGGATTACAGGCATGAGCCACTGTGCCCCGCCTCTTTTTTCTTTAGCATAATTATTTTGAGATCCATCTATGTTTCCATGTGTATCCGTAGTTCTTATTGCTGAATAGTATTGCATTGTATGGATATAGCCAAATTTATTAATTCATCTGTTGGTGGATATTTGGGTTGTTTGCAGTTTTCAGTGATTACAAATAAAGTGTCTGAACATTCACGTTTCCCTGCTGTGTGAACATGTGCTTTTATTTTTCTTGGGTAGATATCTAGGAGTAGATTGGCTGGATCTTTTGGTAGGTGTGCGTGTTGCTAACTTTTCAAAAGATTGTCAAACTTTTTCTTTTCTTTAAAAAACAAAAAAACAAACAAAAAACATTCCCACCAGCAGGATGTGAGAGTTTCAGTTATTCCACTTCTGGGTCATTACATGGTATGGTCAGTCTTTAAAATTTCTAGCATTCTGGTGGGTATGTAGTGGTAGCTCATTATAGCTTTGATTTGCCCTTTCCTGGTGACTAATGATTTGGAACACCCTTTTTATGGGCTTATTTTTGCAATCCTTGGATCTTGGGGAAGTTTCTGTTCAGATCTTTTACCTGTTTCAAAAAATGTGTCTTGGACTGGGCGCATTGGCTCACACCTGTAACCCCAGCACTTTGGGAGGCCAGGGCGGGAGGATCACTTAAGCCCAGGAGTTTGAGAGCAGACTGGACAACAGAGCAAGATCCCCTTCTCGGCTGGGCATGATGGTTCATGCCTGTAATCCCAGCAGTTTGGGAGGCCGAGGCAGGAGGATCACTTGAAGTCAGGAGTTCAAGAACAGCCTGGCCAATATGGTGAAACCCCATCTCTAGTAAAATTACAAAAAAAAAAAATTTTTTTAAAGACCCCCCCCTTCTCTACAGAAGAAGAATTTGTTTTTAATTAGCTGGGCATGGTGGTATGTGCCTATAGTCCTAGCTACTGGGGAGGCTGGGGCAGGAGGATTGCTTGAGCCCAGGAGTTTGAGGCTGCAGTGAGCTGTGATTGTGCCACTGCACTCCAGCTTGGGCAGCAGAACGAGACCCTGTCTCTAAAATAAAATAATATGTTTTGTTGTAAAAGTTCTTTGTATATTCTAGATATGAGTGAGGCATTTATTTTATGTTTTGCAAATATTTTTTCCCAGTCTTTGGTTTGCTTTTTCATTTTAGTAACTGTCTGGGTTCTTCTGTAGTTTGATGATTCTTCAGTTAAGCTTCTCTACTAAGTTTTTTATTTCAATAATCAGAATATGATACCTGATTTTTGAAAATTATCCTTCACCTTCTACGGTTTTAATTATGCTTATTTTTCTTTGTTCCATTTGCTGATACGGCCCAGTGTTTTCAGGTATTGCTGTCTTCGTTGAGTTTCGTACTTTTCTTTATGGATTAGTTGTATCTTGAATGTGTGATAATAACTGGTTTTGTGCTCCTCTTCTGTATGTTTAGACTTTCCTGTTACAACATTCGGGGATGGAGGTAGCCTGTAGAGCCAAGAGCAGCCTGGGTGTGGAGGCTGTCTGCTCCTTTAACCTTTCACCAACCCTTTCAGAACATTGCCCACTTTTTCAGCCCAAGCACCCAAGCTCCCTGTTCCTACTTCAAGCAGATGCTGCTGCTACTGTTCCTAGTTGCTTGGCACCAGGGACTCATGCATACTGAGAGAAGCAAAGCTGTGCTCATCTGACTGCTCCTGCTCTGGTACTGCATCTCATAACCTAGTCTTTGACCCAGAGCTCCCTCCTCTCCATCTTTGGTGAACCAACTACCTTATTTCTGGGTGGCCTTCTCTGATGTCCCTTTTCTTCCTCTCCGTGCTAGAGAGGATTCTTTTTCTGTTTTTTTCCTAGCATCCAGTATCTATAATTCATTGTTTATGTGTCTGTCATTTGTAATAACTGAACTCTTGTAGAGAAGCAGCAGATATTATTCACATGTGAGTGTCTATCACCCTGAATAACACAGACTATTTGAATGAGACATTTTTATTTAGAGAATGGGAGTTTTAATTAGAAAAGACAATAGAGCTTGAGACTCCCTGGGAGAGCAGGCCAGGTAAGGTACCACATGGAGAGATACTGGTCTGTTTCTTTTACTGGTAGGTTAATCTTAGGCAGGTTATTTAATCTTGTTTAATCTTTTTATATTACAATAATTTTAATTATATAAAATGTGAGAATGTGTGTATACATACATATATCTGCATACATTTTATTAAAACAGTACATGTTCATTGGGTTTCGGTTTTTGTTTTTTGTTTTGAGACAGAGTCTCACTCTGTCACCCAGACTGGAGTGCAATGGCACAATCTTGGCTCACTGCAATCTCTGCCCTCCCGGACTCAAGCGATTCTCCCACCTCAGCTTCCCTAGTAGCTAGGATTACAGGTGCATGCCACCACGCCCAGCTAATTTTCATATTTTTAGTAGAGACCAGTTTTCACCATGTTGGCCAGTCTGGTCTTGAACTCCTGACCTCAGGTGATCTGCTTGCTTTGGCCTCTCAAAGTGCTGGGATTATAGGCATGAGCCACTGTGCCTGGCCAACAAATGGTTTTTTAAACAGTACTGGGACAACTGGATATTTCCATGCAGAACAATGAAGGTGGACCCCTACCTTAAACTGTATACAAAAATTAACTCAAAATGGATAAAAGACCCAAACTTGAGAGCTAATTTATGAAATTCTTAGAAGTAAACATAGACGCAAGTCTTTATGACCTTGGATTAGTCAGTGTTATTTTAGATATGCCACTAAAAGCACAAGCAACCAAAGAAAAAATAGATAAGTGGTACTTCATCAAAATTAATAGCTTTTTTGCTTAAATAACATTATTATGAAAGTAAAAGGATAACTCGTGGAATGGGAGAAAATAATTGCACATTATATATTTGATAAGGGGCTTGCACCTATATATAAAGAACTTTTAAAACTTTGGGAGGACAAGCTGGGTGGATCACTTGAGGTCAGGAGTTTGAGACCAGCCTGGCCATGGCCAACATGGTGAAACCCCGTCTCTTCTAAAAATACAAAAATTAGCCAGGAGCGGTGGCAGGCGCCTGTAAATCCCAGCTACTTGGGAGGCTGAAGCAGGAGAATCACTTGAACCGGGAGGCAGAGGTCACAGTGAGCCAAGATTGTACCACTGCACTCCATCCTGGGCAACAAGAGTGAAACTCCATCTCAAATAAATAAAATACTGATGTTTCTTCATCATTTAAGTCCATGTTAGTTAGTTTGTTTTTTTTTAGTTTGGTTTTTGAGATGGAGTCTCATTCTGTCGCCCAGGCTGGAGTGCAGTGGCATAATTTTTAGTGCACTGCAGCCTCTGCCTTCCGGGCTCAAGTGATCATCCCGCCTCAGCCTCCCAAGTAGCTGGGACTGTAGGCATGCACCACCATGTCCAGCTAATTTTTTGTATTTTTAGTAGAGACGGGGTTTCACCATGTTGGCCAGGCTGGTCTTGAACTCCTGACCTCAACTGATCTGCCCACCTTGGCCCCCCAAAGTGCTGGGATTACAGGCGTGAGCCACTGTGCCTGGCCCATGTTAGTTTCTTTAGTTGGATAATGACTTAAGGAAATTTCTTGAAAGATTTTAAACTAACTAGGGAACATTAGTAATATGATAGGCACTATTTAGGCTGTGTTTGCTGTTTTCTGCTTACATCAAGTAGCACTGAGGCGGGCGTGGCACATTGAACAGGTTCCATGAACACTATCCATGACCAAGTTAGGACGCCACCCTTTAGATCCCCATCAGCAAACTACATCTGAGTAACTAACTTAACTGACATTTTACACCTGGGTAAGAGTAGCAATTTACAACTTCTGTTTTTATTTTCTGGTATTTTTTCTCTTAGTGGGGGAAGAGGTAGTTGATAAAGTATCATATTTATATGTGAGACTAACTAGTTTAAGTTTTTAAAAATTAGGTTTGGTTCTTGGCAGAAGGATCTTGTTCAAGTAAGGAAAATTCACTTTAGTGCTGGAAATAACTTTTTTACTTGTTTCTAATGGCCACTAGTATATGGCATTAGATTTGGGACATAGCTATTAATTTGTGTACATATTGTATGAACGTAATTCTTTATACTCATTATTTTCATTGTGTAATAGTTCTTTAGAAAGCAGATTTGGAGACAGTTTGTTCATATCTGCTATATATTTGTTTGCTTTGTAACTATTTTGTAAATATAATTTACATTATTTTCCTAGAAATTTAAAATCAAAATGTTCAAAACAGTATTGTGATAAGAATATTTTAAGATGACTTAAAAACACTGCTAAATAAACTCTTAGCACTTTTGTTTCAGACATCTCCACTTTAGTGTCAACTGCATGGGTCAACAAACTACTGTGGCCCCAATCTGCCTATTTTTGTAAGCAAAACTTTATTGGAATACAGCCACACTCATTACATTTATGTTTCTGTCATCCCTGGTGTAGAGGATTTTATCCCTTCATTCCTGCAAATACCTGGATCTCAAAGATCTTATAAGATCTTTAATAAGATCTTATCTTTAATAAGATCAGTATCTTATTAAACTGGCCTGTGGGCTTTCTGTGTGTTTCATTTCCCTCTATAGCAAACTGATTACTTCTTTGAGATTGGTCTTCCTTTTCTTTTTCTGCAACAGGATCGCAGTATGTGGTAGGGAAGTGATGCTGTCTGAAGGTGACATCCTGTTCTCCTCTCTTCTGTCCTCTCCATCCTTATTTTGGCCACCTGGTAATTGTGGGGGAGGGGTAGAATGCTAGTCTAAATTATAAAATGAAATTGCTTGGGGCTGGGGGAGATTCCTGCCATGCAGTTGAGAAATAAAAGTTACCTGGCTTTCGGTACAATCTGTTTTGGGGTCATGGGGTGTTTTGAGAATCAGAAGAAAGTTGTGGAACCACTCCCCGGGGGGCGGGAAAGAATATATTCAGAAATGTATTATTACAGAAATCTTTGATCAGTTTTTAAACATTGAAATACAAGTGACTTTACCAATGTATTCTAATATACTTGTCGGCAGCCACTTCTGGTGTTAGAACTTTGAATATAGACATTTGAGAAAAATAATTGATTTTAAGTGTTCCCAAAATAAGTCACTGGTTCAGGATAGATCTATCTTAGTGTTCCCAAATTGTGAAAGGAAAAAGATTAAGCCCTTAATGTTGAAACGTGTGTCTCCCAAATCTTGCATTGTGCTTGGCAGTAGAGCTGTGAAATTCCGTTGATCAGAGGGCTTGTTTCTGGCCTTGTTCTTTTTTCACTTCTGCACGAGCCCTTCCATTTGACCAGTGTGTCCTAAACTTTATTCATTGAATGCTATCTTCATGAGTTTGCCTTCTCTGCATATTTCCTGATATTCTTTCAATGAACTCAGTTTTTAAAATATATATATGTAAAATTTTAAAATATGGAATGACTCACAAATTTGCATGTCATCCTGGCACGAGGGCCGTGCTAATCTTCTCTGTATCGTTCCGCTGTTAGTATATGTGCTGCCTAAGTGAGCACTTAATTTTTTGTAAAGACAAAGTGTTGCCTGGCCTGGTCCCAACTCCTGGGCTCAGGCGACCCTCCCATCTCAGCCTCTCGAAGTGCTGGGATTACAGGTGTGAGCCATCAACTCACTTTTTAAAACTTAAATTTAAGCAAATAATTACTGTCTGTGAAATATGGGTTTCATGTACTAATTCTTTTATATTTGCCACTTAAAGGAACATGTAAATATTGGGGGTTTTGTTTACCTAAAACCATCTTTTATCTTTTTAGAGGGCATCAACTTCATTTTGGGAAACATTCCCCTATGTGCTGGAATTTTAAAGCTTTGATTTTGAACCAGAGTATGAATGGTGGAAGCTGCTTTAACTTGGAAATACCAGAGGAAAGGAGGGATCATGGGATGGGTGGGTGCTGCCTGCTGAAATACCCCTTGCTTGGGCAAATTTATGTGTCCTGAATATGAGGATATTTGGCTATGTGCATGGCAAAGCTTGGGATCATACCCTTGCAAGAATAGTTGGTTTGTTCTTTAACCTGGCCAAACATGTATATACACACACATGCGTGCACATTTCATACATTTTATTTTCTTTTACAGGTTTGATCTTACTCTTCTACCTAGTTTTTTATGGGTTCCTGGCTGCACTCTTCTCATTCACGATGTGGGTTATGCTTCAGACTCTCAATGATGAGGTTCCGAAATACCGTGACCAGATTCCTAGCCCAGGTAATTATCTTGCCGTTATGACTTTTTTTTTTTTTTTTTTTTTTTTTTGAGACAGAGTTTTGCTCTTGTTGTCCAGGCTGGAGTGCAATGGTATGATCTCGGCTCACTGCAACCTCCGCCTCCTGGGTTCAAGCGATTGTCCTGCCTCAGCCTCCCAGGTAGCTGGGATTACAGACATGCACCACCACGCCTGGCTAATTTTGTGTTTTTAGTAGAGAAGGGGTTTCACCACGTTGGCCAGGCTGGTCTCGAACTCCTGACCTCAGGTGATCCACCCACCTCGGCCTCCCAAAGTGCTGGGATTACAGGGGTGAGCCACCACACCCGGCCTAAACAGTCTTTGAATGCCAGCTCTCCCTTGGTGATTGGACATGACCCTTGTCCTCAGATGCTGGTAATTCTTAGAAAAGTAAGAAATAGTAATGTGCAGAACTTCAGTGTGTGTAATTCGAAAAACTGTAAACTAACTGCTAGAGATGACAGAGAAAGGAAGGTTCTACCTAGAGAAGAAGGTTCAGTCCTAGAGGAGCGGGATTTAGAGGGCAGGAGAGTGGGGAATCAGGCCAGGAAGGTGGGAGTCTAGCAGGTTTCTCACTAGAGCAGCGGTTTTCAACCACTGGGTCATATGGCAGCATCTGGAAATATTTTTGGTTGTTACAGCTGGAGAGGGTACTGTGAGTAGAGGCCAGGGATGTTGCTAAACATCCTACAGTGCATAGGACAACCCCCACAACAGAGAATTAGCCCAAAATGCCAATAATGCCGAGATGGAAGCACCCTTATCTAGATCCTTGCTCACTGTATAGACTTCTGAGCTGTATCACCAGCCAAACTGAACTAATTTCCTCAACCTTTTTTTTTCCTAGAAGAACAATTTTTTCTAATGATTTCTTTTGTTTACACCTAATCTTAGTCTAAATATCCTGAATAACTCTTTTAAAACTCTTAGTGTATTGGAGCAAGGGTCAGAGATTAGCTCCGATGCTACTTTTCCCTCATCTCTCATTGTAGTCCTGTTTTTTTTCTACCTTAGACTAATTCTAAGATTATTCTTTACTTGCTATTTAAGTGATGTGACTTACCATTGAACATAGTCTCATCTATTTCAAAACCACTGAACTCTGTTTATAATTGCATGAAATATGTAAGTATATGTGTTAAATATTTTTAAGTACAGTTTTAAACTGAGTTTCTTAAACTTATTTGTCGATTATTTTAGTACTTAAAGTATCGTTAGTTTAAATAAATATATATACATGCATACACATGTACATATGTATATATTACATATGGGATATATTAAACATTTCCATATTTAATATAGCACATGTGTACATGCAATACATATATAATATGTGTGTGTTGTATATTATATACATATAATATGTATTATATGTACATGTGTGATATATTAAGTATGGGAATGTTTGAAGACTAGAGAAAATTTTAGGATTGTTTTAAAGCCTATGTGCAAGGTTGAATTAATAATCTAGATCTAATGCTTTTTGTTTTGTTTTTTCGTGTTTTTTGTTTGTTTGTTTTGTTTTTTTGAGATGGACTCTCGCTCTGTCGCCCAGGCTGGAGTGCAATGGCACGATCTCAGCTCACTGGAACCTCTGCCTCCCGGGTTCAAGCCATTCTCCTGCCTCAGCCTCCCAAGTAACTGGGACTACAGGCATGCGCCACCACTCCCGCCTAATTTTTGTATTTTTAGTAGAGACGGGGTTTCACTATGTTGTCCAGGCTGGTCTCAACCTCCTGACCTCAAGTGATCTGCCCGCCTCGGCCTCCCAAAGTGCTGGGATTATAGGCGTGAGCCACTGCACCCAGCTGGTCTAATGCTTTTTAAACAAGGAAAGCTTATATTAAAGTTGGAAGCCTGATTGTTTCTTACCGATAAATCTACTTGCCTTTTCTTCATTAGTAAGCTTAAGCAACGTGGTCTGTATTACATGGGCGTCGACTTCTGATAGGAATTGTTGGTGGTTATACTCCAAATTCAGTATGTGAAAACCACATTTTGATTACAGAGCAATATCTGCTATTGAAGGAAGAATATTTGCCATAAAGTTTAAAATGCATAGACGTTGTTCACTGAAAAGGAGTTAGCTGTCTTATGAATGTTTCCATACAGTTGTAATTTAAATGACACAAGTACTTAGGTTTTGATTTGCTAAAATTGTTTTCTTTGTATTAATGGCACATTGACAAAACCTAAAAATGTTATTTGATTTTTTAAAAATGAATATAGAAAGTTCAAAGTAAAATTGCATCTTTTAAAAAGGAAGATTATAATTAACTGTAGATAATCAAATTTAGGGATGGTTTCTAATCGGTAATGTCTGAGATAGTTTTGAAGGTTTGAATTCTTTTTAATTTTAGATGTCTGTGCCTTCATAATTAGAATTGGGAAGTTCTTGATGGTTTCAGCATACTGTCAACACAATTTTCCATGTAATTTGCTGAGATCTGCTTTTTAGAGATAAGAGTAAGGAAAAGAAGAGAAGGAAATTTGATAATCTCTCCCTTTTATCTCTTTATAGGACTTATGGTTTTTCCAAAACCAGTGACTGCATTGGAATATACATTCAGTAGGTCTGATCCAACTTCTTATGCAGGGTACATTGAAGACCTTAAGAAGTTTCTAAAACGTGAGTATGTTTTCTTAGAGTAAGGTCAGAGATTTTAATTATAGAAATTAGTACCAAATTGTGGGGCGGGCACGGTGACTCACACCTGTAATCCCAGCACTTTGGGAAGCCAAGGCGGGCAGATCACCTGAGGTCAGGAGTCTGAGACCGGCCTGGCTAACGTGGTGAAACCCCGTCTCTACTAAATGTACAAAATTAGCTGGCTGTGGTGGCATGCGCCTGTAATTCCAGCTACTCGGGAGGCTGAGGCAGAAGAATCGCTTGAACCTGGGAAGCAGAGGTTGCAGTGAGCCGAGTTCGCGCCACTTTACTCCAGCCTGGGCAACAAGAGCAAAACTCTGTCTCAAAAAAAAAAAAGTACCAAGTTTGTGATTACATTTAGAGACATCATTCTTAGAATGTGTATTACCTTTTGGGCCGGGTGCGGTGGCTCACACCTGTAATCCCAGCACTTTGGGAGGCTGAGGTGGGTGGATCATGAGGTCAGAAGATCGAGACCATCCTGGCTAACACGGTGAAAAACCGTCTCTACTGAAAATACAAAAAATTATCCGGCAAGGTGGCGGGTGCCTGTAGTCCCAGCTACTCGGGAGGCTGAGGGAGGAGAATGGCGTGAACGCAGGAGGCAGACGATGCAGTGAGCCAAGATTGCACCACTGTACTCCAGCCTGGGCGACAGAGCGAGACTCCGTCTCAAAAAAAAACACAGCATGTGAAAGAATGTGTATTACCTTTTATTTCCTTCTGTTAAACAGACAACTGAGCAAGTGCATTTTATAATTACTTGTGAGACTGTTCTAACTATAGAAAGACACAGGGGCTTACTAATGGGCAGTAGATTTGATTTTTCTGCCTTTAATAAGTACACTAAGTTTCTTGAGATGTAACATTTATTCTGCATTAAAACTAAATATTTTAATTAATAGAGCAAATCTATATTGTATGAAATAGTTCCTCTGAGGACTTGGATCTTTTGCATCCAATGTAGTGTTTGTGTCGGGGATGGGAAATGGTTTATTATTTTAAAGTTATGTCTGTGTCTGATTTTTAGTACATCAGTTTTTCAAAGTTACCAGTTTGTAACGTTGTTTGATAGCCATCCTAGCCCAGCTTTTCCTCCTGTTTTGTTTGGCCCAGCCATTTATGTGAATGGTGTTAACAGTCACATGAGTAATCATCGAACACCCTGGCCTGCTGGTTCGTGATCAGCTCATCTCTTCCTCAGCCACACACAACTGCAACTGCTCCCTAGAACATTACCTTGTCTCATCTCCCACCCCATCTTCCCTTTTATGTAGCTTAGTTCCATGGCTTGTAATTCATTTTTACTTTTACTGGTGCTCTGAAATCCCAGACCTGTCAGTCTTCATGTCACACCCTGTGGCAGAACCCCACTCCTGGATAAAGCCATATAATTACTGGATGTAGCTCATCCTTCTGTGCCCCTGCCCCTGAGCAGATACTGAGCAGGACTAATTAGCACTGTGAGTATTTGAGCACCTCCCTCAAATGGACTTGCTTCGCTGCTTGGTAATCCTATGGAATTTCTCTGGATAATTCTCTGAAAGGATTATTTCCAACTTTCAAGCCTTTTAACCCCTTACCTTTTTCCTTATAACTCACTCTCTTCATATAACCTGATTTCTTGCTTCAAGAGATAATAGAAAAACTCAGATGGGAGCTCCTCTAGTTTCCCCATTACCAGTAAAACAGATCTACAACGGCAGCCATTTTATGTCACATTCCTCCTGCTCTGATCGGGGGCTGCCCTTCCTCTCACTTGAGGCCACCTGTGTCATTCCTGCTTTGGATCTCATCCTCTCTCAATGTCTAAGAAACATACTATGTACTCTCTCTTCTTGTGTGTATTTAGCCTTTCTGTCTTTATTGGATCCTTCCTAGCAACTTGAAAAAAATCTTCAACTCTCTCCTATCTTAAACCAAAAGCTGCTTTTGATCCCACATTATCTACTATCTTCCTAATCTCTTTTCCTTGACAGTTAAATATGTATTATTTAAAAAAGACTTTTGTGAAAGTATTATCCATGGTTTAATAGCTAAAAAGGTCTGCAGTGAAGTGTTCCCTGCCCTCCTCCCTTCTAGCAGAAGTCCTATTAATTTATTCACATATTTTTTGAGGGCCTGCTTTGTGGCAGGCACTCATTTGGGTTCCAACAATGAATAGAAGAAAAATTCCTGTCTTTCTGGAGCTTAGTCTCGTGGTGAATTAGAAGATAATACGTCTTGAGGGGGAAAATAAAGCAGAAAAAGGAGATAGGGTAAGTTGGGAAGGATTGTGGTTTTACATGCAGAGTGGTCTAGGAAAGCCTTATTGAAAGGGAACCTTGAGGGAAGAGCAGAAGGAGGTGAAAGAAGTAGGCATGGAAATGTCCAGCAGCAGAAGCAGTAGGTGCAAAGGCCCTGAGGCTTATGGTGCTGATGTGTTGAACATTCATCAAGGAAGCAAGAGGGGGTGAATAGAGTGAGCCAGGGGAGAGTAGTAGGAGATTGAGGTTAGGGAGTTAAAGGAGGTCCAGACTGTAGGTCCTTAGAACCCGTTGTTAAGTTCTTTGGCTTTTACAGAGTCCATGATGGGGAATTTTAAGCAGTGAATAATAACATGATCTAATTCGGATTTTTAAAGGCTCCTACAAGCAGCTCTTTGAAACTAGACTAGAAGGGGGAATTGAGGAAGCTAGTTAGGCTCTTACAGTAATCCAGGTAAGTGGAGACGGTGGCTTGGCAAGGGAGAGAGCAATGGAGTTTGTGAAAAATAGTCTGATTCTGGACACGTTTCTTTTCTCTTTCTTTCCTTTGTCTATTTGTCTGAGATAGGGTCTCTCTCTGTCACCCAGTGGCATAATCACAGCTCACTGTAGCCTCAGTCTCCTGGGCTCAAGTGATCCTCCTGTCTCAGCCTCTTGAGTAGTTAAGACTACAGGCTCACATCATCACACCTTGCAAATTTTTAAATTTTTTGTAGAGATGGGGTCTCACTATGTTGCCCAGGCTGGTCTTGAACTCTTGGCCTCAAGTGATCCACCCACCTTGGCCTCCCAAAGTGCTGGGATTATAGGCATGAGCTACTGCACCTGGCCTCTAGATATATTTTTGGTAGGGAATAATTTCATGCTTCTGAACTTTTTCTTACGGTGTTTTCCTTCTGTATCTATAAATATTACACTTTTCCTGCTGGTTCTTGATTTTTTACTTCTATGCATTATCACTTTATTATCACTTTTATACATTTTTTTTACTTAGTTCACATGTCTCAGACCTTCCCTTTCTTAATTGATTACTATTTTCAGTTTCATTATTGGTTGCTTTTTTATACCTGGTCTTTATATCTTCTTCTATCATCTGTAGATACTCTCTTCTGACTTCCTTATTTGTAAACTATCATTTGAGGTATTTTCTTGAGTCTCTTTTTTCTGGAAAACTACTTCCTGGAGCCCTTTCCCTCCTGCTGCAGTCTGTACTATTTCTACATCAGCCTTTTACTCCCAACTGTCCTTTGGGGAACTTCCTTTTGCCACTTTCTTTTGTTGGACCCACTGTTTCTTGGCTCTTGCCCTGCCCTTTTTTTTTTTTCCTCTTAATGTATTCCTTAGTTTTGATGGAGTACATTCTCAGGTAATTTTATAAGAAAAGACACCAGAAATGTAAATTTGGACCCTTTTATTTCGGAAAATGTCTTGTTTCTGCCTTTATATTTGCTAGTGTACCTCCATGTAGAACTCAGTTCTTTGTATTTGCCTTTTTTCTTCTGAAAGTTTTTCATTTTCTTTTTCAATTTTCTCTGTCTCTTTTGGGTTCTAAAATTTCTGTCTGGATCTCTGTCTCTAAAATATTTTGCTGAGACTTGATTGCAGGTCTCTCAGGATGAAGACTTAAGTTCTTCAGTTCAGGGAAATTATCCTCTGGTAACACTTTGATAATTTCTTCAACTCAATTTTCTGGTTTTCTCTTTCTAGAACTATTCTGTTTGTTGTGTCTTAGACCTCTTGTTTTTCTCTTATTTTGTTTTGACTTAATTAGACTTTCTGGGGGATTTACTTTAATTTTCAACTCTTTTTTTGTTTCTTAAAACATTCAACTGCTGTTGATCCTTATGTGCTCCTTTTTCATGTTTGAAAGATACTATATCTGGTTAAAACATAATGTCTTCTCTGTTTTTTTCCTGCAGATACTAATTGAACCTAAAGTTTTATTTTGTTCCAATTATCTCTTTCCTTTAGGGTCATTCATTCCTCCTGTTATCTTGGTCTTTTTTTTTTTTTTTTTTTCCTTCATTGAGACAGTCTTACTCTGTTGCCCAGGCTGGAGTGCAGTGGCTTGATCTCAGCTCACTGCAACCTCACCTCCTGGGTTCAAGTGACCCTCATGCCTCAGCCTTCCAAGCAGCTAGGATTACAGGCTTGCGCCACCACACCTGACTAATTTTGGTATTTTTAGTAGAGACAGGGTTTCACCATGTTGGCCAGGCTGGCCTCGAACTCCTGGCCTCAAGTAATCTGCCCATCTCAGCCTCCCAAAGTGCTGGGATTTCAGGCATGAGCCATTGCACTTAGGCTTTGGTCTTTCTTATTTTAGGCTTTCTTCAGATGCATAGGGCTCTTTGGTTACTCTGGGTTCAGTGACCTTTCTGTGTTCCCATCATGCCTTCTGCATAATCTAACTGGTCGTCATACAGTTCCTTACACTTAATAGTATGGAAGTGGAAGTCAGCATAATGAAAAAAAATACGAAAGGTCACTGATAACTGACCTAAACCAGCAGAGTCTATGCAGTAGAAGCCCTTGGGAAATTGGTGAAGGACTTACATTTTTTTGCAGTGTTGAGTGTCATGATGCTGTTTTGTTATAAAGTTTATCTCTACCCCCACAAAATACCTGAATCATTCTTTGCTTTTAAATGAGTACATAGTTCCCACAGTAACCTAGTTTCGGATAAGCATAAGATGAAACCAAACATTTTGACAGTGATTTTTTCCCCCCAAGGTAAAGACTTCACACTTCCTTTTTGAGGCATACTCTGAAATTTGGTTCTTATTTTGGTTGAATTCAATACCTTTTTCTGGTACCAATTGCACCCACACACCAATAGTTCTTACTGAGGCACTGTTATATCTTAATTATTTATTAGTAAGTGTTGTTCACTAGAGTAAGCTCATTGAGGGCAGGGATCACATCAGGCTTGCTCACTGTGTGCCTCTTGGACTAAACACTGCCGAGTACAGAGCAGAATTGTATTGTCCGTTGCATATTTCTCCTCCCTCTTCCCTCCCATTGCCAAGTTCTAACCATTTTACTCCTTTATCACTTTAGACTCCATCTCTGCTAAAAACCCCCTTTTATGAGCTAGTTGTCTCTCACCTGGGCTGTTTTAATAGTCTCCTAACTCGTTTTCCAGGTCCCTTCTTTTTCCCTTCTGGACTGACCCCACAGAGAAGTCAGAGTTAATTTCATAAGTATGGTCATACTATCCACTTGCCCTGGTTTAAAATATTTTAGTGGATTGTTAATTGCTGTTTGGCAGAACACTCACCCGCACCCCTCAAAATTCTTTAACACAGTTTACAAGACTGTGTGGTCTGGCTTCTACCTTCCTTCATTGGAAGTGCTTCTCCTAGCTTCATTAACTACCACATTCCCTTCTGCATTCAACTCAGTTGCTTTTTTTTTTTTTTAAGTGTAGGTTGTCATAACACTATGTCTTCATACCTCTGCAATTCTGATTTTATACTCACTTAATGTCTGTCTTCCCCACAAAACCGTAAGCTCCATGAGGGCAGCAGCAGTGCCTTTTTACATCCTCTTCCATTGTATCACCAAGCATGCAGAAGGCATTCAGATAATGCTTTAGCCATGGCTGGTACCGCCACCTAATGGTGACAGAAGAGATGGATCTGTAATCCAGTTTGTATGATTATTGAAATGCAGTAACTTTAGAGCACTAGTTAGCTGTTAAAAGGTAAAGGGGCAAACTTAACATTCTTTCCCTAAAGTTATCTGGTAATTGGCATTGCTGTTTTTGTCTTTGAAGAACATTTTCCAAAGGTTTATATATTCCTGGTTGTTTTTAATACCTTTTTTGGCTGATCTAGTGCACATGTATGTTTCCTTTTTAGCGTATACTTTAGAAGAACAGAAGAACCTCACAGTCTGTCCTGATGGAGCACTTTTTGAACAGAAGGGTCCAGTTTATGTTGCATGTCAGTTTCCTATTTCATTACTTCAAGCATGCAGTGGTATGAATGATCCTGATTTTGGCTATTCCCAAGGAAACCCTTGTATTCTTGTGAAAATGAACAGAGTACGTACATATTTTACCTCTGCTGCTGCTTTTTTTCTAGTATTCTCTTTTAAGGAGGCAACTATTTTTAGATTGTTTGGGTTGGGTTAATGGTAAATAACTTATTAAAAGTTATCATTGGGGGGGTAGCTTGCTTTAAAGGCTAGCAGTAATGTTTATTACTCACTGGAAGAAAGTTTATATGGCAAAAAAAAAAGAGAGGTTCATAGATTAATCATGGAGTAAGGAGTTAAAGTAACTTAAACTTTTCTTCTTTGGAAACGCCTACATGCATTTTACCAGATTAATGCTCCAAGGGGCAAGTGTTCTCCTTGTCATAACCAAAGCAGAGTCTTGTTAGGGTGCAGTGCTCATCTTTGAATCCTGTGTTGTGAAATAATTTAAAATTCTGCAGACTCCATAAAGTTTAAGCTTATTTAACTTTTTCGAAATACTCAGTAGCGAAGCATTGTTTTATAGTATATGTATATGTGTATGTAATTAAGTAACAGAAATACAAATAAATCCCATTCTAACGAGTTCAGTGGGATGTTGCACTTGTATCCAAAGTAGCAGCATTTTGCTGTTTTACAGAAGGGCTCCCTGAATTGTATAGTAATGAGCAAAGTAAGAAGCTAATGAATTAGGGTCATTGTGCAACAGAACCTGATAACAGCTTTTCTTGAGTCACAAAGTGATCCCTAGCCCCCGTGCCTTGCTGCTGTGTAAATGTACTTCAGAGTTGTATTCTGATGCACTTACTGTTTTGAGGCCTGCAAAGTCTGAGTGAAGTCATTCCTGGTCATTTAAACAGGTGTAGACTTCTCAAAATCATGAGTTTGTAAGTCATCATTGGTGAGCAAATTGCCACCAGCCTTAATAAAAGTAAAACTTGAGTCTTTTGAAGTTGGCACTGCTAAATAAGGAGCTTCCCTGTAGGGAGAACCAGCTAGGCCCTGAGGTGCCCAGACTGACACCCCTCCAGCCTCTCCTTCATCCCTTTGGGAGGCCTTGGATAACTGACAACTTCCAGATTGTCCCATAGCATTCTAGGTGCTCAGTAAATGACTAGTGGGATGTTTCAACTAGACTTTATTCAGAAGTAAGAATTGAAGTTAACAAAGTAAGCTGAAAGTAATGTGAAACTAGATCTAGTTTATAAAATGAATTAAGTTTGTTTTAACAGAGATGCCTTTTGTAATCCCAGTCTACTAGAAGTATCCTCACAACATCTAGGTTGCTGAAAATTTGTTCCCAGTAGAAAGCCAGGAGAAGATCAACCTCGGGGGGTTTGTTTTCTTTCCCAAGATGGCCTCTTTGAATGATAATGGTCTGAGACGATACTTGCTGATGACTCAGGGCCTGGCTTTGGCAGGAGGACAGCATCAGACACAGGAATCAGTGATGAGATGAGCTTATGTAGTGTAGCAGGGGGTTTCATACCAGTACAGTTCCCAGTTAGCACTATTGACATTATTATTAGGTCACAACAATACTTGTCTTTTGAGAGCAATATTTAGATTTTACATGCATTCACATGGAAACTGCATATAAATTCAGAATGCCAAAAAATTATCTCACAAAATGTATAAATATGTTAGGATTCAATTCTGTCACCTACATACATGAAAGGAGTCTTAAAATAGGGCTCTTCCAGGGCGTGCCTTTTGGGGAGCAGATGGGTTATGAGATACAGTGAGGCTCAGTGGGGCCCTCATGGAAATATGGAGAGTGTGACCTAATATAGTTTTGTGAAGAACAGTTAATTATTGTGCCTCTGCAGTTCTTATTATTTACATTAAATTATTTGTTCATATAAATACTAATAATTCGATTTAAGGGTTTCTGTTTGTTTGTTATTTTAAGGGTAGCAAAGGGTACTTTTGTTTCAGTTAAATCTTTGGTAATTGATTTATTTTCTAAATTGCCCAGGACAGTAATAAGATACCTGATTGTTGAAGTTATTTTATTTAAAAGTTCATTTTAATCCCCTCAAATAAGATTAAAGTAAAAGGCAGATGTAACTCACTGGGTTAATATACAGTTGGTGTTAATCTCAAAGTCTTCATCCCTTGTCCCCAGCAACAGAGGGAGGAAGTTCCATTGCATACTTACGTGATGTTTAAATTTATCACTATTTCTTAACCTTAGATAATTGGATTAAAGCCTGAAGGAGTGCCAAGGATAGATTGTGTTTCGAAGGTTAGTATTCAAAAAATAACTCCTGTTAAATCTTTGATGTTTCTTAAAATACTTTAAAAGTCTAAGGATTTAGTCATCTTTTTTCTTCCCTGTCACATTTTAAAGTCCTTTGTAGTGCCTTAGAATAAAATTCCACCAACCTTTTTGAGGGTAGTCTTTCTCTTCCTTAATGATAATTCAGAAAGACATTTTCCATGTGTATTTGATTTTGCACACATTGCCTTTATTTTCACATATACCATATTTCATCAATTCTAAGATTTACTTTTTTTCTGTCAGCTCAGTAACACTGAAATTGGGATTACCCTTATAATTGATGGTGTCTTAATACTGTATCATGACATTTTTCTCTTTCTTAATAGTTTGTTAGTTGGCATGCTAGCTATCAATGCTATCTGAGATTTAATGAAATATGGTACATTTTCCTTAAGGTAGAAGCATTATTTATCTCCCCTGTCCCTGCTTAATTTTTTTTCCAGAATACTGTGCAGTTTTCATCTCATAACTTTCTTTTGTTTTCTCTCCATGCTGCAAATGCCACTAAGACAAATAATGTAAAAGATGGGTAAGAGTTCTGAGGAGACATTAAGTTCTAAACTTATCATTGTGCTAAATATTAACATTTCAACTCCGATAGTAGAACAGAAATATTTTACTTAAAATGTTACATTGAAATCACTTTTAAAGTTGTGGGAAAAAAATTCTTTTTACTGTTAATGGGCTTCTTATTTGGGCAGAAACTTCTTGCTCAGTGGCTCTCAAACGATCGTTCATCAGAATCACGTTGGCTTGTTGGGCTCCATTCCCATAGTTTCTGACTCAGTAGGTCTGAGATAGGGCCCAAAATTTGCATTTTCTTTTTTTCTTTTTTTGTTTTTGTTTTTGAGACAGTCTCACTCTGTCACCCAGGCTGGAGTGCACTGGCGTGATCTCGGCTCACTGCAAGCTCCGCCTCCCAGGTTCACGCCATTCTCGTGCCTCTAAGTAGCTGGGACTGCAGGCGCCCGCCACCACGGCAGGCTAATTTTTTGTGTGCTTTTTTTTAGTAGAGACGGGGTTTCACCGTGTTAGCCAGGATAGTCTCAATCTCCTGACCTCGTGATCTGCCCACTTACAGGCATGAGCGACCGCGCAGGCCCAAAATTTGCATTTCTAACTAAAGTTTCCAGGTGATGCTGATGCTGCTGGTCTGAGGCACACATTTTGAGAACTCCCGATTTGGAGTGTCCTTACTAATATTTTAAGAGTATTCACTATTTAGAGTAGCATAAAAAGCCAGGAAGTTTATGGTTTCTCATCTGGGTTGAAATTATGTGTGTGTGACCACTGGCAATTCACTTTACCTCTTTATGCCACAGACAGCTCAGTGGGAAACTTGTACAAAAGGCCAGAGTCGGCCGGGCGCGGTGGCTCACGCCTGTAATCCCAGCACTTTGGGAGGCCAAGGCGGGCGGATCACGAGGTCAGGAGATCGAGACCATCCTGGCCAACATGGTGAAACCCCATCTCTACCAAAATACAAAAAATTAGCCGGGCGTGGTGGTGGGCGCCTGTAGTCCCAGCTACTCAGGAGACTGAGGCAGGGGAATCGCTCGAACCGAGGGGGCGGAGCTTGCAGTGAGCCGAGATCACGCTTCTGCACTCCAGCCTGGCGACAGAGCGAGACTCTGTCCAAAGGAAAAAAAAAAAAAAAAGCAAGCCAGAATCTCACTTAAAACCAGATACTACATCTAAGCTGAGCTTTTCTTTCTTTTTTTTTTTTTTATGGGAGCGGAGTCTCGCTTTGTCGCCCAGGCTGGAGTGCATTGGCGCGATCTCGGCTCACTGCAAGCTCCGCCTGCCAGGTTCACACCATTCTCTGTCCGCAGGCTCCCGAGTAACTGGGACTACAGGCATGAGCCACCTCACCCTGCTCATTTTTTGTATTTTTTAGTAGAGACGGGGTTTCACCGTGTTAGCCAGGATGGTCTCCGTCTCCTGACCTCATGATCCGCCCGCCTCGGCCTCCCCAAGTGCTAGGATTACAGACATAAGCCACCACGCCCGGCTGAGCTTTTCTTGATACATTCTTATAAAAATCTAGTGGGCAGCATATACTGTCAGCTCTCAAGTCAGAACATTATAGCTACAGGATACATTTAGAAAAAATGTTGGGTAACCCTTCATGAGCCTCAGGGCTGGTTCACAAAGCTTTCTGGTAGGAAGTTCTTGGGGCTTGGGTGCTGGGCTTCAGCTGGGTGGAAGTGCTAATTTCATGACAGTGTGCCTGTATACAGGAGCCTGTGAGCAGGCGGCATGGATTAGCTTGGATGGAATCCTGGGTCTACAAAGCCAATATCACCTGAAAGGAAAACACATTCAAGCCAGAAGCGCAAAAGCTTTAAATTATTTTCCTAAGCTTTAAATTGTGTAAGGCTTTGGCCAGTATAAACAATTCCATATACCTCTTCCCTTAAGATGTGTGTTTTTTGTTTTTTGTTTTTTTTTGAGACGGAGTCTTTCTCTGTTGCCCAGGCTGGAGTGCAGTGATGCAATCTCGGCTCACTGCAACCTTCGCCTCCCGGCTTCGGGCAATTCTCCTGCCTCAGCCTCCCGAGTAGCTGGGACTACAGGCACGAACTACCACGCCTGGCTAATTTTTTGTATTTTAGTAGAGACGGGGTTTTACCATGTTGGCCGGGATGGTCTTGATCCCCTGACCTTGTGATCCGCCTGCCTCGGCCTCCCAAAGTACTGGGATTACAGGCGTGAGCCACCATGCCCGACCCCCTTAAGGTTTTAAATGCATTGTTCTTGTTGTTTATCTATTATGTATCCTTCGCTTCTAGAATAGTTGGGGGGAGTGTTAATGAAAAATCCAGATTTAATGATTCCGATTTCAGTTAGCTTTCCCTTTTGCTTTGGAGAGATGTGTGTGAAGTACATAAAATAATCAAAGCAGGTGGGTTTTAAATTTTGTTTATTTAGTTGTGGAATTTTTTTATTTTTATTTTTTTTGCTTTTAGAAAAACACAAAAGTGGAAGAAATGTTTGTAAAATCTGGCATTTTATCCCTGGGCTAGTTACAAGTAACAAACCAGTTAGAACCTATAAATTTTAGAGATGAGGCTCTCCAGAACAGAAGGAAGCATTTATTGCATATCATAATTGCAATTTGCTATTAGATTTGTCTGTATCAAGTGTTCTTTAAATTCTTTAGTTCTTTTTTGTAATACGTATTTTATTTGTCTTGTATTGATTTTGTTCTGCCTTAATTGCTTTTATACAAGTTAGAGTCCTGAAAATACAAACACTGACCATACTTGGAGGTGCTTTTTTTTTTCTCTCTCTCTCCGTAGAGACAGGGTGTCACCATGTTGCCAGGCTGGTCTTGAATTCCTAGCCTCAAGCAATCCACCCGCCTCTGCCTTTGAAAGTGCTGGGATTACAGGCGTGAACCACCACAGGTGGCCAAGGTGGCCTTTTAATATATATCAACTTAAAAGATGATTCCTGCAAAAGGTGTAATGTTCATATTTATGACATTTTTTTCCCAGTATTTTATTTTATTATGAAAATGAATCATATTAAGAAAATCAAAAGTGGGAAGAAACAAAATGCATTATTTTTTAAACTCCATTTTGTTTTGGTGGAACTTAGTGACCATCAGTAGGTTCTTAGAGTTAGTTGTTCATAGTTTACAATATGATACTATTGCCCGGCACCGTGGCTCACACCTGCAATCCCAGCACTTTGCGAGGCCAAGGTAGGCGGATCACCGGAGGTCAGGAATTCGAGACCAGCCTGGCCAACATGGCGAAACGCTGTCTCTACTAAAAATTTAAAAATGGCCTGACGTGGTGGCATGTGCCTGTAATCCCAGCTACTCGGGAGGCTTAGGCAAGATAATCGCTTGTACCCAGGAGGCAGAGGTTGCAGTGAGCCATGATTGCGCCACTCCGCTCTATCCTATGCAACAGAGCGAGACTCCGTTGCAAAAAGAAAAACAACATGATGTTATTCATATACTTAGAAAATTATGACATATATGCTTCACACTGAGTATCTTATTATTCAGATACTCATTTTAATATTTCACAATTTCTAAATGTTTATTTTCACAGAAGGTATAAATTAAAAGATTAAGAAAAATCCTGCCAAGAGCATGGTTTAGGCCCACACTGAGAGAGCAGTTGAGCGTCTGCCACACCTGGTGGTCTTGAGCACCTGGCTTAACTCTGAGCCCCAGTGCCCTGCTCTGTCATTGATGCTGCCCACTAAGACTTGTTAGGCCTGAAGGAGGGAAGTGTAAGCTAAGTGTGGTATCTGGTGGGAAACACTGGGTTGGGCGTGGTGGCTCATGCCTGTAATCCCACCACTTTGGGAAGCCGAGGCAGGCGGATCACTTGAGGTAAGGAGTTCAAGACCAGCCTGGCCAACATGACAAAACCCCGTCTCTACTAAAAATACAAAAATTACCCATGCGTGGTGGCACACACTTGCAATCCCAGCTATTCAGGAGGCTGAGGCAGGAGAATCACTTGATCACTTGAACCCGGGAGGAGGAGGCTGCAGTGAGCCAAGATCGGGCCATTGCACTCCAGCCTAGGCAACAGAATGAGACCTCTGTCTCAAAGAGAAAAAAAGAAAGAAAAAGAAAGAAAACACACTCCAAGGTACTCTAAACTGTTTCTCAAAGAAAAACCTTTTTTTCATTTTGGGGAAATGCGTTCTGTAAATGAAGGTCATATATTAAGGTAAAATAGGTTCAACAAAAGCAATTAATGCAGAAAAACACTGATATCAAAGTGACTAGTTTTTCTCTAATATAAAATGTTATCTTTGATTTTAAGCTTATTTTTTAAGTTAAAGAGTACAAATGAAGGGTGGAGTTTGAGTAGTGACTGAAAATTGCTTTTGCGATTTCTCCTAGCATTGTTACTTCCTGCCCTTTCCAAATATTCTTCATCTGGATCATTAGAGCTTGTCTGGTGGGTGGGGCGCATCACCACTCTGTGCTTTGTGCTGTCGCCCGTGCCTTTCATCTGTTTCTTATCCCACCCCACAGCCATATGCTGCTTCATAACGAAACGAAATGAGCAGAATCTACAACTCCTTAGAGTGGATTCTTAGTTTTGTTTTATGCTGTTTCATGTGTGCTTTCAACCCTGTCTCAAAAAATTTTTTTAATATATAGATATAAAATTCAATTATTTAATAATGTTTTATTGTAACTAGTGCTCCGTAAACCCAGCACTGATTTTAATCATTGTGGTCCGTTTGCTACTACTCAGTCTGTGTTAAAGTTAACTCATTAGAATTAGGCCCATTTGGAAAGTGTTACATGCGAATTTTCATAAATTGCTAATTTATCATGAATGATACTAGAAATAACTAATAGCATGAATGAATTGGATTATAGGTGGTGCTTGATTTATATGTTGATAAGCATGGAATATGTTTATATGTGTTGGTAAACATGGAATTCCAGTAGACAAGTAATACTTAATGATTTGTATATGCTCATAAATTTATCCCTGAAAAATACAGTATTTAAATTTGTCGAGAAGAGTTTTGCTGGGAGTACCTTAAGTTTTCCCTCGTGCTTCCCTCTGGTTGCAGTTCTGGTTGTTAATCACATGAAACTGACACCTGCTGTCTCCCAGGCCTGAGTGCTGCATTCTAGGTTGGCGCCTCGTGGTGGCCATTGCTTTCCAGTCTGGAAGCACAGGATTTTCTTCATTTCAGGAAAACACTGGTCCCAAACCTGCTAGTGCATTCCTGCTGTTAGTAGGTAGAAAGGCTGGCATTTGGTATTTGGAGGGCAGGTAAGATTTTACAGGAGTACATGAGTGGAACTGGCTATAATTAAGAAGGGACTCTCATGAAAAAGAGTATAGAGTGTATCTGGAAGCGTAAGAATCAGGATAGTTCATGTGGAAGAGTTTAGTTAGATAATATTTGCAATCAAGATGAGTAAGTTTCTTCTCAGAAGTACACTTGTAATGATAATATAGTTGGAGCAGCATTGTAGTTTCTCCCAACTGTTCATGATTGATACTGCTTTAATTATAAACATAGTTTTTAGAAATTCTTTTTGTGACCCTAAAGAGGATTTCTTTTGTTTTCAACTTTAGAATGAAGATATACCAAATGTAGCAGTTTATCCTCATAATGGAATGATAGACTTAAAATATTTCCCATATTATGGGAAAAAACTGCATGTAAGTATTTAGAAGTTTGTATGTGGTAATTACTCTTTTGGGAAGCTGGAGCATCTGTGGGCGTACCCCTTATCTGGGGTAGGTAGACCCAAGCCCTGTTTAATTTGTGCATCATCTGTTCAGGTTTTGTTTTATTTTAATGATGATGGTAAATGGAATTCCCACATCTACAATTCAGAACACAGAACCCAAGCAGATAAATTAAAGTTAGATGATTATTTATAAAATGTCATTTTCTTTTTCAATATAGAGGTAGTAGTATATGCTTATGTAGAGAAAGTAGAAAAGTACTTAAAAAGAAAATCAAGGCTGGGTGCGGTGGCTTACTCCTGTAATCACAGCACTTTGAGAGGCCAAGGCGGGCGGATCACCTGAGGTCAGGAGTTCGAGACCAGCCCAGCCAACTTGGTGAAACCCTCTCTCTACTGAAAATACCAAAATTAGCTGGGTGTGGTGTCGTGTGCCTATAGTGCCAGCTGCTCAGGAGGCTGAGGCAGGAGAATCGCTTGAACCCAGGAGGTGGAGGTTGCAGTGAGCCAAGATTGTACCACCACAGTCCAGGCTGGGCGACAGAATGGGATTCTGTCCTCACCGTCCCCACCACCCCCCCACAAAAAATAAAATCAAGGCCAGGCGCCATGGCTCATGGCTGTAATCCTAGCACTTTGGGAGGCCGAATCGGGCAGATCACGATGTCAAGAGATGACCATCCTGGCTAACATGGTGAAACCCTGTCTCTACTAAAAATTACAAAAAATTAGCCGGGCATGGTGACGGGCACCTGTAGTCCCAGCTACTCAGGAGGCTGAGGCAGGAGAATGGCATGAACCTGGGAGTTGGAGGTTGCAGTGAGCCGAGATCGTGCCACTGTACTCCAGCCTGGGCAACAAAGAGACTCCATCTCAAAAAAGAAAAAAAGAAAACCAAAAGCTCATTGCGGCTGGGTGTGGTAGCTCACGCCTGTAAAATCGCAGCATTTTGGGAGGCCGAGGTGGGCAGATCACCTGAGGTCAGGAGTTCCAGACCAGCCTGACTAACACAGTGAAACACCATCTCTACTGAAAATACAAAAATTAGCCAGGCATAGTGGTGGGTGCATGTAATCCCAGCTACTCGGGAGGCTGAGGCAGGAGAATCACTTCAACCTAGACTTCAGTGAGCCAAGACTGCACTATTGCACTCCAGCCTGGGCAAGAAAGCAAGACTGTGTCTCAAAAAAAAAAAAAAAAAAGGTTAGTGGACTAGTGAGTTACCATAGGAGTGGGACTAGTGGCTTTATAAGAAGAGGAGGAGAGACCTGAGCTAGCAGCATGCTCAGCCCCCTGGCCATGTGATGCCTTGCACCACCTCAGGACTCTGTTGAAAGTCCCCAGCAGCAAAGAAGGCTCTCACCAGATGCAGCTCCTTGATCTTGGCCTTCTCAGCCTCCATTAACTGTAAGAAATAAATTCCTTTCTTTATAAATTACCCAGTTTCAAGTATTGTGTTATAAGCAACAGAAAACAAAGATGATAACCATAGTACAGTTAACAAAGGAAGGTAACATATAGTACTCTTATGAATCTGTAGACTTCATTGAAAATCCATCAGTTGTTGCAGTAATATTCTTTATAGTGAAGTACAAGAGTGTTTTCCTGATCCAAGATGTCACACTGTTGATATGTTTAGCAACCTATAGTCTGGAATATTTCCTCAGTCTGTTCATGCCTTTGTACTCTTCAAGAATAAGTATAGGCCTTTTATGGCTTATTTTATGTTCATTAGTTTGAGTTTGGTGGTTTTTCATGATTAAATATAGGTTGTGCATTTTGGCATGAGTGCCTCAGAAGAAATGTTGAGTTCTCAGAGTGTCAGGAGGGACATGGTATCATTTCGTTCCATTAATGGTGATATTACCTTGATTGCTTGGTGGTGTCAGCCAGGTTTCTACAATATAAAGTTACTTTTTTTCCTCCGTCATCAATAAGTATCATGTGAGGAGAAAATAAAAAAGCTCGTTACTGCCTGGCACGGTGGCTCACGCCTGTAACCCCAGCACTTTGGGAGACTGAGGTGGGCGGATCACCTGAGGTCAAGAGTTCAAGACCAGCCTGACCAACATGGAGAAACCCGGTCTCTACTAAAAATACAGCCTGTAATCCCAGCTACTTGGGAGACTGAGGCAGGAAAATCCCTTGTACCTAGGAGGCAGAGGTTGCAGCGAGCCTAGGTCGTGCCATTGCACTCCAGCTTGGAGAATAAGAATACATCTGTCTCAAAATAAATTAAATTAATAAATAATAATAAAATCTTTTAAGTTCCATAAAGTAGAAATATATTACAATTACAATCAATACATTGTGATTACAATGCAATAAAGCTAAAAATTATTTAAAAGACCCTTCTATATGGGGGGAGGGAAAAGTGGAAACTGTCTCTTAAACAACTTACAGATGAAAAGGTAAATTAAAATCACGATTATAGAATATAAAAAATTAAGGCCGGGCACAGTGACTCATGCTTGTAATCCCAGCACTTTGGGAGGCTGAGGTGGGCGGATCACGAGGTCAGGAGTACGAGACCAGCCTGACCAACATGGCGAAACCCTGTCTCTACTAAAAACACAAAAATTAGCTGGGCATGGTGGCACCCTCCTGTAATCCCAGTTGCTCAGGAGGCTGAGGCAGGAGAATCGCTTGAACCCGGGAGGCAGAGGTTGCAGTGAGCCGAGATTGCACCATTGCACTCCAGCCTGGCAACAGAGTGCAATGTCAAAAAAAAAAAAAAAAAAATAGTCTGGTGCGGTGGCTCACGCCTATAATCCCAGCACTTTGGGAGTCCGAGATGGGTGGATCACCTGAGGTCAGGAGTTTGCAACCAGCCTGGCCAACTTTAGTAACAATGGCAAAGCCCTGTCTCTACTAATAATATAACAATTCGCTGGGTATGGTGGTGGGCACCTGTGATTCCAGCTACATGGGAGACTGAGGCAGGAGAATCGCTTGAACCTGGGAGGTAGACGTTGCAATGAGCTGAGATGGTGCCACTGCACTGCAACCTGGGCAACAGACTCCATTTCAAAAAATATTAAAAAATAATGATAAGGGTAGGGTGCGGTGGCTCACGCCTGTAATCCCAAGCCGTTTGGGAGTCTGAGGTAGATGAATCACGAGGTCAGGAGATCGAGACCATCCTGGCCAACATGGTGAAACCCCGTCTCTATTAAAAATACAAAAGTTAGCTGGGCGTGGTGGCGGGTGCCTGTAATCCCACCTACTTGGGAGGCTGAGGCAGGAGAATCACTTGAACCCGGGAGTCAGAGGTTGCAGTGAGCCAAGATTGTGCCACTGCACTCCAGCCTGGGTAACAGAGCAAGACTGCGTCTCACAAAAAAAAAAATAATAATGATAATAGGCTGGGTGTGGTGGCTAGGATCATGCCTGTAATCCTAGCACTTTGGGAGGACAAAGCAAGAGGATCACTTGAGTTCAGGGGCATGAGCTGTCACACATAGCCAACATTTTTATCAGTAATTACAGGTATGGACTTACGGCTCAAAAAAATTAAAAAGAATGCAGAGAACAGAAAATAATAGATCTAAATTATTTTATTATTATTATTTTAATTTACAAGCCACATGTGGTGGCTCACACCTATAATCCCAGCACTTGGGGACGGCATGGTGGAAGGGCCATTTGAAGCCAGGAGTTTGAGACTAGCCTGGGCAGGGAGACCCTGTCTCTACAAAAAAATTTAAAAATTAGTGGGCTGTGGTGGCATGCGCCTGTAGTCCCAGCTGCTTAGGAAACTGAGGTGGGGGGATTGGTTGAGGCTTCAGTGAGCCATGATTGCACCACTGCACTGCAGCCTGGGCGACAGAGTCTCAAAAAGAAAATTTACAGAATAAGCCAATTCCTGGTAGAGAAAAGTATAAAGTTTCCATAGAGTTTGAATTAATGTCTTTTCCTTTTATTGCCAGGTGGGATATCTACAGCCATTGGTTGCTGTTCAGGTCAGCTTTGCTCCTAACAACACTGGGAAAGAAGTAACAGTTGAGTGCAAGATTGATGGATCAGCCAACCTAAAAAGTCAGGATGATCGTGACAAGTTTTTGGGACGAGTTATGTTCAAAATCACAGCACGTGCATAGTATGAGTAGGATATCTCCACAGAGTAAATGTTGTGTTGTCTGTCTTCATTTTGTATCAGCTGGACCTTCCATTCTAGAATTATGAGACCACCTTGGAGAAAGGTGTGTGGTACATGACGCTGGGTTACATCATAACGTGCTTCCAGATCATAGTGTTCAGTGTCCTCTGAAGTAACTGCCTGTTGCCTCTGCTGCCCTTTGAACCAGTGTACAGTCGCCAGATAGGGACCGGTGAACACCTGATTCCAAACATGTAGGATGGGGGTCTTGTCCTTTTTTTATGTGGTTTAATTGCCAAGTGTCTAAAGCTTAATATGCTGTGCTATGTAAATATTTTATGGATATAACACTGTCATATTTTGATGTCAACAGAGTTTTAGGGATAAAATGGTACCCGGCCAACATCAAGTGACTTTATAGCTGCAAGAAATGTGGTATGTGGAGAAGTTCTGTATGTGAGGAAGGAAAAAAAAGAAAATAAAAGTGTATTTGAAAAATATTATCTTGGGTTCTTTGTAAAATTTATTTTTTACATGCTGAATTAGTCTGGATCTTTTTGATTAAGAGCACAAACGTTTTGTTGTAAAACCTGTAAAAAAAAAAACTGGGATTAATTTTTAGTGCTGGAACTGTCTCTTATAAAGTATTTTAGGCTGTAGATAAAATAGCATTTTTAGGTTAGCCAGTATGACTATGCACCTAATTTTTTATGAGATTAAATTCATAAGACTTAATTTGTACAATATTTTGTGAAATATCTTGTTACTGCTTTTATTTAGCAGACCGTGGACTGTAATAAAGTATATAAATTGTGAAATATAAAAACTTGGAACTTATTCAAATCTTCAAAGCAAACAACAGTTTTGTGTAAGCATTCTTTCCCCTCCAGTATTAGGTGTGTTCTTGGTAGGATTATTCATCATAATTTGGGTTACTTTGTTGAGAAAGTTGTGCTTCCCATATGATCTGTGGTGATTCTTGGTTTTTCTTAAGGCTATTGTTTGTTGTTACTTTTCTTCTTTAAAAAAAAAAAAAAAAAAAGGCGGCCATGTGCAGTGGCTCATGCCTGTAATCCCAACACTTTGGGAGACCAAGGTGGGTGGATCATGAGGTCAAGAGATCGAGACCATCCTGGCCAACATGGAATCCCATCTCTACTAAAAATACAAAAGTTAGCTGGGCGTAGTGGTGCGTGCCTGTAGTGCCAGCTACTCAGGAGGCTGAGGCAGGAGAATTGCTTGAACCTGGCAGGCGGAGGTTGCAGTGAGCTGAGATCACGCCATTGCACTCTAGCCTGGTGACAGAGGGAGACGCTCTGTCTCCAAAAACAAAAACAAAAAAATGCAAAGCAGATATTCTTGAGGTTTTGTTTGTGGTGGTACATGCCAGAAGGGGTGGGACCCAACCCAGCTGGCTCAAGAATGACCGTTTGGAGTAAATGTGAGGGCTGTGGGTGGCCTTGCCTGGCCAGGTGGGCCTTGGTGGCCTGGTGGCAGCCTCTGCCCTTTGCTAGTGGGCACTCAGCCCTGCATGAGAGCTCTGTTTGTCCCTCTGTCACTAAAATCATAGTGATAAAGAGATTTTCACTGAAGGAAATTATTCTTGGAGTAATTACAGCAAACCTTTTCTGCGTTTTGATTTTCTTTATGCTATCGCTTAAGAGTGTAAAACAAGGATAAAAGAAGGCTGCAAGGTGAGAGAGGTGACATGACTTTAGTTGAGCCAGTGTGACCTCATCCTCAACAGCTGTAAACTTTGGTGCCTGTGAAATTCATATTAAGTATTCTATTAAATTTGCATTTTTGAGTCTTTTGAAGTAAATATGGATGGAATTTCTGTTTTAATGAGCTTAGATAAAAGACTCATTCTCAGAACATAAAAGAAGAATTGAGATGGCATCCAACATAAGGTGGGTTTTGGAGAGAAACAAAAATGGCACACACGTCACCAAAGCATCTTGTATGCCTCCCTGGTTCAGAAGTTTGGATGTGGATCAGCCCCTGACTGCCCAGTGATCTTAGCTGATCTCCCCAACTTTTCCTGGCTCTGCTTGCTTCATCTATTGAAATTAAGGGAGTTTAACAACAATTTAGCAGACCTGCTATATACCAGGACTGGAGCAGCCAGACTGAGGTCTCTCAAAAGATCTTAAACTAGGAGGGAACAGCCTCTGAGACACAACACGTGGCGTGATGATGGTGATGGCGCTTATATGCGAGGGGCCGTGAGGTGGGGAGACAGGATTATTCCAGAGGCCCCACCCTTCCCTAAAGTTTTATTTTTGTGAAAGGTCTCTAGAGACAGGTGGTGCTTGAGGGAGGAGGAAGAGTGGCCGGGAGCTGGGTCTGTATGGGCCGGGTAAGGACTGGACTAGGAACGAAGGATGCCTGGACACAGCTGGAGTCCGCCTTTCTGCTGCTGATTTTGGGTTTTCCTCAGGATTTCAGGATGTGCTCACAGATCACCTGGGTATCTCATTAAAATGCAGGTTCCAGTTCGCTAGGAGGGATTCTATAGAGGTAGCAATTCCAAGGTAATACCTACCACTGCTCATTCACAGACCACAGTTTGGAAGGATGCAACCAGCTTTGCATCCTTGGCCGTGGAGCCTAGCACCAATTTGATTTAGTAGATGGAGAAGATTGAGCCATCATTTGACTTTAGCTGGTATGTGGAAGTGTGTGCACTCCTGCTAGCTGGCCACCTGTCTGGGCAGGAGAATCCTGAGAATACCCGAAGACTGCGCCACTGGCCCGTGGGAGAACCCGAGTGGTGGTGCTTCTGGGGTTGCTGCCCGGCAGGTCACATTCCCAGGTTGTGCTGAGGGAGTGTGGGGTGAAATGAGATGTGTCCCCACGTTTTTCCACACGAGCGTTGATCCTTTTTTCTGGGTGGCTGAGAACAGCTGGGGATTGTGTGGAAAGCTGGAGTTTCCTGCAGAATGATGCGCGTCCTCAGGTAAGAGCTCTTCAGGGGCAGGAGGGAACTGGGATGTGCTGAGAGGCTGTATGGCAGCATGGACAGTGGGCGATGGCTAGATGGGATCAAACAGCCAGAGCCGGGGAGGAGGAACCCAGTGGGGTGTGGCCGGCGGAGATGGCCGAAACTTCAGCTGGAGCGCTTGAGACCACCCTTCAGAGGCGATTCATCCCGAACTGGACCTGCTGCTGATGAAGTCACTGTGGTAGGCAGAATTTCGGCCCCCATGACCTTCACCTTCTCGGGCCGTGCCCGTGGTTACGCTCTATCACGTGGCAAGAGGGGCTTTCCAGTTGAAATTAAGGTAATTGGTGGGTTGACCTTAAAATAGGGAGATTATCCCGGATTATCCAGCGGCCCAATGTGATCATGGGAGCTATAAGCAGAAGTGAGACCTGAAGCCTCTGGGTTTGGACACATCCTTGCTGTTTTCGATGTGGCCGTGTGGGAAGTGGAAGAAAGTGCATTCTGCCAACAGCCAGCGAGCTTGGAAGCCAGATCCTCCCCAGAGCCTTCAGAGCCCAGCCCTGAGGCCCTGCGTAGAGGACCCAGCTGGGCTACATTGTGCCCAGACCGCTGACCTACAGAAATGGGAGATTATGAGTATTGTTTTAAGCCACCGATTTCGTGATAATTTGTTATGGAGGCCAAATAGAATGCTGATATGGTCATCTCAGTGACGATTACTACTCCAACCCACTGCTTCTCAAACCGGTCTATCAAGGGCTCATGTTTAAAATGCAGATTCTGATTGGACAGTGCCCAGGCTGGGGCCCGAGATTCTGCTTCCTAACAGGCTTCCAGATGCTGCTGTTGCTTAGAGGGCTACATCTGAGCACAAGGCCCTTTTGTGTACGACTGTGGTTGGTGTAATGCCTGGAATTCAGAACCCAGGTAAGGAAGGAGGAAGAGGGATCTGAGAGAAGAAAGGCCTGGGATAGAATTTGTTCAGCTACGAAATAACACGGAGGCTGTGGAGAGGTGCCCTGTGTTGGGCCCCTGGCTTTCAGACACTCACTGGTGTGTCTTCAGACCACTGGTGTGGTCTCAGAGCTTGGGTATGGATGGGACATTTTCACTTCCTTTGCTATTTTCTGTGGCCCCATGGGAGGACAGGGGCCTGCAACCATGAGTCCAGCTTCCTGAGGATGGCATGGTTCGGGCCTATTAATGGGGTCCTTATCAGCACCCTCTTGCTCCTAACTGAATGGGTGAGGTTCTGAACCCATTTGAACCCAGGAGATGGAGGTTGCAGTGAGCCGAGATCGTGCCACTGCACTCCAGCCTGGGCAACAGAGCAAGACTCCATTTCAAAAAAAAAAAAAAAAAAAGTTATATGGGCCAGGTGTGGTGGCTCATTCCTGTAATCCTAACACTTTTGGAGGCCGAGGCGGGCGCATCACTTGAGGCCAAGAGTTTGAGACCAGCCTGGGCAACATAGTGAGCCCACATCTCTACAAAAAAATTTTACAAATTAGCTGGGCATGGTGGTGCACACCCGCAGTTCTAGCTACTCGAGAGGCTGAGGCAGGGGGATCCCTTGAGCCCAGGAGGTCAAAGCTGTGGTGAGCTATGATTGCACCACTGCACTCCAGCCTGGGCAACAGAGGGAGACCCTGTTTCTAAATGAATGAATGAATGAATGAATGAATGAATGAATGAATGAATGAATGAATTTGGGGGAACCCGTGTTTTGTGCTGCGGCCAGCCACAGGGCCCTCATTAGCCCAGACACATCCCCTGAGCTCCTACCAGCACCTTCATCAGGAGCCCCAGCCAGCTTGGAGACTTCCTCAGTGCTGTGACACTTCCCTGGGGGGAATAGAAACACATTTTACGGCCGGGCGCGGTGGCTCAAGCCTGTAATCCCAGCACTTTGGGAGGCCGAGACGGGCGGATCACGAGGTCAGGAGATCGAGACCATCCTGGCTAACCCGGTGAAACCCCGTCTCTAGTAAAAAATACAAAAAAATAGCCGGGCGAGGTGGCGGGTGCCTGTAGTCCCAGCTACTCGGGAGGCTGAGGCAGGAGAATGGCGTAAACCCAGGAGGCAGAGCTTGCAGTGAGCCGAGATCCGGCCACTGCACTCCAGTCGCGGCGACAGAGCAAGACTCCGTCTCAAAAAAAAAAAAAAAAAAAAAGACATTTTACTCAAAGATGAGTTGTTTATTCAACTCACAGGCTAACAGTCAAAAGAGTTTTATCCCCAAAGAAGTAGCAATAAAATAAGCCAATCCAAGGGGGAAAAAAAAGGACTCTTGGGGAGAGGGAGGAGTACAGAACCTTAACAGCTCCAGCCCATGGATTCTAGAGACCGAATTCCTCGTCCTTTCATCCCAAAAGAGGTGCACTGCTGGCCTATGAATACACCTGTGGGTGCAGAGAGTAGGAGGGAAACACTCTGTGCATGGTGCAGGAGGCTTTTTTTTTTGTTTTTGAGACAGAGTCTTGCTCTGTCGCCCAGGCTAGAGTGTAGCAATCTCAGCTCACTGCAACCTCCGCCTCCTGAGTTCGTTCAAGCGATTCTCCTGCCTCAGCCTCCCAAGTAACTGGGATTACAGGCACCCGCCACCGCACCCGGCTAATTTTTGTATTTTCAGTAGAGACAGGGTTTCACCATCTTGGCCAGGCTGGTCTTGAACTCCTGACCTCATGATCCACCCGCCTCGGCCTCCCAAAGTGCTGGGATTACAGGCGTGAGCCACCACGCCCGGCCAGGAGGACTTTTTAACTGGGCTTCTAAGCAGGTGTCCATCCCTGTGCACTGCTCACTTTTTTATTTTTTGAAATGGAGTTTCCCTCTTGTCACCCAGGCTGGAGTATAATGGCGTGATCTTGGCTCACTGCAACCTCTGCCTCCTGGGTTCAAGAGATTCTCCTGCCTCAGCCTCCTGAGTAGCTGAGATTACAGACATGCATCACCATACCCAGGTAATTTTGTATTTTTAGTAGAGACGGAGTTTCACGATATTGGCCAGGCTGGTCTCAAACTCCTGACCTCAGGTAATCCACCAGCCTCGGCCTCCCAAAGTGCTGGGATTACAGGCATGACCCACCGCACCTGGCCTCCCCTTACCTTTTAAACCAGGGCTCTCGGCCGGGTGCAGTGGCTCACGTATGTTATCCCAGCCACTTTGGGAGGCCAAAGCAGGCGGATCACAAGGTCAGGAGATTGAGACCATCGTAGTTAACACGGTGAAAACCCATCTCTACTAAAAATACAAAAAATTAGCCAGGCGTGGTGGCTGGCGCCTGTAGTCCCAGCTACTTGGGAGGCTGAGACAGGAGAATCACTTGAACCCGGGAGGCGGAGGTTGCAGTGAACGGAGATTGTGCCACTGCACTCTAGACTGGGTGACAGAGCAAGACCAGTTTCAACAACAACAACAGAAAAAAAAAAAAAAAAGAAAAGAAAGAAAGAAAGAAAAAGCAAACACCAGGGCTCTCAAACACTGTTATTGAACACAAGAATAGGGATGGGGAAATGCTTCTCAGCCCCTCAGGACCCATTACCTGAGGGATGACCTGAAACCTAGTGTGGGGCCCTCTGGCATTTGAGGGCTTTCTTCGACCTGGAGATACTGGCTGGCAGGGAAAGCCCTTGGGCTGGAACTTCAGAGTTGAGGTACCTGCTCTGTGCGATGGTTCAATCTCTGCGTGACCTTGGGGCGCTCCCCTTCTCTACTGCACAAGCTTCAGGGAAGACGCCACAGACACATTCACACAGAAAGCGGCTGCAACCATTAAGCACTTCTGGATCTAGTTCTGAGTCATCTGTTTTTGACTGTATATTCCAGATTTCTGGGACCAAAGAGGTTGAAACTCATTCCCTGCCATGCCCAGTGGCTTCTCTGGGCAAGTGTTCTCTTAATAGCTGCCCACACTCTATGGAAAAATCCAGCGGCTGCTGGTTAGAATGCGCTTGTTAATGGCAGCAGGCAGCCAGCTGGCGGTGCCCGCCCGGGTGGGGTGGCGGAGGAAGCAGCTGTTTTGGTCTTTGAACCACAGCTTGGGACTTACGGAAGATAAGTAGCTCTATGGTCTTTTTCTGGCTTATAGAAAACAGTTCGCCTTGCTGGTGGGGAGAGAAAGGGTGTAGTGTGTGGGGACCTGGGCTGGTGGGAAAAGCAGTCGGATTATTGTCCGTGTGCCACAAAGGATGAGGAATTCGGTCCCCGGGATCCACGGGAGGAGCTGGCTGAGACCCTGGGGCCCCGCCTTCTTCCCAAGAGTCCATTTTCCCCTTGGATTAGCTTATTTTATTGTTCCTACCGTCCCATGACTTCTGAGGTAAGGCAAGGCCACACTTTGCGATTTTGAACTCTTTTCTCCATCTTGTTCCCTCTTGACAGAGGCTTGTAAGAGGCCAATTTTTCAAACTAGCCTGGGTCATCTGCACTAAAAGTGTGAGCACTGTTTGGTTATTTGAAACTAACCAAAATGTCAATATACTTTGAAAAAATGTGTTGTTCACTCATTCACTCATTCAACACTGACAACTTACATATCAGGTGCCAGGCCCTGAATTTTACGCAGATGAAAGTCCATAACAAGATCCTGATCATGTTATTTTCCAGAGAATTTTTATTTTATTTTTTTGAGATGGAGTTTCTCTCTTGTCACCCAGGCTGGAGTGCATGGTGCGATCTCGGCTAACTGCAACCTCCCCCTCCCGGGTTCAAGCGATTCTCCTGCTTCAGCCTCTGGATTAGCTGGGATTACAGGTGCCACCACCACGCCCGGCTTTTTTGTTGTTGTTATTTTCAGTAGAGATGGGGTTTTACCATGTTGGCCAGGCTGGTCTCAATTTCCTGACCTCAGGTGATCCACCCACCTCTGCCTCCCAAAGTGCTGGATTATAGGCGTGGGCCACTGTACCCAGCCGAATTTCCTTATTTTTTAAAGTTAGACAACACCTCCTTCTATGCCATGGAATGAGTGTTCCCTGTTTTCAGAGAATTTCTCATCTCAGAGATTTTTCACTTTCTTCTCTCACACTGAAAGTTAAGCTGGAGAATTCCTGAAGGGGATGGATGGCGGCTTATTATGCCTGCAGCCTGCAAGCCGAGATGACCTTTTCCCCCTCCTCTTCCAAGCGAGTGTTCTGGCCATAAAGGTCTAGAGCCGTTCACAAAACCCAATACGTACGGTATGGGGGGAGGTACACACATACACACACAGCCTCCTAGGAGGGAGCAAGACAGGGTGTGCCAAGTACACCCCTTCCTTTCACCTACTGACAGTGTTGTCTCGCTTCATTTAAACATTTGTGTAACTAGGTGCGGTGGCTCGTGCCTATAATCCCTATACATTAGGAGGCTAAGGCAGACCGATCACTTAAGCCCAAGAGTTGCCTGGGCAACATGGCAAAACCCCGTCTATACCAAAAATACAAAAAAATTAGGTGTGGTGGCGCATGTCTGTGGTCCCAGATACTTGGGAAGCTGAGGCAGGAGGATCACTTGAGCTCAAGGAGGTGGAGGTTGCAGTGAGCTGAGATCGCACCACTGAACTCCAGCCTGGGCCACAGAGCAAGACTGTGTCTCAAACAACAACAACAAACACAAAAAAAAAACAAAAAAACAAAAAGCACAACAAAAAATAATAATTCTTGAAACAAAAGATAAAATTAAGGCCGGGTGCCATGGCTTATGCCGGTAATCCCAGCAGGCGGCCCAGGAGGCCGAGGCAGGCAGATCACGAGGTCAGGAGTTTGAGACCAGCCTGACCAACATGGTGAAACCCCGTCTCTACTAAAAATACAAAAATTAGCCGGGCGTGGTGGCACGTGCCTGTAATCCCAGCTACTCAGGAGGCTGAGGCAGGAGTATCGCTTGAACCCGGGAGGCGGAGGTTGTAGTGAGCCAAGATAGCACCACTGCACTCCAGCCTGGGTGACAGAGTGAGACTTCATCTCAAAACCAAACAAAAAACAGCAGCAGCAACAACAAATTAGGCCAGGCAAGGTGGCTCACGTCTGTAATCCCAGCACTTTGGGAGGCCAAGCTGGGTGGATCACGAGGTCAGGAGTTTGAGACCAGCCTGGCCAAGATGGTGAAACCCCATCTCTACTAAAAATACAAAAATTAGCCGGTGCATGGTGGCAGGCGCCTGTGACCCCAGCTACTCGGGAGGCTGAGGCAGAGAAATTCTGGAACCCGGGAGGTGGAGGTTGCAGTGAGCCGAGATCATGCCATTGCACTCCAGCCTGGGCGACAGAACGAGACTCTGTCTAAAAAAAAAAAAAGAAAAAAAATTTGTGGTTAACAGACTGTCAACTGCAGAGTGTGTTCTAATACTGTTTATTAAACATGACAAAGTCCTGTAGAAAAATTAGAATTTTGCTATACTGTGGGATTATGCATGGGAAGTACTTTATGGGATCTGGAATATATGACATATATCATATGTAAAGAGATGTCAATTAAAGTTGCTCAAATGACAGCTCATCTAAGTTCAGATGAGGAGACTTGCTTGTCAGTCTTTTGGTTGATACCCAGTAGTACTTTCTTTATTTATTTTCTTTTATTTTCTTTCTTTTATTTTTGAGACAGAGTTTCACTCTTGTAGCCCAGGTGGGAGTTCAATGGTGTGATCTGGGCTCACTGCAACCTCCACCTCCCAGGTTCAAGGGATTTTCCTGCCTCAGCCTCCTGAGTAGCTGGGATTACAGGCTCGTGCCACCATGCCCAGCTAATTTTGTATTTTTAGTAGAGACAGGGGTTTTACCATGTTGGTCAGGCTGGTCTCAAGTTACTGACCGCAGGTGATCCACCTGCCTCAGACTCCCAAAGTGCTGGGATTAGATGTCAGCCACCGTGCCTGGCTCACTGCAACCTTCGACTCCCTGGTTCAAGTGATTCTTCTGCCTCAGCCTCCCAAGTAGCTGGGATTACAGGCACATGTCACCACGCCCAGCTAATTTTTGTATTTTTTGTAGAGACGGGGTTTCACCACATTGGCCAGGATAATAGTCTCCTGACCTTGCGATCCCCCTGCCTTGGCCTCCCAAAGTGCTGGGATGACAGGCGTGAGCCACCGCACCCGGTGTGCCCCTGTTTTACCAACTGCTGCAGCTGCTGCTGGGTTTCTCATCCCCTCAGCAGAACCACCAGCCCCTCCCTCAGCACTTGGAAGGAGAAACCTGGCCTCTTGCTGGTGGGCTACTGCCCTGCAGCGCCTCCATGGTTCCCTGGCTGATAACATAGGGGTGTTATAAACTTACATTTCTGTGGTTTTCTGCCCATGTTGTTTCTCCCCAGACTTTTCTCCCATCTGCTTCTGTGTCATCTTTTGTTACGATGACTGGGAGTGGTCCCAGCCTGCCCTGGCAGGCACCTGCCTCCCTGGCCAAGCCCCAGCCCAGCAAATTGCTCATGCTGTGCCCTCCAGGCTCTGAGAAACTTTTCAGAGACTGGGGTGGGGAAGGAAATAGGGAAAACCTTCTCTCCTCTGCAAGCTTATTTCTTTGGCCTGGCCTGTCTTTAACCTGCACAGTTTATGTATAGACAAGTCTCCCGGCGCAGGCCCAGCAGGCAGGTGACAGCCGCCCTTGCGGGAGTCATCCTTCACCAAGCAGTTTCAGAAATGTTTCTTGAGAAACTGTTCCGGAAGCCCCGGAGCCTCTGTTGTCCATTGAGAAGCCTTGTCGGTTTCAGAAGACAGACTCCGGGGTTCTACATCGAGACCCGAGACCCGGCTGAGGACCGAACCCCGGGGTTTCCAAGCGGCTGCCTTCTCCGGCCTGCAGCAGGGTCTGAGTCACCCGCTGTGGCGAAGGCAGCAAGGAACCCCCTGCCGTGCTGTGCCCCTCCCCGCATTCCCCGAATGGCCCTCTGTTCAAGGAGGGTGAGAGGAGTGGGGAATACCAACTGCTCCAAGGAAAATGCAGTTCATCATATGCATCTTTGCACATCTTTTTTTTTTTTTTTTTTTGAGGCGGAGTTTTGCTCTTGTTCCCAGGCTGGAGTGCAAGGGCAGGATCTCAGCTCACTGCAACCTCTGCCTCCAAGGTTCAAGGGATTCTCCTGCCTCAGCCTCCCGAGTAGCTGGGATTACAGGTGCCCGCCACCACGCCCAGCTAATTTTTGTATTTTTAGTAGAGATGGGGTTTCATGATATTGGTCAGGCAAGTCTCGAACTCCTGACCTCAGGTGATCCACCCCCGTCGGCATCCCGAAGTGCTGGGATTACAGGCGTGAGCCACTGCACCCAGCCTGCACAACCTTTAACCTGACTTTCAGGAGGTCTCTAGTTTTTGTTCTTAAAAATCATTTCCAAAAGCATTTGTTGAAATAAAAGTATGTCATTCTTGTGTCCTTCTTCCACTTCTTTTTATTCTTTTCCTTTTTTTTTTTTTTGAGATGAAGTCTCCCTCTTTTGCCCATGCGGGAGTGCAGTGGGACATCGGCGCTCACTGCAGTCTCCACCTCCCAGGTTCAAGCTGTTCTCTTGCCTCAGCCTCCCGAGTAGCTGGGATTACAGGCACATGCCATCATGCCCAGCCCCATCTTCCACTCTTAGTCATGACTTATAAACTGAATTTTGGTAATACTTGAGGAAAGTGTTTTTTAGCTGATTGTAAGATTGGCCAGAGTCTTTCATGCAGAAAAGCCCGCACTGTTCTGTTGTCAAAATGGCTTTGTCGCTACTCTAGTGACCTGTCACAAAAAGCAGACATGACCAGGCGCGGTGGCTCACTCCTGTAATCCCAGCACTTTGGGAGGCCGAGGTGGGCGGATCACTTGAGGTCAAGAGCTCGAGACCAGCCTGACTAGCATGGCAAAACTCTGTCTCTACTAAAAATACAGAAATTAGCCAGGTGTGGTGGCACATGCCGGTAGTCCTAGCTACTTGGGAGGCTGAGGCAGGAGAATTGTTTGAACCTGGGAGGCGGAGGCTGCAGTAAGCCTGGCGCGGTGGCTCATGCCTATAATCCCAGCACTTTGGGAGGCTGAGGCGGTTGGATTACAAAGTCAAGAGATTGAGACCATCCAGGCCAACATGGTGGAACCCCGTCTCTACTAAAAATACAAAAATTAGCTGGGTGTGGTGGCGGGTGCCTGTAGTCTCAGCTTCTCAGGAGGCTGAGGCAGGAGAATCTCTTGAACCTGGGAGGTGGGGGTTGCAGTGAGCCAGGATCTCGCCACTCCAGCCTGGCGACAGGGCCAGACTCCGTCTCAAAAAAAAAAAAGCAAACAAAACCTAGATGTTTTAAATTTTTTTTTTTTTTAAAGGCACATCTTTTTTTTTTTTTTTTTTTTTTTTTTTGAGACGGAGTCTCGCTCTGTCACCCAGGCTGGAGTGCAGTGGCCGGATCTCAGCTCACTGCAAGCTCTGCCTCCCGGGTTTACGCCATTCTCCTGCCTCAGCCTCCCGAGTAGCTGGGACTACAGGCGCCTGCCACCTCACCCGGCTAATTTTTTGTATTTTTTAGTAGAGACGGGGTTTCACCGTGTTAGCCAGGATGGTCTCGATCTCCTGACCTCGTGATCCGCCCGTCTCGGCCTCCCAAAGAGATGTTTTAAATTTTAAAAAATAAATCCTGTAGATGTTTTAAAGTTTTAAAAATACATTGTGCCTATAATTCCAGCACTCTGGGAGGCTGAAGCAGGAGGATCTCTTGAGGCCAGCATGGGCAACATAGTGAGACCCTGTCTCTACCAAAAATAAAGAACAAGCCAGGTGTGGTGGTGCACACCTGTAGTCCACAGCCACTGTGGAGACTGAGGTGGGAGGACCACTTGAGTGCAGGAATTCGAGGTTACAGTGAGCTGCGATGGTGTCACTGCATTCTAGCCTGAGTGACAAAGCAAGACCTTGTCTCTGCAAGGAAAAAAATCATCCTGTAAAAGTACTTTTTGTTGTATTCAGATTGAGGAGAACCTTTGCTAGAGGTTTGAAAGCAAATCTATGTATTAGCAGAACCAGAAAGTCCTTCCAGTGGAGATGGGACCTTTTCGGGATTGTCATTTTTGGACTTCAGTGCACAAACTTCTCATGATTGAGTTTCGGCTTTTGAGAGCCGTGACCAAGTGGTAGGTAGGGCATGAACGAGGAAAACAAATTTCCTGACCTTAGTAAAATGTGTCACAGTACTTTAGGCCCCTTAGCCAAGGCGGGAGATAACGCAAGAAGGAAATGGCAAAAATGTCCTGAAGCAATTTGCATGAAAGTGAGAAAGTGGATAGACAAATGCTGCTCTGCATTAACTGGATCGGCTGTGCCCCCCCACCCTCCCCGACTGCACGACTTCCTTCACCACTGTGCATTTTCTACTGAGATGCTCTCCTGAAAGCAAGTTTCAGCAAGAGGCTGGAAAGGCCTCTCAGAGGAGGCTGAGCTGGCAGTGATCAGGGAGCCCCTGGGCATTTGGCAGCTGTCCACAGTAAGACCGGCAGATGGAGCCTTCATCTGGCAAGAAACTAGGAAAGCTGGCGGTGTCTTCAGGTGCAAGCTTCAGTGAGAAGAGCCAGTGCTCTGAGAAGACGCACAGAACTACAGAAGCAGCTCCCCTAGGAGAAGGAATGGAGGTTGTGCGCGGTGGCTCACGCCTGTAATCCCAGCACTTTGAGAGGCTGAGACGGGTGGATCACTTGAGGTCAGGAGTTTGAGACCAGCCTGGCCAACATGGTGAAAACCCGTCTCTACTAAAAATAGAAAATATTATCCGGGCATGGTGGAGGTTGTAGTGAGCCAAGATTGCGCCATTACACTCCTGCTTGTGCGATAGAGCAAGACTCTGCCTAAAAAAAAAAAAAAAAAAAAGAAGGAATGGAGAAAACACAGCCATAGCTCTGGGAGTAGGAACAGAAGAAAGCAAGCTGTCAGTCGGGTTCTTTCTTCTGGAGAAGGCTCTGCGTTGAAGCTGTCTTCTCTCTGAGGCTCAAGAAGCTGAGCATGGAATTAAACAACTCTGTCAACCAAAAATACAATTCTAAGTCCTACGCCGCAACCATCTGAATGGACTCTCTCCTTGGCCAGGGCGCTCTTAAAATGTAACCTCAGAGACTGGTTCCCGCCATGAACGGGAAGTGCCTCATTATACCCGCTGGTATTAACATCAACGCAGACCTTACTGATAAGAATCATTTACCATCTATTCTCTGAAGCCTGCGACATTTGGTCTCCATAATCCCTTATCTTAACACAGACATTTCCTTTCTATTGATTCCAGGTTTTCAGATAAACTCAACCAATTGTCAACCAGAAAAATTTTAAATCTACCTATAAGCTGGAAGCGACCCCACCTTTGAGTTGTCCCACCTTTCTGGACCGAACCAATGTATTTTTTAAACATACTTGAGTGAAGTCTCATGTCTCCCTAAAATGTATAAAACCAGGCTGCACCCTGACCACCTTGGATACGTGTTCTTGGGCCTCCTGAGGGCTGTATCAGGGGCCATCGTCACTCATATTTGGCTCGGAATAAATCTCTTCAAATATTTTTGAAAACAGTTTGTCTCTTCATAGCCAACTCTGTGGGCTCGCAGATACCGCCCCTGGTCAGCGGTGTATTCAGTCGCTGTGCCATCCCCCCCATGTGGCCACAAGAACAAAAGCACCCTCTTAAGCCCAAGTGATCCCGTGGTTACTCCACTGTAACCAAGGTGTCCTTGGACACCTTCATCAAACGGCACTTGCAAGTGGCTCCTCTAGGCTGGGAGGAACGGAGAAGGCACAACACCAGCTCAGCTCACCACTCCAGGAGACCCCCAGGGTAAGGGCGTGAGCACAGGCTCACCACTTCCCCCCCCACCACCCTTACTTGGTCTGTGAAACTCCAGGGCGAGTCTTTATGGGAAGATGCATTCCTTCCAACATGTCATCGAGTGCTTACTTAGCCATCTCCTTTTCAAGACCTGGGTCTTTCTGCTGGTCCCTGAATTGCTCCATGCCCTTCTGTGCCTTCTGACTGTCCATATGCTCAACTTGTTGGAACATAGGAGATAGGTTATCTAGAGTTCCGGCCTCTGCCTGAGACAGGTAGAGACTGCGTTATCAGGTGCTGAGGGAGTGCTATGTTCCGGAGGCCAGGTGACATTCCACCTGAGGCCTGGGGACATGGCATTTTGTATTGACTGCTGTCGCTGTTCTCTCTGATGCTGGTTTGGTGTAAGAGACGGTAAGCAAGCATCTTCCCCACGAATTGTAGGGAAGTATTTCTGGGCCTAGTCTCCCAAAAGTGCTAAGATTACAGGGGTGAGCCATGGCACCTGGCCACCCTTCTTTTTTTTTTTTAGATGGAATCTTGCTCTGTCGCCCAGGCTGGAGTGCAGTGGCACGATCTTGGCTCACAGCAAGCTCCGCCTCCTGGGTTCACGCCATTCTCCTGCCTCAGCCTCCCGAGTAGCTGGGACCACAGGCGCCCACCACCATGCCTGGCTAATTTTTGTATTTCTTTTTTTTCTTTTTGAGATGGAGTCTCGCTCTGTCATCCAGGCTGGAGTGCAGTGGTGCAATTTCCGCCTCCCGGGTTCACACCATTCTCCTGCCTCAGCCTCCCGAGTAGCTGGGACTACAGGTGCCTGCCACCACGCCTGGCTAAATTTTTTGGATTTTTAGTAGAGACGGGGTTTCACCATGTTATCCAGGATGGTCTCCATCTCCTGACCTTGTGCTCCGCCTGCCTCGGTCTCCCAAAGTATTGGAATTACAGGTGTGAGCCACAGCGCCCGGCCCTGGCCTCCCTTCTGAGGGCAATTCATGAAGAGGAACTCAGATGTTGAAAGAGGGTCTCAGTCCTGACTCTCTGGCAGAGCCCCAGAGTACCCACTACCCTCACCCAAACAGCCCACCAGTATTTTATTGTTCATTTTTCTTTTCTTTTTTTTTTTTTTTTTTTGAGAAAGAGTTTCGCTTTTGTTGCCCAGGCTGCAGTGCAATGGTGCAATCTCTGCTCCTTGCAGCCTCTGCCTCCTGAGTTCAAGTAATTCTCCTGCCTCAGCCTCCTGAGTAGCTGGGATTACAGGCATGCACCACCACACCTGGCTAATTTTTTGTATTTTTAGTAGAGATGGGGTTTCACCATGTTGGCCAAGCTGGTCTCAAACTCCTAGCCTCAAGTGATCCGCCCACCTCGGCCTCCCAAAGTGCTGGGATTACAAGCGTGAGTCACCGCACCTAGCCTATTGTTCTTTTTTATTTTAATTCCAGCACTTTGGGAGGCTGAGGTGGGAGGATCACTTGAGGCGAGGAGTTGGAGACCATCCTGGTCAACATGGTGAAACACCATCTCTATTAAAAAAACAAAAATTAGCCAGGTGTGGTGGCACGTGCCTATAATCCCAGGTACTCAAGAAGCTGAGGCAGGGGAATACCTTGAATCCAGGAAGTGGGGGTTGCAGTGAGCCGAGATCCCACCACTGCACTCTAGCCTGGGCAACAGAGACTCCATCACAAAAACAAAAAACAAAAAAAAGCCTTTTTTTTTTTTGAGATGGAGTCTCACTCTGTTGCCCAGGCTGGAGTGCAGTGGTGTCATATTGGCTCACTGCAACTTCCGCCTCCCGGATTCAAGTGATTCTCCTGCCCCGAGCAGATGGGATTACAGGCATATGCCACCACACCCAGGTGATTTTTGTATTTTTGGTGGAGATGGGGTCTCACCATGTTGGCCAGGCTGGTCTCGAACTCCTGACCTCAAATGATACGCCCACCTTGGCCTCCCAAAGTGCTGGGGTTTTAGGCGTGAGCCACTGCCCTTGGCCTAACACCTCCTTTTTAAACTAAAAACTTTCTGACCCACTAGTAATGAGACTAACATTATTTTAAAGTGTTTATTTTTTTCTATAATACATTTCATTCAAATCATAAACGTCTGATACATTTTTTTTCTCAAGAACAACTTACACTCATTTGAGATGCTTTTTCTTTCTTTTAATCTTATAGGATGGACAAAGATACACTTTAATGGATAAAAAACATCAGAGTTCATTACAAATACAGCTTCCCAGGCCCCACCTCCAGTGCTTCTGACTGAGCGTGTGGGACACATCCTAGGATCACAAAACTGTAAAACTCCCCCAGTCAACTCCACGGCAGGCAGGCCTGGAACCACCCTTAGTGGAACACTGCTTAGGACTTGTCTGTTATCTACCAGAAGCGATTTCAGAAAATCCAGGAATAATTACGTATACAGAAATAGCTCTTCTATAAAATTTCCATATAAAAATAATGGTATTTATTTACAAAGTCTGAGATACTACAAAATAATATATCATATTAGGTTGTGTACTTCCATCTAATAGAGAAAAGTCTACGTTGGGCAAGTCAGATGTGGTGGTTGCATTTTCCTCTTATCTCTTGTTTAAAATGCTTAAAGCATGTGACACCATGATGTATCCTTCATGCAGAAAAAAGGAGAACTATATTTTCTGGAAATAAAACCCAATAGCACATAGTCAGAGGAAAGCATCTTCAGATGAAAAGGTGAACAACCTAGTGATTTGGGCTCTCACGGCCCTTTACCCACCGCTTTTTTTTCTTTTTCTTTTGAGATGGAGTTTCGCTCTTGTTGCCCAGGCTAGAGTGCAATGGCACGATCTTGCCTCACTGCAACCTCTGCTTCCGGGGTTCAAGCGATTCTCCTGCCTCAGCCTCCCGAGTAGCTGGGATTTCAGGCATGCGCCACCGCACCTGGCTAATTTTATATTTTTAGTAGAGACAGGGTTTCTCCATGTTGGTCAGGCTGATCTTGAACTCCCAACCTCAGGTGATCCTCCCGCCTCGGCCTCCCAAAGTGCTGGGATTACAGGCGTGAGCCACCGCGCCCGACATACCCACCTCTTTTGTCCAAAACTCAAGGATGATGGCGGTGAACCAAGTGCATGAAGGAACTCAGTATTGAAACGTGATCCCCGGAGTGCAGCCGCCTGGGCAGCCAGTGCGTATGCTTAGTAGGGGGGTTCCATTTTTCAGGACAGAGAGGTTGACCCTGTCACGGTACTGCTGGCAAAAATAGAACTGCAACAAGCCCAGAGGAGCTATTCAGGAGAAAAGTAGCCCCATCGTCAGTGACATTTTAGTATGAAAACCCTGGCCCCAGTGTGAACAAGCACAATCACCAGGCTGTGTGACATGAAGCTTGGCCATGATGAAGTATGGTGACAAATGGCATGCAGTGAGGCATGACAAGGGATGAGTTTTTAAATCCAAACGTGATCTGGGGAAGCTTCCCTGTTATGATTCGACAAGTCATGGGCAGCAGCAGCTGGTGTGTGGAAGGACCAGTTGGTCACTGAACTCCTTGGGTCCCTGCCAATGGCCAGCGTGGGGAGTCCTTGTCTGTGGAGGTCTCAGCCCGGGGTTTTCTGACTTGAGAGAGGCCTAAACCTGACACCACGGCCTCATGCTGGGGCTCAGGAGAGGAGTCCCGCTTCTGCCCCTCAGCTGTTTGGCACTTGGTGACACAGGACTGATGCTAATCCAAAACCTGTCTGGCAGGACTGTGGTGACAGCGTGGCCCTCACGGAGGGAAGCAGCTCTGGGTTTTGGTGCAGGCTCTGCCACAGACAGGCTGAGGGACGGGAAGCAAGTCAAGCTCTCGCTTGCTTCCCATCTCTGCTCTCCCCTATCCTGAGACCTGCGGCGAAGGGGCGAGGCCTGACCCTGAGCGTCAGCTAGTATGGCCTCCGATGCAGCTAGAAGCAGGGAAGACCAAAGTCTAATCTGCTGAAATAGCAAGGGGCAAGACAGCATTGGCTTCAACAGGCCTTTTTTGTAAAGCAAAAGGTAAGATGACAAGATCCGGCCTTGTCTGAGAACAGCTGCACAGAATACACGTTATAAATTAGTACTTTCTCCTATCTCAGCACCCTTGTGAATGGGTGTCAGAGAAGTTTCTGGACCTGTTGGGGACTCCCAGGGCTTAGCCAGACGGTCTAAGTGTTGTTGTGCCCACTCACTTTTTCTTCTTTAGCATACTGTGGAGTGAGACGTGGAAAAATCGGATCCCAGCGATTATCTAAGCCTAACTTCTCAGATACATTTTGGTTAAGGGACTATTTCCTGAGAAATGTTATAATTTATGTGGGTATTGAGCTTGAATTTTTTTTTATTGTAAAATCTTAGGCTGGGCGCGGTGGCTTAAGCCTGTAATCCCAGCGCTTTGGGAGGCCAAGGTGGGCGGATCACACGGTCAGAAGTTCAAGACCAGCGTGGCCAACATGGTAAAACCCCGTCTCTACTAAAAATACAAAAATTAGCCGGGCATGGTGGCACATGTCTGTAATCCCAACTACTTGGAAGGCTGACGCAGGAGAATAGCTTGAACCCTGGAGGCAGAGGTTGCAGTGGCTGAGATCGTGCCACTGCACTCCAGCTGGGGCAACAGAGCAAGACTCCATCTCGAGGGGAAAAAAATATGCAAACATCAGGCTTTTCTCTTCTTAGTAACCATGTTTGGCTTGAGTGGAAGTTTAACCAAACACTGTTATCAACTGGGAATTTGAGGGCAGGGAGGCACATTGCTGAGGGTCATTCAAATGGCATGGTGCAGGCTCCTGATAAATAGTGTGGGTCTTTGGGAAATGCATATTAGTTTTCATCAGTGCTTGGGACCATTGCTTTGGGTGCATGAATATGGGAACCCACTTGGGAAAACGGTTCTTAGAAATCCAGTCATCAGCTTCACCAAAGCCAGCCCATATGCAGAATAGACATGATCTCTTTGATATAGCCAACAACTTAGAAACACGGAAAATAGTTCTCAATTTCTAATCATTTTTCTTTTTTTCTTTTTTGAGACAGAGTCCTGCTCTGTCACCCAGGCTGGAGTGCAGTGGCAGATCTTGGCTCACTGCAACCTCCACCTCCTGGGTTCAAGTGATTCTCCTGCCTCAGCCTCCCTAGTACCTGGGACTACAGGCGTGTGCCACCACGCCAGCCTAATTTTTGTATTTTCTAATGATTTTTCTACTGCATAGATTCAGTTGGAAAGTAGTGAACCTTTGTTAGAATCTTCTCTTGGTTTACAGAAACTGCTGGTAGCTAACTTTGCTTTGAAGTCTTAAAAGTTCCTGAACAGACTCCAACCTGAAGGCTTGAAACTGGAACAGTGGGGCCTCTGGAACTTAGGAGAGATTCCAAGTGCATGTTATGGGACAGAGTGGCTTGTTAAGAAAGTATAGAGACATCTGTCTTTCCACTGTCTGACTCAGTAAAACTGTCTCTTTCCCAGAGGGGCCTCCCCGGCCACCCCCAGCCAAAGTAGCCTTTCCCAAACGGTCCCACTACGCTGCTGTTTTTTCCACAGCACTCATCAATCTGCACGTGTTCCATCTGTGATCATGTTTCCCCAGTAGGAGGAGAACCCAACAACGGCAGGGCTCTCGCTGTTCCGCCCCAATGCCTGCGCACAGTAGGTACTCAAATGCTTACTAACTAAAGGATGAAATATTAAGATTCACTGTCCAACCCTCACCCCTTACTTACCACTAAGGCAGCACAGTTTTAAGGTCTACTTCACAGACTTGTTGGGCAGGGACAGCCCATTTTGTTAGGGGAGGGAGCTTGATAGTATTAAAGCGCCCTTGAAATGAAATACTTTTTTACAAGCTAAATAGAGCCAGGCGCGGTGGCTCACAACTGTAATCCCAGCACTTCGGCAGGCTGAGGCGGACGGATCACCTGAGGTCAGGAGTTTGACACCAACCTGGGCAACATGGTGAAACCCCGACTCTACTAAAAATACAAAAAATTAGCCAGGTATGGCGACATGCGCCTATAATCCCAGCTAGTCCGGAGGCTGAGGCAGGAGAATCGCTTGAACCTGGGAGGTAAAGATTGCAGTGAGCCGGGATCGCACCACTGCACTCCAGCCTGGCGACAGAGCGAGACTCCGTCCCCCACCCCCCCGCCAAAAAAAAGGCTAAATAGGCTTTTCCCCCAGCGCCCCCCTCTCTCAGTGTGGTTATGGCAGGAATCGCTGAGGTAGTTCTCATCCTCTGCTAATCCACACTCCCTCCAACACACACACTGTGCTAGAGGGAGCCTAAGTCACATCTATACTTGGAGCAACTCTGCTGTCTCTATGACCCAAATAGCCATAAAGAGTTGTGGTTTAGCAGTTACAGATGTCTTGCAGGGCTAAACTGAGCCACTCCTCTGTGAAATATTTCCATTTGAGGCTGGACGCGGTGGTTCACGCCTGTAATCCCAGCACTTTGGGAGGCTGAGGCGGGCGGATCACAAGGTCAGGCGATGGAGACCATCCTGGCTAACACGGTGAAACGCCGTCTCTACTAAAAATACAAAAAATTAGCCAGGCGTGGTGGCGGGCGCCTGCAGTCCCAGCTACTCGGGAGGCTGAGGCAGGAGAATGGCGTGAACCCGGGAGGCGGAGCTTGCAGTGAGCCGAGATCGCCACTGCACTCCAGCCTGGGCGACAGAGCGAGAATCCGTCTCAAAAAAAAAAAAAAAAAAAAAAAAAAAAAAGAAATATTTCCATTTGAATTATCTGACAGGAGCTACTTTGTTTTCAAGGTCTGACCCTGGCATTATTTTTCAAATATGGCAGAGTACTTTTACAACTGTAAAATTTGCTAATGGAAGGAGTTATCCTCTTTATCCTGCTAAAATGGCAGAAACCACATAGCTTTTTATTCCCATCACTTCTTTAAAGAAATAAATTGAAGGACGCCAAACATGTGGCCATCCTCTGTAGTTTCTTGGGCGGTGGGTGTGGCTGAGGGGTGGAGGACCGCCATGTTGGCCCCTGCTTTCCCGCCTTCCTCCAAGGCCCACCTTGATCATAAGGCACAAGGTATACAAACACCACAACTGCTCTCACCACAGGAAACGAGCACGTGGAGGAGACAGACTGACAGCGGGGAAGAGGAAGGCAGTGTGGTAGGCACCTGGGGCCCATAAGCGCTGCTGTGTGCCTAGGCGGCACCGGCCTTCCCAGTGAGGGCCAGACACGCAGGTCCTAGTGCCACTGTGCATGTGCTAAAAAGAGCCAGCATTTCTTCAGTGAGTGATGCCACACGCTTGAAAGGGGGACAGCCACACTCACCCTCAAGGGGAAAAGGCCTCTTGAACTCCCCACAATCAGTGTGTGCCAGCACCCCGGGGAGGAGTGATCTGTGTATGGCAAGTAACCCCGCATGCCACTATAACAAAGCAGCCTGGGCATTGGAACCACAACTTCCCTCCCGGCAGCCCCCACCTTTTTTTTTTTTTTTTTTTTTTTTTGAGACAGGGTCTTGCTCTGTCACCCAGGCTGGAGTGCAGTGGTGTGATCTTGGCTCTCTACAACCTCCACCGCCTGGGCTCAAGCAATCCTCCCATCTCAGCCTCTTGAGTAGCTGGGACAACAGGCATGCCCCACCACACAAGGCTAATTTTTATATTTTTGTAGAGGCAGGGTTTTGTCATGTTGCCCAGGCTGGTCTTGAACTCCTGAGCTCAAGCAATGTGCCTGCCTCGGCCTCCCAAAGTGCTACGATGACAGGCGAGAGGCGCTGCACCTAGTCCCCAGTTTCCTAACACTGCTTCACTTTAATTTTGTGTGAAATTGTGACTCAGTGCTGAGCTTTGGACCCAGATAAATGTTGAGGGGGAATACAGAAGAGAATTGGCCTTTCTAAACAGCTCAACCCAGTTTCTAAAGGCAAGATTTTACTCCAGTGACATATACTGGTGACCACGATGTCACTCTGTGAGCCAGCCTCAACAGTAACCCAAACACAACGCTGAGGAAGAGACCGTTTCCCACCAACAGCACACACCTATGGCTGGGGTGGCTAATGGTGGGGCACCAATAAGGATAAGAGTCTTTGGCGGCTTTTTTTAAGCCCATATTTTATCAATTTAAAGCATGAGAGTAGCAGAGATGGAGAGTAGAGAAGAAAACAGGTTCCCAAGAACTCTGGCAAGAATGTTGCTATTTGGTGAAGGAATGATTATCATTAGTGTACCTGTCTTAAATTCTGAAATGCATCTTGGGACCTGCAGTTCAATATTTTGAAGACTACAAAGGTAGCTGTGGCCGTTGGCCTCTCCAGGTCCCTGCTGGGTCCCAGAGATGAGAAAGGGTGAAGTTAGTAAAAGAGGAGGCTGCCCCTTAAAGGATAGTTGGTTTGGAGGGAAATCCCGATCCATGCAGTTGAAATGTCCCCTGCAGGTCCCTGGGGACCTGCTGTCACCTCCCCGGTGTTCCTGACTAGTCTGAGAGGTATGCTCCAGAACCCACGATAAGACCAAGTTCTCTAGAAACTGCCTCTATCTCTGAGTCTGTACTATGGCTTATTTCTGACAGAATGAGACTTTTGTATCAAAGGAGCTCCAGCTAAAGTTGAATGTTTTTCTTTCTCAGTTTTTATGGCCTTATTAAACATGTTTAGCTAGCCAAAGCTTTCTCCTCTTCACCAGGCTCACTGTCAACATGGTGGCAGGGCTAGAAGGAGGCACCACAGGAAGAAGCCTGCACTTCCCCCAAGGGATTTAAAAAAGAACCAATTTGGGCCATGCTTGGTGCATCTAGCATCATCTTGGGATAAATCCACATGATTCAGGTCAAAGTTTTGGAGTTAATTTTCCCATTATTATTTGCTCCTTTCCAAGGCCTTAATGTGAAATTCAGGGTCTGGCCATGGTGGCAGATGTCCCTACACTCTTTCATTCAGAGAAGAAGCAGTTGTGAATACACCACTGCAGTATTTCTAATGACATCTTGAGCCATAAACAACATAACTGCACTACCATATATCCAGGCAGTAGGAGTGTTCAGTTTTCCAGTGTTTCTGTGAAACACTAAATATTGGATTAGTTTGAAATGCAACTGACCCCAGGAGTAGGTTCAATAAGGTCATTCTGACTAATGAAAATGTGAAAAAAGGTGACATGTAGAAGGAAACATTGCTGTTCATATTCTTGAAATAGACTTTTCTTTAAGACAAAAGTAATGACATTTGGTTCATCTTCACAAATTGCACACTGGGTGAGAGCATACAATTGCTGCAGGGAACTGTAGGCAAGCAATTTGGTCATAGGAATTTGTCTTGTTTTAAATGAAAAAGCTATATGAAATGCATAGCTTTGATTAACCTAAAGATACATTTTCCCTCTTTATAAAACTCCAGATTTAGGATGCTGGCAAAAGGCAGTGCTGGCAAAGTATTTAATGCACATGGAAATGCTATTCTATTTTGGCTTCCAGAAGTAGCCCTAGTAAATTCTATGCATCAATGCATTGGCTAATAATAATTTCAGTTTTACTATAAATTATCTAAATGTCACTTAAGTACTTAAGAAGTAGCGCTTGCTCCTTTCTAGAAGCTGTCTAAGGCAGCTGACGCATAAAGCACCTTAACTAGACCTCCAACTAGTTCAGCAGTTCAATCTGTGCCCCTCGGCCACAGGACTGCCCTCAGTATCCCTCACTACACAGCTCCCCTCTCGTGGGGACTTTTCATGTTCATTTCCGCCTTGTCAAAGGCAGTCCAGGCAGGGAAGAGAAACGTCAGAAACATGATCGTCAAGGACTGCTCTGTGTAGCAATCTCAATTCTAACAATAATTACATGGGTGTGAGGAACACAAAAATCCCACCTCACAGAAGATAAATGAGCACACTCACACTGCCAACTCTTCAGGAATTATCCCCACTAGCTCCTCAGAAAGCATGCTTTGTTTGTTATATCATCTACTGCTCTGTTGGCCAGACTTTCATTCACACTATGTTAACTTTCATCTCAATCATCTCAGCCTTCATGTGATTTGCTTATTGTGTTTCTCTAGTTTTCACTGAACACACAGTGCAAACAAAGGCAAAGACTGAAGCAATCATTTCAAAAACAAGAGCTCACACTACAAACACACATGAGCATCACATATTGAAACGTAGGCTTTCTCTTGTCTTTATTCTGGGGAGGAGGAATCCTCCTCATCATCTTCCTCATCTTCATCATTGAACGAACAGGGGGTCTCGCCTCGGGACTCGGAGCAGTGAGAGGCTGCACTGCTGGACTGGTGACTGTTTGGGGCCAGGAACTGCCCAGTTGCTAAGGCCACTTCTGCATCCAAGCATAACCCTTGGTTTACACTAGCAAACAATTAAAAACACACAGGCTCATTAATGTGGTATAAACAGTTTTGTAAAATATAGGAATAAAAACATAGGAAGGAGGTGCCATTGGTGAGATCTGCCACAAACCTGCTCAGCAGGACCTGTGCTGGCAGTAACATGACCCCGGCTCACCCCTACACAGACAGTCAGGGCTCTGGGGTTTGCCTTTCTAACCCTGAAAAAAATACGTACCTTGACTGGGGTAAGGTGGCACCAGTGTTCAGGTCTAAATTTGAAACTGATTGGGTAGAGTTCAGAAGTAGTCCCTGATTTAACCAAGAAGGTCCTGTGGAGATATCTAAAGGAAAAAATGAGAACAAAAAATGTCAGTCCTGCAAGTTTTGTGGCTGCTGTTGTTACAGTCTGAAGAAAGCACAGAAGAGCAAGAACTAAGCTTATTCTTCATGACAGCGAGACAATTCTCTTGCTGTGAGAAGAACCCAGGTTTCTTCATCTTCTTGGAAGAAAAAGAAACTCTAGAACACAAGAGCAGGAAAAAAAAAATACCGGAAGGCAGCTTATGGAGAGAAGGTATTCAAATGAAAACACTCACAGGCGCTTTCTTACTCTTTTTCTTAGATAAGCCCTCCAGAGCACAGCCCATGGGATGCAGCCCAGTGTACCATCCTCAATGACTGGGCTGCCCTCACCACAAAAGACCTGGACTGTGGTGTTGACAGCCAAAGCCAGAAGTGGGAAAAGAGAAAATCAAATCAGAAATACATGAGGTAAGAAGGCCACCCTGCATAGAGGGCAGACAGATCTGTTTTGGCCAAAACCCCTGTCGCAGTGTCTTTTCAGGTGCCTGCTGCTGGTGAACTCAATGCTGCTACTCATCAAATACCTATTCTTTTTCCTGACAAGATTTTTCCTGGTATCCTTTGCTTTCTAATTCAAACTAGCTCTTATTTTTAAAAACTCACATGCAGTCATGTTTTTAATGAGGTGGAGACAGACATTACTGTTTTAGTCTACAGAAAATATTTTGGGCTGGGCACAGTGGCTCATGCCTGTAATCCCAGCATTTTGGGAGGCCAAGGCGGGCGGATCACCTGAGGTTGGAGTTCAAGACCAGCCTGTCCAACGCGGAGAACCCACCTCCACTAAAAATACAGAATGAGCTGGGCGTTGTGGCGCATGCCTGTAATCCTAGCTACTCGGGAGGCTGAGGCAGGAGATTCGCTTGAACCCAGGAGGCGGAGGTTGCAGTGAGCTGAGATTGCACCATTGCACTCCAGCCTGGGCAACCAGAGTGAAACTCCATCTCAAAAAAAAAAAAAAAAAAAAAAAAATTTTTTTTTGATATCTCCTTGCCATCTTCTTTTCTATACATATACCACATTTCTCCTATGACAACACTGATCAATTCTTATTGTAATTTTACTGGTTTAATACTTCTAATCTTCCCATCTACAGTGTTAGCTCAAAGAAGGCAGTAACTGGAACATGTAAGATCTAAATGTGGCCAGGCGCGGTGGCTCATGCCTGTAATCCCAGCACTTTGGGAGGCCAAGGTGGGCAGATTGCTTGAGCTCAGGAGTTCAAGACCAGCCTGGCAAACATAGCAAAGCCCCATCTCTATTAAAAATACAAAAATTAGTCAGGCATGGTGATACACGCCTGTAATCCCAGCTACGAGAGGCTGGGGCAGAAGAATCACTTGAACCCAGGAGGTGGAGGTTGCAGTGAGCCTAGATCGTGCCACTGCACTCTACCCTGGGTGACAGAGCAAGACTCTATCTCAAAAGAAAAACAAAAACAAAAAAAACCCAAAAAAGTTACTGAATGAATGAGTATAGTTTTGCCAGCTGCCACTTTACAAAATAAGTGGTAGATACATTAAAAGTAATTCCTAAAAAGAAATTATATAAGCCCAAACACATACTCAGAAAATGTAATCTGCCAAAATGAGCTATGATTTAATTTAGTCAAAATCTTTTTGCAATTACTGTACAAAAAAATGAAACTATATGATTTAGATTGGAAACTCTGGTATCCAAACAAGAGGCCATTCCCATATAGGAAAAAAGTAAACTAAATGACTATGCTAATTTTAAAACCGTCTTATGAACCTTTTTCTTTGAGACAGCTGTGGAAAAAAAAGACTTCAAGCCTAAGAAGAATAGCAGACTTTAAATACATTAAATAACAACAAGTCTGTACAAGAAAATAACATTAATGCCAGAATCCTGTGCTGAATATTAATTAGTATATAGAACTATAGAAACCTTCCGTCAGAACACAGCTATTTACTTGTTTGTGAGCATAACACATTACATTCTCTTTTTACAATGGATTGGAAAAGCCTACATTTCTTTCCTATTATCACAGGATCCACACAATGGTTCTCACACTCCCACCCAGGCCATTCTGCCCCTTTACACACGAGAGGCACATGTTTCTTCCTTTGAACTAACCAGAAAGTCTGTATTCCAGTCTGCAAATGAGGTCACGAAGAGATCAAAACCACAGAGCCTGCCTAATCGCCCTGAGCCTTTTCACTGGGAGTAAGCTAAAATAAAGTTCTGGTGATTTATTGAGTAAGCCCTTTATTCAGATTCTGCTGGCCTTCCAATGACACAGCAGGACCCAGGCTGGAGAGCGTGGGGAGAGAGCTGGGTGGGGAGACAGAACAGGTGGGCCGAGGGGCAAGGAGAGGCGGGGGGCCCTTGCAGGGGATGAATGGTGCCAACCGAAGAACTAAAACAGAAAACGGATCTCAGCCAAGAAACTCTTCTGTTGTGAGCAAAGGGCCAAATCATAGAGTAAAACAAAATTAAAGCTACCTTTTTGCTTACATGGGATTTAATGTATCTTAGAACTAGCATTAAAATGCCTTTAAAAAGCGATGTGAAATTCTAGATGGTTATACTTACAAATGAAAGAAACAAAAGAAAGCAAAGGCAAAATCACTGCTTACGTATTCAATTTTTTTTTTTTTTCAAAAGACAGAGTCTCACTCTGTTGCCCAGGCTGGAATGCAGTGGTGCGATCTCTGTTCACTGCAATCTCCGCCTCCCAGGTTCAAGTGATTTCCCTGCCGCAGCCTCTCAAAGAGCTGGAATTACAGGCATGTGTCACCATGCCTGGCTAATTTTTGCATTTTTAGTAGAGACGGGCTTTCGCCATGTTGGCCAGTCTGGTCTCGCACTCCTGACCTCAAGTGATATGCCTGCCTTGGCCTCCCAAAGTGTTGGGATTACAGGTGTGAGCCACCGCACCTAACCTATATAGTCAAATTATATCTGCGAAATATGTAATATTTTCAGGAATTAGGAAAATCAGGAAGATTTCTAAATTAGTAAAAAAAATCTTAATTATAAGACATGTAAAACATAGTGCTTCTATTTTCAAGTATACTCAGTATAATTTTACAACTCAATAAAAAGACAAGTAACTTTATTTAAAAATGGGTAAAGGATGCACTGTGGGAGGCTGAGATGGGTGGATCACCTGAGGTCAGGAGTTTGAGACCAGCCTGGCCAACACGATGAAATCCCATCTCTACTAAAAATACAAAAATTAGCCAGGCGTGGTGGCAGGCGCCTGTAATTCCAGCTACTTGGGAGGCTGAGACAGGAGAATCGCCTGAACCCGGGAGGTGGAGGTTGCAGTAAGCCGAGACTGCGCCATTGCACTCCAGCCTGGGTAACAGAGCAAGACTCTGTCTCAAAAAAAAAAAAAAAAAAAAAAAAACCCAAATGGGCAAAGGATGTGAACAGACATATTTCTGTTCATATACAAATAGTCAATAAACACATGAAAAGACGCTCAACATCATAAGTCATTAGGGAAATGCAAATCAAAATTACAGTGGGAGCCAAGGCAGGTGGATCGCTTGAGCTCAGAAGTTTGAGACCAGCCTAGACAACATGGCAAAGCCCCATCTCTATCAAACATACCAAAAAAAAAAAAAAAAAAAAAAAAAAAAAAAAGATTTAACCAGGCATGGTGGCACACATCTGTGGTCCCAGCTACTCAGGAAGCTGAGGTGGGTGGATCGTTTGAGCCTTGGAGTTTGAGGTTGCAGTGAGCGGAGACTGTGCCACGGCACTCCAGCCTGGAGAGCAAGACTCTCTCCCCTCCACCACTACCCTTCCTTGCCCCCGACAAAAATCACAGCAATACCACTTCACTTCTGTGAGGATGGCTATAATTCAAAAGATATATAATGACAAGTGTAGAAAAGGATGTGGAGGCCAGGCACGGTGGCTCACATGTATAATCTCAACACTGTGGGAGGCTGAGTCAGGTGAATTCAGGCCAGGAGTTCCAGATCAGCCTGGCCAACATGGTGAAACCCTGTCTCTGCTAAAAATACCAAAACTAACCAGGTGTGGTGGCAAGGTACCTGTAATCCCAGGTACTCAGGAGGCTGAGGCAGGAGAATCACCTGAACCTGGGAGGTGGAGGTTGCAGTGAGCCAAACGGCGCCACTGCACTCCAGCTTGGGCGGCAGAGTGAGACTCCATCTCTAAACAAGTAAATAAGGATGTGGAGAAATTGGAACCCTCGGCCGGGCGCGGTGGCTCAAGCCTGTAATCCTAGCACTTTGGGAGGCCGAGACGGGCGGATCACAAGGTCAGCAGATCGAGACCATCCTGGTTAACACGGTGAAACCCTGTCTCTACTAAAAAATACAAAAAACTAGCCGGGCGAGGTGGCAGGCGCCTGTAGTCCCAGCTACTCGGGAGGCTGAGGCAGGAGAATGGCGTAAACCCGGGAGGCGGAGCTTGCAGTGAGCTGAGATCTGGCCACTGCACTCCAGCCTATGCGACAGAGCTAGACTCCGTCTCAAAAAAAAAAAAAAAAAAAAAGAAATTGGAACCCTCATCCATTGCTGGTTGGACTGTAAATGGTGGTACAGGAGCTTTGGAAAACAGTTTGGTATTTCCTTAAAATGTTAAACACAGAGTTACCATATGACCCAGCAATTTCACTCTTAGGTGTATGTTTTTAGAGCTAAAAACATATGTTTACATATAAACTTTTATAAAAACGTTAACAGCAGCATCATTCGAAATAGCCAAAAAGTGGAAACAGTCCAAATGTCTACCAACTGATGAATGGATAAACAAAACGTGGTCCATTCATACAATGGAATAGTATTTGGCAATAAAGAGGAATGAAGTACTGATGGTGCTACAACATGAACGAACCCGAAACATTACACTACGTGAAAGAAGCCATCCACAAAATACCCCATGCTGTAGGGTTCCGTTCACACAAAGCCTCTGTCTAGAATAGGCAAATTCATAGTGACACAAAGTAGATTAGTGGTTGCCAGGGGCTGAGGGAGAATGGGGGAATAGAGAAAGACTGTTAATGGTTTGGGTTTCTTTTTGGGTTTTTAAATTAAAATATTCTGGAATTAGATAGTGGTGATGATTAGCAACCTTGTGGGTATACCAAAACACCACTGAACTGACATTTTTAAATGGTGTATTTTATGGCATGCGAATTCAATCTCAATTTAGAAAAGTTACAATGATATAATTTCAGACCCACCTGATTGGGAAAATAGAACACTTCTACTCTGCTGGGGAAAGTGTAATTTGGTAAAATCAAACTGAAAATTTTTGGTATCATCTAGTAAAGCTGAAGATGTACCCAACTCTGACCTAACAAGTTCAATCTGTACGTTTGCATGTGGTCACTAGGATACATGTATAGGAATGTTCAAAGCTGCACTGTATTTGAACATCAAGGAATTGGAAACAAACTAAAGGTTTATTTTCAGAAAAATAAACAGAAAAGCTGTGATGTATTCATATAATGGAATTTTACCCAGGAGTAAGAATGTATGAATTACATCTACATTATATACTATTACATCTAAATTGGCTCACTCAGCACTACATTTGACTCTTCAGAGAGATCTAGTAATTCCCAGTACCTAGCTTAAATAGATTGTTTCATAACATTATATACTATTATATAATCTAATTTTTGAAAAAATGGTCCTAAAGTGTTAAAGGTTTCAGTCTGTTGACACAAGCGCAGATGTTCTAAAATTTTGCAATTTTCTATAAGAAAGGTTTTAACAAGTTTGGATTCAACATTTAGTCAGGGACAACACATGAAAGCATCAGTTAACATACCTGTGATATAACCTTCTAAAGCCTTTGGCACCAGGGATTTCGCAAGTTTTAGATCCTCCAGAGAGCATTTGCCTGACTCCAGGCCAAATGACATTCCCATCCGTTTTAGTACTTCTATGTCATCATGGATCTCAAAGGTGTTGTCAAAATTGAAAAGATACTCAAACCTGCATCAGGAAACAAAGTAAAGGGTTTTTGGTGGTGCTGGAGAGGTCTGAATAGTTTTGTATTCTGTACTTTAAGTAACAGAATGGGGGCCTAAATCCAGCTATAGTGCTAGAAATGGCTACCATTTAGAGAGCCATGAGTCATTCTGCTCTGTCAGGGGAATGACATCTCAAATAAAACACTTTCCCAATTAAAACAACATTCCTCTGACAGATGATAGAAATCCACAAACTTTAGCCCTAACGCTGTTGCAAACAGAGGATAGAAATTTTGTTCTAAATCCAGTACTTTTCAAAGTTGCCTATAGCTTTGCCACAAAAGAAAAGCCTTTCTACTTTAATATTACAATATCCCTATTCTGAGTTGAGCTGTTAGCTTTGAGGAAAAAAACATTTTGAATGCTTACTTCATTTTCATGAGTCAACTGTTAGCTATGGCCTACTTTAGATAAGCAATAAATAAAAGACTTTCAATAAATGAAAACAACCCCAAATCCTGTCCTGAGACACTAAGAAGTAAAATGTTTTAAGAAAAAGTGTCACATGTAATACAAGCACATTTCCAAATATGCTTGAAAAGCACCCAAACTGGATGCGCAGCTTCCCAGCAGCCCAACACACTTCAATCAAGAGGCAAAAGAAGGAAGACACAGTCCTTCCGACTCCTAGGCTAGGCCTGGAACACCTTCGTCATGGGCTGCAGGGACAAGGTTCGGGGACAATGGTAGGTTTCACCTGGTCATGAAATTCTATTAAAATCATATGAGGGTAAAACTTTATACCCTATTTAAGATAATTTGAACAACAGATTATCTTAGGAGCAAAAATTATAATTTGAAGCAAAATACCAATTTAAGTAATCTATATGAATTTGATTAAAGTACAATAACAACTTTTTAAAAAAATCTGAAGTGGGTACCTGCCACAGGGATGATTTCAGGCATCTGTTAAAAGCAGATCGCTTTGTAAATGTAATCCTCATTGTGGAAAGCCTCCCGGCTAATTATGGGGAAAGGTTGCATCACCAAAGTAACTGAAAGATAGGGTTTTTGGACCTATGTTGGATAACAAGCTTGTACAAGCTACTCAGAGTCTCCTTCCCTCCACTCAAAGGAAGGCCAAGGAAAGGGCATGAGTCAGGGACCACCCAAGAGATGGAAGCCTCACCAGATTCCAGCCTGGGGGAACAGTGTCCATAATTCCCCTAGGCCAATGATTCCCAGATTTTCCTGTCATTCTTTTTAGACTTAAGAGACTAACCTAAGAAGATAGTTTTATAATTCTCCATACAAAACAAGAGACTAACTAGAGAGAGTAACTAGAATGCTAAGTTTTGTGTTTTTTATCTGAAAAGATGCTAACCATTTTCTAGAATTCTCGGTTTTCTTTTTTTCTTTTCTTTTTTTTTTTTGAGACGGAGTCTTGCTCTGTTGCCCAGGCTAGAGTACAGTGGCACAATTTTGGCTCAGTGCAACCTTTGCCTCCTGGATTCAAGCGATTCTCCTACCTTAGCCTCCTGAGTAGCTGGGATTACAGGCGCGTGCCACCACGCCTGGCTAATTTTTGTATTTTTAGTAGAAATGGGGTTTCACCATGTTGGTCAGGCTGGTCTCGAACTCCTGACTTTGTGATCCACCCACCTTGGCCTCCCAAAGTGCTGGGATTACAGGCGTGAGCCACCACGCCTGGCCTGAATTCTCAGTTTTCTGAGACTGTTAATGGTCCTCTCTGACATATATTTATAAGGAATTTGCAAGTGTGTGGAAAATAATTCAGATATCTACCACTTACTGACCACTGGGCTGGGTTCTATATTAATTTATCCATAACTTTTTGAAACTGGCAAGGTAAATTCTGTAATTCTTATTTTTGTGGAGAAAGGAACACAATCTCAGAGAGGTTAAGAAACTTAAGAAGAGGCTGGGCATGGTGGTTCATGCCTGTAATCCCAGCACTTTGGGAGACTGAGGCGGGCAGATCACGAGGTCAGATCGAGACCATCCTGGCTAACACAGTGAAACCCTGTCTCTACTAAAAATACAAAAAATTAGCCAGGCATGGTGGCGAGCCCCTCTAGTCCCAGCTACTCGGGAGGCTGAGGCAGGAGAATGGCGTAAACCCAGAGGGTGGAGCCTGCAATGAGCCAAGATTGCACCACTGCACTCCAGCCTGGGAGACAGAGCAAGACTCCATCTCAAAAAAAAAAAAAAGAAACTTAAGAAGATTAAAAAATGGATCAGCTTTAGATGGCCAAGGAGGTGTGCACCTGCAGTCCCAGCTACAAGGAAGGTTGAGGCAGGGGGACCGCTTGAGCCCAGGAGTTTGAGGCTGCAGTGAGCTATGATCATGCCTGTACACAGCCACTGCACTCCAGCCTGGGCAATAGCAAGAACAGTGAGAATCCACTCTTTTTTTTTTTTTTTCTTTTTGAGACGGAGTTTTGCTCTTGTTGCCCAGGCTGGAGTGCAGTGGCGCAATCTTGGCTCACTGCAACCTCTGCCTCCTGGGTTCAAGCGATTCTCCCACCTCAGCCTCCCGAGTAGCTGGGATTACAGGTGTGAGCCACCATGCTAATTTTTGTACTTTTAGTAGAGACAGGGTTTCACCATGTTGGCCAGGCTGGTCTCGAACTCTTGACCTCAGGTGATCCACCCGCCTTGGCCTCCCAAAGTGCTGGGATTACAGGCATGAGCTGCCGCACCCGGCCAAGAATCCACTCTTAAATATGTTGGTCTGCTTTACTTCATAAGCTACACAGTCTCTACTATTTCCTTTTGTGTCTATAGTCTCAATTATCAAATAGTTCTGAAATTCCTGCTGCTTTTCTTTCTTTTTCTTTTCTTTTTTTCTTTTTGAGACAGAGTCTTGCTCTGTCATCCAGGCTGGAGTGTAGTGGCACAGTCTTGGCTCACTGCAACCCCTGCCTCCCAGGTTCAAGCATTTCTCCTGCCTTGGCCTCCCTAGTAGCTGGGACTACAGGCGTGCGCCACCAAGCCTGGGTAATTTTTCTATTTTTAGTAGAGACAGGGTTTCACTATGTTGGCCAGGCTGGTCTCGAACTCCTGACCTCAGGTGATCCACCAGCCTCAGTCTCCCAGAGTGCTGGGATTACAGGTGTGAACCACCGCGCCCCTACGACTCTTCTTTTGTGTGTGTGCCTTCTTACTGAAGTGGCCCGGAATCTCTGGACACAACAGAGACCGGCAGGGGGCGTAAGAGTGCCAGGAAGAAGAGTGGGAAAACAAGTGACAGTGAAGCCCAAGGGCAATGTCACGGCTCTAGGAGACCGGAGGTTCTGGTCTCCCTGGGACAGTTCTGGGGTATGCCTGTGGTACCGATGCAATTATTAGAGTCTTCTTTTGCATTAATAAATCCCAATTTGAACAATAAATTATAGGCTGACCTTTTGTAACAGCAGCTAACATTTAAAAAATGCTTACCTCAAGTCATCATAGACATTAACTTATTTAATCCTCAAAACAAGGCTGGGAAGTGATAGGGGCCCCAGTATCATTCCTATTTGTTCTTGAGAAAACAGCTTTGCAGCAGCGAAGTGGGGGAGCCACAACTGGTACATGCATCCGTCTCACTCTGCACCCTATATATACTCTTAACTCTTTTATGGTACTGGTCACAGCCTGAAGACCACTGAGAGAAACTTTTTCATGAATGGTAAAATATATCACAAATTAATTCTATATTTTAAAAAGTGCTACTTCTTATTTGCCATGATGAATATTATCATTGATCTTCGTTAAAATGTAAAAACACAATTTAAAGAAAGCAAAGAATGTGCCAGCATTTTCATGTCTATTCATACATTCATTAATAAACAGAAGCATGCATAACTATGATATAGCAAAACAAAGAAATAATTGGTTTAATGCCACATGTTGACCTACAGTTTTCCCACAATAAACTGTGACAGTGAATCACCAATGAATCTACCTTGTCCCAGACCCACAGTGCTGGGCTAACTTATCACAGTTATTTGCTCAGACTTACCACATACATGCAGCATGTCATAGGTTGGGCCCAGACACCGCCACACACATATAATACAGACAGCACAGTGCCTGGCACAAGACAGGGGACCACAGAGGGTGAGGGTTGGAGCACATACTAGTGCAAGATTGCACCCATGGTTCAGGAGGTGTTTCATATGCCCCAAGGAAGCCAGCCTTGGAGGGATGCAGATAATAAAGTGCATCCTTCTTGAGTTTGCAAATGATATGAAAATGTTAACAGAAGGCCAGTCCTGCACCCATCCCTAGTTCTCCACTCACTTGTCACTGGAGATGCTGCAATCTATGACTGTTTTTCTGCTTGTATTGATGATTATGAATGGCAGCTGAATGGTAGAGTTCAGAGCCGGCGGGCCCTGGTTTTGCTGCTCATTTTGTCGATTTCTCTGTACCAGGTTTTTGAAAGCGATTTGCTGTAATGATCAATAAAAAGAATGTGGTCAAATGTGCATAAGTGAGTTGGAATTTAAAAGAATTAAGATAATACCTTTAAAATACAGCTTAAAATTAGAGAGTTTAAAGAGAAAGCCCATCTGCACTAATGAATTAATTTAAAAAATTAAACATTTCAGAAAGAATGATCTAACTCAATACATACATTTTTCCATCATCCATAGAAACAGAACCTCACAATCTGGTAGAGAACCAGCAGGCACCTGGAACTCTTCAGCAAACGACACAGGAAGGGTCATACCATTTATCTAACACAGACTCCTGAGAGTTTGGGGTCAAATATGCCCTTTAGGATGTCTAGCCCAGGGATATGCAAACATTTTAAAGTCACAAAATCCTTTCTTCAAATAAAATATCACTGGAGGTCGGGCACAGTGGCTCATGCCTGTAATTCCAACACTTTGGGAGGCCAAAGCAGGTGGATTGCTTGAGGCCAGGACTTTAAGGCCAACCTGGGCAACATGGCAAAACCCTATCTCTACAAAAAATACAAAAACTAGCTGGGCATGGTGGCATGTGCCTATAGTCCCAGCTACTCAGGAGGCTGAGGTGGGAGGATTGTTTGAACCCAGGAGGCAGAATTTGCTGTGAGCAGAGATCATAGCACTGCATTCCAGCCTGGCTGACAGAATGAGACCCTGTCTCAAAAAAACAAAGCAAAACAAAAAAACTCATGTAAAACAGATGGAAGTGGCACTGTTCAGGCTGGCTGCAGTGAGGCCAGGTCCTAAACTCTGCCACCTCAGCCCTCAAGCACAGCCACATGGTTTCTAAGGCACCTCCACAGAACTTCTCAGCATCCTCTGGGCACAGTCTGGAATCCAGCCCCAGCCTTCCCCAACCTGACACTTCTAGATGAGGTAACTGAGGCTCAGTGCTAATTATAAGATACATCAAGGCCTAAATCTTTTTACTGGATCTTGCTGCTACTTTTAGTTAATAACCATTACTCAAAAGCCAAAGAAAGTGATCTCCCTTTTAGACGGAAGCCGCAGTGAGCCGAGATCGCACCATTGTACTCCAGCCTGGGCAACAAGAGCAAAACTCTGTCTCAGAAAAACCAAACAACAAACAAACACACAAACAAATAAGTTATCATTATAACTTTTTTTTTTTTTTTTTTTTTTTTTTTGAGACAGAGTCTCGCTTAGTCGCCCAGGCTGGAGTGCAGTGGTGCGATCTCGGCTCACTGCAAGCTCTGCCTCCCGGGTTCACGCCATTCTCCTGCCTCAGCCTCCCAAGTAGCTGGGACTACAGGCGCCCGCCGCCTCGCCCGGCTAATTTTTTGCATTTTTAGTAGAGACGGCGTTTCACAGTGTTAGCCAGGATGGTCTCGATCTCCTGACCTTGTGATCCGCCCGCCTCGGCCTCCCAAAGTGCTGGGATTACAGGCGTGAGCCACCGCGCCCAGCCCATTATAACTTTTTTAAATAAGGCAAATGTATGACAGAATTTCATAGCTAGACTATATGCGGTTCAAGTTTTTCATCTGGTCAAGAAATAACGTTTTAAAAGTTCCTCAAGTCAGAGCCATTCATTCCCCTTCATTAGCTTGTTATATCTTGTCACCCTGTAGTGATAAATTTATTTTTTACATTTTAGCAATCTTATGATCAGTATTGTTTATTTCAGGTTCTGGGCCTTAACTAAAGTTTCAGTAAGATTACTATTATTGGCCAGGCATGGTAGCTCACACCTGTAATCTCAGCACTTTGGGAGGCCAAAGTGGGAAGTTCTCTTGAGCCTAGGAGTTCAAGGATGCAGTAAGCTATGACTGTGCCACTACACTCCAGCCTGGGCAACAGAGGCCCTTTCTCAAGAAGAAAAAGAAAAGAAAAAAGAAAAAAAGGAAAGAAGGGAAGGGGAAGGGGAAGGGGAAAGGGAAGGGGAAGGGGAAGGGAAAAGGAAAGAAAAGAGAAAAGAAAAGAAAGGAAAAGAAAAGAAAAGAAAAAGATTACTATTATCTTAAAATGGCTGAGTGCTATCTCCCCAAAAAGGGAGCATCTACTCTTTGAAATGCACCAAAAATAATGAACAACAATTTATTGTAGACCTAAGTGTGTCCAAAAATCACTATCAATAACTAGCACTGTCAGTATCATTACCAAACATTATTGAGGTTATGCTTTGTTATTTTGTTGCTAAAGAACTAATTTATTGCTTAATTCATTTAATAATGAGGAAAAGTTATGATTAAGCTGTGGAACTGAGAAAAAGAATTAAATGCTTACATACTCCTGCATAACTTCTCTTCCCTTTTACTAGAATACACATCTCAAGAGGTGTTCCTACACTTTGCCTAGCCTGGTGTCCCTAGTGCCACAAGAGGACCTCGGTATATGGGGGAATATAAGCAGTGATAACTAATGACCCTTATGTATTTGTGATTCACTGTTTAATGCTGTGCACATTTAATAGTATCAGTGGTTTTTCAAGTGAAGAGAGCAGTAAAAACATAATGTTTATTATTATTATTATTATTTTGAGATGGAGTTTTGCTCTGTCGCCCAGGCTGGAGTACAGTGGTGCGATCTTGGCTCACTGCAACCTCCGCCTCCCAGGTTCAAATGATTCTCCTGCTTCAGCCTCCCAAGTAGCTGGGACTACAGGTACCCGCCACCATGCCCAGCTAATTTTCGTATTTTTAGTAGAGGTGGGGTTTTACCATATTGGCCAGGCTGGTCTCGAACTCCTGACCTTGTGATCTGCCTGCCTTGGCCTCCCAAAGTGCTAGGATTACAGGCATGAGTCACTGCACCTGGTCATAATGTTGTTTTTATTAACATTGTCATAAATTTCATATACCACATAACGTTATTTTGGATAGAAAAAGGAAAAATAATTTCCCACTTATTTTGAACGGACTTATTTGTTGCCCTTTGAATGATTTCCTTTGGCCTTTTTTTCTTTTTCAAACTCATTAACATCTATTTCAGAGGCTGAACAGCTTTAAGTGTGTTCATTCATTTTCCTGTGCGTTTGTTATGGAAAAGGTTTAAGGGCTGGAAGGGGCAATTATAGAGATAAAAGTAGGATATTGGGTTTATCTACAGGTTTGCTTTACTCACACCATTCTTCTACTGCATTACCAAAAATAAAAGAGAGGTGGTAGCAAGTAGGTAATAGTTACCTGTGTCATGTGACATGAGTGAGTTGTGACATTAGCTTATTAAAAAAAAAATCAAGTGAGCTTAGCCACAACAAATGGATTTACTTTTTTTTTTTTTTTTTTTAAAGACAGTCTTGCTCTTTTGCCCAGGCTGGGGTGCAGTGGTGCAATCTCGGCTAACTGCAACCTCCACCTCCCGGGTTCAAGTGATTCTCTTGCCTCAGCCTCCTGAGTACCTGACATTACAGGTGTGCATTGCCACACCTGGCTTTTTGTATTTTTAGTAGAGATGGGGTTTCACCATGTTGGTCAGGCTGGTCTCGGACTCCTGACCTTGTGATCTGCCCGCCTCGGCCTCCCAACGTGCTGGGACGACAGGCATAAACCACCGCACCCGGTTGCTTAATTTACTTTCTATGACAACTTCATTTATTTGATGAAAGGAAAAAAACTGAAATGCTAGGAGGAAATACTTTTTTTTTTTTGAGATGAAGTTTCGCTCTTGTTGCCCAGGCTGGAGTGCAGTGGGGCGATCTCGGCTCACTACAACCTCTGCCTCCCGAGTTCAAGAGATCATCCTGCCTCAGGCTCTCCCAAGTAGCTGGGATTACAGGCATGTGCCACCATGCCTGGCTAATTTTTTGTATTTTTAGTAGAGACAGGGTTTCTCCATGTTGGTCAGGCTGGTCTCGAACTCCTGAACTCAAGTGATCTGCCCGCCTCCACCTTCCAAAATGCTGGGATTACATGCGTGAGCCACCATGCCTGGCCTTTGGAAATAAGTTTTATGTTTACCAGAAGACCACAAGTTGTTTTAAGTTATACTTTGGGTTTCACTTTAATGTTTAGAGAGACCTGTTTCTATAAATGTTGACAGCCAGGTTGCCCCTGGGTGGAAATCTTCTATAAATATTTCGTTTGAGAGACAGTAGAGGAAAAGAAGTTCAGGACTTTAAAAAATAAAAGAACAATGTTCATGGTACAGAGGTAAACAGGGAAAAAATATTCAGTTTCATTCTTTGCATCAGGCATCTAGAGATGGGAAAGTCCTACACACATGAGGGTGATCTTGCCCAGCACCATTCTTCCTGATAGGCAGATAACTATAGGCATGCTGATAAACAGGTTTTTAAAAATAACATGCCAAAAAATTAAGCTCCAAAATGTTCCATGGTTTTGAGGAAATTCCAGGAAGGCCCCAGCACAGGGTTTGGGGCACGAGCTGCTAGGGGATACTGCAGATAACTATGCAGGGATAGGGACAACAGAGAGGCAGCCAGGGGGAAGAAGATGGCAGCACGGGAGTTCAAGGAGGAGGGTTTGGTAGAATTCTACAGGCAGGAGCATAGGAATAAACTGTCCGTTTCAGCTTATTTTTTTTTAAAGCTGCACAATATTATCTTCAAACAAAACATTATTATATATAATATATATATAATAATATTATTAATATTATATATGATGTATATATAATATATATATTTATATCTATATATATATGTATCTATATCACCAGCCTAAGTTTTGGTATTTCTATAAATCTTACTGAATTAGACCCGGTGCGGTGGCTCATGTCTGTAATCCCATCACTTTGGGAGGCTGAGGCGGGTGGATCACAAGGCCAAGAATTCAAGACTAGCCTGGCCAAGATGGTGAAACCCCATCTCTACTAAAAATACGAAAAAATTTGCCAGGCGTGGTGGTGGGCACCTGTAATCCCAGCTACTTGGGAGGCTGAGGCAGAGAATGGCTTCAACTCAGGAGGCAGAGGTTACAGTGAGCCAAGATCGCACCACTGCATTCCAGCCTGGTGAAAGAGCGAGACTCAGTCTCAAAAAACAACAACAACAAAAATCTTACTGAATTATGTCATGCCATTCTGTCATTTACTGATAAGTATTACAGGCAGATTTGATTACTGTACTTGAAGCACCTAAAATTTAACTAGCTTCACTAGTGGATATTCCAAATTCGGGTTAAAACTAACAAACACAAAAAGACACCTGACAGTTTATGTTTGGAGAGGCCTGAGTGTCAACGGTGAACTGCTGCCTGGTGTAAGTCATACACAGGGCAGGGAAGCTGCTGTGGAGCTGAGATGATGGCAACAGATGGGACCATCTTAAGGCAAAGCACGTGGATGGCAACAAGCTAGGAGGTAAGAGAGGCTGCTCTGGCGTGGGCTCACCACACACTACTCAGAGGCACCACAATTAGAAAACACACTGACTCCAAAAGGCAGGAAGTGGAGAAATAGGGAAGGTAATGAAAACATCGTGGCATCTTTACCTGTAGAAGAAGTTCTTGCAACTGGGCCCGCTTCTGCTTTATTCGTTCTATCCGCCTCTGCTTCTCTATCTTTAAAACATTGGTTACAAAATAATATGAACACAGGTAGAGTATAAAGTATCATTCACTTCCCAGGTCCCTATTCTGAGATAACCATTTTCCCTAGAGAAACTCAACCCATTTTAATAATATGAATAAAGACAAATCATATCTTTGTAGGGGGCAGGGGTTGGAGTGAACAAGTAGGCACAACATCAGATCTGTGGCAACTGTCATCAAAAATGAAATCATATACTTAATGAATACTTGTTAGCAGTACTTGTTGCAATTATTATTCAAGTTCTAATCAAAGTAATAGTACCACTTAGTTTATACTTACTCTATCTGCCAACACAAAAGTAAGCATTTTACACACATTATCTTAATTCATCTTCACAAAAACCTTATGAGTTAAGTCCTGTTGTTATCCACTTTGCATCGAAGGAAATGGAGGCATAGAGGGCTTGAGTAACTACCCAATGTCACGCAGCTAGTGAATGGCAAGAGTCAAGATTTGAACCTAAACCCTCTGGCTACAGGGACTCTATTATTAATTACTTTGTTATATTACTCCTCTGAGAATAAGGCAAGATCTTATTTACAATTTCAGTTTAGCTGACTCTTCAATGAGGACAGCTGATCATACAGATATCTCACACATCATGGTAGGCTGGGCGTAGTGGCTCACGCCTGTAATCCCAGCACTTTGGGAGGCCAAGGTGGGAGAATCACTTGAGATCAGGAGTTTGAGACCAGCCTGGCCAACATGGCGAAACCCCGTCTCTACAAAAAATACAAAAGCCGTGTGTAGTGGCGCGCGCCTATAGTCCCAGCTAATTGGGAGGCTGAGACACAAGAATTGCTTGAACTCGGGAGGTGGAGGTTGCAGTGAGCCGAGATCACGCCACTGCACTCCAGCCTGGGCAACAAAGCAAGACCCTGTCTCAAAAAAAAAAAAAAAAAAAAAAGAAACATGCTTATTGGACAAATTTTCCAGCTTCAAACCACTGCTTTTTTTTCTCAATCTGATAACTACTTAAAGAAAACAGACATTAGGGTCTGAACTTCCTTGCAGTTGAGTTCCTCACTGTCTCCTTGGGCAAAACCCAAAGACATCTATTAAGAAAATTTATGGCCGGGAGTGGTGGCTCACGCCTGTAATCCCAGTACTTTGGGAGGCCAAGGTGGGCGGATCACGAGGTCAGGAGTTCGAGAGCAGCCTGGCCAAGAGACCAGCCTGGCCCATAAAGTGAAACTTTGTCTCTACTACTAAAAAAAAAAAAAAAAAAAAAAAAAAAAATTAGCCAGGCATAGTGGCAGGCACCAGTAATCCCATCTACTTGGGAGGCTGAGGCAGGAGAATTGCTTGAACCTGGGAGGTGGAGGTTGCAGGAGCTGACAAAGATCGTGCCATTGAACTCCAGCCTGGGTGACAGAGCAAAACTCCAACTCAAAACAAAAAAAAAAAAAAGAAAGAAAATTTACAGGAGCCCATTGGTTTGGACTGAGCTCCTGCACTAGGCCCCAACAGACCAAACTAAAATGGAGTCACTCATGCTGAAGTTCCATGCCACCAGGCCAAAACTAAGTTGTTTATCTGACCTAGGAAATCAGGAGAGAAAGACAGAATAGTAAACTACCCAAACAGGCCAGTTGCAGCTGGCATAAGAGAGTCTTCTCTGTTTTACCCTTACAAGGAAAGTGACATTGAAATGTCCAATCTGCTTTTTCATCTGTTTCTGCCTCTATCTGCCTTTGCTGCTTCTCTATCTTTAAAACACTGAATAATGTTCAACCTCTTCTGCTCAGCTTATAGGAACACTCATTCTACTTACTAGTGAGGTGTTGCCAGATTCTAGAATCACAAATAAAAGACAATTAAGATCTTTAAATTTGTTACAATTTTGTCTTTCGATCATCAAATAAGACATTTTTCTTTTCTGCTTCAGCAGATTATCTCTTACTTGCTCCGCATCCAGTCTAGTTTATACTAGGGAGTTTCCATTCATGATTCCTCTATCCACCACGTTTTACTTTTAAATTACTTAAGATTCACGTAAAATCTGTGTGGCGTTCTACATTGGAAAAGATGTTGTAGGAGCATCCCTTTATCAGAAGCTCTGACAAGCAAGGCCCCTTATCTGTCCCTCATCCAACTAGGTCAAGCCACACCGATTCTACCTCTATAACACCTCTCCAATCTCATGGCCACTGCTGTTAACTCAGACCATCTCTAATCCCCCTCCTCCATTCCATTTCCTTCCCTACCTGTTAATTTTACTTCCAACCCACTGGCAGAGTGATCCTTCAAAAAACATCCTATCAACCCTTCTCTTTGTAATTTATCAACTGCTTCCCTTTGTTTACAGGATCAGGTCCCCACTGCTTAACACTTAGATATCTAACCATCTTTCTAAATGCCTGTTCCCTAGCCACACCCAGCTCCAGGCAAGCTTTCTCACGCCTGTCTCAGCCCATGCAGCGCCTCTGCCTGGAAGGCCCTCCCCACCCGTATCCACTTGGCAAACTACTCCCACCTCATGCCTGAGCTCTGGGATTATCTCCTTGGTAAAGCCCTCCCCCATCCCTCTTTGCAGAGAATCTGTACATTTCTTTCATAGGAGTAATCACATTTTTGGTTAACTCTTTTACATTTCTCTTCTCCCCAGTTAGAATGACAGTTCCTTGGGTTCAGAGATTTGCCTTGTATAACCTGTGATTAAGCACAAGGTAGATGTGAATAGGTTTTTTTGCTTAGTAAGTCTTTAGTATAAGCTCAATATTACTCATGAAAATGATGCTCAAATTCCACTCTATCAGAAGGAAGAAAAACGAGCAAAGGAGGATATTTCCACTGTAGCATATGAAAAATATTATATAGATTCTGATGAATATCTGGTTTCTCTCTCCATCCATAAGTATAATAATACCAAATAACTGAATTGCTGGGGAGAAAAAAGACTGAGAAAAACAGAAAACCAATCTTAATTATCTCCCAAAGCTATATGTATATACACACACACACATATATATACATTTTTTTAAAGATGGAGTCTTGCTCTTATCGCCTAGACTGGAGTGCAATGGCATCATCTTGGTTCACTGTAACCTCTGCCTCCCGGGTTCAAAGGATTCTCCTGCCTCAGCCTTCCCAGTGGCTGGGATCACAGGCGTCCGCCACTGGCTAATTTTTGTATTTTTAGTAGAGATGGGGTTTCACCATTTTGGCCAGGCTGCTTGAACTCCTGACCTCAGGTGATCCACCCACCTTGGCCTCCCAAAGTGCTGGGATTATAGGCGTGAGCCACTGCGCCTGGCCCCAAAGCCGTATTTAACCTCAGTTTATTCCATTTATGGTCATGGTAGTAAAATTATGTCATGTCAATTTAGAAACAGTATGTCAGGGAACATGCTCATGTAGAAAGAATTTTCTATAATGCTTAAAGTTAACAGAACTTAAAATGCTTCTGCATACATAATTCCAAAATTCTATTCATTCTGGTAAAGACACAAACGAAACACTATTCATTCTGTTGCTATTATTTCTAAAGTCAAATGCAAAAGTCTGACTTTCACAGCTATATTCAGAATATTGTGTAACCAATAAAGGAAATCAACAGCCAGCCTGATCCTTTTTTTTTTTTTTTTTTTGGATACATACAGCAAGCATCTTATCAAATAAGATACCATTTCACCAAAAGTTTATTAGTAGAGTGCTCAGAATTAACTTAGAATGAAATAAAAATCTTCTCTAAGAAACAGTAAAATCAAACTGTTATTTAACTTTTATATCCCTCAGTTTCATCATTTACAAATTAAACTGTAGACTATACCTATAAGGCACCTTCCAATTCTAAAATTCTACAGTCTGTTAAAAAATGACATAGTATACATGAAAAATTGGAAATATTTTATATTACAATTACATTTTTAAATTAAAATGCCTCTGATGTAAAATAATACAAAAAGCTATTCATAAACAGATTTTCTCACTTACCTCCAGATTCTGACATTCCTGAGCAGAATTGGTAGGCAGGCCAATCCACTTGATTTCTTTTTTTTCCTTTGAAATTATGTTCATTGCCATTAGCACATTTAAAGCATCATAAACTCTTCGCCTAATGTTTTTCTGATCGTAAGCCTGCTAAAAAACATTTTCATTGAGTGATAATTAAGGGTTAAGATACAGTCACATGATATTAATATGTCAAATTAATATTACGTCTTCAAAGTGCTGGAAGGATTCTATTTTTTTATTTAGCAAACTGACAAAGACATCCAAAAGAATTCTATATTCCGTGAAAATATCCTTCAAAATTAAAGATGAAATAAAAATACTTTCAAACAATATAAAACAAAATAATCTTAAAAATAAAGATCATGTTACCTGCAGATCTACACTGAAATATACTAAAGGGATTTCTTCAGGTAGAAGAAATATCATCTAAGATGGGAGCTTAGAGATGTAGGATAGAATGAAGACCAATCCAAAAGGTAAATATGTGGGTAAATCTCAATTTTCACTGTATAAAACAATAATAATGTCTTATGGAGGCTAGAATAAATACAGAACTTAATTAATATACATGACAATAAATAGTATATATTAACAGAAAAACATATTGGAGGTAAAGTGTTCTAAGTCCTTGCATTATCTGGGAGGATTTTAGACTTAAAAAAATCAAGGACATTTATTCAAGTTCTGGGTAAAACTGTGCTTCTCAAAATGTGTTCCTTGACCACTGTTGATCTGCAAATTGTCTCCAATCTACAATGAGATTAGGAACTTGCACCAAAATATAATCCTCTATATGACAATGGACACTGTTCATTCAGTTCAGTTGACCATTTTTCTTCTTTTTTTTTTGAGACAGCGTCTCGGTCTGTCGCCCGGGCTGGAGTACAGTGGCGCGATCTCAGCTCACTGCAACCTCCACTTACCAGGTTCAAGTGACTCTTCTGTCTCAGCCTCCTGAGTAGCTGAGACTACAGGCGCGTGCCACTGCACCCAGCTAATTTTTGTATTTTTAGTAGAGATGGGGTTTCACCATATTGGCCAGGCTGATCTCAAATTCCTGACCTCGTGATCTGCCCGCCTTGACCTCCCAAAGTGCTGGAATTACAGGCGTGAGTCACCCACCTGGCCTTTTTCTTCTATTTTTTTTGATAGAAAGACTTACTCAATGAAGGAAACCATGTTGGTTTACAATGTGGAACAAGGTCCTCAGGAAATGCAATGATAATAAAGGATGGTGGAGAACACTGAATCCACCTAAATATAAAACTAGATCTGGGAGGCTGAGGCGGGAGAATGGCGTGAACCCGGGAGGCGGAGCTTGCAGTGAGCCGAGATCACGCCACTGCACTCCAGCCTGGGAGACACAGCGAGACTCCGTCTCAAAACAAACAAACAAACAAACAAACAAAAAAAAAAAAACTAGATCTAAATAAGTGGGGGATTTAAGTTATAGAACTGAATGTAAATATTAGAAATCTTGACAATAGGCAAGAAATCTTGACAATAACATCAATAGATATTAGAAATCTTGACAATGATTAGAAATCTTGACAATGATTAGAAATCTTGACAATGCTTGTAATCCCACCACTTTGAGAGGCTGAGGCGGGCGGATCACCTGAGGTCAGGAGTTCAAGACCAGTCTGGCCAACATGGCAAAACCCCATCTCTACTAAAAAATACAAAACTAAGCTGGGCGTGGTGGCACATGCCTGTAATCCCAGCTACCTGGGAGGCTGAGGCAGGAAAATCTCTTGAATCCAGGAGACGGAGGTTGCAGTGAGTCAAGATTGTGCCACTGCACTCCAGTCTGGGTGACAAAGCTAGACTCTGTCTCAAAAAAAAAAAAGAAATGTTGACCCTGCAGAAACAATGATCCTGTAACAACAAGTCCTGGGAGGAGGCAATGTGGTAGGTATGCCAATTTCCTCTTTTTGATATTGGAAGGGATATGGATGTTATTCAAAGCAGATTAAATAATAATAAAGGGTTCAGCACAATATTTATTTAAAGTAATAAAAATAACTGTAATAATAATAATGTTATTATTATTTTTCCGAGACAGAGTCTTGCTCTGTTGCCCAGGCTGTAGTGCAGTGGTGAGATCTTGGCTCACTGCAACCTTTGCCTCCCAGGTTCAAGCAATTCTCCTGCCTCAGCCTCCTGAGTAGCTGGGATTACAGGAACGTGCCACCATGCCTGGCTATTTTTTTGTATTTTTAGTAGAAACAGGGTTTCACAGTGTTAGCCAGGATGGTGTCGATCTCCTGACCTCGTGATCCGCCCACCTCAGTCTCCCAAAGTGCTGGGATTACAGGCGTGAGCCACCATGCCAAATATTTTTTAAATGTTAAAACAAAAAAACGCAACTAAGGCCAGGTGCAGTGGCTCACGCCTGTAATCCCGGCACTTTGGAAGGCCGAGGCAGGTGGATCACCTGAGGTCAGGAGTTTGAGACCAGCCTAGCCAACATGGTGAAACCCTGTCTCTACTAAAAGTACAAAAATTAGCTGCGAATGGTGGTGTGCGCCTGTAATCCCAGCTACGCGGGAGGCTGAGGCACAAGAAGAGCTTGAACCTGGGAGGCAGAGGTTGCAGTGAGCCAAGATCGCACCACTGAACTCCAGCCTGGGCGACAGAGCGAGGATCCATCTAAAAAAAAAAGAATTCCCTCCAAAATAAAACTCAACAACAACAAAAAATCCCCCAAAATAAAGGATGAAACCCTCAAGTATAATCGTTCATCTAGCTTACCTGATTCCTCAAATCTATAACAAAGATAACACAAAGAGATACCATCATCCATCAAAATCAATGTCAGGTTCATGATCTACCTACCGAATCAGCAGCCAAATGGTTATTTGAATTGGTGAACTCTGACACCAGCTCATCAGCGACTTCATTGTATGATGTTGTACCTTTTCGTTGAACTTTCTCACACACCTTCATTGAAAAGTGTCTCAAGCCTTTCCCATTTTTATCTCCTTTTTTGCTTCGTTTACTAGAAGGGAAAAAAGTTTTTTTACTCCATTATACGTATTAGAGACTTCCTTTACAAATCTCTGTAAGATAATTCAAGAAGACAGTAATTTAACTTTTACTTCGGGTGTCAAAAATTTAAATTGAATAGAGATGAGAAAATGTTTATTTAAACTTACTTTTTGCCTTAAAGGCCTAATAAAGTATGAAGTTAAGAGTGTTTTTCTATGCACATCATTTATTTATTTATTCAACAAATATTTATTGACCAGTTACTATTCTATGCCAGATACTGTTATTGACACTGAGAATAAGTCAGTGAAAAAACACAAAAACTTTGCCCTTGTATAGTTAACATACTTATCTTTTCGTATTCTATGTAGATTATAGGTTTTTTACTGAAATTAAAACTACAGTCATTTGCCACAGAAGGACATTTCAGTCAATGATGGGCCGCATATACAACAGTAGTCCAATAAGATTACAATGGAATTGAAAAATTCTCATTGCCTAGTGAGGTAGTAACTATCATAATGCCATAGCATAATGCAATACTCACATGTTTGTGGTGATGCTGGCAAACAAACCTACTGCTCTGCCAGTCCTATAAAAGTCTAGCACATGCAATTATGGACAGTACATAATACTTGATAATGATAATAAAGGACTATGTTACTGGTTTCTGTATTTACTAAACTATACTTTTCATCATTTTAGAGCGTACTTCTTCAAATTATAAATTAAAAGTTAACTGTAAAAAGCCTCGGGCAATCCTTCAGGAGGTATCCAGAAGAATGCATTGTTATCACAGGAGATGACAGCTCCATGTGTGTTACTGCCCCTAAAGACCTTCCAGTGGGACAAGATGTGGAGGTAGGGGACAGTGATATTGATGATCTTGACCTCCCTGTAGGCCTAGGATAGTGTGTCTCAGTTTTCTTTTCTTTTTTGGAGAGAGAGTCTCGCCCTATCCCCTAGGCTGGAGTACAGTGGCGTGATCTCTGCTCACTGCAACCTCTGCATCCCAGGTTCAAGCGATTCTCCTGCCTCAGCCTCCCCAGTAGCTGGGATTACAGGTGTGCGCCACCACACCTGGCTCATTTTTGTATTTTTAGTAGAGACAGGGTTTCATCATGTTGGCCAAGCTGTTCTAGAACTCCTGACCTCAGGTGATCCACCCGCCTTGGCCCCCCAAAGTGCTGGGATTACAGGCGTGAGCCACTGCACCTGGCCCCTGTCTCAGTTTTCTGTTTTGGGGGGTTTCTTTGGATTCAGGGTCTCACTCTGTTGCCTGGGCTAGAGTGCAGTGGTGCCATCATGGCTCACTGCAGCCTAAACCTCCTGTGCTCAAGTGATCCTTCCACCTCAACCTTCCAAGTAGTTAGAATTACAGGTGCATGTCACCATGCCTGGCTAATTTCTTTTCTTTTTTGTAGAGACAGGGTCTCGTTATGTTGCCCAGGCTGCTCTTGAACTCCTGACCTCAAGTGATCCCTCCCATCTCAGCCTCCCAAAGTGTTGGGTTATAAGTGTGAGCCACCCTGCCCAGCCACATCTCAGTGTTCAACAAAAAAGTTTCAAAAGTTAAAAAAAAAAAAAAATTAAGGATATAAAGAAAATATTTTTGTACAGCTGTACAATGTGTAATGATTAATCAGGGTAATCGGGGTATCCATCATCTCAAGCCTTTTTTGTTTCTTTGTATTAGGAACATTCCAATTCCTTTCCTCTAGTTACTTAAAATATACAATCAATTGTTGTTAACTACAGCATCCTATTGTATTACCAAATACTAGATATTATTCATTCTATCTAAGTGTATTTTTGGACCCATTAATATGTTTTTTTTTTTTTTTTAAAAGAGTCTCACTCTATCCCCTAGGCTGGAGTGCAGTGGTGCGACCTCAGCTCACTGAGAATCCTGGCTTCAAGCGATTCTCCTGCCTCAGCCTCCCGAGTAGCTGGCATTACAAGCGCCTATCCCCATGACTGGCTAATTTTTGTAGTTTTAGTAGAGATGGGGTTTCACCATGTTGGTCAGGCTGGTTTCAAACTCCTGACCTCAAGTGATCCATCCGCCTTGGCCTCCCAAAGTGCTGGGATTACAAGTGTGAGCCACTGCTCCCAGCCAATATTGTCTGCATTTTAAGTCAAGTATTATTACAAGATTAAAACAGTTTGAGAATATTAAAAAGTTTATGAAGTAAAAAAGTTATAGTAAGCTAAGGTCAACTTATTATTGAAGAAGAAAAAACCTTTTTAAAATAAATTAGTGTAGCGTAAGTATACAGTGATTATAAAGTCTAAAGTAGTGTGCAGTAAAGTCCTAGGCCTTCACATTCACTCACCACTCACCGACTCACCCAGAGCAACTTCCAGTCCTGCAAGCTCCATTCATGAAAAGTGCCCTATAAAGGTGTATCATTAAAAAAAATCTTTTACAAGGTATTTTTACTCTACCTTTTCTATGTTTAGGTATGTTTAAATACACAAATACTTATCACTGTATTACAATTACCTATAGTATTCAAACCAGTAACATGCCAGGCAGATTTGCAGCCCAGGGGCAATAGGCTATACCACCCTGGGTTTGGGTAGGTACAGTTGATGATGTTCACACAGCAATGAAATCGCCTAATGAAGCATTTCTCAGAACATATCCCCTCACTGAGTGATGTGGGACTGCGAATATATTTATTGATAAATAATTTACATGTTCTATGTTACGTACATAGAAACAGATACTAAATATGCAGTTTTAAAAGGAATATGAGAAAAGGGTATCTACTTTCTTTTTCCTACATTCCCAAAGAATTGTGTATGCATCCCTTGTGATAGTGTAGGATGGTATAGGTATCTTACCTCACAGACTACTTATTTGAAATAATGTGAAATCACTAAAATATACTGAAAAGTATTAAGTAGGGGAGTAGAATGGTGAGATTTTCAGTTAGGCAGACATTCTCACTGCAAAGCAGAAGATTTGGGGATCAGAATTAATAACAGCAGAAGTGAAATTTATGAGGCACAAGCAGAGATAGCAAGACCAATTGAGAGGGTACTGCAATAGTCCAGGTAAGAGAATATGAATCTCCAAACTGAGGTAGTGGTAGGGCAGGAGACAAAAAGATGGATTTACAAAATTTAAAAGACAAAAGTCAATAAAATTGTCTGAAGTCGAGGGTAAGGAAGAGAGGAATAGTACAATGACCTCTAGAAAGAAGGGTCATTTACTGAGATCAAAGAGATGAATTAAATTTATGAGTTGCATTTTAAACCTCCTAATCAGCACTGTCTAATACCCCTAGGCACAACTCACATGTGGCTACTGAGTACTTGAAATGTGGGAAGGGTGAATTGAGATGTGTCGTAAGTTTAACACACTGGATTTTAAATACTTAATATAAGGAATGAATGTAAAATACCTCACTAGTGATTTTTATATTTAATTACACATTGAAATACAATATTTTGGATATACTGGATTAAATTAAAAATATTAAAATTAACTTCAAATATTTATTTTCTTTTAAAATTTCTATTGGGCAGCAATAATGTTGTGTATGGGATTATATAGCTATGTTAAAGGCAGCAATAAGATAAGGTGATTTCACGCAATCACTTGGCTAATTGGCTCTCTATAGTCATAACCTGGATAATATTTGTAGTCATACCTGGATAATATTTAAAGGAAGAAATTAAACATAGTCCTTAAGTAGGAACAACTACAATTTTAAAAACTATTATGAAATGGTGATGGCTATACTCTTAAAAAGTAGATACAAGCCTACATGTGAGAGTTTTATAAAATCAGTTCAGTGCATAAATTAATAATAAACTTGAAGAAAACTTGGTTAAATATCACATTAGTAAACTATCAGATACATATTTTGAGCAGTTTACTCCATTTAACTCTGATCCACAGTCCTTCATCTGAAAAATGCAGAATACCCATCTCATAAGTTGTGAGGATGAAATGCATATAACATATGGTACACTAGGTACACTACAAGTGATTTTATCCCCTTCACGAGCTGCCAGAATTTTCATAAGCAATATAAAACCAGAGGGCACCATTCAACAATGGCTGAATCAATAAATTAAGCTCATTATTTGGAAGGTTAATAGAATATCATGCCTTCACATCAACACTAAAATTCAACAAAGGAGGTTAGAAGAGTCAACACCTGCCATACACAAATGAGAGATTTGGTCCTACAACCAATCCAGTAAGCCACTTTGAAAGTTAAGCAAAAAATGTCTCTAGTTAAAGAACACTAAAAGGCAAAAGGCTATATAAAGAACTACAACAACAAGAAACCAAACAACTCAATTCAAAAATGGGCAAAGGGCCAGGTGCCGTGGCTCATGCCTGTAATCCCAGCACTTTGGGAGGCCAAGGCAAGGGGATCACTTGATGTCAGGAGTTTGAGACCAGCCTGGCCAACATGGTGAAACCCCATCTCCACACACACACACACACACACACACACACACACACACACAAGCTGGGTGTGGTGGTACACATCTGTAATCCCAGCTACACGGGAGGCTGCGGCATGAGAATCACTTGAACCTGGGAGGCGGAGGTTACAGTCCATGCCACTGCACTGCAGCCTAGGAGTAAGACTCTGTCTCAAGAAGAAAAAAAAAAAAACGCCAAAAGACTTAATAGTCATTTATTCAAAGAAGATATACAAATGGCCAAAAAGTGCATGAAAAGATGCTCAACATCACTCATCATTAGAGAAATGTAAATCAAAACCATAATGAGATGCTACTTCATACCCATTAGAATGGCTATTAAAGAAACAAAAACTGAAAATGAGAAAGTGTTGGAGAGGATGTAGAGAAACTGCATCCATTATACACTGCTGGTGGAAATACAAAATGATACAGCCACTGTGGAAAACAATACGGCAATTTCTCAAAAAAGTAAACATAGAATTACCATATGATCCAGTAATTCTACTTCTGGGTATATACCCAGATGAATCTGAAAGCAGGAACTCAACAGATATTTGTACACCCATGTTCACAGCACCATTATTCACAAGAGTTAAAATGTGGAAGCAACCCAACTGCCCACCAATGGATAAAGAGATAACATGTGGTATTTACATATAATGAAATACATTCAGCCTTAAAAAGGAATAAAATTCTAATATATGCTACACTACAGATGAACCGTGAAGACATAAGTGACATAAGCCAGACATAAGAAGATAAATATTGCCTGGGCATGGTGGCTCACATCTGTAATCTCAGCACTTTGGGAGGCTGAGGCAGGCAGATCACAAGGTCAAGAGATCAAGACCATCCTGGCCAATGTGGTGAAACCCCGCTTACTAAAAATACAAAAATTAGCTGGCGTCGTGGCGTGTGCCTGTAGTCTCAGCTACTTGGGAGGCTGAGGCAGGAGAATCACTTGAACCTGGGAGGCGGAGGTTGTAGTGAGCCAAGATCACACCACTGTACGCGCCTGGTGACAGAGCGAGACTCCATCTCAAAAAAAAAAAAAAAAAAAGATATTGTATGATTTCACTTATATGAAATCAAATTATAGTCAAAATCATAGTCAGAAAGTAGAACAGAGGGACTGTGGGAGAGTGGGAAATGTAGTGTTGTTGCTTCATGGGGACAGAGTTTCAATACAGGATGATGAAAAAGTTCTGGAGATGGATAGTGGTGACAGTTGCCCAACAATTTATTATTTCTCCATAGTTCTTTTGCTCTTGAACTGACTTGTTTTGCTGTCTTTTATGCTTAAGTTTTGATTTCATGGCTTCATTAGCTGTATATTTCTGCAAATAAGATGCTGTAGTTTATGCATTATGTTACGTGTTTCATCATCAATTATGGCTACAAAACCAAATTCAATATGACAGGGGGTCATGTTTCTGAGCAAAACTAATACAAACTCTATTGTATTCATTTTACTGTTCTTTTTTTTTTTTTTTACATTGCTCCTTGTGGAGCAGGACTACCCCACAGGTAATGTGCCCAGAGTAGCCTGTTCTTCATTCTTTAAATTACTTCCATTGTCACATCTGGTTAACTACTACTGCTGCCACCTTCAGAAAAGGTATGCTTTTTCTTGAAAAAAATAGTTCAGGATGCTTATATCACCATTAGAAAATGAGGATTAAAATAAAAGTTTACTTTTCTAATTTAGCTAATAATTTTAAATAATAAACCCAGGCTTGTTTGAAAAATTAAAATAAGTGTAAAAATGCTATAAAAATAAATGTCAAAAATCCCTATTCTGGCCAAGCACAGCCTATGATCTAAGCACTTTGGGAAGCCGAGGCAGGCAGATCTCCTGAGCCCAGCAGTTCAAGACCAGCCTGGGCAACAGTGAGACCTCATCTCTACCAAAAATGTAAAAATTAGCCAGGTGTGGTGGTGTTATGTATGCCAGCACTCAGGAGGCTGAGGCAGAAGGATTGCTTGTGCCTAGGTGGTTGAGGCTGTAGTGAGCCGTGGTTGAGGCTGTAGTGAGCCATAGTTGAGCCACTGCACTTCAGCTTGGGTGACAGAGCAAGATGCTGTCTCAAAAAAAAAAAAAGGCCCGGTGTGGTGGCTCAAGCCTGTAATCCCAGCACTTTGGGAGGCCGAGACGGGCGGATCACGAGGTCAGGAGATTGAGACCATCCTGGCTAACACGGTGAAACCCCGTCTCTACTAAAAAATACAAAAAACTAGCCAGGCGAGGTGGCAGCGCCTATAGTCCTAGCTACTTGGGAGGCTGAGGCAGGAGAATGTGGCGAACCCGGGAGGCGGAGCTTGCAGTGAGCTGAGATCTGGCCACTGCACTCCAGCCTGGGCGACAGAGCGAGACTCCGTCTCAAAAAAAAAAAAAAAAAAAAAGAAAAAAAAAAAAAGAAAAAAAACCACCTATTTTTTCTTCATAGATTTTCTGTATGCTTCTGGGTTACATTTGATAAATTAACCTTAATAAAAATTAAAGCAAAAACCTAAATGTAGGAGCTAAACCTATCAAACACTTAGAAGAAAACATACATGTTAAGTCTTTGTGACCTTGGATTAGACAAAGATGTTTTAGATATATGACACCAAAAGCATAAGTAACACAAGAAAAAAATAAATAAATTAAACATCAAAATCAAAAACATTTGTGCCTCAAAAGTCACCATTAAGAATGTGAAAGGTCAATTCACAGATAGGAGAAAAACTCTGCAAATCATGTATTTAATAAGGGATTTCTATCTAGGATATACAAAGAATGCAAATCAAAATGCTTTGAGTTAATTTTTATTAATGAGGTACCATTTCACAAGAAGTGTTAGCAAAAACGTGGAGAAACTGGAATACTCATACATGGCTTATGGGAATGTAAAACGGTACAGCCACTTTGGAAAACAGTCTAGCCATACTCAAAAGGGATAAACAAAGAGTAACTGTATGACCCAGCAATTCCACTCCTAGGTATACACCCAAGGGAAATGAAAACTTACATCCATACAAAACCCTAACAAATGTTCACAGCAGCATCATTCATAATAGGCAAAAAGTGAAAACAACCCAATTGTCCATCAATTAGTGCACAAATAAGTAAAATGTGGCACATTCATACAATAGAATATTATTTAGGAATAAAAAGGAATGTCTATGTCACAACACGGATAAACCTTAAAAACATGCTTACTGAAAGAAGCCAGTCATAAAGGACCACATATTGTATGTTTCCATTTATATGAAATATTCAGAATAGGCAAATCTACAGACAGAAAGTAGAGTAGTGGTTGTCTAAGAGTGGGAGGGATGAGGGGTTTGAGAGGTTATAGCTAAAGGGTGCCAGGTTTTTTTCTCAGGGGTGATGAAAATATTCTAAAAATTGATTGTTGTGATGGTTGCACAATTCTGTTAATACGCCTAGCCAATGAGTTGTACATTTTGAATGAATGTATAGTATACGAATTATATATCAACAAAGCTGTGGAAAAATAGTCATATGCTGTAATATGGTCCTCCTGTGCATCACTAGTGAACTGTTTGTACCACAGAGAGCTTACCATGTTAGTTTGACAGTGCTAACATTCTTTTCTTTCTTTCTTTCCTTTTTTTTTGAGACAGAGACTGGCTCTGTCGCCCAGGCTGGAGTGCAATGACGCAATCTCCGCTCACTGCAACGTCTGCCTCCCAGGTTCAAGCAATTCTCCTGGCTCAGTCTCCCGAGTAACTAGAATTACAAGCACCTGCCAACACCATCATGCCAGGCTAATTTTTGTAGAGATGGGGTTTCACCATGTTGGCCAGGCTGGTCTTGAACTTCTGATCTCTGGTGATCCGCCCACCTCGGCCTCCCAAAGTACTGGGGTTACAGGTGTAAGCCACCATGCCCGGCCGACAGAGCTAAAATTCTAGCTAAATTTTAAAACTCAGAAATTTTATTTTATTTTATTTTATTTATTTATTTTTTTTTGAGACGGAGTCTTTGCTCTGTCACCCAGGCTGGGGTGCAGTGGCGCAAACTCGGCTCACTACAAGCTCCGCCTCCTGGGTTTACGCCATTCTCCAACCTCAGCCTCCCGAGTAGCTGGGACTACAGGCGCCTGCCACCTCGCCCGGCTAGTTTTTTTTGTACTTTTAGTAGAGACGGGGTTTCACCGTGTTAGCCAGGATGGTCTCGATCTCCTGACCTTGTGATCCACCCGTCTCGGCCTCCCAAAGTGCTGGGATTACAGGCGTGAGCCACCACGCCCGGCCAGAAATTTTAAATAGATAAAATTTAAATTTTAACAAAAATTTCATCAAAATTTCTATCCATCGTGCTTAAATCAACATCAAATTGCTATAAAGGTGTCTGGACTTCAATTTCTGTAACGTGGACTAGGAACAAAGAGTTCTGGACCACTAACAGTATACCAACCACATCTATGTATTTCTGCTTAGGACTACTCTCCTTTTGTTTTTCCTTTCTATATACTTAAGACTTTAGACTTAAAAAAAATTTTAAGCATATAGGTAAGTTATATTTTTACCTATAATTTCATTTAGGTAATAAAAGAAACTTTATAAAGTATTTTATATAGAAAGGGATCCTGGGCTGGGCATGGTGGCTCACACCTGTAACACCAGCACTTTGGGAGGCTGAGGTAAGTAGAAGTCAGGAGTTCAAAACCAGCTTGGGCAACGTGGTGAAACCCTGACTCTACTAAAAATACAAAAGCCGGGTGCAGTGACTCACTCCTGTAAGCCCAGCACTTTGGGAGGCTGAGGTGGGCGGATCACCTGAGGTCAGGAGTTTGAGACCAGCCTGGCTAACCTGGTGAAACCCCGTCTCTACTAAAAATACAAAAAATTAGCCGGGTGTGGTGGTATACACCTGTAATCCCAGCTACTTGGGAGGCTGAGGCAGGAGAATTGCTTGAACGCGGGAGGCAGAGGTTGCAGTGAGCAGAGATTGCACCATTGCACTCCAGCTTGGGCAACCAGAGGGAAACTCCATCTCAAAAAATATATATATACACACATATCAATATAAATATATATATAAAAAATATATATCTATATACACACACACACACAAAACTCAGCCAGGTGTGGTGGCATGTGCTTGTAATCCCAGCTACTACGGAGGCTGAGGCACAAGAATCGCTTGAGCCCAGGCGGCAGAGGTTGCAGTGAGCCAAGATGGCACCACTGCATTCCAGCTTGGGCAACACAGCAAGACTCTGTCTCAAAGAAAAAAAAGGGGGGATCCTGGGTTTGACAGGGTTGAAATCACTGCTGTAAAACTGATTATTGTGATTGAGCTTAGTCTATAAAAGATGGGTAGGAAAACACTGCAGGAGCCCACAACATAAGGAAGAAAACTTTCCTTTTCTTCTTATGTAGTCCTGTCCCATCATTTAGTGGCTTACAGTCTAGATGTTGAGACTTACCTGGCTATAGTGTTTAACTTCTCCCTGAGTTTTTAAATGTAAATTTTCATTGACATATATAACACATAAAGAAAAGTACACAAACCATCTGTGTTAAGTGTCTCTTTCTAGTTATAGTTCCACCCAAACCCAACACCTCAAGAATATGTTACCATGACTTCTATTATAGTTTTACCTATTTTGAACTTTAAATTAAAATCATATAGTATGTATCCTTTTGTATCTGACACTATTTAAGAGATTCATCACACTTTTCATGTGACTGTATTTCATTCATTTCATTGTATGAATACATTGCAATTCATTCATCCATTCTGCAGATGGGCATTTGGTTTGTTTCTAGTTGGAGGCTAATAGTGCTTCTATAAACTCTCTTGTACACGTTTTTGGTGAATGTGTGCACAAATTTCTGTTGAGTACATGCAAAGAACCGAATTGATGAGTTACAGGGTATGTTTATATTCAACTTCAGCAGATACTGCTAACTCCCAAAATGACTGTATCAATGTAACCTGCCATCAGCAGTGTATGAGCATTCTAGATGCTTCATATCCTTGCCAAACTTAGCACTGTCTATCCTTTTCATTGTAGCCATTCTGATGGATATAAAGTGGTATTGCATTGTGGTTTTCATTTGCATTTTTCTAATGATTAATGCTGATAAACACTTTTCAATGTTTACTGGCTTGTATTTTTTGCTAGAATAAAAAAATTCTGTTCATTTTTATATGCCCTTATATCCAGCAACCTTGCTAAATTCATTTTTCTCATAATTTGTCTGTAGATTCTTTTGGGTTTTCTTGGGATACAATCACATCACCTGCAAATGGTGCCATTTTATTTCTTCATTTACAATTCTTTTGTTAAGGCTTTCCATTTTGTTTCTTGGCTTACGGCACTAGCAAGAATTTCCACTACAATACTGAATAGAAGTGGTGATTAACTAGGGATCCTCTTTGTTTCTTATGCCAAATTGAAAACTTTTTATTCACTACTAAATGTAATGTTTGCTGTCAGGTGTGTGTGTGTGTTTAGCCAGAGAGCGCGCGTGTGTGTGTTTAGCCAGAGTCTCGCTCTGTCACCCAGGCTGGAGTACAGTGGTGCGATCTCGGCTCACTGCAGCCTTTGCCTCCAGGTTCCGGCGATTCTCCTGCCTCAGTCTCCCGAGAGCTAGGACTACAGGCGCGTCCTGCCACATCCGGCTAATTTTTTGTATTTTTAGTAGAGATGGGGTTCCACCGTGTTGCCCAGGCTGGTGTTGAACTCCTGAGTTCAGGTGATCCACCCACCTCAGCCTCCCAAAGTGTCGGGATTACAGGCATGAGCCACTGCACCTGGCCTGTGTTTTTTTTTTTTTTTTTAAGACATTCTTCTCGGCTGGGGGCGGTATTTGTATTTTTTCTAGAGATGGGGTTTTCCCATGTTGCTCAGGCTGGTCTTGAATTATTGAGAGCAAGAGAATTGCCTGTGTTGGCCTCCCAAAGTGCTGGGATGCTAGGCGTGAGCCACCGTGCCTGGCCTGCTGTTAGTTTTTGCCAATTGTCTTTAACACACTAAGTTCCCTTCTATTACTAGTTTGACACTTACCATAATGAATAAAGTTTAATCAAGTCAAGTGTTTTCTGTATCAACTGATCATAAAATTTTTCTCCTTTATTTTGTACAAAACCCTAGATTCTCAGGCTCCTGCCCACAAACGGCAAACAACCCCATATCTAAAAGCTACTGTGGAAGTCTCTCATCTTTCTGAGGTTCTTCCTGCTCTAGTTTTAGCCCCTCTAGTTCTCACTGCCTCAGTAGATTTCTGATACCTTCAAATAAGATGATCCCAGCTATTCTTTGCAGCACTAGACTGCTGCCAAGTTATTTCATTAAAACAAAAATTCTGTTTTCATGTTTTAATATCTGGAAGAACTGTTTTTAGCAATCTTTTTTTTTTTTTGAGACGGAGTCTCACTCTGTCACCAGGCTGGAGTGCAATGGTGCAATCTCGGCTCACTGCAATCTCCGCCTCCTGGGTTCAAGCAATTCTCCTGCCTCAGCCTCCTGAGTAGTTACAGGCGCACGCCACCACGCCCAGCTAAATTTTGTATTCTTAGTAGAGACAGGGTTTCACCAGGTAGGCCAGGATGGTCTTGAACTCCTGACCTCAGATGATCCGCCTGCCTCAGTCTCCCAAAGTGCTGGGATTACAGGTGTGAGCCACCATGCCCAGCCGGCAATCATGTTTTAAACTTCACAGAATGTTTTTCTTCCTTGCTTCTTATCCATAGGATCTTCTTTTTCTTTCATGGGTATTTGCTTCTTAGGAACCTTCAGACCTCTCAAAGGGTGATAATTACAACTTTATTTTATTGTTCTTTTTTATCTTACTGTTCTACATCCTCTTGGGTCATAACTTTTGTTTATTCATCTTGTTCCTTTTCTTTCATGATAGTTTTCCCAAAATGTCCTGTTCTTTCATATTCACAAATGTTGAATTCAAGTTTTCAACATATAGAGTTTACATGAGCTTCTTGTATGCAGGCTTGTTTTCCTAAGAAGGTTCTCCTCACTTGTGCAGGGCTAACTACAACTTCTGTGGATGTGAGTGGGCCATGCTGGCAACAAGCTTAACTTCAGGTTGTGTTTGCTGCTAAGCAGGCAAGCAGGCAGCCAGTCTGTTCTCTCTCTCTTCCCCACAAATACAAATGCCAGTATGAGGAAAACCTGTTCTGGGGCATACTAAAATTCTTTTTTTTTTTTTTTTTGAGACAGAGTCTTGCTCCATCGCCCAGGCTGGAGTGCAGTGGCGCAGTCTTGTCTCACTGCAACCTCCGGCCTCCTGTGTTCAAGTGATTCTCCTGCCTCAGCCTCCCAGGTAGCTGGGACTACAGGCGCCCGCCACCACGCCTGGCTAATTTTTTGTATTTTTAGTAGAGATGGGGTTTCCCTGTGTTAGCCAGGATGGGCTCGATCTCCTGACTTCGTGATCTGCCCGCCTTGGCCTCCCAAAGTGCTGGGATTACAGGCGTGAGCCACCGCGCCTGGCGGCATACTAAAATTCTTAAACCCAACTGAGGCAGGCAGTTGTTTCCCTGGGATCAATTCTCCAAGTTTCAGCCCTGGGGGAGAAATGTGTTTGGTGCAACTGCTTTGTGTATGGAGGTGGGATAAGAGGTACAAGGGGATTTGAAGGGTTGGGATGGTTCAGCCGGCCCAGCTGCTCAAAGTCTTTATTTAATCACTCTCCTTACTTCCTCCAACAATTCATTCTTGCTTTCTACAGAAGTCAACTTTAAGCCTGGAGCCTCTCTGTGACAATGTAGGGTACAATGGCTACCATTTCTGATGCTGACTTCTTCCACGCATATTGTGCGATGTAGATTTCTCTACTTTCACTTTTCATCATAACACTAGCCTTCATTTTCCAGTTGGGAAATCTGTACCCCTATCATTTTTTACAGCACCTTTGCAGATTTACTTTAATTATTATGATTATGATTATTATTATTTTTTTTTGAGACAGAGTCTCACTCGGTTGCCGGGGCTGGAGTGCAGTGGCACGAACTCAGCTCACAGCAACCTCTGCCTCCTGGGTTCAAGCGATTCTTGCACCTCAGCCTCCTAAGTAGCTGGGATTAAAGGCATGTGCCACCATGCCTGACTAATTTTTGTATTTTCAGTAGAGATGGGGTTTCATGAGGTTGGCTAGGCTGGTCTTGAACTCCTGACCTCAAGTGATATGGCCACCTTGGCCTCCCAAAGTGCTGGGATTACAGGCGTGAACCACTGTGCCCAGGTCCCTTTAGTTATTTTTTATACTAAAATTTCAATAATATCTTAGCAGTGGGCATGAGGAAGGTAGGGAGTAAACATGAGTAATCAGTCCATCTTTTTTTTTTTTTGCGATGGAGTCTCGCTCTATTACCCAAGCTGGAGTGCAGTGGCATGATCTCGGCTCACTGCAACTTCCGCTTCCCAGGCTCAAGTGATTCTCTTGCTTCAGCCTCTCAACTAGCTGGGATTACAGGCATGTGCCACCATGCCTGGCTAGTTTTTGTATTTTTAGTAGAGATGAGGTTTCACTGTGTTACCCAGGATGGTCTCGATCTCCTGACCTTGTAATTTGCCCACCTCGGCCTCCCAAAGTATCAAGATTACGTGCATGAGCCACCGTGCCCAGCCCAGTGCATCATCTTAAATTGGAAGCTCTCTATTTAAATCTTAAATATATAGGGTTTACACATTTTTTTAAGAGCCTGAGATCTTTCAAACACCAAGACCCTCTCTTTCCAAATAACATCAATATTTGGCCACAGGATGTAAACACTCTATTAATTCATAAACCAAACAAAGAAACCAGGAGGAAGCATTCTTTATCAAAGGAACTAAATTAAGAAACTAAAACCTAAATAAGAAAATAAAACCACAGACTGGGCACGGTGGCTCACCCCTGTAATCTCAGTACTTTGAGAGGCTGAGGTAGGTCAGGCGTTCGAGACTAGCTGGCCAATATGGTGAAACTTGTCTCTACTAAAAATATAAAAATTAGCTGGGCATGGTGGTGGGTGCTTGTAATCCCAGCTACTCAGGAGGCTGAGGCAAAAGAACTGCTTGAACCCAGGAGGCGGAGGCTGCAGTGAGCAGAGATCGCGCCACTGCACTCCATTTTGGACAACAGGGCGAGACTCTATCTCGAAAAACAAACAAACAAACAAACAAACCCCACTAATATACTGTGGTTTGAAAAGCATGTTACAGTTTATTAATTATTTCCTTTTAAGTATTCAAAAGAATTACACCCAAAGAATAAAAAAGTATTTTTCTTTCTTTCCAGGCACGTAACTAGAATCTACAAACCATCTCTTGACATTTTCCCAATAAATTTTTTGTGGTTTACAAAAGTAATATACAAATTAAATTTATAGTATTGTATTTCAAGTATAAATTGCAATAAACGTATTTCATTTAAATAAGGAGTTATATAAAATATATAGTAAAAGTTTCATTTCTTGTTAAAAAAAGAGTCAACCAGAATATTTAAATCAACAAAATATTTCAGTCATGTTTATAAAATTAAACCTTGACTTAATTAGCAAAAAAGTAAAAAATAAAAAAAAGGCCAGGTGTGGTGGCTCATGCCTATAATCTCAGCACTTTGGGAGGCCAAGGCAGGTGGATCACTTGAGGTGAGGAGTTCAAGACCAGCCTGGCCAACATAGTGAAACCCCATCTCTACTAAAAATACAAAAATTAGCTGGGTGTGGTGGCACACGCCTGTAGTCCCAGTTACTTGGGAGGCAGAGGTTGCAGTGAGCCGAGATCGCGCTACTGCACTCCAGCCTGGGCAACAGAGTGACACCATGTCTTAAAAACAAAAGAGGCTGGGCACAGTGGATCACGCCTGTAATCCCAGCAATTTGGGAGGCCAAGGCAGGCAGATCACTTGAGGTCAAGAGTTTGAGACTAGCCTGGTCAACATGGTGAAAGCCTGCTTCTACAAAAATACAAAAACTTGCTGGGCATGGTGGTGCATGTCTGTAATCCCAGCTACTTGGGAGGCTGATACAGGAGAATCGCTTGAACCCAGAAGGTAGAGGTTGCAGTGAGCTGAGATCAAGCCATTGCACTCCAGCCTGGGAGAGAGAGGAAGACTCCATCTCAAAAAAAAAAGAAAAAAAAGAAGCATAAAGAAAAAACTGAAACACCACTGTGCTAAATCTTACTAATTTAGAACAAGGAATAAAGAAAAACACATGTCAAATCTTTGCAGTTTGACAGAGGGGTGGTGGGGATACACTGCAGAAAAGTTACATTCAAAACTTTTTAAAGAATGATAAAAAAAAAATGCTAGGAAAAAAAGCCACTGAACCAAATGTAGAAAGACAAAGTTGAACCAATGGCTATACTAATACATTTAATCTAACACGTTTATGTATTCTCACTTATAGATCTTTAGAATTCTCACTTACAAAGGAGAATAAAGAGAATCTTGGTTTTTGTACTGTTTGCAATGCAGAGGTGTCACCCATCATAACTGACAAATAGTTCCATTTTAAGGCCTTAAACATTGCTAAATACATCTGCAAGAACTTGTTCTGTTGCCCTTTCCAAGGATAAACACCAGTAAAGACCAGTTTGAGTTGGAAAGAGGACTTTCCATTAGAGAGTAAAGAACATTTCGTTTCTATGGTACGGCAGCTCCTCAGACGTGATTGTATCTGTTGAAAACAATTAGGACCAAGAAGCAAGCAACAAAAGCCACCAAGGAACTGAAACAGCACTAGTGTCAGGGCAAGAAAACACACATCCTTTATACATATTCCCACAGTTCTCACTCAGAGCCTAGTCACTTTCATTTTAGACTGAATTCTAACACATTTAGCCATCTAGTTTCTCAGGGCACAGCAAATCAGAGATAGCAAATTAGAAAATGTAGGAGTTTCTGACGTGGCAGGCATTTATTTTTTACTTAACAGACTACAAGTGATTCTGATGCAGTCAGAATGGAGAAGCCACTGTCCTAATATTCTAAGATAACGTGAACTTTCCTTATGCCCAACATATTGCTTAAGAACAACTGAGAGTTTGTTATGATTTATAAATGTTTTAAGAAAAACTTAGCAGGGTGCGGTGGCTCACGCCTGTAATCCTAGCACTTTGGGAGGCTGAGGCAGGTGGATCATGAGGTCAGGAGTTCGAGACCAGCTTGGCCAACATGGTGAAACCCCGTCTCTACTAAAAATACAAAAATTAGCCAGGCATGGTGGTGTGCGCCTGTAATCCCAGCTATTCAGGAGGCTGAGGCAGGAGAATCACTTGAACCTGGGAGACAGAGGTTGCAGTGAACCAAGATCGCACCACTGCACTCCAGCCTGGGTGACAAAGAAAGATTCCATCTCAAAAAAAAAAAAAAAGAAAAAAGAAAAACTTGTTAAAGTTTGGGCATGTTAGGGTAATGTGGAGCATTCACTTTGATAAAACTCTTCATTTCCCAGATGGAAAGAGGGGAGGTAATACTAAAGGACATACTACCAATAGTCAATCTGCTCACAGGGTAATTTCTACTGAAACCATACAGATACTATGAGTGAACTGGGGCATTTGATGCAGAATGAAATAATGGCAAAAACTGAAAGAAGTTGAAGTTACACGAAGAGAAACATCGCATTAAACCAGAGTAGTCGCAACGCCAACAACCTCTCTATATAACAGAATCTTCCAAACAAAATAGTTAGACTTCTACTCACCTTTCTGAAAAATCAGAGTCTATAAATTTTCTAGCCCGTTTTCTATCACTAAAAAGGAAAAAAGATAGCATAAAAACAACACATACTTAAATACAATTTAATTTCATTAATACTTTATTATAACTTGTCTAATTATACATTGAATATATTTGAAGACTAAAACTAACAAATACAAAAGATAGGTACATAAAATAAATCCTAATTGTATCATGTGAACAAGATATCACAACATAATAATCATAGGTTGAAAAGAGCTCAATGAATAGTTAGGGAGGAAAACACTGCAGACCTGCAAACAAGACAGAGAAAAATTTTCTTCACTCTGTGAAATACTGACTATACCAGACAATCCTGCCACCTCCAATATAAAGCACAAATGGGGCTGAAAATATCCAGACCCTGGTCATTTCCAAAGTGGGCCAACACTGCTGGCACAGGCTTGGCTTTCATGTTATAATCTTTCAAGGCTATATAGAAATCCAGGGTAACCTTAGATGTACACAAGAATGTTCATGAGGATTGAGTAACGCCCATAGGATTACAGGTAATTCTGTCATTTCAGCTCATTTGATAATGGAAAAGTATGCATATACAAAACTCTTCTGTCTTTAATGTATTTGTACGTGTGTGTAGGCATGTATTTATGTATATTAATATGTATACATCTTAAAGCACTTTGCCAGGATTATTAATTCACTTAATATCCTTGAAGCAAGGAGATTCTTACTGCACTAAGATTTACCATCTGCTTGCTCAAACTCACATATGACAGAATCACCAATGCAGTATTCCACCATGTAAATAACTTCTAAAGTAACAAAACATCTCAAGTAACAAAACGAGATTTTCAGCAATTTATCTTATTTATTTTTCTTTTATGGAAGTATGAGGTACTAAAATGATAAAGAGTAGAGAAAGGTGTAAGTATTTACAGGCAAAGATGAAACATATAGAAGTTTGTACTAAAAGTGACAAATTAGTAACATAGAAGAGATATTGATTCAATTGTTCAGCGTTTAAAAAGAAGAGGAAATTTAATAAAAAAATGTATTTGGCCTCTTTTCCTAACCTTTTCTGGTTTTTAAGGAAATAATTCATAGGGGAAATTCTGAGTATAGCCAACACTTAATATTTAACTCCTTTTTTATGTGAGTTAAAAATATATAAAAATAGAGTTTTTATATTTCCAAAGCAGTTAAATGTTATAATAAAAGTAGTCCTATTCCAGAGTTTAAAAAGTCACGGCGTTCAGTTATGATTTATTGTACTGTTTTTTTCTGTTTAAAAATAGTTGTTCCAGAGATGATTTATATCTAAGATATAAAGTGAAATAAAATAGGTGATTTTAAAGGAAAAACATTTGTTTTTAAGAACTAAACTAAAATAAAACAAGAACGGAAGACAAGATAGTGAGAAAAAAATGTCTAAACTTCTTTTTTAAGGTTTTAAAAATAGTAACTTGCAACACTCTTACCCAGGGACCCAGCCAGTAGCTTCTGCTATGTGTGTCTGAGTAACCATTGCTGGTGCAGGGGTATATGGACTCCCAATCAGAACACTTCCTGAACTGGTTAGTCTCTGTGGTGTGCTTATAATCTGTAAAGTCAGGAACAAAGAATATGATATTCTTAATTATTAAGAAAAGCCTACAGGCAGAAAATAATGTTGATTGCTAACCTACATATGAGGAAATAAAAGGTACTTAATGTCAGTCATCTAAGAATATAAGCAATGCCTTTGATTTACTTATATCCTAGGATCTTAATGCACAAGTATCCTGAATACTGACATGAGGTCACAATTCAGGTTTCAGCAAATGAATGGCAATTTGGAAGGATTAAGTACAGAACTGACAATGCTTCAAAAATCAGAAAAATGAAAAGCTTTCTTTGAAACTGAGGAAATGAATTGCAGTACAGCTTGATTTACTGAAACCAGGGTAAGAGCAAATCAGACTTCCACAGTCCATCATACAGTATACACAAAGATACTATCCAGCTTGGATAATTATATAGATGCAATTTTATCCTTTTTAAAAAAAGTATTGGACAGGGAGCGGTGGCTCGCGCTGTAAACCCAGCACTTTGGAAGGCCAAGGTGGGAGGATCACCTGAGGTCAGGAGTTCAAGACCTGCCTGGCCAACATGGTAAAAACCCATCTCTACTAAAAATACAAAATTAGCCAGGTATGGTGGTGTGCGCCTGTAATCCCAGCTACACGAGAGGCTGAGGCAGGAGAATCGCTTGAACCCAGAAGGCGGAAGTTGCAGTGAGCGGAGATGGCACCATTGCACTCCAGCCTGGGCAAAAAAAGCAAAACTCCATCTCAAAAAAAAAAAAAGAGTATTTCATGTTATTAAATCCTCTTTGAAGACATTTTAAAGACCATAAAACATTCTACCATGTGGATTTATTATTCTCTATTATATATATATGGATTTTTAATTGTTCACTGTTATAAAGAATGCTGTGATAAACATTTTTGTACAAAGACCTCGCCCTTAATTTCTATTTCCTAAGGCTAGACTCCAGAAAGGGGATTAATGGAACCCCTAAAGACTTTTTTAGAAAGGTACCTTATATGTGTTACCAAATTCCTTTCCAGGTCTTAAAATTTTCACTGGTTAAAAAACAAAACATGTTCTTCCCAAAGACATTTATAATAATTAATACAAAAAACCTAGCAGCCTAGTGATAGCTTTAGAAATATTTTCATGTAAAAAAAGGGGAAGAGGCACGCTCGAGTGAATGGGGATATTAATGAAACATGATTGGACCCTATTGGATAATTATTGAAGCAACTGTTGGGTATATAGTTCTATTTTTGTAAAGTTTTGAAAGTGTTCATGATAGTAAGTTTTAAGTCCCAACTCAGAGAGAAAAATATCTACAGGGACTACATGTAATTGAATAAGTCCTCAAACAAGAGAAATAGTTCTATTCTACTGCCTTATGCAAGACAAAATGCTAATTAATTTTTATTTCCCTGACCAAATGAAACATGTTTCTGCAGCCAGGGTGAATCATTAAATTCATTGCTAACTTGCTCCATACATAACTAAAGGGGAGGATTAATAAGCATTTCAAGCTCTTCATTTGCATTTGAAGGAAAGAGTCAAACAATAACCTCTGAAGCATAAAAATAGTTCAGACCTAGTTATTAAAGTCTAGTCAACATGTATTCATTTACCAAGTATTTAAGAATCTTAGCTAGCTTCTGTTTATGTTTGACTATGTTAGTTTGGGGCTAGGAAGATGTTAGTACCTACAATTGTTTATGAAATAGTTTTAGTAAGTTCATTCTATAGTTACAAAAATAAAAACAAAAGTTAATAATACTGACAGATGTCTGGAGAGTTCTGATTATGTACAACACACCAAGGGTATTAAATAAGGCACTCAGAAGTTTGCCTCGTGCGAAAACATAAAAACAGAAAATGTGTCTGTACCTCTCAATGAATTCTGCCTTGCATTCCAAGTATGCTTGCACTTCCCACTCCACACGTCTGGTCCCACATCCCCACTTTCATTTCAGTGCAGGATCTTTAGGGGTGGAGAGTAACCTGCTAAACTATGTCCTTTGCAGGGTTTAACACAGTGGTAGGGGATGCTCATAGGAAAGGCACAATAAATATTTACTAACTGGGATAAAATACTCAACTTTTAAAATAATAAGGAAAAAAAGTAACTTCATTTATTGATATGCTAAAAGGATTATATAAAATCCACTAAAAAAATACAACATAGTTTCCACCAATCACTACATCACATTCTCTATCATGCTGACCTTGGGTATGGACAGCTTATGAAGAAAAATGTGAGTTATTTGATTACCCTCTGGTCGACTCTACTCCTTGAACAGCAGTGTCTACAAAGCTATTCTAAGCATTCCAATTTACCCTTGAAATGCATTGCATTACTATTGCAGTATTATTACTAAGGAGATCTTTTTCTATATGGTATTAGCAGCCTACATGCTTGGTTTTGCTGATTTACAGGGCTTTGGAGAAAAAAAAAGCTGGGCATGGTGGCTCATGCCTGTAATCCTAGCACTTTCTGAGAGGCAAAGGCAGGCAGATCATTTGAGGTCAGGAGTTCATGATCAGCCCGGCCAACACGGCAAAATCCCTACTCTATTAAAAATATAAAAATTAGCTGGGCGTGGGGGTGGGCACCTATAATCCCAGCTACTTGGAAGGCTGAGGCAGGAGAATCACTTGAACCCAGGAGGCGGAGGTTACAGTAACCAGGGATCATGCCACTGCACTCCATCCTGGGCGACAGAGTGAGACTCTATCTCAAAAAAAAAAAAAAAAAAGAAAGGAAGGAGGAAGGGAAAGAGGACATAGAGAAAAACAGGCTATCTTTATGAAAATGACTTTGAAAGTGAATTCTAGTTTACATTTTCTTTTTTTCCCTCCCTCATTGTCAGATTGTTAGCTGATATTCTTTGCTGATTGGAGAGTGATTAGCAACACTCTGCTCCTTTCTCTTAGCACAGGGCCTGGTACACAGCAATTCCTTAATAAACATTTCCTGCATGAACAAATTACAGAGATGACACACATGAACAGGAAAGATAAGGTCTAAGAGTATGTGAGATACGGTAAGTTACTAAACTAGGATAATGAGAGTGAAACGTAAGAAATAAAACAAAAGGAAAGTCAGTGAGACTTGAACAGCCACAGAATATAAGAAAATTGGTTTACAGGGTGATGAGTCAGTCATGCTTTCTAACTCTGAACCTTAATTTTGAAATCCCAGGCCAGGCACGGTGGTTCACTCCTAAAAATCCCCGCACTTTGGGAGGCTGAGGCGGGTGGATCATTTGAGGTCAGGAGTTCGAGACCTGCCTGGCCAAAATGGTGAAACCCCATCTCTACCAAAAATACAAACAAAATCAGCTGGGTGTTGTGGCACACGCCGGTAATCCCAGCTACTCAGGAGGCTGAGGCAGAAGAATCGCTTGAACCTGGGAAGCGGAGGCTGTAGTGAGCTGAGATCGTGCCACTGCACTCCAGCCTAGGCGACAGAGCGAGACTCTGTAAAAAAAAAAAAAAATTGAAATCCCAAACTGAAGTATTAAAGTTGGAGGTAAAAATATACTTTTAATATTCACTTGATACGATAAGGAAAATAGAGTTTTAAATTCCAGAGTGCTCTTACCAAAAATCCAGACATCCTTAATTTAAATGTTATGTGGTTTCTCTGACAATAGAATTAGTTACACTGGGAAAATCAGATAGCAATTGAACATTATTCTGAACATTTTCCTGCCCTCAATCAACATATTTTATGTGCTACTGCCATCTACAGTTTAAAAAGCCAAGAGAGCATATGTATTCCAAAGGGAAAAAAATTACAAAATTATAAAGTGGTATATTAAGAGATTTCACTATTTGATGGAATTTTGGTTTTCACTGTAAGAAACATGCAGTTTTCACTCTTCTAAAATAAGACAGTCATGAGATTATCTTATACAGTTGACCCTTGAATTACATGGGCTTGAACTGGGCAGGTCCACTTATACATGGATTTCCTTTCACTTCTGCCACCCCTGAGACAGCCAGATCAACTTCTCCTCTTTCTCCTCTGCAGCCTACTCAACGTGAAGACATCGAGGATGAAGACTTTTATGATAATCCACTTCCACTTAATGAATTATAAATGTATTTTCCTAATGATTTTCTTAGTAATTTTTTTCCCTAGCTTACTTTATTGTAAGAATACAGTATACAATACATATTAACATACAAAATAACATTAATATAACATAAAATGTGTTATTCGACTATTTATGTTATAGTAAGGCTTCTAGTCAATAATAAGGTATTAACAGTTAAATTTTGGGGGAGTCAAAAGCTAACCATGGATTCATGACTGCACAGGGGCTGTGCCCTTATCCCTTGCATTATTCAAAGGTCAACTGTATAATCACAAGATCTATAACATATAACCATAAGAGAGCCTATAAGAAAAGGGCAAGTATCTTCAACTGAAATAAGTACTGCTAAACTAGTTTCCATAACCACAGAAAACAAATGAAAACTTTTCATGGGGCCTTTTGAAATTTCTATCTACCATTAAGATTTGGCTTCCAAAAGACACGTGAAGTTCAAAGGGCAAGCAGAAACAGAAGGCTAAGAAGCAAATCAGTGAGTTTTTATCCAAGAATTCTTTAACTAAACAAAAACTTTTTAAAAAATCATGGATGAGGGAGTTAGAGGAGAACCGATAATGGCTCTAACTGGGTGTCTTAGTCCATTCAGGCTACTATAACAAACCACCTTAGACTGGGTAATTAACTAATTAATTTTCTTTAAAGTCTTCCGCAAGGAGTACTAAACTGGGTAATTTACAAACCATAGAAATTTATTGCTCACTGTTCTGGAGGTTGCTGAGAGGTCCAAAATTAAAGTGCTGACAGATTCAGTGCCTGGTGAGGGTTTATTCTCTGCTTCAGAGATGATGCCTTCTGGTTGCATCCTAATAGCAGAAAGGGTCCAGGGTGCTCCCTTCAACCTCTTTTATAAAGGCACTAATTCCATTCATGAGGGTGAAGCCCTCATGACTTCATCACTTCCCCAAAGGCCCCGCCTCTTAATACCACCACAGTAGGGATGAGGTTTCAACATGAATTTTGGAGGAACCCATTCAGACCAGAGCATTCAGTTCCTGACCCTCTAACATTCCTATTTCACAGGCAAAATACATTCATTTCATTCCATAGTCTCACAAGTCCTAACTCCTTCCCCAAATCAGATATGAGTAAGACTCAAAGGTGCAATTCATCCTGAGGCAAATTCCCCTCCAGCTGTGAGTCTGTGAAATCCAACCTGTTTCCAAAATACAATGATGGGACAGGCACAGAACATGCATTCCCATTCCAAAAGGGAGAAAACAGAAAAGAAGAAAGGGATAATAGGTCCCAACCAATCCAAAACCCAACAGGGCAAACATTAACTTTTAAGGCTTCAGAATAATCTTTGACTTGATATCCTGCCTTTTGGACACACTGGAGCAGGAGTTGGGCCCCCAGGCTACCAGGGGCCCCCATCCCCATGACTTTATTGGGGGCAGCCCATGCTCAGTTCTCCTGGGTTAGATTTTGAGTCTTCTGCATGTGGCTCTCCCAGGCTGCAGTTGCATGCTGGAAGGTCTACTAGACTAGGGCCTCAGGGAGCGACCCCGCCCCTCTCAGCTCCACTAAGCTTTGCCCTGGCGAGGGTTCCCAGTGGTGGCCTCACCTCTGTAGCAATTCTCTGCCAGGATCTGTTAAGGCTCTCCAGGGCATCTTTTGAAATCTAGGTGGAAGTTATCATACCCCGCAGCTTGTGCACCCTGTACCCACTGGAGATGGCATCACTCAGATACTGCCAAGGTTCACCACCTGTGCCCTCTAGAGGAGCAGCCACATATATACTTGCACTATATTTGGGCCTACCGGAGCCACACCTGGAATGGCTAAGGAGCACTGCGCCAAAATTTGGGGAGCAGACTTGACACAGTGCCAGGAAGCGATTGCCAGGGTTTCATTAGCGCCTGAAGCCCCTCTTTTGATAGTTCTGTCCCCCATGTCTTGGCACTCTGGGCCTGTGATGGGAGGAGCAGCATCGATAATCACTGAAATGCTGTGGGTTTATTCTTCCATGTTTTGATGAACAGCACCAAGCTTCCACCCATGCACACTAGTCTTCTTTATCAAAAGGTGACTAGGCCACTCTTTTGGTGTTCCCTCCAGAACATGCTTTTTTATTCTTTACATGGCCAAGCTGAGAATTTCCTAAATCTTCACTTCTGATTATAAATTATATCTTTAATTCACTTCTCTCTTCTCACATTTTACTATAAACAGCCAAGAGAAGCCACGTTGATCCCTAAACACTTTGCTTAGAAATTTCTTTGGCCAACTATCCAATTTCACTGATCCTAAGTTCCTCCTTCCACAAAACATTAAAACAGGAAAACAATTCAGTGAAGTCCCTTGCCACTTTTTTGGTGGTTGTTGTTTGGTTGTCTTATAGTGACCCCTCTGTCAGGGTCACTACAGCCTTGGACTCTTGGGCCCAAGTGATCCTCTCTCCTTAATCTCCTGAGTGGCAAGGACTATAGGTGCCACCATGCCTGGGTTTTTGTTTGTTTGTTTTCTGAGACAAAGTCTCACTCTGTTGCCCAGGCTGGAGTGCAATGGTGCAATCTTTGCTCACTGCAACCTCAGGCTCCCAGGTTCAAGTGATCTTCCTGCCTCAGCCTCCCAAGTAGTTGGGATTACAGGCACCCACCACCATGTCCGGCTAATTTCTGTATTTTTAGTAGAGACAGGGTTTCACCACGTAGGCCAGGCTGGTCTTGAACTCCTGACCTCAAGTGATCCACCAGCCTCGGCCTCCCGAAGTGCTGGGATTACAGGTATGAACCACTGCACCCGGCCTAGCTAATTTTTATTTTTAGTTTTTTTTTTAGTAGAGATGAGGTCTCACTATGTTGCCCAGGCTGGTCTTGAACTACTGGGCTCAAGACATCCTCTGCCTTGGCCTCACAAAATGATGGGATTACAGGAATGAGCCACTGCACCCAGCCTTTTGCTACTCTGTAACAAGGATGGCTTTTCCTCCAGTTTCCAATAACATGTCCTTCACTCCTGTCTGGGACCTCATTATAATGGCCTTTACCATCCATATTTGTGCCAACATTCTGTTCATGACCACGGAGGTACTCTCTAAGAAGAGTGAGGCTTTCTCTACAGCTCTCCTCCTCTTCTGATTCCTCACCAGAATCACCCTTAATGGTCCATTCATCTCAAGAGGCTTTTTCCAGCCTGTTCCTCTGAACTCTTCCAGCCTCTGCCCATTACCCAGTTCTAAAGCCATTTCCACAGTTTTAGGTGTTTGTTCTGGCAGCACCCCAGTTCTTGGTACTAATTTTTGTCTTAGTCTGCTATAACAAAATACCTTAGCATAGGTAATTTATAAACGATAGAAATGTATTTCTTGAAGTTCTGGTGGCTGGGAAGTCCAGGATCAAGCCAGCAAATTCAGTGTCTAGTGAAGGCTCACTCTCTGCTTCATAGGTGGTACCTTCTTGTAGTGTCTTCACTACAGGAAGTGGGGCAAAGAGCTCCCTTCAACTTTTTTTTTTTTTTTTTTTTTTTAGACGGAGTCTTGCTCTATTGCCCAGACTGGAGTAGAGTGGCACGATCTCTGCTCACTGCAACCTCTGCCTCCCAGGTTCAAGTGATTCTCCTGCCTTAGCCTCCCGAGTAGCTAGGACTACATGTGTGTCACCATGCTCAGCTAATTTTTTGTATTTTAGTAGAGATGGGGTTTCACTGTTTTAGCCAGGATGGTCTTGATCTCCTGACCTCGTGATCCACCTGCCTCGGCCTCCCAAAGTGCTGAGATTACAGGCTTGAGACACCACCCTCAGCAATTATTGTATTTTTAGTAGAGATGGGTTTCACCATGTTGACCAGGATGGTCTCAGTCTCTTGATCTCATGACCTGCCCACCTCGGCCTCCCAAAGTGCTGGGATTACTGGCCTGAGCCGCCGCACCCAGCCTCAACTTCTTTTATAAAGTCACTAATCCCCTCCATGAGAATGAAGCCCTCATAGCTTAATTACTTCCCCAAAGGTCCCACCCCTTAATACCATGACAATAGGGATTAAGCTTCAACATGAATTTTGGAGGGACACATTCAAGAGATAGCAATGGGGTCTTACAACCATTAGGAAACCAAAAACGAAATTCTGATTCCTGCCTAAGAACTCAGAACTGAAAAAAGGACTTCAGAAGTAGGCGGACAAATTAAGTACTTGGGATGGCCCAGTTAAAGGTAGAGTTCCAAATCTCCTCTCCTTCTTGTGACCTTTGTTCTGCTGATCCTGAGATTTACAGTAACTGAGTTAGTACCACACATCACTACTTATTATTAACAGAACTGGACCACGTAAGGGCTAACATGCATGTTAGTTCAAACTGACAATGGGAGAAAAATTATATATGCTTCCAAAGGATAAATTCACCTTGGGGTATAGCAGCATTAAACAAACAAAAAATAATAGAAAATAATCTCTCAAAACAGAAGAGTACTGTAAGGGCAAGACTCATAAAAATTTGAGTATGTTTAATTTTGGTACTTATATAATCACATTTCAAAATGCAGATTTTAAAGTTGAGTGTTTTATCTCATTTGCACCTATAGTAGTGGCTGAGGAGGGGAAAATGCTTAGCAAATGTTTGAAAATATAACCTGAGCTACCTTGAAATGAAGGCTCTTATTTGAGCTTAAATCTCCATGAGGTTTGGAGCTAGACTACATTCTTCACATACTTACAGTAAATTGTGTTGGATCTTTAGCTTGATTTCTGCAGATGATAAACAGTCCTCAACTAACCAAGGAAAATGTCATGTCAAGAATGTGTCCTAAAGTCTTAGAGACTTTCTGAAACCATTAGGTATGTTAAAAGATATTTTTATCTAAATAACTTTGCATTTAACATAGTCCACAGTGCTGTTGTACATTGTGGGCGAAATTTATTCTTATTGCTCTACAGATGAAAAGATGAAAACACTGGCAACAAAGAGTTATTGCTTAAATGTTTGAGTACTTTTACTAATGGTGGGTAAGGCCATTTAAATTAGACTTAGTTTCAGAGTAGTGGAATGCAACCTTGTTTATAAATAAGTCTGCTGAAAGTGCTACACACTTCACGCTCCAGCATAATTAATGAATGACTTTACAGAAACAGTTGTTTTCCATTTTTCATTCATTATTTCTACCACTAAAGATTAAAATAAATTGGTATATTGTTTTTTCCCCAGAAGCCTTTAATGAAAGGAATTTTAAATTAATAGCTCCAGATGTAAATTAACTGTTGGGTCTCAGATTCCATTTATGTGAGAATACATAGTTTAGAGCAGTAAAGGTTATTTTATAAGAAAAAGAAAAGAGGAGGAGGATATAAAGCATAATACATTTCAAATCAATTTAAACAACTAAATACAAGAGAAACCTCACACAGAGAGCAAAAGACTTAAAACTACACATCCAGAATCCACAGATTCAAATATGTGAAAATTAAATATTAAAGAGCACAATGACTTTCTTTTTCTCAAGCTCAAGACTTGACCAGATACACTCAGATAAAAACAGAATGTTTTTTTAAAGTGACTCAGGTAACTGAAATTAATTATAATTTTGTTTTTTTCTTTTTGAGACAGGGTCTTGCTTTATCACCCAGGTTGGAGTGCAGTGGTGCAAACACGGTTCACTGTGACCTTGACCTCTTGGGCTCAAGCAATCCTCCCGCCTCAGTCCTCCAAGTAGCTGGGACTTCAGGCATGTGCCACAGTGCCCAGCTGTTTTTTGTAGAGACAGGGTTTCACCATGTTGCCCAGGCTGGTCTTGAATTCCTGAGCTCAAGTGATCCACCTGTCTCGGCTTCCCAAAGTGTTGGGATTACAGGCGTGAGACACCTGCCACTCCTGGTTTAACTGGAATATCTGATCAAACATATTTAATGCAATTATCCTTTAAATAAGTCTTGGCTAAACAAAGTTTCAATTCTAAGATTTGATAATTTTCTTACCATTTGGGGTCCAACATTCACATTTATTGGTCCTAAGGTTTTTGGTAAAATCTTTGTAGGTGAGTTGGTATTGGAAACTGGAAATGCAACAAATGAAATGTTGCCTGAAATGATACCAAAACATTAAGTTAGTATTCTGCAATACCAAGGCCATTTTCTAGCTATATACACCCATGGTCCTAATTCATTTTGTTGAGGTAATTTATAAATATCTTAGGAAGCACATTATGAACAAAATACACCTTACTGAAAAGCCATACTAATGATTGCTTTGTTGTAAGGAATACAATTAACTTTGCTGCATAAATAATCTTTATTTATATTTTACTGAAAGTCTATAAAATAAATAGTTCCAATTATTTGACAATTAACTATGAAACTTTCAGTTGGTCTTTTAGAGGAAAAAATATTTAGAGAATATATAATGCAAATCACAGTTTATATCAGAATTGAGAAAGAGATCTTTAATAGACATGACGGAACAAATAATATATTTGATGATGAAACATAACATGAAAAGTAAAATAACTATTTAAATTTCTTTGTAGTACAAAACATCGAGACTAAAAGCTAACATATTTTCGAACTGTCAAATTGATAATGTTTTAGGGTTTTATAATACTAGAGAAAAAACATGGTGCTAACTAGTTATTAATACTAAGAACAGTGGGATCTGTACTGTGTTTTCAAGTGATCTCAGTACTTTAAATTTCAAATTACCATAGCAAACTGCTACCAAGAAAATTCTCCTCTAAAGGAAAAGCCAACCTATTATTTTCTGAACTATAACATCAACTACTTAATTACCCCGACAAACTTCAGCTTATCAGTGTTTCTCTTAGAAGATAACAGTGTAACAAAATATATCAAAGGAGATCATCCAGGAAGTATGTGAAAGGCCAACACTAAAACCCGGGGACAAACAACATTTAAGGGTAGGACAACAAAGACATTTCCTTCTTAGTTGCCTTCCTCAGATGACCCCCATCTTCCAAAACTTGACCACACTCTTTAATCCCCTTACTATTTTTTTTTTTTTTGAGATGGGGGTCTCTCTCTGACACCCAGGCTAGAGGGCAGTGATGCAATGACAGCTGACTATAGCCTCAAACTCCAGGGCTCAAGTGATCCTCCCACCTCAGCCTCCAAAGTGGCTGACACCACAGGCATGCGTCACCACACCTGGCTAATTTTTTTTATTTTGTAGAGATGGGGTCTTGCCATGTTGCCCAGCCTGGTCTCAAACTCCTGTGCTTCAAGCAGTTCTCCCCCTTAGCCTCCCAAAGTGCTGGGATTAAAGGCTTGAGCCATGGCACCCAGCCTAAATGACTTCTTTTTTCTTTTTCTTTTTTTGAGAGTCTCGCTCTGTCGCTCAGGCTGGAGTTCAGTGGCGCGATCTTGGCTCACTGCGACCTCCGCCTCCCAGGTTCAAGTGGTTCTCCTGTCTCAGCCTCCTGGGTAGCTGGGATTCCAGGCACCCGCCATCATGCCCGGCTAATTTTTGAGTTTTACTAAAGACGGGGTTTCACCATGTTGGCCAGGCTGGTCTCGAACTCCTGACCTTAGGTAATCCGCCTCCCTCAGCCTCTCAAAGTTCTAGGATTACAGGCATGATCCACCGTGCCTGGCCCAAAATGGCTTCTTTCATCTCTGCTCTGCACTTTCTGCCTCTTCAGGGATCTCACCCATCAATTATCTACTCTGTCTCCTGAAGTTTCAACTATTCCATTGGCCCTTTCCCTTCAGTTTTTGTAGAGTTCATTTTCCCCCTAATTCCACAAATAAAATCAAATTATATTTATTGTACCCACTCAGCAAGTCCAAGTACCCAAATCTGCTTCTACTTCCTGTTCTCACTCTTGATATATGACTGAGCCCTTGTATATGATCACTGAATCCACCCAATGATCCAATCTAGAAATGATCTTCAGATCTTCACTCAATCTCCTCCTCATTCAACTGACCACCGTATTTGTTATTTCCTTATTCTAGTTCCTTTATGCCAGCGGTCCCCAATCTTTTTAGCACCAGGGACTGGTTTCGTGGAAGACAGTTTCTCCACAGATGGGGGTGAAGGGAGGTATGGTTTTGCAATGATTCAAGAACATTACATTTATCGTGCATTTTATTTCTATTATTATTACATTGTAGTATATAATGAATTAGTCATACAAATCATCACAATGCGGAATCAGTGGGAGCCTTGGGCTTGTTTTCCTGCTACTAGAGAGTCCCATCTGGGAGTGATGGAGACAGTGACAGATCATCAGGCATTAGATTCTCATAAGAAGTGTGCAATCTAGATCCCTCACATGCACAGTTCACAACAGGGTTTGTGCTCCTATGATAATCTAATGCCGCTGCTGATCTGACAGGAGGCGGAGCTCAGGCGGTGATGTGAGTGATGGGGAGTGGTTGTAAATACAGATGAAGCTTTGCTCACTCACTGGCTTGCCTGCCTGCCACTCACTTCCTGCTGTGTGGCCCAGTTCCTAACAGGCCATGGACTGGTACCTGGTGGCCGGTTGGGGATCCCTGCACTATGCTGCTGGCACTCATTTAATTTGCAACTTCATATCTGGTTTGAATACAGTTACCATCTAACTCAGTTGATTGACAATACAGGATGTCCAATGGAATCGCCTGGGGAACAATGAACAATACCAATGCCTTGGATCCTAGAGCTGCCCATATAATTGATCTGGGGTGAACCTGGGCATCAGGCCATTAAACATTCTCCAAACAGTTCCAATGTGCGGCCAGGGCTGAGCACCATCACTCTTACTAGATATCCTACTTCTAACAGCTTTCCTAGCCACTCCATGCATCTATAACAAACCATTCTTTCAACTGGCAAAACTGTTCTGAACACTCCCCTAATTATGGTTTTTAAGGACTCCACAACACTTCCTAAAAGCCTCTCAGACTCCTCAACATGGCACAAAAGCTCGCAGTGGACATCTCACCCCTGCCTCCTTTCACAGCTTCATCTTCAGTTGCTCCCTCCACATGTACCCCGCAATCCAACCAGATTAAATACTTTACATTTCTAGAGAGGCCCCAATTCAACCAACTGGCTTTGGCATACACCTTTCCATCTGCTGAGAAGGCCCTTCTCTACTGAGCCAACTCCTACCTACTAGCACTTCAAAATGGATGGCTTCCACACCATTTTCTGAGCAATTATTATGTCCCCAGAGTCTGTTCCAGAGGTTTCCTATATATACATACATATATGTATGTACATATAAATATACACACACAAAGTGTACATATACACATATATACGCGCACACGCGCGCGCACACACATGCACACACTCTCTTGTCCTAAGCATCGATGAGGAAAAAAGTGTATATATATATACACACACACACACATTTTATGTGTATGTATGTATGTGTGTATACTTTTTTCCTCATCGATGCTTAGGACAACAGTGTGAAATAGATTATTGGTGACCCTATTTTATATATTAAGAAATTGAGATTGAAATTAAATACAAGGTCCCATGGTAGTGAAGCCAACAGCTCCACCTCCAAAGCCTCTGCTCTATGCATCTCCTCCTTCTTAAAAGCTGTCCCATCCCCTGTGGTCTAAATTCTGGATATTCCTCTTCTGGCTTCTCATAAAACCTGTTATCACTTACTTGTAATTCTATTATAAATGGGTTACGTCTCTCAGCTTTGTATCCTAGCACCTAGTTTAGTCCTTGGAACAAAACAGGTGCACAAATGATAAAAAGTGTTTGATCAGCCAAGATTGAAAGTATTACCTTTCCTAATCTGGATGCCAAACTTCCTGCAATACAGCTTAAATTACAACCCTTGTTATTTTTCCAACCAAGATCATAACTCATACTGAGTTTGAAATCAATTTAAACGGCAGGTCCTTTGTTTATTTCACTTTTAACATGACCGAACTGGTATTATCAAATAAAGTTTCCCTACCTTGCAATTGTGCAACTGATTTTCTTAAAATAAAATGTGGCCAGGCAGTGGTTCACGCCTGTAATCCCAGCACTTTAGGAAGCCAAGCAGGGCAGATCACCTGAGGTCAGGAGTTCGAAACCAGCCTGGCCAACATGGCGAAACCCTGTCTCTACTAAAAATACAAAAGTTAGCCAGGCGTGATGGTGCACACCTGTAATCCCAGCTACTTGGGAGGCTGAGGCATGAAAATCACTTGAACTGAGGAGGTGGAGGTTGCAGAGAGCCGAGATAGCGCCACTGCACTCCAGCCTGGGCAATAGAGCAAGACTGTCTCAAAAAAAGAAAAAAGAACAATAAATTGACAAAACAAAAATTATAGTCCAGAAATAATTTCACCTATATATGAAAATTTTGTATATGATAAAAGTATTTCAAACCAATGATGTTGAGACAAGAGACTATCCATTTGGATAAAAGAAATTTTAGATTTCAATTTATCACATTGAACAAAAACAAATTTCAGAAAAATCAAACATTTAAACATAAAAATTAAAACTTAAGAAAAAATACAATAATATTTTTATTTATTTTTATTTTTATTTTTTTTGAGACAGAGTCTTGCTCTGTCGCCCAGGCTGGGGTGCAGTGGCCGGATCTCAGCTCACTGCAAGCTCCGCCTCCCGGGTTTAGGCCATTCTCCTGCCTCAGCCTCCTGAGTAGCTGGGACTACAGGCGCCCGCCACCTCGCCCGGCTAGTTTTTTGTATTTTTTAGTAGAGACGGGGTTTCACCGTGTTAGCCAGGATGGTCTCGATCTCCTGACCTCGTGATCCGCCCGTCTCGGCCTCCCAATATTATTTTTATAATCCTGGAATGAGGAAGGCCCTCCTCACCGTGTTACAGAATTCAGATATCTTAAGTAAAAAGACTGATGGATTTGACTACTTAAAAATCAAAACTTTGGCCGGGCGCGGTGGCTCAAGCCTGTAATCCCAGCACTTTGGGAGGCCGAGACGGGTGGATCACGAGGTCAGGGGATCGAGACTATCCTGGCTAACACGGTGAAACCCCATCTCTACTAAAAAATACAAAAAAAAAACTAGCCGGGCGAGGTGGCGGGCGCCTGTAGTCCCAGCTACTCGGGAGGCTGAGGCAGGAGAATGGCGTGAACCCGGGAGGCGGAGCTTGCAGTGAGCTGAGATCCGGCCACTGCACTCCAGCCTGGGCGACAGAGCGAGACTCCGTCTCAAAAAAAAAAAATCAAAACTTTACAGCAAGACTTAATATACTTAGAAGACAAATGTCAGGCTGGTAAACAAATGTGCAATGCACAGGTCATTTGATTACCATTTTTTAAAAAATTTTGTTTATTTAACCTACTGTTACGAATTAATAAGAAAAAGGCAATATCCCAATATAAAAATAAATCCGGTATATGAAGAAATACAGATACCACTGATCACATGAAAAGATGCTTGATTTTAATAATTAAAAAACTAACTTTTGGGCCAGGCGTGGTGGCTCACACCTGTAATCCCAGCACTCTGGGAGGCCAAGGTGGGCAGATCACAAGGTCAAGAGTTCAAGACCAGCCTAGCCAAGATGTGAAACCCCATCTCTACTAAAAATACAAAAATTAGCTGGGCGTGGTGGTGTGTGCCTGTAATCCCAGCTACTTGGGGGGCTGAGGCAAGAGAATCGCTTGAACCTGGGAGGCGGAGGTTGCAGTGAGCCAAAATCATGCCATTGCACTCCAGCCTGGGTGACAGAGCAAGACTCTGTCTCAAAAAACAAACAAAGAAACAAACAACTTTTTAAAAAAAGGAAACCTTTTTGCATACTAGACTGATAAAAAATTAACAAGTCTGATAATGCACTGAGTTGGTAAGGATGTGGCAAAACAGGCACATTTTAAAAATACTGACTTGGCACCTGCTACTCTATGTCAAGAACTAAGGCTAAGCATTAGGATATTCAGTGAACAAGCAACATTGTTCCCTGCACTCAAGGGACTAACATACTCTGTTAGTGAAGGGAATACTGTAGAGCCTTTCTGGAGGTTCTGACGATGTGTTGATGTGTTGATTTTAATTAGAAAGGAATAAACTGACCGTGTGTTAGAATACAAAATTCTATATAAATACTTTAAAAATAATTCCACACTTTTTTTTGAGACAGAGTCTCACTCTGTCCCTCAGGCTGGAGTGCAGTGGCACAACCTCGGCTCACTGCAAGCTCTGCCTCCCGGGTTCACACCATTCTCCTCCCTCAGCCTCCCGAGTAGCTGGGACTACAGGCACCCACTACCACGCCCAGCTATTGTTTTGGATTTTTAGTAGAGATGGGGTTTCACTGTGTTAGCCAGGATGGTCTCGATCTCCTAACCTCGTGATCCGCCTGCCTTGGCCTCCCAAAGTGCTGGATTTCAGGCGTAAGCCACCATGCCCGGCCTATAATTCTACACATTTTAAAGCTTTTTTCCATCTCAACAAATACCCTCTGTTGCCTAAGTGGTAAGCTAATGTCTGGCTTCTGTGACATCATGATTGACAATGGGCATACCCTCTGACTGGCAATTCCTCTGGTGGAAATATAATAAACTAGGCAGATAAGAACAATTGTACGTGTCCTGGGATTGGACCACGGTGGAGAAAAGCAAAGACCTACAAACAATTTAAGTGTTTAAACATCTTCTGGTACATGTGCATGATGGAATATTATATAGTCCCTAAAAACACAAGCATGTATTGCCATGGAAAAATGTCCTATTATAAAAGAACACGATTACATTTACCTGAAAAACTACATATATGTCTATTTTTCATATATTTTTATATATTCATAAAAAGTCTGCCAAGAGAAACCACAAATTTAATAGTGGTTAGCTCTGATGAGTAGCACGGAGGAAGCATTGTTTTACACTTTTTATTATTTGAAAAAAACATTTTATGAACATGCATGCACGTGTTTTATAATTTTAAAAGCTACTGTCGCCAGGTGTGGTGGCTCACGCTTGTAATCCCAGCTCTTTGGGAGGCCAAGGCAGGAGGATCACGAGGCCAGGAGTTTGAGACCAGCCTGATCAACATGGTGAAACCCCGTCTCTACTAAAAATTCAAAAATTAGCCAGGTGTGGTGGCGCGCGTCTGTAATCCCAACTACTTAGGAGGCTGAGGCAGGAGAATCGCTTGAACCCGGGAGGTGGAGGTTGCAGTGAACCAAGATCGCACCACTGCACTCCAGACTGGGTGACAAAGTGAGACCCCGTCTTATAAACAAACAAACAAACAAATAAATAAATAAATAAATAAATATAAAAGTTACTGTCATTCTGAAAGAGAGAATGAATCAGCCATAGCTACTAAAACAAGTTTAAGATCTAGAAATGATTGTCTCATTAGTAGTAAAAATGAAATTTGCTTTAAAAGTAGTTAAAAGGACTCCACTAGAATTCCAATAGCTGTAATACCCAGAAATAAAAGCCACATGTTTAGACAAAACTTACTTTCATCAAATCAGCTAAGTTCAGCAGCAGAAATATATATATATATTTTCACTCAAAAGGACACCTTTAAATAGATTACAAAGATTCAGTCAACCAAAATTTCAGCCAGGCTGAGAGAAGTAAATAAAGTCTAAACAGTTTTTCCTAAGTGCGTGGCCTAAATTCATAGCTCCTTGGCAATAGGAGCTTGACACTGTCCAGAAGCTGATTCCTGGGACTCAGTGTATTAAAAACAACAATTTTTAAAGTTGCCTGGATTTTGGTTCTGGCAATTTCCTCAATTAACTAAATGAGATCAATCACCTAGGGAAGTGGCTAAGAAACAGAACTAAAAACTTATGCCAGATGTTGGCTCAGGCACAAGATTTTGGCTCAAATGTTATTTCAATTTATTGAGTAATATTTTTGTTTTCCACTAGAATTGTCTAGACACCACAGATTTTTTTTTCCACTCATAATTCTTTAGGGGGTTCCAGTTACAATTAATCACCTTCAATATGTCCAATTAAAATGAAAAAAAATCCAGTTACATAATTGTGGTTAGTCTTTATGATGCTTATATACATTTTTTTCCATGGCATAGACTTTCTTAAAAAAAAAAAGTTTTTGCTTGAATTAGCTTTAGGAAAAATCGTCTTCACCTAAGCCTACATCACATCCTCCTACAAGAACCAAATTGGTAACTTACTATAGGAAAGAATACATCTTTTTTGTGGATTTATAAATGTCTTAAATTAGAAGCAGTGGTATAGACCATATATACAGGGTCCAACTTCACAGGACAAGCTAACCTATAACCTAAAATAAAAGTTTTTGGTTTGTTTTGAGACAGGATTCTTGCTCTATCATTCAGCCTGGAGAGCAGTGGCACTATCAGAGTTCACTGCGGCCTCAAACTCCTGGCTCAAGTTATCCTCCTGCCTCAGCTTTCCAATGAGCTGGAACAACTGGTGTGCACCGCCATGCCCAGCTATTTTTTTTATTTTTATTTTTTTGTAGGGAGGGGGTCTCACTATATTGCCCGGGCTGGTCTCAAACTCTTGAGCTGAAGCCATCCTCCCACCTTGCCAAAGCACTGGGATTACAGGCATGAGCCACCACACCCAGCATATGTAAGTTAAAATGACCTAGATTGTGGTGGTGTATGTGTTTGCTGAAGTCCCAATTATACCTTAATGAAATGATGGAAAAATGTAACGTGGGCAATTTCATATTAATTAGTAAGATACTAATTATAGATTATACCATCCTCTGCTTTTCCTCTTCTGTCACCTCAACTGGCCCTTAAAAAAAAATACAGATAGTTCATCTTCTTGTCTAAAAAACATCCATTCAGCTACTGTCCCTTTTAAGTCAGTCTCCTGCATCATCACAATCTTTCCCTCTCTGCCAGATCATTCACATCAGTACATAAACATGCGTAATTTCTTCCATCTCAAAAACAAAAAACAAACCAACTTTTCTTGACCATCCAGTCCTCCAGTTACCAACTAATTTGTTGCCCTCTACAGCAAAACTACTCACAAAATCTGCCAGCATTTGCTGTTTCCACTTCCTCCATATCTGTTTCTTTTGAACCCTCTCTTCCCAATTTTCCCCCACAATTCCACTGAAATTCTTGGCCTTCAATTTACTTTAACCTTCCATCTACTCTGACACTTTTTAAAATCACACTTTAGAAACACTTTCTTTAGAAACACTTTCTCCACTTGACATCCAAGTCATCAATTTCTCCTGGTTCTCCTCCCAATCTACTGGCCGCTCCTTCTCAGCCTTAGTTGCTGGCTCCTTTCTCTCTAAATATTTGGGAGCCCCTTAGCTCGGTCCTCCAACCTCTTGCCTGTGAGCCCTTCCTCATGAGATGATCCCATCTAAGTCTCCTGGCTTTAAATATGCTGATGACTCTGGTGTATTTTTCTTGGGATTAAATTAATCCCTCCAACTTTGGATTCACATATCCACTATCTTCTCATTATCTCCATTTGATGTGTCATATGTATCTCATGGGATACATATGACACATCATATCCAAACTTAGCATATCCAGAATCTAACTCTGGACTGCCCCCACCCCACCCAGAAACCTCCTTCTTCATCTCAGTAAATGAAAACTCTTCAACTGCTCAGACTGAAAAGATTACCGTTGAGACCTTGATTTCTCTGATATCCTACGCTCAATTCATTCATAAATCCTGCAAGCTGGATCTTTAAAATATAGCTTGAATACAAGCACTTCTCACCTACTCCTCTGCTATCACTCTGGTCCAGGACAACATCTTGGCTTGAATTACTGCAATAGCTTCCAGATGCAGCTCCATGCTGCTGCCCACCCTACCCCACAACTCTACTTCCATGCTCTCTAATACAGTAGTCACTAGGCACAGGTGGCTACTGAGCACTTGAAATGTGGTCAGACCTGGATTTTAAGTTTATTTAATATTAATTAACATATTTAAAAACTAAAGCAAATGAAGTATTTTCCCATTAAACACAGCTTTATCATTTTGATAGGGCTATGTTTCACTTCAATTGTTGAAAATTTAGCATCTAAACTGAGATGTGCTCTAGTTATAAAATACACATCAGATTTTGAAGACTTAGCACGAAAAACTATAAAACATCTGACTAATGTTTATATTGATTATATGTTGGATGATAATGTTTTTAACTTTTTATTTTCTCTCTAAGGAGAGATGGAGTCTTGCTCTGTCACCCAGGCTGGAGTGTAGTGGTGCGATCTCAGCTCATTGCAACCTCCGTCTCCCGGGTTTGAGCAATTCTCCTGCCTCAGTCTCCTGAGTAGCTGGGATTACAGGGGCCCGCCACCATGCCCAGCTAATTTTTATAGAGACGGGGTTTTGCTATGTTCGCCAGGCTGGTCTCGAACTCCTGACCTCGTGATCCACCCACCTTGGCCTCCTAAAGTGCTGGGATTACAGGCGTGAGCCACCAAGCCCGGCAACATTTTTTTTTTTTTTAAAGACAGTCTCACTCTGTCACCCAAGCTAAAGTGCAGTGGTGCGATCTCAGCTCACTACAACTTCCACCTCCTGGGTTCAAGCAATTCTCCTGCCTCAGCTTCCTGAGTAGCTGGGACTACAGGTGCCCACCATCACGCCTGGCTTTTTTTTTTTTTTTTTTTTTTTGAGACGGAGTCTTGCTCTGTCACCCAGGCTGGAGTGCAGTGGCGCGATCTGGGCTCACTGCAAGCTCCGCCTCCCGGGTTCATGCCATTCTCCTGTCTCAGCCTCCCGAGTAGCTGGGACTACAGGCGCCCGCCACCATGCCTGGCTAATTTTTTGTATTTTTTTTTTTTTTTTTTTTTGAGACAGAGTCTCACTCTGTCGCCCAGGCTGGAGGGCAGTGGTGCGATCTGGGCTCACTGCAAGCTCCGCCTCCCGGGTTCACGCCATTCTCCTGCCCCAGCCTCCTGAGTAGCTGCGACTACAGGCGCCCGCCACCTTGCCCGGCTAGTTTTTTGTATTTTTTTTTAGTAGAGACGGGGTTTCACCGTGTTAGCCAGGATGATCTCAATCTCCTGACCTCCTGATCCGCCCGCCTCAGTCTCCCAAAGTGCTGGGATTACAGGCATGAGCCACCGCACCCGGCATTTTTTTGTATTTTTAGTAGAGATGGGGTTTTGCAATGTTGGCCAGGCTGGTCTCGAAATCCTGACCTCAAGTGATCCACCTGCCTTAGCGTCCCTAAGTGCTGGGATTACAGGCATGAGCCACCACACCTGGCCGGATGGTAAGTTTTAGTAAATGTTTGTATAATGTTTTAATAATGTTTGGGTTCAATAAAATCCATCATTAAAATACATTTCACCTGTCTCTTCATACTATTAAAATGTTGCTACTAGAAAATTTGCAATTACATAAGTGAATTACATTATACTAGGAAACCCAACTGGTTTATCCTTCACACAGCACTCAGAGTGATCCCACTACATGGAGGAGTCCTCTTCGAAACTCTCCAACTGGCATCACATCTCAGTTAGCTTGAGTCCTTAATGAGGGTTTACAAAGCCCTGTATCATCTGCAGTCCTCTTTCTGACCTTGTCACCTGTCAGTCTCTCCCTACTTCATTTCTCTACATTCACACTGATCTCTTTGCTGTTCTTCAATCCATGCCAACCAAATTTCTACTTCATGGCCTTTGTCCTTCAAGTTTCCTCTGCCTGGAATCCTCCCCCAGATATCCTAAGTGTCTTATTCCCGTTTCCTTCAAGTCTGCTCAGTCGACACAGCGGCAGAGGTATCTATCACCCTGTATCAGCACTTCCTAATTTACTATACTTTATTTTTCCACCATAGTACTTACCTCTATATGACACATTACATATTTATATTGACTTATGTAATTACTCTCTGTCTTGTCACTCTTAGAATGTTAAGTTCTACAACAATAGGGGCTTTGCCATCTCATTCGTTGCTCCAGCTAGGTGTCTCCAGCACCTAGCGTAAGCAGAGCTTGATAAATATTTGTTGGATGAATAAATTGATAAGTACATGAATGTCTACATGCAAGCATATATACAAATTCATAAAACTACAGTATACAGTGAAAACTGAGTCTCCTGCCATCCCGAATCACCACCAAAATATTCCCTTCCCTAGTGACAGCTGTGGTGCCAGTTTGTAGATAAGCTTCCAAAAATATCCGAGGCATATACAAACACATATGCAAAAATATCCTTTTTTTTTTTTTTTTTTTAGATGGAGTCTCGCTCTGTCACCTAGGCTGGAGTGCAATGGCATGATCTTGGCTCACTGCAACCTCTGCCTGCCAGGTTCAAGCAATTCTCCTGTCTCAACTCAGCCTCCTGAGTAGCTGGGATCACAGGCACATGCCACCATGCCTGGCTAATTTTTGTATTTTTAGTAGAGACGGGGTTTCACCATGTTGGTCAGGCTGGTTTTGAACTCCTGACCTCGTGATCCACCCGCTTTGGCCTCCCAAAGTGCTGGCATTATGGGCCTGAGTCACCGCGCCCAGCCAAAAAAATATCCTTTTTTTCTATCAGTCTGAGTGTTGCTTTTATATCTATCTCAGATGTCTTTCCATATCTGTAGTGTTGCCTCAATATTTATTTATTAATTATTTATTTATTTATTTATGAGATGGAGTCCCGCTCTTGTCGTCCAGGCTGGAGTGCAGTGGCAAGATCTTGGCTCACTGTAACCTCCACCTCCTGGGTTCAAGTGATTCTCCTGCCTCAGCCTCCTGAAGAGCTGGGATTACAGGCACCCATCACCATGCTTGGCTAATTTTTGTACTTTTAGTAGAGACGGGGAGTCTCACCATGCTGGCCAGGCTGGTCTTGAACTCATGACGTCAGGTGATCCGCCCACCTTGGCCTCCCAAAGTGCCAGGATTACAGGCATAAGCCACCATGCCCAGCCTCAATGTTTATTAGCTACATGGTATTCTCTTTTATGGCTCTAGCAGTCTATTTATTGAGCTCCTGAGTAATGGAAAAGCTTTTAGTATTACATATACTACTGCAATGACTATACATATTTCTTTACCCACATTACTTGTATCAACTATGTATTTCTCCCTTTAGAAATGCAAGAAGTGTCCATTTACATATATCCTCATTAATCTAGTTTTTTATTATTTTTTTAGAGATGGGGTTTCCTTCTGTCACCCAGACTACAGTGTAGTGGAACAATCAAAGCTCACTACAGCCTCAAACTCCAGGGTTCAAGCCATCCTCCCTGCTCAGCCTCCTGAGTATGCCACCACGTCCAGCTAATTTTTAAACTTTTTTGTAGAGACAGGGTCTCACCATGTTGCCCAGGCTATTCTCGAACTCCTGGGCTCAAGCAATCCTCCAACCTCAGCCTCCCAAAGTGGGACTATAGGTGTCAGCCACCACGCCCAGGCAACGTGTTTTTAAATTTTATTTTCTTTGACAACTTTTACATTTAAAATTAAGTATAGTAACTCATTTTGGTCTTATTTTGTTTTTAATATATTGTTATGAGTATAGATGAGCATCTTTTGTTTAAAAGTTATGTAAATGTTCCTTTTTTTGGTAGAATGTCTTTAAATATTGAAGGAATACATTTATTCTATTATACTTGCTGCAAATATTTCCCCCAATGGAACAGTGTTTGCTTTCATATATTATTCTTTGCACATTTTTAAGAATGTAGTCAATTTTGTAATTTTTAAATGACTTTTGTGTCAAACTTAAAAAGGCTTGTGTGTGTTTAAATATAAAAATGAAGGAAGTGAGGCTAATTTCCAGGGTTTTCCTAAATTTACCTTTGCTCCCTGGAAGTGCACTTTATACATGCACTTTCAACATGCTGTGTTTTACTTATTGTACAAGTTTTATATTTCCAGTTGGATATGCTGTTCTTACAAATTAATTATCAGCAGTTAGAAAGTATACTAAGATTATATTAAACACCCCCCACCCCGTTTTCTTATACAATTTTAAAGCCTTCATTTTAAATTATAAATCCTTGATCCACCTGGAATCTATCTGATATAAGAAGTGACAGATCCAAAGTCCCCCCCCCCCCGGCCCCAGTTAGCCACTTTTAATGAATAATCCACTCACTCTCCTCCATGCTGATATGAAATGAAACCTTGAGTTTACTTATTTGGGTCAATTTATTGATTTTCTATTCTGCTCCACTGATCTGCCTCTTCATATGCCAGTTCCCCACGGTTTTGTTTCATTCATGATTAACAGTTTCACAAAAGAATATGCTGAGTTCGAAAAAGAAAGTAGTGTCAGAGCATTCCCTTCCTTTCTGTACTACCTTTTAACTATTTGTTAATAACTACTGTAAAAGACTATCAATTAGCTTCAAATACAGTACTGAAGAGGTCAAGTCACAGGTCAATTCTAGAATGGGCAATTTGTTTTGCAAAGAGAAATGATTTCACAACCTTAAGACTGTATTTCTAATTTTAGCCAGCCATCTAGAAAGCAATATATGTAACTGAAAACAAAGTAGACTAGGGAGAAAGGATATGGATGACTCAGGGGATCTCTAGCACCTGTATTTCAAAAATAACTCTTGGGCCAGGGACGGTGGCTCATGTCTGTAATCCCAGCACTTTGGGAGGCCAAGGTGGACGGATCACGAGGTCAGGAGTTCGAGACCAGCCTGGCCAACATGGTGAAACCCCGTCTCTACTAAAAATACAAAAAATTAGCCAGCAGTGGTGGTGTGCACCTGTAATCCCAGCTGCTCAGGTGGCTGAGGTAGGAGAATTGCTTGAAATCGGGAGGGGGAGGTGGAGGTTGCGGTGAGCCAAGATGGTGCCACTGCACTCCAGCCTGGGCGACAGAGCACGACTCCATCTCGGAGGGGCGGGGGTGGGGTGGGGGGGAAGAAAGAAAGAAGAAAATAACTCAGGCTCTGTAGGTCAACATCTACGTAAATGAAATAAAAACAAAGACAAACTTTGCAGTTACTCTGACTTCCTTCATTTTTATGTTTAAATATACTCATATGCCTTTTTCTTTTAAAAAAACCCAAAAAACAAAAACAGTTTTCAGACCAGGTGTGATGGCTCATGCCTATAGTCCCAGCACTTTGGGAGGCTGAGGCAGGAGGATTGCTTGAGTCCAGGAATTCAAGACCAGCCTGGGCAACACAGTAAGGCCTCATCTCTACAAAAAAATAATAAAATTACCCAGGTATAGTGGCACACACTTATAGTCCCAGCTACATGGGAGGCTGAGGCAAGAGGATCTCCTGAGCCCAGGAAGTCAAGGCTGCAGTGAACTATGTTCATGCCACTGCACTCCCATCTAGGTGACAAAGCAAGACCCTGTCTCCAAAAAAAAAAAAAAGTTTTCACTTTATTTACTAACTAGTATTACCTATCTGCACATGCATATTACACCACTGTTATGTTTTATTTTGATGCATTTGTACTGAACCATGTTCGCCAAAGTTACTAAGATTAAATCCAAAGGTAATTACCATTACAAAACTTTTTAACTGAATGACCTCAACATGACTATAATTGGGATGGGTGACAAAGAGAAGACAAAAAAGTTCGTAATATCTCCAAAGTATAATAGTTAAAGTGTCCTCTGGAACCTTCCTCTCTCTATTTGGTTCTAAAAGGAGATCAGGTATCCCATTGTGCAAAGATAAGGACACAAGATCTGACACGCACATTCCTACATATCACATACACGGAAGGAAAAGCCTGAAAGTTTCTGCAGCTGTCAGAACACAGAAAACTTTCGGGATTCACCCAAATGGATCACCTAACCAGAATCTTTCCAAAGGATCCTTGAAATGACCATCATAAGAAGTGTATTTATAGCTCTCTATGGTCATATTTCTAAATGAATAATTTTTTTTTTTTTTTTTTTTGAGATGGAGTCTCGCTCTGTCGCCCAGGCTGGAGTGCTGTGGTGTTATCTCAGCTCACTGCAAGCTCCGCCTCCCGGGTTCACGCCATTCTACTGCCTCGGCCCCCTGAGTAGCTGGGACTACAGGCGCCCGCCACCACGCCCAGCCAATTTTTTGTATTTTTAGTAGAGATGGGGGTTTCATCGTGTTAGCCAGGATGGTTTCGATCTCCTGACCTCGTGATCCGCCCGCCTTGGCCTCCCAAAGTGCTGGGATTACAGGCGTGAGCCACCGCGCCCGGCCCCAAAAAATCTTTTATATCAGTCTTTCCTACATACTTTCCCTAGAAGATCAAACCTGTTCTCTTGGCTTTGTTGAACATTTTCACTTAGGGGGCACTTTTAAAAACAATTAGCTAGTGTTTTGTTTAATTTAATTTAATTTAATTTAATTTAGGAGACCTAAATAATTAAACATGAGGCCAAAGTACATAAGAAAGTGGCAGTCTTTTATTGCAAATAATGCACACACTCTCCGGCGAGGTTCTCTGGTCCTCAGGTGTGGGGGGCCAGGGAAGTCGCCCAGCGCTCTCGGGTGATGTTCTCCGGTCCACGAATGCGGGGGCGAAGAAGTCACCCCCGCGCTTACCGGCAGCGGACTTTCATGCCTGGGAGCTGGAGGGGGAGGAGTTTGGGGCGTGTGTGTAGGAGTGGCTTCTTGAATTTCGGTGTCCCCGGCTTGACGTCACTCTGCGCATGCTCAGTTGATTTGGTTCTTTTCCCGGGCGCGGGAAAATCTGTGAAGAAGAACCCGGAAACAACAGGGACTGCTCCATCTTGTTCACCTTCCTCCATCTTGTCCCTTCCCCCTCACCCAAACAGTTAGCTCCTTCCTTTTCTTATATCTAGAACCATAAAAGCCCTAAATTCTTAAATTTAAAAGGAGAAAAAAAATTTTTTTTTCCATCTTACCACATGTCAAGATTTAAACACTCTCTCTTCATTGCTTAAGCAAACTCCTCAATTCAAGCTCTGGTATCTGGAATATTGGTTTCATTTAGTTCATCAAACCTAAAAGATCTTAGAAATCATTAGGGTCACTTGCAGGGCCCTTCTCCTTCAATAATTTTTTAAGTGTTTACCCAAAAACATTTGTCTCATCTATAGGTTTGATACTGCTGGTTTTTCTTTTTTTTGGGGGACAGAGTCCTGCTCAGTCGCCCAGGCTGGAGTGCAGTGGCACGATCTCGGCTCACTGCAAGCTCCGCCTCCCGGGTTTACGCCATTCTCCTGCCTCAGCCTCCTGAGTAGCTGGGACTACAGGCGCCCGCCGCCACGCCCGGCTAATTTTTTGCATTTTTAGTAGAGACGGGGTTTCACCGTGTTAGTCAGGATGGTCTCGATCTCCTGACATTGTGATCCGCCCGCCTCGGCCTCCCAAAGTGCTGGGATTACAGCCGTGAGCCACCGCGCCCGGCCAATACTGCTGGTTTTTCATTGGTTTCTTTATCTTTAGTTAAAACATGTACTTTTGAAATCTTTTTTCTGTTAGCATTTTCAGTCAAGGAAACTTTTCAATTGTTCAATTTCTCATTTTTCTTCCACCTGCTCAACTAAAATTTCCTAGTTTTGAAATGTATCTTCTGATTAATAATTGAGGAAGTCTACCATATGTCCTCAAACAACTTGATCCTCCCAATCCTTCCCGGCAGTTCTTCCCAAATATGAGTGATCACAAGATTCACTCCTGAGCTCCACGGGACACATAAAGATTCAAAAACTAGGTGGATAATTTGTATTTTTAACAAGTGCCTCAGATGACTCTTATGGTCTGGTAAGACTCTTTGTTCAAATTAAGGAAATAATGAAATGCAAGTGGACTCTAGTACACTGAACTTATCTCTATTCTCATTTTAAAAAGAGAGGGGTCTGAGTGACCCTTATTTCTTCCGTTTCTTGTTCTTAAGTGTTATATTTTATCACTGTTTAGCCCATTTTCAATCACTACTGTTAGCGCCATCACGACAGCCAATACACCCACCAGATGGCACAGACATTGTTTACAGGCCTAGTAAAAGAGAAAGCGCAGAAAGCAGCACATCTTATCTCATACCAACAGCCACTGAATGGCTCGAGTTGATCAAGGCAGCTGAGTGCAACCACAAGGATCAGAATTTATGAGTACTCAAATATCCAAGAGTACTTAAGTGGAAATTATTCTCATGAAGAAGCTCACAGTCCCTCTGAGAGGGTAGCCAGACAGGGGTAACAGATAAATCCTTTTAAATTTACAGTTAAGTGAGAATTTTTCTAATATTTATAAGAGGTGACCATGACTGCAGACAGACTTTTAATTAAAAAGCTGGGTTCCTGGGCCGGGCATGGGTGGCTCACGCCTGTAATCCCAGCACTTTGGGAGGCCAAGGCAGGCGGATTATGAGGTCAGGAGTTTGAGATTAGCCTGGCCAACATGGTGAAACCCCGTCTCTAGTAAAAATACAAAAATCAGCCGGGCATGGTAGCATGCGCCTGTAGTCCCAGCTACTTGGGAGGCTGAGGCGGGAGAATCGCTTGAACCTGGGAGGTGAAGGTTGCAATGAGCCAAGATCGCACCACTGCACTCTAGTCTGGCGACAAAGCGAGATTCCATCCCCGCCCTCCCCCTCCCCCCAAAAAAAGACAGAAAAAAAGGTTGGGTTTTTAAAATAAGTTTTTTTATTTATTATAGATGGAGTCTTGCTCTGTCACCTAGGCTGAAGTGCAGTGGTGTGATCTCAGCTCACTGCAACCTCCGCCTCCCGGGTTCAAGCGATTCTCCTGCCTCAGCCTCCTGAGTAGCTGGGATTACGGGCACGTGCCGCCACACTTGGCTTTTTTTTTTTTTTTTTTTTTGGTATTTTTGGTAGAGATGAGGTTTCGCCATGTTGTTCAGGCTGGTCTCGAACTCCTGACCTCAAGTGATCCACCTGCCTCAGCCTCCCAAAGTGCTGGGATTACAGGCGTGAACCACCACGCCCGGCTGGGGGTTTCTTAAAATAAATGTAAAACTTTAGGATACAAATTCAAAGGGCCCAAGCACCACCCATGAATTAAGAGTTCCAAAGCAGTTCTTCTCCTTAGCAAATAAAAAAGGGGATCGTTGTTTTATAATACCATGCACTAAGTAGCTCATTCAAAACTGCAGTAACTTATTGATATTATAATTTCAACAATATATTCTACTTCAGGGCTATTACTGAAGTTACATTTAAATCACATTATGAAATGTAAGAAATCTTTTTTTTTTTTTTTTTTTTTTTTTTTTTGGCTCTGTCGCCCAGGCTGGAGCGCAGTGATCTCGGCTCACTGCAAGCTCCGCCTCCCGGATTCACGCCATTCTCCTGCCTCAGCCTCCAGAGTAGCTGGGACTACAGGCGCCCGCCACCTCGCCCGGCTAGTTTTTTGTATTTTTTTTAGTAGAGACGGGATTTCACCGCGTTCGCCAGGATGGTCTCGATCTCCTGACCTCGTGATCCGCCTCTCTTGGCCTCCCAAAGTGCTGGGATTACAGGCTTGAGCCACCGCGCCCGGCCTAAGAAATCTTAAAAGTTAGACATCAATGACAACAAAATCTCTTTGTATTAAAAATTTATCCATTAAAGATTTTTAAATTTTTTTTGAGACAAGGTCTCACTCTGTTGCCTAGGCTGGAGTGCAGTGGCATGATCTCCACTCACTGCAGCCTTGACCTGGGCTCAAGGTTTCCTCCCATCTCATCCTCCCGAGTAGCTGGGACCACAGGTGTGTGCCACCATGCCCAGTTAATTTTTGTATTTTTTGTAGAGACAGGATTTTGTCATGTGCCCAGGCTGGTCTTGAACTCCTGAGTTAAAGTGATCTACCTACCTCGGCCTCTCCAAGTGCTGGGATTACAGGCATGTGCCACCATGCCCAGCCCATTAAAAGATTTTTCAAAACTTTTATAAATAAGTTCTACTGTGTCTACCTGGCACATAGAAAATGCTCACTTAGTGGTTCTGTTCATTTTTCTGTCAGAGAAATTGCCAAGAGTTGCCAAATTTTCACCACCAGTGAGCAAAGTGGAAAACCAAAGTCCCTGGTTAATAGCCTCCAGCTTTAGAGTTATCATGTAAACATTCATTTGAAAATTGGTTTCTTGAAACTTGGTAGAAAGAAACAATATAATTACACGACAGGTTCCTGGATCAGTTCACAAAACGTAGTTAATTCATAATACACTCAAAGCACCGTACTCATACTGTTCTACCTGCTCCTAAACAATGTAAAACGTTTTCTCTTCAGAGAAATATAGGCATCAGGCACATCTCCCCTCTTACTCCACTCCAGAGATGAGAAATTTCAAAGTGGCTGTTACTTCTAGTTGCACATGTATGTGTAAGGCAGAAAAAAAAGGCTAAATCATTGATTCTCTGGGTATTCTGAATCGGGTTACAATAAACAGGTAAGGCTCAGGTTCCTCTAAGACCTCAGTTTTGTGCTAAAGAGTTCATACAAAAAGCAAGAACCACAGGTACTTCACTGCTGAAGTCTTTCAGTATATATTTTAAAGATTTAATTTAAGGCCGGGTGCGATTGCTCATGCCTGTAATCCCAGCACTTTGGGAGGCACATGCAGGCGGATCACCTGATGTCAGGAGTTCGAGACCAGCCTGGCCAACATGGTGAAACCAAGTCTCTACTAAAAATACAAAAATTAGCCAGGCATGGTAGCGGGCCCTGTAATCTCAGTTACTCGGGAGGCTGAGGCAGGAGAATTGCTCGAACCCGGGAAGCAGAGGTTGCAGCGAGCTGAGATTGCACCACTGCACTCCAGCCCTGGTGACAACAGCGAGACTCTGTCTTAAAAAAAAAAAAAAAAAAAAGACAACTTTAAATTGATTATGAGTGGAAGTCTTTATTAAAGACAAATAAGGAATTACCTCTAGATGGCAGATGAATTAGAAAAGTTTTTGTTTGTTTTTTCCTTCAGACACTCCCCACCAATTTCCAGGTAACAAACTTGAATGATTTGGTTTCTCATATATAGAGTATAAGTCTACAATACAATAGAAAATTATACTCTCTATGTTCTATACTCTATATATGCTAAAACGAATGTGCTCTTCTCAACCATAATTTGAACACACATTCAATAATTCCAAGATAATTTACACATACAGAGGCAGTGGGAATTCATCTTAAAATCATTCAATTGATTTTGTTCTTCATTTCTCAATTTGAAGGGCTAGGAGTCCAAACTATTTCCTTGTTGCTGCTGTTGATATTGTTTTCCTTGTTAAGTAACTTATTGTCATGTCTACATTTATAATTGTAAGTGACACACATTTTTTATAATCACAATCTATGATGCTATCACAGTTACGTATTAACATGTGGAGTGACTAACTTTTTTTTAAGGCTGTCTATTTCATCAAAATTTCTATTCTTTGATCAGAATTGTAAAAAAAAAAAGTTATTTAGGCAAATCTATAGTTTGTAAATCCATTTTAAAGTCCATGTAAATTGTTTTACTTATTTTAGAGAGAAAAAACTCAACCACTACATGTTGCTATTCCTTAAGCGAAATGTACACAGAGAAATTTTAGAATCTGAATCTTAATTGAAATAATGATTCAATAAACTTAAAAGGCCGGGCGTGGTGGTGCATGCCTGTAATCCCAGCTACTCGGGAGGCCGAGGAAGGAGAATCGCTTGAACCCGGGAGGCAGAGGTTGCAGTGAGCCGAGATTGCACCACTGTACTCCAGCCTGGGCAACAAGAGCAAAACTCCGTTTCAAAAAAAGAAAAGAACAAACTTAAAAATCTGTAAATGTGGTTATCATTATTTGAAGAAAAGAAAATCTTCTGGCCGGGCGCGGTAGCTCACGCCTGTAATCCCAGCACCTTGGGAGGCCGAGGCGGGCGGATCACGAGGTCAGGAGATGGAGACCATCCTGGCTAACATGATGAAACCCCGTCTCAACTGAAAATACAAAAAATTAGCCGGGCAAGATGGCGGACGCCTGTAGTCCCTTAGTCCCTGCTACTCGGGAGGCTGAGGCAGGAGAATGGCGTGAACACGGGAGGCGGAGCTTGCAGTGAGCGGAGATGGCGCCACTGCACTCTCCGTCTCAAAAAAATAAAAAAAAAAAAACCTTCAGATAAGTCCACAGATCTTAGCTAAGAGCAAGAGGAATTTTTAATAATCTCTTTGAATGTTGATATATTTTCCAGTCTTCTCTCTCCTTAGGCCAATTATTTAGAAAACCGTACAATAATTAATCCGTATGCAAATTTTAAACTATAGCTCAAAAAATTTATTGGCTACTGTAAATTATTAATTTTCCAGTGTAGGGTATGGCAAATATTCAATAAGTGCCTCATATGTGAAACAGCTGGTGTTCAGCACTGATTTTTCAAGCGCAAACTTAAGAAATGAATAAAGTTGTAATGTGTATAAATGCACATTATACAACAGCATGGGACTTCTTTGTGTTACTCGTAAAAGGAAAGGTTTTCACCTTCCTCATTATGAATTCCAAAAATTCAAAAACTGTTTTTCAAAATTTTGACTGCTTTCATTATACGCACAATGCTTCCACACTCTTCATTCCTACTGTTTCCAGCAGATAAACATTCTCCTCTTTCGATTAGCAACCAATCCAAGCTTATTATCTTTCTTTTTTGAGGCAAACTGCAACATATCATTTCAATTAAACCCAAAATATTACTCCCATATTTCTTATTCAAAGGTCTTAGGAATAAGCTTCATGCTTCTCACAGAAGATGAAATGATCTATCAACATATGTAACTGATGTTTCACATTTTCATTTTGAGATTTTGTACCTATTGTCTAGTGATAAACTTTTGCAACTGTTTCCTCTATATTTTAGATGGCTTAGGCTTAAAAAAAAAGTCTAATGATTTAATTATGAATTTTTCCTTAAGTGAAATTCACTAAAATTAATTTTCTCACATTTTCATTAATTATACAGGCAATATTTAAAGTTTTTTTAAAATGCCTCTTTAAAGGGTATGTTATTCATTTTGTTACTCTATGACTTTCAATTCCTGAATATAAAATAATAAATTTTAAATGACTAAATTTTATTTATTCACTGATTAAGTCAGATTTATGACCTCCTCTCCCCATTCCAACCACTTTGAGTTTTGAATGAAACAACCTCAATTGTAACAGAAGAAACATCTGTTGCTTTTTTTCTTCACCAGGGCTTTCCTAACTGAAAGAAGAAAGGCTCTCTGCCTGACCTCCTCTCTCCCTCTCCCTCTCCCACTCCTGCTCCCCACCCACACTACGTTCCTTAAAACTTTAAGTAAATGCATTTAAAATTTTACTGTATCTATTAAAAACATCATAGTTTAGAAACATTCACTTCCTTACTGAACTTCAAAGAATGACTAAATGCTATTATACATCAAAAAATAAGACATGCGTCTAACAGAATATATGTTGTAACTAAAACGCAAACTTCAAGGGTATAATTGAACTGATCAATTCAATCAAGTTGTCACATATTCCGGGCTGATTAAGAATTGTTTAGGGGTAAGATTTTCTTCAGTATCTAGATTCAGATAGCATCTTGTATGCTATATTTTCTTTGCCAGTCCAAGGCTAACATAATGGCAGTCACTACCCCAAGAGGCAGACACCAAATGGTGCCACCCACACTCTCACACTGTGCCTCATAATAAACCATAAAGCAGTGGAATGCACCGGCCCCTTTATGAGCAAACAATGCCTAAGCTTCATTAGAATACAGCTGACATTTTCAAAGCACAAATACTTTTAAGAAAAATGTACTAGGGAAAAAAAGGAATGAAACAGCTATAAAAGCTGAAATATTTTTCAAGTGTCAGGTTGATTTCCAAGGATCCTTGGGAAGTATATTTTGCTGTTGGCAATTTAAAAGTTTTCATAAGTGGAAAAAATGTTTAGTTAAAGGCAAAGCTTATTTTATTAACTACTGGGGGAAAAAAATGAAAGTAAAAACTATCCTTTGAATTGCTTTCACAAGTAATAGTCATGAAGGACCTTTAAAATTACTGATTTCCTCAACTGCTGCTTTAGTTCCTGAATTAAGAAAACTGAGCTCCAGAATTATTTTCACATTTTAATTAATTTATATAAGTAACTGAGTAATAAACTAACTCTTCCCCTCCCCCCCCACGCCCCCGCCTGCCCCAACCCCCATACATAACCCTGTAGTTTTTCTGTCTGCAACAAGCAAGGACGTCTTGAAATCAGCGTGCTCCTGGCTATTTACCAATTTAATATTGCTGCTGTTTAAAGAATATAAAATAAGCGCTGTAAAAACTCACCCAGCAGTAAGAAACAAACTGATCTCTCTTACCTGGTCTAAGGAAGCATGCCTCTCACTGCAGTACCAACAACACTCTACAGTCTTTGTTACCATTCAGTGGAAACTTGAGACTGTGTCAGACATAAGCAATCGAGCTCAGAAAAGCTCAATTTAAAATACTTTTCAGTAAAACTAAAAAGATGCTCAAGAAAACTGTTTAGTTAACTGGCTTTCAAAAGACATATGAATACTGTCTACAACAAAGACATCTCAAAAGAAATTGAAAGTGCAGGTCTTAGATGAAGTGGCTTTTCTATGTAGAACCCTGCTTTCTTATTAAATTAAAAGGATATTTTTATTTTTAAAAAATGCTTAAAGTACACACTTGATTTTAGCCAAAAGGCTGAGAAGTGATAAAAATGCTTAAAGTAAAAGCAGTGAAATAACTACAAGTTAACATTTTTCTAAATATCACTTGCATTTTAACTAACTTAAAAAATAAGATTAAACTTACTCGTGAAACCTGCATAATTTGAATTATACATATCAGAGTATCTGCTGGCTCCTGAGCAGTCACAAAGCAGGAGACTTAATGCATCTTGAAAGCAGAGCAAAAGCACCATGAGTTTCAGGGGGGAAAAAGGAGGAGAAACTCTTGAAACACTGGTTGGGGCTTTCTGAACTTACTGTCCAGCTCTTGTGGGAGGAAAAAAAATGTCCCAGTCCTGCCCCCTGAGATAGGAGGCTATGCTTCAATGCCAAAATGAATGACAGGCCCATTTCTGATATCAACAAAGAGCAGCTTAGTTGTGCCTTTTTTTTTTTTTTTTTTTTTTTTCACTTTCCCACACAGAAGTTCTAAAATTTCCAGGTTAGTCCCTTTATAGCTAGGGTTAAGTACCTTTCTCCATTTTCTCAAGAGGGAACCCAATTATGTTGTCCTGGTTTTTTTTTTAAATGACTAATTAAATATACATACCTAATCATCTTACTTAGTTTTCCTAGGCAGGAAGCTGAACAAAAGATGACCTCTTAAGTTCCTTTCCAAATCTATTCTTTTCTATATCAGATAACCATATGACTGTCAATATTAATAAGCTTTTCCAGCATCCTGATGTATGGCACAAGTAGAAACAAAAAGCAAGGTAACATTAAAAACAAAGCAACTGAGATAAAATTTTCAACTAGCAAGATGTAAAGATGATTTACCAAGGTACATGTCTTTGATTACACAAATTCAAAACAAACACTTCAATCAACAACATATATTTGCTGAATACTTACTATGAGCCGAGCACTATTTTGGGCCCTGGAGATACAGTAGTGAATGCAACAGACAAAAGCCAAACAAAAAATCCCTGTCTTTAGTGAGCTTAGTTTATTTCAGTTCACTCTAAGTATAACTCTCCTAGATGACTAAGGTACTTTTCCTTCGTTGATTAGTTATCACCTATTCTGAAATATTCCCCTTGGAAAGTATGTCTTGACAACAGCTCTAGGAGATGCCGCAAAGTATTTGGTGCTCTGTTCAGTGTTGTATCACCAGTGTCTAAAACAGCGTCTGTTAGATACTCAAATATATACTGAATCAAATAGATCAGAGAGCTTTTTCTGACTCAAAATTTTCCTTTGCCAACACATATTATACTTACACACATACAGAGATATGACAACAATAATACAATACAGGGTGTAAATTAAATTGGGTTGTAAACACACATTAGTATAAACAAAACTGAAAATACAACCTATATGGCCCTCTATCTTTCCAGATTTTATAATAAAATCTGTTTTCACTATAGGATGTGAGGTCAGTGCAATATCTGAGTAAATAAATTAGATAAAATTCTATAAACTAAGTTTTTGTGGACAGTCAGATTTCAGAGAAGTTTTGAAAGAAAAAAGAAACTTGGAAATTACACAGAATCTGATCAGTTTGGTGTATTAAAATCTTACATGTTTATATTCATTTATATTTCCACATTTGGAAACAATTTTAAACTCCCCATCCTGCTTTACACCATTCTTGATCATCTTACCAGATGATGCTTCTTACAGAGAAAGTAAGTGTACACCTCTAACTTGTCAGATCAGCTGGAAGTGCTCACCTACATCACCCAAGACCAGAATATTCAGGGGCTAGATATGGTCACATTTACTCTGTTATAGTCTTAAAACAAAAGGAAATTAAACATTCAAGTACTCAAGTATATTTCCCATATCTCCAAATAGAAGAGCATCCCCCTGCCCTCCCATCGTCCAGAGCTAGACAATAATTACAAGTTAAAATATAAAGTATCTAGTGTATGTTTTAACAATAAACCTAACAGCAATCCAAGGTCAGAAAGATGTGATAACTGAGGTCAAGTGACAAATAAAATAAGGTGGGACCAAAGTAGGATGCTACTATTCTTGCAGGATGAATTCTCCTTTTCCCATTCCTTCCTTCAATAAATACTGAGCACCTATTATGTATCAGGCACTGAGCTAGGCAACCTATTACCTACTGTCTACTCCACAGATCGGAACTTCAACCTATCCCTCCAAGTTTCCCTCTCCATGCTTGCCTTCCTTTCTAGAGCCTTTTCTCCGGTCTCAAATTATTTACTCATACTACACCCTTCAATCTGTTCTGATGCCTTTCTCGGCAGGTAGCATAATCACTACCTTTTATGTTCCTCTGCAAGTGTATGACACAGTGTGAGGAACGTAATAAGACTTCCCACTCAGATGATAAAAATGCAGATTATATAGGTCGTGTCAAACAATTTCTCCTTAAACTTATATAGAAAATCCATTTAAGCATCATTAATTACAACTATTGATTATCTGGAAGACACCAAAGGTAGCTAGACATTCTCCTAGGTTTATAAACTGATTTATTTGGAGTTTGCGACATTTATTGGCAATCTGCCCAAATATTAAGCCCATTTAACAGACACATGTATGATTCTATAGGCAGAAATGACACTGTGATAGTGTAATGATAGGTATATCTAGCAGGCATTGGCCAAATAAAAACTATCTATCAGATCTGTATAATGAAGTAGTAGAAATTAGCTATGTTACATCTATATTTATATTTTCAAGTAAAATATCGAATCTTCCTGACAAGCACTACACCTAAAGTAAAAACTTTCTGCTGTCACTTGCATGGTTAGGTGTCAATTTCTTAAAAACATTGCATAGTAAATATTTCATATTTCATGTTTGCCTGCTGCTCTTCCTCTTTCCACTTTTTCTTTTCTTTCTCTCTCTTTTTTTTTTTCAGAGAGCGAGCGTTTTGTTCTGTCACCCAGGCTGGAGGTGATGTGCTGTGGTGTGAGCACAGCTCACTATAGCCTCAATCTCCTGGGCTCAGGTGATCCCTCCCACTTCAGCCTCCCAAGTAGCTGGGACCACAGGTGTGCACCACCATGCCTGGCTAATTTTTGTATTTTTTGTAGAGACAGGGTTTCGCTATGTTGCCCAGGCTGAACTCCTGGGCTCAAGTGATCCTCCTGCCTCCCTCCACAGTGCTGGGATTACAGGTGTGAGCCACCATGCTTAGCTCTACTTTTTCAATATGCACATTTTTCTGAGTTCTGTGCTCGATGCTCTTTTCTTCAAGATCTACACTCCCACTCTAGAGGATGTTACCTATTTTCCATAGCTTTATCACCTCTACATAGATGACTACAGAAATTTATACTCCCAGCCCTGGCTTTTTCTGTTCTGCTGTAAATTCTTATTTAGATGCCTATTGGACATCTCTGTTTATATATCCCATAATCTCAACTCAGCCTCTGCAGTATTGAACTTCCTGTCTACCTTCCCAAAACCCACTCATCCTCCTAGGTTCCTCACCCTTGTTAAAGGCATTAATATCAAGAACAGAAAGTGATTTTCTTCTTCCCTCATCCTCACAACCCAAATGCCCACATTGTTTCCAATTTTTTTTTTCTAACATATATCATTCTCCTAGTTTAAAAACAAAACAAAATGAGAAATATAACTTCTGATGTCTACAGCTATACCATCCAAAATGGTAGCCTTAGCCACATGTGGCCATTTAAATTTAAAGTGATTAAAATTAAATAAAATCGGCCAGGCACGGTGGCTCATGCTTGTAATCCCAGCACTTTGGGAGGCTGAAGCGGGTAGATCACCTGAGGTCAGAAGTTCAAGACTGGCCTGGCCAACATGGTGAAACCCCACCTCTACTAAAATTTAAAAAATTAGCTGGGCATGGCCCCTGTAGTCCCAGCTACTTGGGAGGCTGAGGCAGAAGAATCACTTGAACCCAGGAGGCGGAGGTTGCAGTGAGTCAAGATAACACCGCTGCACTCCAGCCTGGGTGACTGAGCGAGACTCTGTCTTATAAAAATAGATAAAATTAAATTTAAAATTTGATTTATCAGTCATGCTAGCCACATGTCAAGTGCTCTATGGAGCTGCATGTGGCTAACAGCTACCGTATTGAACACTGTAGATACAGAACATTTCCATCACTGAAGAAAGTTCTATTAAACATCTCTGATCTAGAAATCAATGGCAAACCACTTAAATTAGTAATCCAAATTTTTCTCAATATAGCCCCAGCCCCAATTTACCTGTGTTAACCTTATCTTCTACCAAAACCCCTATGCATGCTTTATCACAGATTAGTGGGGCCCACAGAATTAAGTTGAAGGCTTCACAAAGATAAGGGAGGCCTACACAAGCTATGTGGAGAGGGACCTATAGGAGAGAAAGAAAGCAAAGATTCTAGAGAGGACAGAAATAGTTCACTGAAGACCTCACAAGTTAGGAAGGGACAAAATTTTGGAGATAATACCTTTAGCCTTAGAGAAGAAATATGGTATAGTGGAGAAAGCATGAGCATTAGAGTCAGAATACTTCATCCAAATTCAAGTATTTGTTTAGTTATAAGGGATGGAAATCGAACTCAAACTAGTTTAACGTGAAAGGAATTAGTTGGCTCAACAGGCTCACAGAATCCCAAAGGGTGAGATAACTGAACCAGGAGGGTCCACTTTGCAAAAGGGTCTTTTGTAGGCAGCAAGGGCTTTAGCTTTCAAACTTACTTCCTTCTTCAGAAACTTTAATATTTCTCTTTCCACTGAGTTCATCTTAACATTTCAAATGCAGAGATTGTTCCCTTCTAACTGCTAACCAAACTAAAAACATCCTACTTCCCATCTCTCTTTAACCACCAAAATTTTTTAGTGTGGTATCTATAGCCACTATCTCAGCTTTTGTACCAACTATTAATTAATTATTAAATCTTCAAAAATGCACCAAGTACCTCTGACATAACCACTGTGTTAGGCACTAGAGATACAAAAACAAACAAGGCATAGTCCTTATCCTCAAAAAATAAAACAAAAAAACAAAAACCCAATTTGGCTTCCATCCAACTGCTCAAATGAACTGTGTTGTCTAAAGTAGCTCTAAATGAGCTCTGCCTTGAAAAATCTAATAATGTGTGCTTATGCTCCACAGGCTTGCTGTATTCTGGCCTTGCTGATCTTACAAATCCCATCTTCTTAATACTATTACAACTGTCTTCTCTTGGATTTTTTTTTTTTTTTGAGACGGAGTCTCGCTCTGTCACCCAGGCTGGAGTGCAGTGGTGTGATCTCGGCTCACTGCAAGCTCCGCCTCCCAGGTTCACACCATTCTCCTGTATCAGCCTCCCGAGCAGCTGCTGGGACTACAGGCACCCACGACCAGGCCTGGCTAATTTTTGTACCTTTATTAGTGACGGGGTTTCGCCGTGTTAACCATGATGGTCTCGATCCCCTGACCTTGTGATCAGCCCACCTCGGCCTCCCAAAGTGCTGGGATTACAGGCATGAGCCACCATGCCCAGCCTTCTCTTGGCTTTTATAAAGACTATTCCTTCTCTGTTTCCACCCCAACACTTGTGAAGTGGTTCCTTTATTTTTTTCTTATTACTTGTATTCTAAATGGCTCAACCACAGCCATCTCTTTTGCTGTACTGCTGTTTCAGAAGGTGACTGACTGAATCACCATTAGGAGTGAAAGGGGCACACTATAAATAATTAGAAGCTGTCTGGGAAAAGTGGAACATATGGATTGCTGTTTAAAAACTTTCATTAGTTCCTGTCTCCAAATCTTTAAGTATGCCATACAAAAACCTACTTTGAACTAACTGCCTTTATGGATTAAATTTCTATCTTTTTATGGCTGTCTCAAGGTCTATCTTCACTCAGTACTCAGAGTACACTGAGACAATAGTATGTCTAATGAAGAGTCTCATTTGACTCTCTCCCCCATCTAACAGCAACCTCATTACATTTCCTTGGTCAAAAGAGCCCACAAATCACTCATAAGCCTCACTGAGAGAGATGAGAAAATGGAGGCTTACTAACATCAAATAACTTGCATAAATGCTAGCAAGTGGTAACACTGAGATTCTAATTGATATGGTTTGGGTGTGTCCCCACTCAAATCTCATCTTGAATTCCCATGTCTTGTGGGAGGGACCTGGTGGGAGGTAATTGAATCATGGGGGCAGGTCTTTCCGGTGCTGTTCTTGTGATAGTAAGTCTCACGAGATCTGCTGGTTACTGTAAAGGGGAGTTTTCCTGCACAAGCACTCCTCTCTTTGCCTGCTGCCATACACATAAGACATGACTTGTTACTCCTTGCCTTCCTGCATAATTGTGAGGCTTCAGCCACATGGAACTGTAAGTCCAATTAAACCTCTTTCTTTTGTAAATTGCCAGGTCTAGGGAATGTATTTATCAGCAGTGTGAAAATGGACTAATATACTAATCAAGTTCTTGACTTCTCAAAGTCCATATACTTGGTTACTATTGGTATTAATTACAGATATGAATTCAATGAGATTTTAATCAAAAGCTTACTAAAGCCTAATATTGTTCTCCACGGCATATACTAGCCCATTTGTGCCAAATAAACTATTCTGGATGGGAAAAAAATAAAGATCACTTCAGTCCTCTATATAAAAACTTTTGATGGTTCCTTATTAAATAGATAATACAAGGTCTTTAATGGATAACTGTTTTAGGATAACTGTTTTTCTAGGCTCATCTTCCATGATTCCAGCTGCATGACTTATTTACCATTCCCTGAACGGTCTATGACCTTACTGCTAAGGTCAGAATTTTCTTCACCTGGTAAATTAGTGCTTATCCTCCAAAACCCATAGAAAATGTCACCTCCTTGGTTAAGATATTCACAATTACCTGAATAGACCTGGTCCTATTTTGAGTTCCCACAGTATTGATGATGTGCATTTATTATAACATTTATCACAGCCCTTTGTAATTTGCATGTCTCTCACTTCCTGTAGTCTGTGAGTTCCTCCACAGCCAGTTTTTGGCTCTCCAGCCCTCCTATTCCATCTCTGTACCCTCCTCATCTAGAAGACCACGTAGTAGACAACATGCACTCAATAAATAGCTATTAAACAAATAAATAAATGAAAAGCGACCTTCACTTGATCAAATACCTTCAGTAGCTTCCCATCTGTTAAAAGAACTCCCCTGAATACAAAAGATATTCCAACTACCTTGGCTTTCTTTCCAGGCTCTTTATGATTACACCTAGATGAAATTTTGTAACTAGTAACATTCCGTTTATAATTACCAGCAACTAGCTCCAATAGTCACCTACAATTCTCTGTAATGTTTTCCCAAACATGCTAAAGATATTCCTGCTGTCCTGTCTTAAAAAACTCATGGGGCAGTCTTGTTCAAAATGTCTTTTCCCCTCTTTTTTGTCTCTTCAAATTCTACACACTCCTCAGCATCCAATGGTAGTTTCAACTCATTATAAGACTCTCTATGGCCTCGAGTGTAACCTAACTTCTTCCTCTATATTCCTACACAAAATACATTAAATATCAAAACCAATATAGCTAAAATAAATATGTGTTTTAAGAATAACTTTTGTATAAAAACTTTTAACTAAGTTACATGATAAATTCTCAATAAGCTACCATCAAAACTGCAAAATTTAGTTTGTTCATTCAATCTACACATATTTGCTGACTGTTTACATGTGCCAGACATTAGGAGAGGACCTAAAAATATACTTGTGAAGATATAATTCCTAGCCTCAGGAAGTTACAGTCTAATGGAGGACACATTATAAACAAGCAAATAAATACAAAAACATCATCAACTGTGTTAACGGCAATGAAAAAAACTAGTGGGCATTACAAAGATGGAAAGGGATATTATTAATACATTTTATGCTCTTTTATTATAGATAAGGTGGTCCAAGAAGACCTCTCTGAGTACTATTTAAGTTGCAACTTAGAAGGTGAAGAGGTCTCAGCCATGGTAAAAGCAGGGAGAAGATCAGGCAGAAAAACAGAACTGTGCAAAGGTTCACATAATATCCATAATTAAAGTAAAGCAAATAAACTGAAACTGAGGAAGACAAATACACATAAGGAAATGGTTTTGCAGGGGGAAAAGTAATTTACTAGTTGTGGTTGTTTATACAAAATAAAAGAGGGAATTCAGTTCTTATTTTCTTATCTAGGACTACAGTAAAAAACATGGGGGAAAGAAACAGAATCATGGATGCCATTCTGAGCAAAAGATTAAGGAGCAAGATTATCAGACATCAATAAATATTCTGTGAATATTATCATGAATGCATAATATTCCACTATACAGTTGTGTCATGCTTTATTTCCCTTTTAAATGGATATTTACAGTCTTCATATTTTGCAGTTATACATCATCATGTAATAAACATGTCTCCACCCACATCTCTGATTCTTTTCTAATGACAAATCCCCCAAAAGCCTTTCTACTGAGTGGAAGAATATAAATTATCTTAAGGGGTTTGATATTTATTACCAATTTGCTTCCCAAGAGTGCTTTTGCTGATTTTCGTCCCCAACACAAGTAGACACAAAGAAGAAGTAAAAGGGCCAGGTGCAGTGGCTCACGCCTGTAATCCCAGCACTTTGGGAGGCCGAGGCAGGCAGATCATGAGGTCAGGAGATTGAGACCATCCTGGCTAACACGGTGAAACCCCATCTCTACTAAAAATACAAAAAATTAGCCAAGTGCAGTGGCAGGCGCCTGTAGTCCCAGCTACTTGGGAGGCTGAGACAGGAGAATGGCGTGAACCCGGGAGGCAGAGCTTGCAGTGAGCCAAGCTTGCACCACTGCACTCCAGCCTGGGTGACAGAGCGAGACTCCATCTCAAAAACAAAAAAGAATAAGTAGAAATACTGTAGATAAGAAGATAACAATAAATAGACAGAATAAGAAGTGGATATAAAATAAAGATACCAATTTCTCATACCTTTGCCAACAAAGGTAATAATTTTAAGAATCTTTGCTAACTGATAGAGGAAAAAGATTTTGTTTTTAAATAGCTTTTTATATGATGTCCAAAATACTGCACATGCTCATGTCAGAAAAAACTGCAAAATATAGAAAAGCACACAGGAAGAAACAAAAATAATCTAGAATTCAATCATCCAAAAATTACAATTAATGTTCTGTGTACACGTATTGAGTCTTTCTATACTACATTTTTTTTTTATGAAAAAGAGGATCACACCATACATGTTAAATTTTTTGAACTTAACAAATTGTTTAACTTTTAATGTCTACAGAATACCACCATACAAGAATATCACAATATATTGTTAATTATCATGCTGCTTCCAATTTTTCATTATTATTAACAATGCTATGATAGGCACCCTTTGACTAAATCTTCCCACAGATCTTCCTTTACTTTATTAGGATAAATCAACAGCAGAGACATGGCTAAGTCAAATAATTTGTACAATTTTAAGCCTTTTGATATGGTACTGTGCAAATTATCCTCCAGAGAGGTTGTATCATTCTGAGTTCCCATATTCTCTACAATCTTGCCAAATGCCAGTATTAACAAAAACAACCCCTTGCTAATGTGACTGGCAAAAATCAGCTTTTGTCATTTACATTTGCAGTTTAATTACTAGTGAAGTTGAATTCATACTCATATTTTTATTAGCCATTTGCATTTCTTCTCCTGTGAATTACCCATTCTGCTGCCCTATTTTTTCTTATAGTGTCAATATTTATTTTTTTATTTGTATTACATTTAGTCATCAGGTTTCCTTAGTCTTCTCTGTTATGTGACAGTTTCTTGGCTATTGGCTATGCTTTGTTCCTGATGACCCTGACAGGTTTTTGGGTTGTTGTTGTTTTGAGACAGGGTCTTGCTCTGTCACCCAGCCTGGAGTGTGGTGGCACTATCATGGCTCACTGCAGCTTCGACCTCCTGAGTTCAAGTAATCCTCCCACCTCTCACATACCCTACTGCTGCTGGGGAAGAGGTAGAAGCAAACATCTTGTTTCTGGGCAAGAAGCAGAGAATCCTCACTGGCCCAGGATTCTGATGCCAAGCAGAGGTTTCTACTGCTCAGGAAAGGGCAGATTAAAATACCACCCCTGAGGTTCAAATGAACAGGGACTGCCTAAAGCTAAGGCTGACCCAGGACAATAGAAAACCACCTATGACACCACCATAAGCCTAGCACTGCGTAACAAGCAGCATCAGTCAACCACTAGTGAAGGGGCAAGGATATGAACAGAGACTCCCCCTCTGTGATAGAGGCATGATGGGACTGAGGAAAGCCAACAGTGGAACAGGAACACTGAAGAAAAACTATCTGGTACCCCAGGCTCCAAGTACAAGGTAACAGCAGCCCAAGTACACTGAACATAATGATACCAACATCAAAATCCAAATCCACCTCAACTCCAGACTAGGTTGACTCAATGTCATAGGCAATTGGCCTGATGGGAGAGGTATGCTTATATCCAGACATAAATACCATCTACCTCAGTCTCTACTGTTTTTGTATACATGATGTTTGCCATTAAACTAAAAATTACAAGACATACACAAAATAAAACACACATACACACACACAGGCATGCACTTTACCAAGAGATAAAGCTATCAACAGAACCAGACTCATTTATGACCTAGATGTTGGAAGTATCAGTGAGGGGCTTTAAAATAACTGTTCTTTCATTTTTCTCATCATTAGACTGGAAGAAAATCTTTTCTCTTTTTAATCACTTCAAAAGATACTAATATTCTATGGTAGGCTCAGTGGCTTATGCCTATAATCCCAGCACTTTGGGAAGCTTAGGCAGAAGAACTGCCTGAGGCCAGGAGTTTGAGACCACCCTGAATAACACAGCAAAACCCTATCTCTACAAAAAAAAATTTTTTTTTGAGACGGAGTCTTGCTCTTGTTGCCCAGGCTGGAGTGCAATGGCACAATCGCAGCTCACCGCAACCTTTGCATACCAGGTTCAAGAGATTCTTCTGCCTCACCCTCCTGAGTAGCTGGGATTACAGGCAGGCACCACCATCACACCCGGCTAATTTTGCATTTTTAGTAGAGACAGGGTTTCTCCATGTTGGTCAGGCTGGTCTTGAACTCCTGACCTTAGTTGATCCGTCCAACTTGGCCTCCCAAAATGTTGGGATTACAGGTGTGAGCCACCACGCTCGGCTAAAAATTTTTTTAATAAAAAATAAATTAGCTGGGTATGTTAGCTCACACTTGTAGCCTCAGCTACTTGGGAGGCTAAGAGAGGAAAATCACTTGAGCCCACGAGTTTGAGGCTACGGTGAGCCATGATCATAACACTACACCGCAGCCTGGATGACAGAGCAAGACCTTTAAACAAAAAAAGAAAAGATAATCAAGAGGCCGAGACGGGCGGATCACAAGGTCAGGATATCGAGACCATCCTGGCTAACACGGTGAAACCCCGTCTCTACTAAAAAATACAAAAAAAAAAAACTAGGCCGGGCGCGGTGGCTCAAGCCTGTAATCCCAGCACTTTGGGAGGCCGAGACGGGCGGATCACAAGGTCAGGAGATCGAGACCATCCTGGCTAACACGGCGAAACCCCGTCTCTACTAAAAACACAAAAAATTAGCTGGGCGAGGTGGCGGCACCTGTGGTCCCAGCTACTCGGGAGGCTGAGGCAGGAGAATGGCGGGAACCCGGGAGGCGGAGCTTGCAGTGAGCTGAGATCTGGCCACTGCACTCCAGCCTGGGCGACAGAGCGAGACTTCGTCTCAAAAAAAAAAAAAACAAAAAAAAAAAACTAGCCGGGCGAGGTGGCGGGCGCCTGTGGTCCCAGCTACTCCGGAGGCTGAGGCAGGAGAATGGCGTAAACCCGGGAGGCGGAGCTTGCAGTGAGCTGAGATCCGGCCACTGCACTCCAGCCTGGGCGACAGAGCCAGACTCAGTCTCAAAAAAAAAAAAAAAAAAAAAAAAAAAGACTCTAAAGCAACCACTAAAAATGTATTGTGGGGTTTCTAACTGTATCTGATACTTTCCTGGACTCCGTCCTATGTGCCTTTTCTTTTGACAAATTTTAATCTGTCTCCTTCAGCTGTAATAAACCGTAACTGTGAGTATAACAGCTTGCAATGAGTTCTTTCAGTTCTCCTAGTGAATTATCAATCCTAAACGTAGTTCTGGAAACCTCTGAACCTGCAACTGATGTCGTGAGGGCTGACTTGTGCACTGCTTCAAAACTTTGCAATTGACTAACATCACAAAGTCCTTTAACAGAAATGTATCTTGAAAGTACTTTCTTCCAGCCCATGGCCTGTCTTTTCATTCTCTTAACAGTATCTTTCTTTCTCAGAGTAGAAGTTATATTGTTTGGCTGTGGCCCCGCCAAAATCTCATCTTGAACTGTGGTTCCCTTAATCCCCACGTGTCATGGGAAGGACCCGGTGGGAGATAATGAATTATGAGGGCGGGTTTTTCCCATGCTGTTCCCATGATAGTGAATAAGTCTTACAAGATCTGATGGTTTTATAAAAGGCAGTTCCTCTGCACACACTCTCTTGCCTGCCATCATGTAAGACGTGCCTTTGCTCTTCCTTTGCCTTCTGCCATGATTGTGAGGCCTCCCCAGCCATGTGGAACTGTAAGTCCATTAAACCTCTTTCCTTTATAAATTATCCAGCGTCAGGTATTTCTTCATAGCAGTATGAAAATGGACTAATACAAGAAGTTTTAATTTTAACGAACACCAACATCAGTTTTCTCTTTCATGAATCATGCTTTTGGTGTTGTATCTAAAAAGTCATTGCCAAACCCAAGGTTACACAGATTTTCTTCTATTTTTCTTCCAGAAGTTTAATAGTTTTATATTTTACATTTAGGTCTATGATCCATTTTGAGTTAATTTTTTGTGAAAAGTATAAGGTCTATGCCTAGGTTCATTTTTTTGCATATGGACTTCGATTGTTCCAGCATCATATGCTGGAAAAAACCCTTTCCTCCATTAAACTGTCTTTGCTCCTTTTTCAGAGATCAGGTGACTATATTTGGGTGAGTCTATTTTTGGGCTGTTTATTCTGTTCTACTGATATATGTGTCCATTCTTTTGCCAATAACACATTATCTTGATTATTGCAGCTTTATCATAGGCCTCAAAAATCAGGTAATGTGAGTCTTAGATATGGTTTTTGACAATTCATGAGTTTATCTTTTAAACTTACATGTTAATGTATTCATTTTTATTCTAATTACTAAAAAGTGGTCTTATATTTGTTACTCTGTTACGTTCACTGCTCAACACTATCTCTTATTATTTATCTTTTGCTAGTAAGACATTTTCTTTTTCCTAATAACACTGTAAATAGTGTTTTTTTTTAGACGAAGTCTCGCTGTCGCCAGGGGGCTGGAGTATAGTGGCATGATCTTGGCTCACTGCAACCTCCACCTCCTGGGTTCAAGCGATTCTCCTGCCACAGCCTCCTGAGAAGCTGGGACTGCCAGCTCCTCTGGCACTTACCACCACGCCCAGGTAATTTTTGTACTTTTAGTAGAGACAGGGTTTCACCATGTTGGTCAGGATGGTCTCGATCTCTTGACCTCGAGATCCGCCTGCCTCGGCCTCCCAAAGTGCTGGGATTACAGGTGTGAGTCACTGCGCCTCACCAGTGGTTTTTTTTTTTTTTTCCTACCATTTATTAGTGTAGCAGAAAATCTGTGGCGAATTTTATGTATAGCTTTTTGTAGCAGTCTCTTTTTACTTCTTGCCTAGATGCTTATTTATTTTTTTAGACTGAGTTTCGCTTTTGTTGCCCAGGCTGGAGTGCAATGGCTCGATCGCTCACTGCAACCTCCACCTCCCGGGTTCAAGTAATTCTCCTGCCTCAGCCTCCCAGGTAGCTGGGATTACAAGCATGGGCCAACATGCCTGGCTAATTTTTTTGTATTTTTAGTACAGACGGGGTTTCTCCTTGTTGGTAAGGCTGGTCTCGAACTCCCGACCTCCGGTGATCCAACCGCCATGGCGTCCCAAAGTGCTGGGATTACAGGCGTGAGCCACCACGCCCGGCGATGCTTATTTTTGTTATTTATTTATTTATTTATTTTTTGAGACTGAGTCTCACTCTATCGCCCAGGCTGGAGTGCAGTGGTGCGATCCTGGCTCACTGCAACTTCCCCCTCCTGGGTTGAAGGGATCCTCCTGCCTCAGCCTCCCAAGTATCGGGGATTACAAGCACTTTCCACCATGCTCAGCTAATTTATTTTTGCAAGCAGATAAAGGCTTGTTTTATTTAAATGGCTGGTCTATGTAATCACGGAGGCCAGTATGTACAGACAAAGGGGGAGCTTTTATTTCTTGGTCTCTTCCTCCTTGGACAAAGTCTTGATCTCCTCCTTTTTGGCCTGCAAGCGCTCTTCACGGCACTTGCCTGCTTCCTTGGCCTTAGACCTGCGGGCCTCAGCCTGGTCAGCCAGGAGGTTCTTGCGGGCCTTGTCCGCTTTCAGCTTGTGGATGTGCTCCATGAGAATCCGCTTGTTTTTGAACACATTTCCCTTCACCTTCAGGTACAGGCTGTGATACATACGGCGATCAATCTTCTTAGACTCACAGTATCTTCTAAGCAGCCGGCGCAGAATCCATGCGACCTTCTCTGGCATTCTGCGCTTGTACGTTCAATGTACATTGGCTGTACCCTTCCACTTACTATGCGCATGTGCCTGCCTTCCGGCGGGCCAAGGTATTCTTCAGGCATTAAGCCCGGGAATGGACTGTCAACAGGCTTGCGATGATCAGCCCATCTTTGATCAGCTTCCAGATCTGCTGACGGGAGTTGGCATTGGCGATTTCATTAGTCTCACTGGGGTCCAACCAGACCTTCTCCCTGCCACAGCGGAGGACAGAAGAGGCCAGCCTCTTCTGAACCCTGAGCATACTCATGGCTGCGGCCGCAGCAGCAAAAGGGCTTTTTTTTTTTTTTTTTTTTGAGACAGAGTCATGCTCTGTGACCAGTCTGGAGTGTAGTTGCGCAATCTCGGCTCACTGCAACCTCTGCCTCCCAGGTTCAAGTGATTCTCCTGCCTCAGCCTCCCAAGTAGCTGGGACTACAGGCGTGCACCACCACGCCCAGCTAATTTTTGTAATTTTAGTAGAGATAGGGTTTCACCATGTTAGCCAGGCTGGTCTCGATCTCTTGACCTCATGATCTGCCCGCCTCAGCCTCCCAAAGTGCTGGGATTACAGGTGTGAGCCATCATGCCTGGTCGTGTTTTGAAGAATTTCTTAATAAACCCCATGATGCCTTAAAAAATTTCTGCCAATTATCTGAAAGTTGAGAAATCTATCCAAGTTTGGTGTTTGCTAAGAAAAAAGTAAATTCTAGGTGGTATCTGTCCACCTCGGTATTATTTGACTTTTTTTTTCTTTTTTTTTTTAGACCAAGTCTCACTTTGTCGCCCAGGCTGGAGTGCAGTGGCAGTATCTCAGATCACTGCAACCTCCACCTCCTGGGTTCAAAGGATTCTTCTGCCTCAGCCTCCCAAGTGGCTGGGACTACAGGCGAATGCCACCATGCCTGGCTAATTTTTTGAATTTTTTTTTTTTTTTTTTTTTTTAAGTAGGGATGGGATTTCACCATGTTGGCTAGGCTGGTCTCAAAATCCTGATCTCAAGTGATCCACCCACCTTGGGTTCTCCCAAAGTGCTGGGATTACAGGTGTGAGCCACCATGCCTGGCCTGACTTTAAACTTTATCCACACATGCCAGATCTAGTCACATAATACTATGGCTCTCATCTATTTGGGGGATTAAAGATCCCTTTGATGATCAAATTAAAATTATATACTCTTTAGATAACAGAATTTTGCTCAACAGTTCAGTTTGTCATGACTTGAAGTCAATTTGTATATCTAATGTATGGATCCCAGATTTACTATGGCGCTGATAAACTAAGGAAGATCTTCTGACCCTGTTGTCTTGTTCCATGTGCATGTGATTGGCAATCTAATCCTACATACTTTGAAACAGAATATATTTCTTCTCTAGTCAAAAACAGGACCTAACTAAGAGTTGTTTAAGCTGATGATTGGTTTATTAAACTGTTCTCTTTACTCCTGTAAATATTTGAAATTTTCCATAATAAAAAGCTTAATCTGTATGTCTGTCTAAAGTAGGGCCTGAGAAAAGGCATACTGCTCCCATGGATTTTCTCTTTGCCCCTTCTCACCACTACTTCATCACATCTGAAAACGTACCCCAACAAATCCACTCTGCCACTGCCTTTACAGCGCTCTGGTCACCAAGGGAAGTACAGAGGTAATGATAAGAGAGATGGGAGGGAGAAAAAGAGCCCTGGTTGTTGCAGATAGCAGTTGCAACATGGGGTTGGTGGGAAGCTGCCAAGTTTCTGGTTGGTAAAGATCCCACTTCCTTAAATTTGTAGGTATGAAGTAGAGAAGGGTAGAAATCTACCTTTTTCCTGCCTGTCCTGGCTATTTTGTCTCAGAGATCTATCTTCATTTCTACTCATCGAAATTCCTCCTGTTGCCTGGCACATTTTAATCTGTATTCCCAGTTTCTATTTGTAGCTTTGCTTTTTTGTGTATTTTCCCAAATTTGACCGAAGCATAATAGAGAAAATTAAGTTGGGTCCCACCAGCTAGCTGTCATCTAAACTTGGGCTTCCCAGTTGATTTTTTGAGCCCGAAAGGTCTGAAAATAATCTAGCACACATTTAACCTGGGAAAGGCAGGTAAGTGGAAGAGAGAGCTTCTCGTGTGCTCTTGCCCCTCTTCTGCCTTAAGCCACACTACAATCTTACATAAACAGAAATATGCCTACTGATACTATTGAGCACATTAAATACAGGATATTAAAAAAGAAAGTGGCATTTTCTCTCAAGGAACCTCTAATCCAGATTAATAAAGTTGAAAGACTTCCAATAGATGTGAAGTTTAAACTGAAGCACTGTAGCAACTGAGAAAATAACTTTTATCTGAGGAATGCAAGTCCTTTTAAATATCAGGCCTAGATAGACATTAAAATGAGATTACAATCATGCCTACTCCCCTCCTTTGAGCTATGTATTCATCTGTTGAAACTGCTTACTATTGCCACAAGTAGCCATAAATTAGCTTAATAATCCACAGCAGGTGTGAATTATAATAACACTATAATCCACACCTTATAGGTTAACAATGTATAGTCAATCACTAATTAATGTTATTTCTGTAAACCAGTGAGAATTCCTAACAACTTTGTACAGTCTACTCCCTGTCCCCCTATTTTGCCTTTCAAACTCCATTTGTAACTGCTGCTAATAGGAGTGTATACTCAGGGCAACTTGAATCTATGTTCCCAGGTTGTAATCCTTAAGCTTTGCCCAAATAAACTATCATTTATGTTTGTTTTGCCTCTATTTCTTCATTTTAGGTTGACATATCCAATTAGAAACATTCAAGTTAATCCACAATAATGTGTGCTTGATAAAACTTACAAATTAGTGAACTAACATGCTATTTTTTTTTTTTTTTTTTTGAGACAGAGTTTCGTTCTTCTTGCCCAGGCTCCAGTGCAGTGGCGCAATCTCGGCTCATTGCAACCTCCACCTCCCGGGTTCAAGTGATTCTCCAGCCTCAGCCCGCCGAGTAGCTGGGATTAAAGGCACCTGTCACCATGCCCAGCTAATTTTTGCATTTTAGTAGGGACGGGGTTTCACCACGCTGGCCAGGCTGAAATTGAGCTCCTGACCTCAGATGATCTACCTGCCTTAGCCTCCCAAAGTGTTGGGATTACAGGCGTGAGCCACTGCTCCTGGCCCTAATATGCTAATTATTAGATACTCTCAAACTGAAAAATAAGCACACAGAGAATATTAAAACCAATTAGCATAAAGAGGTGCTCTGAGATTAGCTGGGTGTGGTGGCTCACACCTGTAATCCTAGCACCTTGGGAGGATGAGGTGAGCTGATTTCTTAAGCCCAGGAGTTCAAGACCAGCCTGGACAATGTGGTGAAACCTCGTCTCTACTAAAAATACAAAAATTAGCTGGGCGTGGTGGCATGTACCCGTAATCCCAGCTGCTCAGGAGGCTGAGTAGGAGAATTGCTTGAGTCTGGGAGACTGACATTGCAGTGAGCCGAGGTCGTACCACTATACTCCAGCCTGGATGACAGAGCGAGACCCTGTCTTAAGGAAAAAAAAAATCAAAAAAAGAGAAAAAAAGTTAAAAAAAAAAAAGATCAGTAGAGGTATAGTTTTCTGAATTCCTCCTTGTTTTGTCAATAATATTTCAAACTAATAAAAGATTTCTAGAGAAAGATATAAATGCAGAGAAGTTTTCGACCTCTGATCTGAAAGACTTGCTCTTTTGCCCAGGCTGGAGTACAGTGGCACAATCACAGCTCACTACAACCTTGACTTCCCAGGCTCAAGCAACCCTCCCACCTCAGCCTCCCCAGTAGCTGGGACTACAGGAGTATGGCACCATGCCCGGCTAACTTTTAAATTTTTTTTGTAGAGACAAGGTTGTACTACGTTGCTCAGGCTGGTCTCAAACTCCTGGGCTCACGTGATCCTCTTGCCTCAGCCTCCCAGAGTGGTGGGATTACAGGTATGAGCCACTGTGCCCAGCCTGAAAGACTTAATTTGAATTGCCTCTATCACTTGGGAAATTAATTAACTGCTCCGAGTCTCCATTTTTTCCACCTCTAAAATGGGTATGATAATAGCACCTATCTTGCAAGAAGGTTCTGAAGATTATATGAAATAATGAATATGAAGGGCTTCTTGTAGTTCCTGGCATATAGCACTCAAAACACAGACTTCTTATAAAAAGTGTTCATCCTCTGAAAATAGTGAGCAAAAGTAAGATGGTGACTAAGGTTAAAAGGTACTTTAGAAAAGGCATACAAAGAAAATAACAAAACAAAACCATTATAAGTAAACTACAGCCCAATATCCCTCATGAACACTCACGAAAATTCTAAATGAAATTTTAGCTAACTGAATTCTAGAATATATAAAAAGGACAACATATGCCTAAGTGGAGTTTAACCCATGAATGATAGAAGGTTGGTTTAACATTGGGAAATCGATCAATATAATTCCCCATATCATCAGAATAAAAAAGAAAAACTACACTATCATCTTCAATAGATGCAGGTAAGGCATTTAACAAAATTCAACAATCATTTATGACAAAAACTCTCAGCAGACAAGGAATAGATGGGAACTCACTCAAAATGCTAAAAATCAAACTATAGAAAACCCATAGCTAAAAATCATACTTATGGTAAAAAAAATTGAATACTTTTCCCCTAAAATCAGGAACAGGACAATGATGTACACCTTTACTACTTTGACAATGAACTAGAGGGCTCAGCCAGTGTAATGAGTCAAGAAAGGAAATGAAAGGTATAAAATAAGAAAGGAATATGTAAAACTTTTTTGTATACAAACAAAATATTGGCCTATATGGAAAATCCTACAGAATCTATAAAAATGGACTAGAAGAGTTTGACAAGGTCACAGTTTGGCAAGGTCACAGGCGGCAAGGTCAATATACAAAAACTAACTGTATTTCTATCTTCTACCAACAAAACGAAATCAGATATGAAAAATTTTAAACATTATTTACAATAGCATAAAAATATTAAATATTTAGGGATAAATCTAACAAAATATGTACAAGAGCTATACAATGAAAACTGCAATATATTGCTGAAACTATAGAAGACAAATTAATGGAGAGAAAAAACATGTTTATAAATTAGAAGATTCAGGCTGGGTGTGATGGTTCACGCCTGTAATCCTAGCACTGTGGAAGGCCCAGGCGGGCAGATCACAGGCCGAGGTCAGGAGTTCAAGCCTGGTCAACATGGTAAAACCCCATCTCTACTAAAAATATAGAAATTAGCTGGGCGTGGTGGCAAGCGTCTGTAATTCCAGCTACTTGGGAGGTTGAGGCAGAAGAATCGCTTGAACCCAGGAGGCAGAGCTTGCAGTGACCTAAGATCCAGTCACTGCACTCCAGCCTGGGTGATAGAGCAAGACTCCATCTCAAAAAAAAAAAGGTCCTTTATGATAATGGTTCTTGTTTTCATCTTTACTCTTATCCCAGACACCTATCCTTCTGTGACACTGAACTGCTTTTAGTTCCCTGTTTTCTCTTCTCTGTCTCTTTTAGCCTTTCTATATGCTCCTAGTGGCCAGATACAGCGGCTCACGCCTACAATCCCAGCACTTTGGGAGGCCGAGGCAGGCGGATCACGAGGTCAGGAGATAGAGACCATCTGGGATAACATGGTGAAACCCTGTCTCTACTAAAAACACAAAAAATTAGCTGGGTGTGGTAGCACATGCCTGTAATCCCAGCTACTCGGGAGGCTGAGGAAGGAGAATGGTGTGAACCTGGGAGGCGGAGCTTGCAGTGAGCTGAGATCACGCCACTGCACTCCAGCCTGGGTGACAGAGTGAGACTCTGTCTCAAAAAAATAAAAATAAAATAAATATATGCTCCCAGCTACTTGGGAGGTTGAGGCAGGAGACTTGCTTGAATCTGGAAGGCAGAGGTTGCAATGAGCCGAGATCACGCCACTGCACTCCAGCATGGACGACAGAGCGAGACTCCATCTCAAAAATCAATCAATCAATCAATCAATCAATCAATCAGAAGATTCAAAATTGTTAGTATGTCAGTTCTTCCCAAATTTATCTACAGATCAATGTAATCCTAATCAAATCTCAGCAGACATTTTTTGTAGAAGTGTATAAGGTTGATTCTAAAATTTATATAAAATGCAAAGGACCTAGTATAGCTCAAACAACTTTGTAAAATAACAAAATTGAAAGATTACACTATCCGGTTTTAAGGCTTAGTATACAGCTATAGCAGAGTTTCTCAACCTTGGCGCTACTGACATTTTGGACCAGCTATTTCTTTGTTCTGGAAGACTCTCCCGTGCACTGCAGAATCTTCAGCACCATCCCTGGCCTCTACCTCTACCCAGGGGCAAACTTCCTGCCTACCCACCAAGTTGTGACAATCAAAAATGTTTCCAGGCCTGGCGCGGTGGCTCAGGCCTGTAATCTAGCACTTTGGGAGGCCAAGGTGGGTGGACTACTTGAGATCAGGAGTTTGAGACTAGCCTGGCCAATGTGGTGAAATCCCATCTCTACTAAATATACAAAAATTGGCTGGGCGTGGTGGCATGCACCTGTAATCCCAGCTACTCGGGAGGCTGATGGGGCAGAACTGCTTAAGCCTCGGAGGCAGAGGTTGCACCACTGTACTTCAGCCTGGGGGACAGAGTGAGATTCCATCTCAAAAAAAAAAAAAAAGAAAAAGGTCTCCAGATATTGCCAAATGTCCCCTAGGGGCAAAATTGTCCTTCACTGAGAACCACTGAGCTACCAAGACAGTACGGTATTGGCATGAAGATAGACACATACTTCAATGGAACAGAAAAGAATCTAGAAACAGATCCTCAATTATATAGTCAATTGATATTTGACAAAGGTACAAAGCTATTCTATGGGAAAGGATAATCTTTTCACTAGTTGTTGCTGGAATTATTGGATATTCATATGAAACAAAAATAAACCTTTCCTCTTATTCCATATACAAAAATTAACTCAAAATTTATCACAAGGCTGGACTTAGCGACTCACGCTTGTAATCCCAGCACTTTGGGAGGCTGAAGCGGGAGGACTGCTTGAGCCCAAGAGTTCGAGACCAGCCTAGCCAACATAAGGAGACCCCATATCTACAACAAATTTAAAAATTAGCTGGGTGTGGTGGCACATGTCTGTAGTCCCAGCTACCTGGGAGGCTGAGGTGGGAGGATAGCTTGAGCCCAGGAGGTCAAGGCTGCAGTGAGCTGTGACTGTGCTACTGCACTCCAGCCTAGGTGACAGAGCAAGACTGTCTTGGAAAAGCACAAAAAGCCAAACTTATCATAGACTTAAATTTAAGAGTTAAAATTAGAAAACTTCTAGGAAAGTTCTAGGAAAATAAAGGAATATAGCAACGTAAAAACTTATAGGAAAATGTGCAAGAAAATCTTAGTATTATTGGCTTAGGCAAAAATTTCTTTTCCTTCCTCTTTTCTTTCTGAGACAGGGTTTCACTATGTTGCCGAGGCTGGTCTCTAACTCCTGGGCTCGAGGGATTCTCAGACTTCAGCCTCCCAAGGAGCTGGAACTACTAGGCTCAAGTCACCCTGCCTGGCTTAGATTTCTTAAATAGGATACAAAGAACCACAAACTATCTTTTTTAATTGAAAAATTGCACATTAAGTGATACAGGTTAGATGTTTGTCTGCTCCAAATCTCATGCTGAAATGTAATCCTCAATGTTGGAGGTGGGACCTGATGGGGGTGTTTGGGTCATGGAGGAGGATCCCTCATGAATGGCTTGGTGTCATCTCTATGGTAATGAGTAATTCACATGAGATCTGGTTGTTTAAAACAGTATGGCACCTCTCCCCATCTCTCTTGCTCCCCCTCTTGCCATATGACTTGCTGACTCTCCTTTGCCTTCTGCCATGACCGTAGGCTTCCCAAAGCCCTCACCAGAAGTTGATGCTGGCATCATGCTTCCTGTACAGCCTGCATAACCATGAGCCAAAATAAACTTCTTTATAAATTATCCTGCCTCATGAGTCCTTTATAGCAACATAAACAGACTGATGTATCAAGATATAAAACATGTCTGCTCTTCAAAATCTCTTAACTTTAAAAGGTTAAGACTGAGAAAGTAGAACCTTATGAGCTTTCTGATCTGGATTTTAAGCAGGAGATACTGGAGAAGTCTTTAAAAAGTTAAGAGAAGAAAAAGACACATGATAGCCTGGGAGAAATGTTTGCAAAATATACATGTGATAAAGGACTTGTAACATGAATAAGACAATAACAAGACAACTCAATAAAAAATCTGCAAAAGATTTAAACACTTACGTAACCAAAGAAGATATGCTGATGGCAAATAATCATATGAAAAGATTCATAATATCATTAGTCATTAGGGAAATACAAATTAAAACCACAATAAGCACCAAACTCACTTGAATTACTAAAATGGAAAAAAAAAAACTGACCATACCAAGTGTTGGCAAGGACACAGGGCACTAGAACTCTTACACACATTGCTGATGGGAATACCAACTTGTAAAAACACTTTGGGAAACATGTTTGGTAACTGCTTATAAAGTTAAATATACACTTACCATATGACCCAGCAATTCCACTTCTAGGTATTTACCTTAGAGAGATGAAAACTTATGTCAACACATAAGCTTGTATTTGAATGTTCATAGCAGTTTTATTAATAATGGTCCAGAAGTGAAACAAAAATGTTCATCAACCCATGACTGGATATAGGAATGGTGGTATATCATAGAATAGTGTTTAGTAATAGAAAAGAACTACTGATTCATACAACATGAATGAATCTTGAAAACATTATGCTAAGTACAAGAATCCAGACACAAAGTGAGATTAATATCAACAAATATTCTATATGGCTAAAAACAAATATTCTATATGGCTAAAAACAATTATGATTTTAGTAGCTTGTTTTGCCTATATGAATCACTGACACTATCTTTTGTTATTTATTTATGTATCAGTTCTCCTTAAATCGATTATAAACTCTCTGCTATAGGGGTTATCTTGTATCTCGGGGTGGCACTTCGTAATATTAACACCTCGTGTTTGCATATCAGTGCACAGGTTTCATAATTCTCATCCACTAAAACAACTGGCATGTGGTATGCATATTGCAATGAAGTCAACATACCTAGGTTCAAATCCCAGCTGACTATGTGTGTGGTCAGCAGTAAGTCATTTTACCTTTATGAGATTCACTTTTCTTATTCATGAAACTAAAAAGCATGGATCAAGTGGGAAAAGACAGTGTTAGGGACATAAGAGATGGTACAATCAACAATTCTAATGCATGTAAGACTATTAAGGACAGAAACCTCCGGAGATGTGAAGGGCCAAAAGTTATACTTGAACTTGATTTTCAGAAGAGCCAAAGACTGAGAAAGTGGAACCTCACGAGCTTTCTGATCTGGATTTAAAGCAGGAAATATTGGGGAAATCACCACAGAGATAACTAGTTTGTGGCAGACAACAATCATAAAAACATCCCCTTTTGATCCTACAATGCAGTCAGTCTCTTCCTGTCACTGGGAGAGGAAGCACTGAATGGTTCATCTACATATTAAGAGAAATGAGCTATTTAGATGATCATAAAACAGGTTAATTTTATTCTTCTGGTGTGTTGTGGCCATAGTAATCCACCTCGGTAAGAGATAAAACATAGGTTCAGATATTTGGTATACGTGCTTGAATGAGAATCTACGATTGGTGGAATTATAAATGTCTATCAATCAAAAGACAGAATCACTCAAGGAACATATGGTAGCCCCAAGAAGCTTCATTAGGGATTTGCAGTGTACCTACCATGTGCCAAAAACAGGCACTCCGCTAGGCGAGGTCACTTGTTTTATAATTTAGTCCTCACAATAGCCCTTATGAAATTGCATGATCACTCCCATTTTAGAGATAAGAAAATTGACATTTTGAAACATGACAAATTTGCCCAAGAAGTCACCTTTAGTATGTGACATGGCTAACATTGAAACTCAGACCTATTTGATTCCATGTCCTTATTACTGCTACTTAAAACCTATTATCATTACATAAAGCCCAGCTTCTAATTATTGAAGCCAGCACAATCCTAGAAAAGAGTAGGCTTTATCATTTTTTTTCTTGTTTCCAAGAGGAAACAGATATTATCTCCAGCTACCAGAAGGGAACCTGAAGCTTATATATAAAGTGATAACACAAGTTCTTGAATCTTGGAATTACTAGCCCTTTTGCTGCATTAGCATTCCACTGAGATTCATCATGATAATCAATGTTGAGGAGGAAAAAAAGGTGGAGGAGAAAAGTGTATGCAATTATAAGACCAAGTGTTTTCATTCTTGGAAAGCCCACATGAATTTACTGAGTACCCTTTTTTTTTTTTTTTTTTTTGAGACAGAGTCTTGCTCTGTCACCCAGGCTGGAGTGCAGTGGCACAATCTCGGCTCACTGCAACCTCCGCCTCCAGGGTTCAAGTGATTCTCCTGCCTCAGCCTCCTGAGTAGGTGGGATTACAGGTACGCACCACCATGCCTGGCTAATTTTTGTATTTTTAGTAGAGATGGGGTTTCACCATGTTGGTCAGGCTGGTCTCGAACTCCTAACCTCGTGATCCGCCCGCCTCGGCCTCCCAAAGTGCTGGGATTACAGGTGTGAGCCACCGTGCCTGGCTACTGAGTACCTATTATAGGTCAAGCAAAGTGCTTGGCACTAGGGATGTAACGGTGAATAAAAAACAACAACAACAACAAAGAAAACAACAAGACACAGTTTATTCCCATAGAGAAACAGAGAAGTTTCACCCTAGTAGGAAGATACTGGCAACTAAATAGACAATTAAAATATAGCGCAGTAAATACAGAAACGGGATAGCACAGGGTATCATAGGTGCACAGAGAAGACAAACTAAACCCAGAAAGGCTATCAGATAAAATATAAGACACCCAGTTAAATATGAATTTTAGATGAACAATGAATAATTTTTTAGTAAAAGTACGTTCCAAATATTGTCCTCTACTTGCTATATCTGGCAACCCTTGGTGGGAGTGATGTTTAGAAAAAGCATCTCAGAATAAATGATACCTAAGACAAAAACCAAACTACTCTTACTTGTCCCCAACAAATCTGGACCCTGAAAAAGTATGTTAGTTGTTGCCCTATGGAGACAACCATGTGACAAGGATCTGAGGCCAACAGCAGCCAGCAAGGAACTGTAGGCTCTTGCCAACACCCATGTATGAATATGAGAGCCATCCTGGAAGAACATCTTCCAGCCCTAGTCCAGCCTACAGGTGACTACAGCCCTGGCCAACTGCTTGACTACAACCTCATGAGGAACCCTGAGGCAGAAATACCTACGTAAGCCACTCCCAGATTCCTGATCCTCAGAAACCATGTGAGATGAATATTTAAGTTGTTAAATTTTAGGGTAATTATTATGCAGTAATAGGAAGTAATGCCCTGCCGATTAGAGAACTGTGTTCCTTATGAACAGGCCTACACTCACTGACTCACTGGCCATGTGGAGTCACCATCAGTGTGACCTCAGCAAGGATGAGGTGGTGGATCCAGAGGGGCCACAGCTGGGACTGTCAGTCATTTGTGCCTCCCACCAGCAGGAGGTCTGAATGGCACATTTCCATGGCCACCATAAGATTACAAAAAGTGTATTAGCTATAGCATGTCCTTTCTGAAACAAAACAGTAACAACCTTTTTAAAGACAAAATTTTAAAAAATACTTAAGTACAGCTTAATCACTTGAGAGAATTGTGTGAAAATGAAAATACAAGCAAAATAATAAAGAAAATTAGCAGAGCTAAGACAACTCTAAAATCTTGGATCAGCTCTGGTTCTTAGCTCAATTTCATGTGTGTTAGGAATGATACTGCTCTGCCAACCAAGAAAATAATTTGTTTCTGGGTGGGTTGTTTTGTATCTCTTATTCAGAAAGGAATTTTTGAAACCTAAGAATAATGTGCAACTGGGAAGCTATGAACTGTGGTTAATCAACTAATCCAGAATTTCTACAAGTACTCTGGTGAAACAATTTGAGTGCTATGAATTCCATAAATTATTTTACTCCAAAAGGTAAGTTTAAGTAAAAGTGACTGCATTTCAAACCATATTATGAGAACAGAAAAATGTTAGAGAAAGACTTTATTTCCCTAATAATACAGAGTAAGTTGAGAGGGAATGGTAATACCTACAGAATTATGTATGGCTACAGGAAGATGCTAGAAGTTTTCCTCTTTGACTACAGTGCCTGGATTCAGTTCCTTGGCTTTATAAAGTTCTCCATCCATACCATCACAGAGTTTCTGCTACTATGACATATTTTTCCCCAGGCCAGTTCAATACCAATCAAGCTTGGTATGCATTTGGGTTAGAATCCTTTAAGGTCTATTGTTCAGATATACCAGATGTCACTTTTCTCCTTATGGCCTACAAAATAGTCACAATTATCTTAGAAGACCCCAAACTCAAATTTAACAGAAACGGAGATAAGGATATTGCCTTAAAGGGCTTATATCTCCACTGATTATACAGCCTGATTTAACCCTTGTTTTCTAGAAATTTTGTAAATTAGTATTTTTATTCTATTTTCAAAATGTCCAAGTCATTTAAAAACTACCTTGATAACTAACCCTCGATATTAAAAGAGAGAACCCAGTGATCAAACAAATAAAATCTAGACCATCTTTGAATTTAAGTACCTGATAATGAACTGTTTTTACTGACAACACTTCTGACACCAAATGTTTGGGTTTTTTTTTTTTTTTTTTTAATCACACCAACCAATTCTCCAATTTTTCAGACACCAATTAGGTGTCCAACAATTCAATACAATTCTGATAGTAACTACCTGGAGTTAGCCCAGACCTCACAGACTAAGAGCTCAGTCCCATAAGACTGCCCCCCCGCCCCCCGCATCAGATGCTAGCCACAGACGACATGCCCAGGCTATTCTCGTTTCTGCCTACAGACTACAAATTTGAGGGTTCCCATGACCCCGCCTCAGATTTAATAATTTGCTGAAATGACACAGAACTCAGTAAAGCACTTTACTTACTATTACTGGTTTGTTTAAAAGGCTACTACGACTCAGGAAGACAACAGCCAAATCGAAAAGAAACACAGGACAGGGCAATGGGGCAGGGGTAGGGTGGGTGCACAGAGCTTCCATGCCACCTCCAAGCATGCCACCCTCCCAGTACCTCACTGTGTCCACCAACCCAGAAGCTCTCCAAACTGTCATTTATGGGGTTTTATAGAGGTTTCTTTATGTAAGCATGATTGATTAAATCATGGCCATTTGTAATCATCTAAATCTCCAGGCCCTCTCTCCCTGCTGGAAGTCAGAGGTGGGGCTGAAAGTTCCAATTCTTGGTCTTTCTGGCACCAGCCCCCATCCTAAAGCTATCTAGGGGACCCCAGCCAACAATCTTCTCATTAGAGTACAAAAGACACTCATCACTTTGGAGATTCCAAGGGTTTTAGAAACTGTGTGCCAGAACTGGAGACAATGAACAAAATTTATTTATTACACACACTGATGTTACAGAATAAAGCAACAGTTACTCAGCTATTTTTCTATGGTAATCAGTAGCAGTCATATATATGCTTTGATCAATTCTATATAAATTGATACATGTATCAAACAAAACCCTGAAGTTTCAGGCCTAAGTCTCATGCATTTGCTTGTGGCCATTCTACTACATAGGTTAAGATTTTCCAATGACTGTATCAATGTTTCTTAACAAGTGGGTTGTTTCATAGTGAGGTCTAAAGATCTGGGGGAAAAAAAAAAAAATCAAGAAAAGCTTCACAAACTGGCCAGTAAAATAATCAATGACCAATGGTCAAAATAATATATGACCAACTTCTAAAGGATTAGCTGTCTTTTCTAATACCACACTATTACATTTTATAATTCAGAGTAGAAGAGAGTTGTGGAAAAAAAAGCATTCAACAAAACTCTTCAACATCATCTAGGATAACAGATGCTACTGAAATATAGTGTCACTGTTCTCTCCAGCTTCCTTCCTTCCTTCCTTCCTTCCTTCCTTCCTTCCTGCCTTCCTGCCTTCCTGCCTTCCTGCCTTCCTGCCTACCTCCCTCCCTCCCTCCCTCTCTCCCTCTCTCTCTCTTCTTTCTTTCTTTGACACAGTCTTGCTCTGTCGCCCAGGGTGGAGTGGAGTGGTGCAATCTCGGCTCACTGCAATCTCTGCCTCCCAGGTTCGAGCAATTCTCCTGCCTCAGCCTCCCAAGTAGCTGGGACTACCAGCGTTGGCCACCACGTCCAGTTAATTTTTTTTTGTATTTTTAGTAGAGACAGGGTTTTGCCATGTTGGCCAGACTGGTCTCACACTACTGATCTCAGGTGATCTGACTGCCTCAGCCTCCCAAAGTGCTGGGATTACAGGCTTGAGCCACTGTGCCCGGCCCCTCTACAGCTTTCTTTCCTCCTATTTGGAACTTCTTTTATTTATCTCTTCTTAAAACATGTTTTTTCTAGTTCTCTTTGTTCATAAGTAATCCAATATATATTGTAGAATTTTTTAAATCTCAGGGATGTATCTTAAATAATATAAAGATAACATTAACTTTGCTTTTCATTTTAATGGGTACTTGAATAATTAGATCCTCGCAAAATAAGTACTACATAAAAAAATCACTAAAATGTATATTTATTTTCCAGTCATTTTACAATTTTACCATTCTCCTTTTTGACTTGTCTGTATAAGGTTATCTCGAGAGAAAGTTCCACTTTGAAAATTTTACTAATAGCAACTTTCCTGAACTCTTTGCCTCAAGTGATCCTTCCACTTTGGCCTCCCAAAGCATTAGGATTATAGGTGTGAGCCACTGCGCCCAGCATAATAGTAACTTTCTCATATCCATCTTAAATACCCTTTTTAAAATTAAAGATCCAAAACTGGCAGGCAGGGGACAACAAACGGAAGCTCCCAACAAAACCTAAAAAGAGAAAAAACCAATAGTAGAATTTTTTCATTGTCTTATCCACTCAACAAACACACAGTGAGCTCCTGTGAGACAGGCACTATGCTAGGTACAAGTCCCACGTTGTCTCAATAGCCTACCATTACAATACGATCTTAAAATGCCAATGAGGTTAGCAGCATTCAATAGTTTTGTATTTAAATTATACTTAAATATATAAAAATGTGTTTGTGGCAGGGGGACAGTTTTTGGGTTGTTCTGTGCCTTCCACTTTGTTGTAAAAACTCAGACGATAGCAAGAATGGAATAAATTCTGAGAACTACACTTGGAGGGTTTGGAGTAAGGTATCAGTGGATAAAACAGAAAGAAAACCAAGATGTTAAGAACATTTCAAAGATTTTAAGGCTCTAAAAGTAACACAAACAACTGGGTAGTGCTCTACAAATATTGTCTTACTTGAGTCTAGCACTGTTCCTGATGACAACAGCCAACAGAGATTGGTTATCAACTTACTTATTTGTCTTTGGCAAAAAATTTCAACTCAGTCTACTGAAGGATTTTCTTTTTTTTTTAATTTATTTTTTGTTGTTGTGTACTTTCCTTTTATTTATTTATTTTTATTATACTTTAAGTTCTAGGGTACATGTGCACAACATGCAGGTTTGTTACATATGTATACATGTGCCATGTTGGTGTGCTGCACCCATTAACTTGTCATTTACATTAGGTATATCTCCTAACGCTATCCCTCTCCCCTCCCCCGTCCCCACAATAGGCTCCAGTGTGTGATGTTCCCCTTCCTGTGTCCAAGTGATCTCATTGTTCAAGTCCCACCTATGAGTGAGAACATGCAGTGTTTGGTTTTCTGTTCTTGTGATAGTCTGCTGAAAATGATGGTTTCCAGCTGCATCCATGTCCCTACAAAGGACATGAACTCACCCTTTTTTATGGCTGCATAGTATTCCACTGAAAGATTTTCATATGAGAACATCTTTAATGTTTATAGCTGAAGCCAACAGGAAAATAACATTCAATTATAAAAATATAATTCAACTCAAACTAAATCTCATTAGGTACCATATTACAGGACATTAACACTTGAGACTTACTTTAAAAATTAAATGTATGCTATTTTTAAGTTTCATACTCATAACCTTGGATCAAGTTATAATATCCTTTGATATATTTTGTAAAATACTTCTTATAATTAAGTTCCTTGAAATAAAGCTAAAATATATCTGATACTGAGCTGCACGCTACAACAACGTTTTAGCATAATTTACAACCAAAAATTGACTCTCAATTCATTAATATAGGAAAGGCTCTCAATTCATTAATCATCTGGGAAATACAAATTAAAGCTACCATATATTACCACTGCACACTCACCACACTGAGTATAAGAAAACAGATGAAAAATACTGTGATGGTTAATTTTTGTGTCAACTTGACTGAGCTAAAGGATGCCCAGATAGCTGATAAAACATTGTTTCTGGGTGGTCTATGAGATGTTTCTAGAAGAGACTAGCATTTGAATCGGTAGAGTGAATAAAGAAAACCACCCTCTCCAGTGAAGGGGGGCATCATTCAACTTCTTGAGGGACCAAATAGAACAAAAAGGCAACAGAAGGGAGAATCTGCTTCTATTTGAGCTGGGCATTTATCTTTTCCTGCCTGTGAACATTGGCACACTGGTTCTGAGGCCTCTGGCTTAGAATTGGGACTTGTACCATCAGCCCCTCTAGTTCTCGGACCTTCAGACTTGAGCTGGGACTTGTGCCACTGGTTCCTGTGATTCTCAGCTTTCAGACTCAGACTGAATGACATCACCAGCTTTCCTGGTTCTCCAGCTTGCAGACAGCAGGTCACAGGACTTCTTGACCTACATAACTGTATGAGCCAATCCCTATAATCAATCAATTTCTCTCTCTCTCTCTCTACACACACACACACACACACACACACACACACGCACTCACAGACACACACAGCTGATTCTTGAATAACAGGTTCAAACTGTGCAGGTCCACTTACACACAGATTTTCTTCTGCCTCTGCCACCTCTGAGACAGCAAAATCCATCCCTCCTCTTCCTACTCTTCATAACATGACAAGGATAAAGACTTTTATGACAAACCACTTACACTTAATGAATGGTACACATATTTTCTCTTCCTTAAGATTTTCTTAATAACATTTTACTTTTTCTGGCTTACTTTATGTAAGAATATAGTACACAATCTATAACATACAAAATATGGGTTACTTAACTGTTTATGTTATCGGTAAGGCTTTCGGCCAACAGTGAGCTATTAGTAGTTAATTTTGGGGAGAATGAAAAATTATACACAGATTTTTGACTGCACAGGGAGGTCAGTGCCCCAAACCACTGCGTTGTTCAAGGGTCAGCTACATATATGTGTATGTGTGTGTGTAAGTGTGTGTGTATATATAGTCACATATAAAAATATAAAACCAATAGGAGAGGCAGCGGTTCTGATTCTTTGGAGAACCCTGACTAATAATACACGTTAGGTATTGGCAAGGATGTGGAGCAACAGAAATCCTCACCTGTTGCCAGTGGGAGTGTGAGCTGGTGTAACTACTTTGAGAAAAATCATCTGGGAGTATCTACTAAAACTGAACCCCAACCAAACAATTCCAATCCTAGGTGTATGCCCTGTAGAAATATGCACATGTGTTCACCAAAGGGCATGGACTAAAATATTTATGACATAACTAATCATAATATTCCCAAAGTTAAAATTACCTACCCAAATGCCCAATAACATTAAAGTGAATGAATAATGGTTTATTCACACAATAGAATATTACATAGCAATGAGAAAGGATGAACTACAATTACTAAGCATGATCTCACAACATTTTCTTAAGCAAGAGAAGCCAGTCACAAAAGAATAAATACTGTATGATTACATTTATATAAAGTACAAAAACAGGAGAAAATAATCTGTGCTTTTAGAAGTCATGATAGCAGTTATCCTTGAAATAGAGCACAAAGCATGCTTCTAGGGTGCTGGTTATATTCTGCTTCTAGATATGAGTGCTGGCTTGTAAAACTTCACTGAGCTGCACACTAATAAATGTGTGTAAATAAAACTTGAAATAATAGGTAAATATAAAACATGAATATTTTAATTATAAAAGTAATATTCAGTTATAGATATGTTACAAATACCGAAGAGAATGTATAGTAACAGTCAATCATAATCTCACATTCTAAAGATATTTTGTAAAAAGTAATTTGTTATATTTCCTCATTTTTCTCTATAAATAAATCTCACGTACTTAAGAACCTAAAATACAATTTTACTTAAATCTGAGCTGTTAAATTTTATTAAAATATGCTTACATAAAATAATTCTTGTATATCAAGCATTTTTAACTTTAAAATGCTTCTCTTCATAAGCAAAACTTTACAGCTACAAAATTAGCTATCATATACATACATACACAATTTATTTAGTAATTGCAAAACCACAGACTTCAATGTAGGAGCTACTTTTCTGCTCTTTATAATAAACATCTCTGTCTGTCTACATTAATCACACATTGAAAGTTATTTCCTTAGGACAGCTACCTAGAGGTGGAACTGCCAGAAATAATGTTTGCACATTAAAATTGGTAAAGGCTAAAATATTGCCTAGCATAAAAACAGAGGGTTGAAAAAGCAACCAAATGGATAACTTTTCTTTCTTTCTTTACTAGTCTTTTATTTTAGACAGTGCTCCTTAGTTGGTGAAGCCTCTCAATAAAGCAAAAGATCCACTGTCGAAAAGTCTAAGACATGTAAAGCTTGATGACATCGTAGTATTAGACACACAGCAGGTACTAAAAAAAAAATTCTGAATTGAATGAAAATTTCTGAATTGAATGAAAACCTTAGGCAGGAAAATCAGGCTGATCCTACTTGTTGCTCAATCCCCACTTTCATATACCCTACCATGTACCAGTAGATTTTTTTGTTTGTTCGTTGGTTTTTTTTTTCCTTGTTTTGAAACAGTCTTACTCTGTCACCCACGCTGGAGTACAGTGGTGCAATCTCGGGTCACTGCAACCTTTGCCTCCTGGGTTCAAATGATTCTTGTGCCTCAGCTACCCAAGTAGCTGGGACTACAGGCACATGCCACCACATTTGGGTAATTTTTCTATTTTTATAGACATGGGTTTCACCATGTTGGCCAGGCTGGTCTCGAACTCCTGGGCTCAAGTGATCTATCGACCTCGGCCTCCCATGATGAGATGACCATGCCCGGCTATCAGTAGTGTTTAAAGTATGGTCCAGTGCTAGTAAACATCAGCTTCTCCCAAGAACTTGTTAGCAATACCAATTTTCAGGTCCCACCCCAGACCTACTGTATCAGAACTCTGGAGGTGATGCCTGGTAATCTTTATAACATGCCCTCTAGGTGACTCTCATGCTTGATAAAATATGAGAACTACTGACTTACAGTATTCCCAACTTCCAAGCATGCTAGGAAAATATCACCTTTATTAATCAGGGAGTAGAAAAAAGATGAATCACTTTTTTCAAAGTATTACTCAAGTTCCTACTTTGTTCATTTGGGAGACTGAGGACCTTATTGATAAATAATGTTTTCATCTTCTCCTCTACTTCCTTTAGATTTGTGATTTACATGTCTGCAATGTCAGTCACGCTGCTTTTCATATGTAAATGGGTCCCAAATGGACTCACTATAGGATGTAAAGAATATACAGGATGTCACTGGATGTTATCCAATGTAAAACAATGTCACTGAAAAATGGGATAGTAAGAGTTTCCAAAATGCAATCAAAGAAACAGAGCAAAGTTATATAATTCTACCTAATCACAACAATATATGTTGCAAAAGTAGTTAACAGGAAGATAAAAGATGTGGTAACCTTAGTCTCTTTAAAACACTTTAATATTTTACTTTATTTTCATTTTTAAAAGGTAGTTCTTATTGAATTCTAGTATCTAATTATTTAATATGGTGCACAAACTAACCACTATTAATTTAAATAAAATGTATCTGAAGATAAACAGGAAAAATACAAACAAGAAAAAGGATCAGATGGCAAAGGTTTTTCAGGTAAAGCAACCCACTGGGATGAACTGGTCAATAAATAAAATTATTTGCAGAATGGAATTCTATTTTCAGATCATTAAGATTTTTTTTGTTTTTTTTGAGACAAGAGTCTCACTCCGTCACACAGGCTAGAGTGCAATGGTGTGTTCTCAGCTCACTGCAACCTCTGCCTCCCAGGCTCAAGCAATCATCCCAGTTCAGTCACCCAAGGAAAAAGGAGCTGGCACTGCACAAGCCCAGGCTACCATGCCTGGTTAATTTTTGTACTTTTTGTAGAAATGGGGTTTTATGTTGCCCAGGCTGGTCTCAAAGTCCTGAGCTCCAGTGATCTACCCGCCTCGGCCTCCCGAAGTGCTGGAATTACAGGTGTGTAATTTTAGTTATCCTGAAACCAAACCCAGACTCAAAGAGGAAAGCTAGAACCATTCATTGTGTGTGTGTGTGTGTGTGTGTGTGTGTGTGTGTGTGTGTGTGTGTGTTTGAGACAGCGTCTTACTCTGTTGCCTAGGATGGAGTACAGTGGCACAATTTCGGCTCACTGCAACCTCTGCCTCCCAGGTTCAAGCGATGCTCCCACCTCAGCCTCCTGAGTAGCTGGGACTATCGGTGCACACCTCCATACCTGGCTAATTTTTGTATTTTTTAGTAAAGATGGGGTTTCGTCATGATGGCCAGGCTGGTCTTGAACTTCTGACCTCAGTGATCTGCCTGTCTCAGCCTCGCAAAGCACTGGGATTCAGACACCTGCCAAAGAATTTTCATTGAAATAGCAACCAAATGTTGCTTATACCTATTACTCAAAGTAATACAAAATAAAACAGAGGTTTACTAGATATTTTGGGGCTTAAATTTGTGAAGTAAAATCCAAAAAAGTAATGTGGGTAAAAGTTAGCAGCTTAAGTAAACATGAAACTTGTAAAACATATAAGCTACTGAATTTTTAAGAATTTGAACACCGAAGTAATTTCTAATACCAATTCTCTACTCTTTTACCTTTCCAACTCTCTTTTAACTTTATCTTACTCTCATCAAGAAAAGCACAGTTCTCACATTTGCATCTCAGCAGAAATGCATTATTATGGTCCCTACAGAGAGCCATTCCAGCAACTCTTTCAGTAGAACTCTGAATTCCTTCTGCTACCTAATGATTTCCCCACAATATGCTTCTTTTATTCCTGTTCCCAGGCTGTGAAGATTTGTTCAAAAATGTTATAAAACCTGAAACAATTGGTGCCACTATAAATGTATGTATAGATGCTATGAAGGTATGTATGATGCGGTTACATCCTGATAAACCCACTGTAAGATTAAAATATTGTAAGTTGAAAATTCATTTAACACACCTAATCTATCAAACATTAGAGCTCAGCTCAGCCTACCTTAAGGTGCTCAGAATACTTATATTAGCCTACAATTAGGCAAAGTCATCTACCACAAAGCCTATTTTATAATATGTTGAATAGCTCATGTAATTTATTGAATGCTGAATTGAAAGTGAAAAACAGAATAGTGGTATGGGTACTTGAAAGTATGGTTTCTACTGAATGTGTATCACTTTTGCACCATCATAAAGTCAAAAAATTTTGTCAAACCATCGTTAAGTTGGGGATCATCTATCTGCTGGGATCATCTTCAGCTGGTTCCTTACTGTGACCCAGGGATCCCCAGAATCATCTCTAAGATTATAAAGGATTAAAAATAATACAAAACAGGATCTAATCACCAATACTCTCCAAATGGAGGATTTGTGTACTTCTCTCGTAACTGAGGTTTATCCAGGAAATCCAAGGCTGATTTGACATATAAAAATCAATCAATGCAATAACATACCATATTAACAAGCTAAAAATACTCCACCGTGTAATCATTGCAACAGGGGCACAAAAAGCATTTAACAAGATCCAAAAACCACTCATGTATAAAACTCCCAGAAAACCAAGAATAGAAGGAAAACTTACTCAACCTGATAAAGGGTAGCTATAAAAAAAATCTACAGCTAAAATAATACCTAAAAATAAAAGACTTAACATTTTCCTCCTAATACGGGGAACAAGGCAAGGATTTCTGCTGCCACCATTTCTAACAAATCTTGTGCTGAAAGTCCTAACCAGTGAAATTAGAAGGCAATTATATCTCTATATGTTAGCAAAGAAGAACTGGAAATTGAAAATTAAAATACCGCTTATAATCAAAAACTCTCCTGCAACTGATAAGCAATTATGGCAAGGTTACTATAAAGTTTAACATACAATTAATTGCCTTCTTATACACCAGCAATGAACAAATAATATTTGAAATTAAAAACACAAGACCATTTATATTAGCACCAAAAATGAAATACTTAGGTATAAATCCAATAAATATATATACACAAATATATATATACACATATGTGTATATATACACACATGTATACACATATATACATATACACATATACACACACATATATATACACATAAATATAAGATCTCTGGGGGAAAACTATAAAACTCTGATAAAAGAAATCAAAGAAGATCTAATTAATGTAGAGCTACCCCATGCTCATGAATAGGAAGAATCAATATTATTAAGATTTCAGTTATTCTCAACTTGATATACAGATTTATTGCAATCTCAATAAAAATCCTGCAAGTTACTTTGTAGTTATCAAAAAACTGACTCTAAAATTTATATGACAAGGTAAAAGACTCAGAACAGTCAACACAATAGTAAAGAAAAGCTGGAAGACTAACATTATCCAACTTTAAGACTGACTATAGGTCGGGCATGGTGGCTCATGCCTGTAATCTCAGCACTTTGGGAGACCGAGGCAGGAAGACAGCTTGAGCCTAGACGTTCAAGACCAGCCTAGGCAACGTGAGACCCTGTCTCTACCAAAAAATTAAAAAATTAACTGGGCATGGTGGCACATGCCTGTAGTCCCAGGTACTTGGGAAGCTGAGGTAGGGAGATTACCTGAGCCCAGGAGGTCAAGGCAGCAGCAAGCTGTAACTGTGCCACTGCACTCCATCTTGAGAGACAGAATAAGACTCTAGCTCAAAAAAAAAAAAAAAAAAAAAAAGAAAAGAAAAGAAAAGAAAAGACTATAACTATAAAGCCACAGTAATCAAGATAGTGTGGCACTGGCAAAAGAACAGCAAAATAGATCAACAGAACACGATAAACAGCCCTGAAACAGAACCATAAAAATATGGTCAACTAATCTCTAACAAAATGGGCAAAGGCAATTTAATGGAGAAAAGAGAGTCTTTTCAATAAATGAGGCCAAATGAACTGGTATCTACATGTAAAGAAATGAATCTAGACACAGATTCTTCATACCTGTCATAAAAATCCAAAATGGATTCTAGACTTAAAACATAAAATACAAAATTATAAAACTCCTAGAGACAATAAAAAAGAAAATCTATATGAGCTTGGTTTTGGCAATTACATTTTAGATACAACAGCAAAAGCATGATCCATGAAAGAAAAATTCATGTTGGACTTCATTAAAATTAAAAATTTCTCCTCTGTGAAAGGCACTATTTCTCCACTACCAGATAACCAATGTCAACAGTTTCTGTGTATTACAAGAGACATTATATGTTTTCAAGTTTGTATGCTGTGTCATTATTTCTCTCTCTCTCTTTTTTTTTTTTTTATAGAAAGGGTCTCACTCTGTCACCCAGGCTGGCTGGAGTGCAGTGGCACAATCTCAGCTCACTGCAACCTCTACCTCCTGGGCTCAAGCAATCCTACCACCTCAGCTTCCTGAGTAGCTGGGACTACAGGTACACACTACCACCCCCATCTAATTTTTCATAGAGACAGGGTTTCTTTTTTTTTTTTTTTTTGAGACGGAGTCTCCCTGTGTCTCCCAGGCTGGAGTGCAGTGGCGTGATCTCGGCTCACTGCAAGCTCCGCCTCCCGGGTTCACGCCATTCTCCCGCCTCAGCCTCCCAAGTAGCTGGGACTACAGGCGCCCGCCACCACACCCTGCTAGTTTTTTGTATTTTTAGTAGAGACGGGGTTTCACCATGTTAGCCAGGATGGTCTCGATCTCCTGACCTCGTGATCCACCCGCCTCGGCCTCCCAAAGTGCTGGGATTACAGGCTTGAGCCACCGCGCCCGGCCTGAGACAGGGTTTCACTATGTTGCCCAGGCTGGTCTCAAATTCCTGGACTCAAGGGATCTGCCCGCCTCAGCCTACCAAAGTGCTAGGATTATCGGTGTGAGCCACGACGCCAGGCCTGTTCCTCACTTCTTTAAACAAATAGTTATATACCCAGATCACCGTTTTGTACTTTTATTTTCTTTTTCTTTTTTTGTTTGAGATGGAGTCTTGCTCTGTCGCCCAGGCTAAAGTGTAGTGGCACAATGTTGGCTCACTGCAACCTCCGCCTCCTGGGTTCAAGCGATTCTCCTAACTCAGTCTCCTGACTAGCTGGGATTACAGGCGCAAACCACCATGCCCAGCTAACTTTTGTATTTTTAGTAGAGACGAGGTTTCACCATGTTGGCCGGGCTGGTCTCAAACTCCTGACCTCGTGATCCACCCGCTTTGGCCTCCGAAAGTGCTGGGATTACAAGCATGAGCCACCGTGCCCGGCTTCTTTTGTTAATTCAATGTGTCTTCTAGATCATTCTATATTTGTACGTAGGCTTTCTCATTCCCAATTTTACATCTGCATAGCATTCCATTATATGTACTGAACACAATTTATTTAACTAGCTCCTACTGATGGATTTACATTGTTTCCAATACTTTACTATTACATATTATACTGTAAAGATTAACTTTTATTTCCTAAATTTGTGAGCTAGCAATAAAATAAATTCCTAGAATTGAGACTACTAAGTTGTAAGACATGTTAATATTAAATTAATAAATATTGTAAATTCCCTCTCATAAAGGTTGTACTAATTTATGTTCCCAGCAGTAGTATAGGAAAGCATGTTACCTTACGCCCTTGACAAAAGTGTTTTTGTCAAACATTTTTTCTTTTTTTTTAGATGGAGTTTCGCTCGTTACCCATGCTGGAAGTGCAATGGTGCTATCTCAACTCACTGCAACCTCTGCCTCCTGGGTTCAAGCGATTCTCCTGCCTCAGCTGGGACTACAGGCATGTGCCACCACGCCCAGCTAATTTTTTGTATTTTTAGTAGAGATGGGGTTTCGCCATGTTGGTCAGGCTGGTCTCAAACTCCTGGCCTCAAGTAATCTGCCCATCTCGGCCTCCCAAAGTGCTCGGATTATAAGCGTGAGCCACTGCACCTGGCCCAAACTTCTTTTTTTCAATCCTGCACAAACTGCTTAATACTCACCAATCTTATAGCGTGAAATACGATACATCAATGTTTTTATTTATTTTTTTGAGACAGGGTCACCCAGGCTGGAGTACAAGTACAATGGCACGAACACAGCTGGCTCACTGCAGCCTACACCTCCCAGCCTCAAGCAATCCTCCTGCCTCAGCCTCCCAAACAGCTGGGACTACAGGTGCATGCCACCAAGCCTGGCTAATTTTATTCTTATTTTTTGTAGAGGCAATGCCTCCCTATGCTGCCCAGGCTGGTCTTGAACTTTGGGCTCAAGTAGTTCTCCAGCCTTGGCCTCATTAAGTGCTAGGACTACAGGCATGAGCCACTGTGCCCAGCCCTCAGTGTAATTTTAAATTACATATGCCTTAAGAATGAGGTTGAGTATCTTTATATATGTCCAAGAACTGTTAAATATTTTCATTTCTGTGAACCTTCTGTTCACAAGTTTTGTCCATTTTTTGAAAATCGGACTGTTGTTTTGATTATTTCTTTTCTTTCCCACATTTAATAAGATTCTTCCACTTTAATGCATAAAACCCTTTGAAATCAGTGTCAACCAGGAAAATTCATGTTAGAAAAAATTGGAATGAGAGTTAATATTCTATATTCAGAACATCTGAGAAAGCATTTTTGACTATTACAAAAGTTTATTTAACAAAAAGTCTAATATGAAAATGTATGTGACCTAATTTTTTTTTTTTTTTTTTTTTTTTTTTTGAGACGGAGTCTCGCTCTGTCGCGCGGGCTGGAGTGCAGTGGCCGGATCTCAGCTCACTGCAAGCTCCGCCTCCCGGGTTCACACCCTTCTCCTGCCTCAGCCTCCCGAGTAGCTGGGACTACAGGTGCCCGCCACCTCGCCCAGCTAGTTTTTTGTATTTTCTAGTACAGACGGGGTTTCACCGGGTTAGCCAGGATGGTCTTGATCTCCTGACCTCGTGATCCGCCCGTCTAGGCCTCCCAAAGTGCTGGGATTACAGGCTTGAGCCACCGCGCCCGGCCGACCTAATTTTTACATCATAGTAAAACAGGCCCTATGGAGACAGGACATGGGTTTCTCTGCTGAACAGCCATTATTTATACTCGTTCCAAGGCTTCTAACATGATGATATTATTTCCTCATATTACCACCATTCCAATATTGTTCTGTTGCCCACTAATCGCCATCTCCACACATTCATCTATCACAAGGTTCATAAAGGGATCAAATCCCTGCAATATTCCTTGGACATGTCTGCCACCATTTAATTTCAATGATAACTTCTTGTCCATAAATTTTTTCAACTCGGGAGAGTGAGCTTTGCTCATGGCGTATAGTCCGCGGGCTCACAGATGCCTTGGAACGGAATGCGTGGCTTCCCTCAGGCTCCCGCGGTAGGCCCGTCGTCTTGCATTTGGCGTCATTGACCTCGTTAGCCCTTGATTATTTCTTTCACCATTATATAATATTCCTCTTTATTCCTTTAATGACTTGAGGTTTGAAGTATGTTTTCTTTTATTTAATATCAATATTATGTTCTTGCTCCTTATATATCATTGGCCATTTCCATTATTTTTAATCTTCTTTCCATTTAGGAGTTTTAAATATTTTTGTTCGAGAGGCTTATGGGCCAGTGGAAGACCTAAGCTTAGATGTAAGGGATGAACAGGAATTAGCTAGGTGATATGTATAAACATATCAGGAGTGGCATGAAAGATGGTGTCAAGGAAGCATAAAATTCCAGGCCCAGAGAGGAGCATATAGAAAGGCTAAATGTGACACAGAAGAGAGACCAGGGAACTAAAAGCAGTTCAATGTGGCAGAAGGATAGGTGGCTGGGATACGAGTAAAGATGAAAACAAGAACCATTATCTTAAAGTAATTTTTTTTTGGGCGGGGGATGGAGTCCTGCTCTGTCACCCAGGCTGGAGTGTAGTGGCTGGATCTTGGCTTACTGCAAGCTCTGCCTCCTGGGTTCAAGCAATTCTCCTGCCTCAGCCCCCCTAGTACCTGGGATTACAGGTGCACACCACCACGCCCAGCTAATTATTTATATTTTTAGTAGAGATGGGGTTTCACCATGATGGCCAGGCTGGTCTCGAACTCCTGACCTCAACTGAGCCACCTGCATTGGTCTCCCAAAGTGCAGGGAATACAGGCGTGAGCCACTGCACCCGGCCATAAAGGATCATTTAAATTGGAGTTTGGACTTTATCTTGAGGGCAATAAGGAACTATTAAAATGTTTTATAACATGAAAAGATGTGTGCAGATCTGTGTTTGAGAAAAAGTATGCAGCTACATTACAGAGAATGAAACAGAAAATCAGCTGCAGTAATCCAGGAAATGGTTTATAGTAGGTCTGACCTACTACAGCAGCAGAGAAGGCAGAGAAAATGGGTAAGGAAGGCTGAGAGAGTTAGGTGGAATCAACAAGCCTTGCAAGGGATTTGACCACGAGTAGAGAGAAAGAGAAAGGAATTAAAGATAATACCTCTGTTTCCGGCTGGGATAAAGGGCGGGTGGTACTATCAATCAACCAGATCAGGAAAAGGGGGACAGCAGATTTTGGGAGGGTAAAAAAATTACTTTAATTCTGGACAGACTGAGTCTGAGGTGCATTAAAGTTATTCAAATGAAGGTGTCCAACAGGCTGTCAGATATACAAAATCTTAAGACAAATATTTGGGCCACAGGTATAGGGAATCATACATATACAAAACAGATGACAACTAAAGCTATAACAATAGGTGAAATCGCCTGGGGAGAATACACAAGGTGAGAAGAAAACCTAAGACCATGGAATACTAAGCATTTAGAAGACAAAGGAAATCTAATAGAGTAGACTGTCAGGGAACAGCCAAAAAGGAAGGTGAAAATATTATAAACAGGAGAAAAAGAAGTAAGCACAGAATGAATGCTTACTATGTGCTAGGCACTGAACTAAGAACTTTATGTGCAGTTGCTCATTGAATCCTAATACATTCTATGAGCAATCTACTATTATAATATGTATCATTACAGATGTGGACATTGTAGTTTAGAAAGATCACCTTGCTCAAGATCACACATTTGGTTGGGTGTAAGAAATGGAATCAAGATTACATTTTAGTCCTCCAGTGCTCTTGTTCTTAACTACTACACTGTACTACCTTCTATGAAAGACTAAGAAAATATATCACAGACAAAAAGGATAAAACAGTGATTCAAAAAGAAAGGCACCACTCCAGTAGCAATGAGCTCATTTAGCACTGAGATATTGGTTTCTAATAACATTCTCCAGGACAAGGAATCCATACTCTGGAAAAATGACTGATCTGAGGACTGGGCAGGAAATACACAAGATGAGTCTAGGGCATCTTGCAGTGCCAACAAATAAGGAAGTATCAAAAACAAACACAATGATTAGGACTTGTCCAAGAGACACGGAAACCAACAGAAAGAGCTACCAATGGCCGTATCTGGAAATGTGAGCAAGAAAATAAAATATTGGATTATAACCCACAGTATAAACTAAATATCCATGAGTCCATACTAATCTAAATAAATAATTGAATAAATAGAGGAGAAGGGACAAATCTAGAGCACCAAAGAGTCCTAATTGGTGTAAATGCTAATTTAATTTATGTAGAAACTCCCCTCAAGGAGGGAGAGCGTAACTCCCTGCTCCTCAAGTGTGTGCTCCACACAGTGACTTCCTTCCAAAGCCTATGATGCAGAAAAGGAGAGGAGTAAAGACTAACTTTACTGTGGAGAAACCTGACAAAAGCGACATCAGTCAGCTGATCAAGGTTCACATCAACGGTGATAAGTCATGTTGATAGTATGTGCCTTAATATGCTGTGATGAAAATGTCACCCAGGCTGGAGTGCAGAGGCAAAATCATAGCTCCTGTAGCCTCAAACTCCTGGGCTCAAGTGAGCCTCCCGCCTCAGCCTCCTGAGTAGCCCAGGAGTACAGGTATGTGCCACCACGCCCAGTTAATTTTTAAAAATGTTTTTGTAGAGGCAGGGTCTCACCATATTGCCCAGTCTGAGTCTTGTACGCTACCGATAGTAGGGGAAACTGAGTGAAGGGTATAAAGTAACTCTGTACTATCTTTGAAATTATTCTGTAAGCCTATAGCTGTTCTAAAATGAAAAGGTTATTAAGAAAAACAAAAGACATCAACTGTGTTAAATGCTTAAAAACAAACAAACAAACAAACAACCACCCACCCAAAAAAAAAAAAAAAAAAAACCACAAAGACTAAGGGCAGTTTCATAGGATGAATGGAAACAAAATCCGGATTATATTGGACAGGAGTCAATGAGAGGTAACAATGGCACTGAAAGCGTATGTGCTCTTCCAAAAAGTCTGATTATAAGAGGGAGAACAAATCACAGCTGGAAGTAGACATCAAGTTGAAGAAAGTGTTTTTGCTTTTGCCTTGTTAAATCAAGGTATAATTCACTTTCAAACAATTCACCTTTGAAAGTAGGTTTTAGTATATTTACAAAATCATAAAACCATCACCTCTATTTAATTCCAGAACATTATCATCACCACAAATGAAATGGTGAATTAAATAAAGACTAGATAAATGTTCCATTTGAATGTGAATAGGAAAACAACATTAAGATCAATAAAACCAAAGCAATCTAGAGATTCAATGCAATCTCCATTAAAATGCTGTGTCTTTTTTCAGAGAAATAGAAAAGCTGATCCTCAAACTCATATGGAATTGCCAGGAGCGCTAAATAGCAAAACAATCTTGAAAAAGAATAAAGTTGGAAAACTCACATTTCCCAATTTTGAAACTTACCAAAACTACAGTAATAAAAACATTATGGTACAGACATATGGCCAGACATAGGCTGATGGAATAAAATCAAGAAATCAGAAATAGGCCAGGTGCAGTGGTTCATGCCTGTAATCCCAGCACTTTGGGAGTCTGAGGGCAGGTGGATCAACTGAGGTCAGGAGTTTGGGACCAGACTGGCCAACGTGGTAAAACCCTGTCTCTACTAAAAATACAAAAACTAGCCAAGCATGGTGGCACATGCCTGTAATCCCATCTACTCAGGAGGCTGAGGCAGGAGAATCACTTGAACCTAGGAGGTGGAGGGTGAAGTGAGTTGAGATTATACCACTGCACTCCAGCCTGGGCAACAGAGTGAGATTCTATCTCACACACACAAAAAAAGAACTCAGAAATATGCTGGGTGCAGTGGCTCACACCTGCAATCCCAACACTTTGGGAGATCAAGGCAGGAGGATTGCTTGAGGCTGGAAGTGCAAGACCAACCTGGGCAACAGAGCAGGAACCCATCTATAAACACATAAATTAAAAAAATAGGCCAGGTACGGTGGCTCACGCCTGTAATCCCAGCACTTTGGGAGGCCGAGGCAGGTGGATCACCTGAGGCCAGAAGTTTGAGACCAGCCTGAGCAACATGGTGAAACCCAGACTCTATTAAAAATACAAAAATTAGCCAGGCATAGTAGCGGGTGCCTGTAATCCCCGCTACTCGGGAGGCTGAGGCATGAGAATCGCTTGAACCTGGGAGGCTGAGGTTGCAGTGAGCCGAGATCGCGCTACTGCGTTCCAGCGTGGGCAAGAGTGAGACTTGGTCTCAAAAAAATAAAATAAAATAAAATAAAATAAAATAAAATAAAATAAAATAAAATAAAAATGAATGAATTAATGAAGTTAAAAAGTCAAAAATAAACCATCACAAATACAATCCACTGATTTTCAACAAGGGTACCAAGACCGTTTAATAAGGAAAGGACAGTCTTTTCAACTAACACTACTGGAAAAACTAGATATATACATGCAAAATAATGTTGGACTCTCACGTTACACCATTAAAAAAATCAACTCATAATGGACCAAAGACCTAAACTGAAGAGCTAAAACTATAAAACTCTTAGAAGGATCTTCATGACATCAGATTTGGCAATGATTTTATGAATACGACAGATACCAAAAGCACAGGCAACAAAAGAAAAAATGAATTAATTGTAATTCATCAAACTTAAGGACTTTTGTGCATCAAAGGATACTATAAAGAAGTGATAATACAACCTACTGAAGAGAAGAAAATATTTGCAAATGATGTATCTGAAAAGAGGTTAATATCCAGAGTATATAAAGAACTCCTCAAACTCAACAACAAAAAAACAAAACAACCTAATTTCTCCCCTCTTTTTTGAGCAATCATGTTTACCTCCATCTCTGCCATCAAATTCTTCCAGTCAATAAGATTTTGTTTCTTCTGCGAAAGTTCAGTATCCTGCATACACTAGTGCCTGTCCTCTGACTAAAACCTATAAAAAATGGTAAACTCACCTGGCTAAACAAGTACAACTCTGTTAGTCCCTCTCTACTGCTTTGAGATAGTTTAAAAAAATATATTGTATCCAGGCCAGGCATGGTGTCTCATGACCGTAATCCCCAAACTTTGGGATGCCAAGGCAGGAGGATCTCTTGAGCCCAGGAGTTCGAGACAAGCCTGGGCAATGTGGCAAAACCCTGTCTCTACAAAAAAAAAAAAAAAAAAAAAAAAAAAAAAAAAATTAGCCGATGTGGTGGTGCATATCTGCAGTCTGTAGTCCCAGCTACTCAGGAGGTTGAAATGAAAGGATTGCTTGAGCTCAGGAGGTCAAAGTTGCAGTGAGACGTGATCATGTCACTGCACTCCAGCCTAGGCAACAGAGCCAGAACCTGCCTCCAAAAAAAAAGAAAAAGAAAAAGAAAAAAGGTTTTCCCGGGCGTGGTGGCTCACGCCTATAATCCCAGCATTTTGGGAGGCCAAGGTGGGCGGATCACCTGAGGTCAGGAGTTTGAGACCAGCCTGATCAACATGGTGAAACACTGTCTCTACTAAAAATACAAAAATTAGTTGGGCATGGTGGTGCACCTGTAATCCCAGCTACTTGGGAGGCTGAGGCAGAAGAATCACTTGAACCCAGGAGACAGAAGTTGCAGTGAGCTGAGATCATGCCACTGTACTCCATCCTGGGCAACAGAGACTCTGTCTCAAAATAAATAAATAAATAAATAAATAAAGTTTTATCTAGAATTTCTAGTTGTTATCTGCAATAGGTTTGGTCCAATAGAAGCTAAATACCCATACCAGAAGCAGAACCAGAAAGTAATTCAGACAGATATTTGCTGTGGTACCATTTATCAGAAATAAGATGGAGACGATCTAAGTGTCTGACAGTGGGGGAATGGATATGTAAATTGTAATATAGTCACTTAATTGAATAGCATATGACTATTAAAATATTTTGATACAGCTATAAATAAAATGGAAGAAATGTTTCAAGTTTAAGGCAAGATGAAAAAAATGAAACATAGAAATAATGTGATCATGGTTTCAATCTTGAATCTTAGATTTATTGCAAACCTCATATATATAGATGAGGTTGTGACTAGTAAAACACAAATTCATTTTGAAGTGTTAATGAAGTAATATTAGCTTAACAATATGTTCCTCAATCAACATTCTAAGATTATGACTTAACAAGTAGTTTTGTGTGCAGTTTTTTTCAGTTGTCACAAAATGTTTCTCAAACTTGAAAATATTAGCTGGAGAATGGAGCAAGATGGCCAAATAGAAGCCTCTACCCATGGTCCCTCCATGTACAGGAACACCAAACTTAACAACTATCTACACAAAAAAGCACCTTCGTAAGAACCAAATATAGGGAGCGATCATAATACCTGGTTTTAACTTCATATTGCTGAAAGAGGCACCAAAGAGGGTGGGAAAGAGAGTCTTGAACGACCAACTCCACCCCTCCCCCATTCCCTGGCAGCAGCCATATGGCAGAAAGACAGAATCTATGCCTCTGGGGGAGGGAGAGCTCAGTGACTGTGGGACTCTGCATTGCAACTCAGTGCTGTTAACACTGGGCAGAACTCAGCTGATAGCCACAGAGGAAACATATAGAACAGCTCTGGACAGAAGGAATCGTCCATTCCAGTAGTCAGAACTTGAGTTTTGGCAAGCTTTGCCACCACAGGCAGAGCACTCCACCACAGGCAGAGCTCTGGGGTCCTAAACAAACGTCAAAGGCAGTCTAGGCCAAAAGGACTGCAACTCCTCAGCAAGTCCTAGTGCTGTGCTGGGCTCAGAGCCAGTGGACATCGGGGGCACACAAACTAGTGAGACATCAACAGGGGTGGCTAAGGGAGTGCTTGCGCCACCCCTATCCCAACATCAGGCTGAACAGTTCCAACCTCCAAAGACACTGCTTCCTTCTGCTTGAGGAGCGGAGAAGGAAGAGTAAAGAGGACTTTGTATTGCAATTAGGATACCAGCTCAGCCACAGTAGAATAGGGCACCTGGCAGAATCACGAGCCCATTCTAAGCCCTAGCTCCCAGAAGACACTTCTAGACACACCATGGACCAGAGGGAACCTACTGCCTTGAAGGGAAGGACCCATTCCTGGCAGGATTCATCACCTGCTGACTGAAGAGCTCTTGGGCCCTGAATAATCAGTAGTAGTAGCCAGGCAGTATATACTTCCTGGGCCTTGGGTGAGACTCTGAGACATGCTGGCTTCACGTATGACCCAGAACACTCCAAGCTGGGTCATATGAGAAACTCCTTCTGTTTGAGAAAAGCAGAGGGAGAAACAAAGGGGACTTCGTCTCACAGCTTAGGTACCAGCTAAGCCACCAGTTGAGGTAGAGCACCAAGTGGGTTCTTAGGGTCCCTGATTCCAAGCCTGGGCTCTTCGACAGCATTTCTGGACCTGCTCTGGATGAGAGAGGAGCCCATCAACCTTAAGGGTGAGTCCCAGGCCTGGCAGCATTCACCACAAGCTGACTGAAGAGCCCTTGGGCCTTAAGTAAACCCTAGCAGTAGCCTCTCAGTACTTTCCATGGACCTGTGGTGGTGGCCAGGGGAAAGACTCCTCTGCCTGTGGAAAGGGGAGAGAAGAGTGGAAAGGACTTTGTCTTGTGGTCTGGGTGCCAGCTCAGCCATAGCAGAATAGAGATCCAAGTAGATTTCTAAGGTTTCCGACTCTAGGCCCTGCCTCCCAGATGGCATCTCTCAACCGCATGGGGCCCAGAAGAACTCGCTGCCCTGAAGGGAAGAACACAAACCTAGCTGGCTTCATCACCTGCTGATTGTAGAGCCCCAGGGCCTTGAGCAAGACCCAGTATTGTGCTGGCTTCAGGTCTGAACCAGTGCAGTCCCAGTGGTGGTGGCCACAGGGATACTTATGTAACCCCTCCCCCACCTCCAGGCAGCTCAGCACAGACACAGACACTCTGTTTGGGAAAAAGTAAGGAAAGATAATCAGAGTTTCTGCCTGGCAAACCAGAAAATTCTCCTAGTTCTTAAATTCTCTCCAAGACTACGAAGATGGCACCTCTACAAGTCTGCAAGAACCACAGCATTACTGGGTTTAAGGTACCTCCTAATGCAGATACAGCTGCCATGACTAAACACTTGAATCACAACACCCAAGTCCCTTAGAATACCTAGAAAGCCTTCCCAAGAAGCACAGGTACAAACAAGCCCAGACACCAAAGACTACAATAAATATATAACTTGTCAGTGTTCATACATCAATGAACATCCACAAGCATCAAGACCATCCAGGAAAACAAGACCTCAACAAATCAACTAAGTAAGACACCAGTAACCAATCCCAGAGGGAAAGAGGTATGTGACCTTTCAGACAGAGAATTCAAAATTGCTGTTTTGAGGCAACTCAAAGCAATTCAAGATAACACAGAGAAGGAATTCAGAATTCTATCAGATAAATTTAACAAGGATTGAAACAACTAAAAAGAATCAAACAAAATTTCTAGAGTTGAAAAATGCAACTGACATACTGAAAAACGCATGAGTCTTCTAATGGCAGAATTGATCAAGCAGAAGAAAGAATTAGTGAGCTTGAAGACAGGCTATTTGAAAATACACAGTCCCAGCCTGGCCAACATGGTGAAGCCCTGTCTCTACTAAAAATACAAAAGTTAGCTGGGCATGGTGATGGGCACCTGTAATCCCAGCTACTCAGGAGGCTGAGGCAGGATAATGGCTTGAACCCGGGAGGCAGAGGTTTCAGTGAGCCGAGATTGCTTCACTGCACTCCAGCCTGTGCGACAGGGCGAGACTCCATCTCAAAAACAAAAAACACACAATCAGAGGAGACAAAAGAAAAAAGAATAAAAACGTATGAAGCACACCTACAAGATCTAGAAAACAGCCTCCAAAAAAGCAAATCTAAAAGTTACTGGCCTTAATAACTTAAGGTGGCGGCAGAGAAAAAGATAGAGTAAAAAGTTTATTCAAAGAGATAATATCAGCAAAATTCCCAAACCTAGAGAGAGATATTAACATTCAAGTACAAGAAGGTTACAGAACACCAAGCTGACTTAACCCAAAGACTACCTCAAGGCATTTAATAAAATGCCTGAAAGTCAAAGATAAAGAAAGAATCCTAAAAGCCCCAGAGAAAAGAAACAAACAACATACAATGGAGCTCCAAAGCACCAGCAGCAGACTTTTCAGTGGAAACTTTACAGTCCAGGGAGAGAGTGGGTGATATATTTAAAGTGCTGAAGGAAAAAACCTTTTGCCCCAGAACAGTATATCGAGCAAAAACATCCTTCACACATGAAGGAGAAATAAAAACTTTCCCAGACAACAAAAAGCGAAGAGATTTCATCAACACCAGACATGTTCTACAAGAAATTCTAAAGAAAGTCCTTCAATCTAAAAGAAAAGGATGTTAATGAGCCATAAGAAATCATCTGAAGGTACAAAACTCATTTACTTTTTTTTTTTTGAGATGGAGTCTTGCTCTGTCACCCAGGCTGGAGTGCAGTGGCATGATCTCAGCTCACTGCAACCTCCGTCACCCAGGTTCAAGTGATTCTCATGCCTCAACCTCCCAAGTAGCTGGGATTACAGATGGGATTACAGATGCACACCACCATGCCTGGCTAATTCTTGTATTTTTAGTAGAGATGGGGTTTCGCCATGTTGGCCAGGCTGGTCTCGAACTCCTGACCTCAAGTGATCTGCCTGCCTCAGCCTTCCAAAGTGCTGGGAACACAGGCATGAGCCACCACACCTAGCCAGTTGTCATCTGTTTAAAAAATAATGGGTTATATTATTTGCAAGCCTCACAGTAACCTCAAACAACATACAATGGATACACAAAAAATAAAAAGCAAGAAATTAAATCATACCACCAAAGAAAAATCACCTTAACTAAAAGGAAGGAAGGAAGGAAGGAAGGAAGGAAGGAAGGAAGGAAGGAAGGAAGGAAGGAAGGAAAGAAAGAAGAAAGGAAGAGAACATCACAAAACAACCAGAATACAACAAAATGGCGGGGTAAGCCCATACTTATAAACAATAACATCGAACGAAAATGGACTAAACTCTCCAATCAAAAGACGTAGAGTGGCTGAATGGATAAAAAACAAGATCCAACAACTTGTTGCATACAAGAAACACAATAAAGACACACGCAGATATATAGCGAGATGGAAAAACATAGACAATGGAAACCAAAAAAAGAGCAGATGTAGCTGTATTTGTATCAGATAAAACAGATTTCAAGACAAAAACTATAAAGAAACAAGGTCATTACATAATGATAAAGGGGTCAAGTGAGCAAGAGGATATAACAATTGTAAACATATATGCACCAACACTGGAGCACCCAGATATATAAAGCAAATATTAGCACTAAACAGACAAACCCCCAATATAATAATAGCTGGAGACTTCAACACCCCACTTTCAGCAATGAACAGATCTTCCAAACAGAAAATCCACAAGGAAACACTACACTTAATTTTCGCTATAGACCAGTTGGACCTAATAAGATATTTACAAAACATTTCATCCAATGGCTGTACAATACACATTCTTTTCTTCAGCACATGGATCATTCTCAAGAGTAAACCATGTTAGGTAACAAAACAAGTCTTAAAACATTCAAAAAATTTGAAATAGTATGAAACATCTTCTCTGACCACAATGGAATAAAACTAGACATCAATAACAAGAGGAATTCTAGAAACTGTACAAACATATGGAAACTGAACAATATGCTACCAATTGACCAGAGGGTCAAAAAAGAAATTAGAAAGAAATGTAAAATTTACTTGAAACAAATGATAAAAGAAACATAACACACCAAAACCTATGGGATATAGTGAAAGCAGCACTAAGAGGGAAGTTTGTGGTATAAGTGACTACCTCAAAAGAGTGAAAAAACTTCAAATAGATAACCTAATGCTGCATCTTAAAGAGCTAGAAAAGCAAGAGCAAATCAAACCTAAAATTTGTAGAAGAAAAGAAAGAATAAGAATCAGAGCAGAAATACACCAAATTGAAACACAGGAAACAATGCAAAAGATCAGTGAAACAAAAAGTTGGTTTTCTGAAAGATAATATTGACAAACCTTTAGTCAGACTAAGAAAAAAAGAGAGAAGACCCAAGTAAATAAAATTGGAGATGAAAAAGGAGACATTAAAACTTATACCACAGACATTCATTAGTGGCTACTAGAAGCAACATGGCTATGATATGCCAATAAATTGGAAAGCCTAGAAGAAATGGATAAATTAACAGACACATACAACCTACCAACACTGAACCATAAAGTAATCCAAAACCTGAACAGACCAATAACAAGTAACAAGATTGAAGCAGTAATAAAAAGGCTTTCAGTAAAGAAAAGCCCAGCACCTAATAGCTTCACTGCTAAATCTTACCAAATATTTAAAGAAGAACTGATATCAATCCTATTCAAACTATTCCAAAAAATACAGCAGGGGTCCCACAACCCTGGGCCACAGACTGGTACTGGTCCATGGCCTGTTAGAAACCAGGCTGCACCACGGGAGGTGAGTGGCAGGCAAGTGAAAGAAGCTTCATTTGTATTTACAGCTGCTCCCCATTGCTTGCATTACCACCTGACCTCCATCTCCGTCAGATTAGCCGCAACATTAGAGTCTCACAGGAGTGCAAACACTGTTGTGAACTGTGCATGTGAGGGATCCCGGTTGTGTGCTCCTTGTGAGAGTCTAATGCCTGATGATCTGTCACTGACCCCAAGATGGGACTGTCTAATTGCAGGAAAACAAGCTCAGGGCTCCCACTGATTCTACATTATGGTGAGCTGTATAATTATTTCATTATATATCACAATGTAATAATATTAGAAATAAGGTGCACAACAAATGTAATACTGAATCATTCTGAAACCATACCACCCTCCACCCCAGTTCATGGAAAAACTGTATTCCATAAAACCAGTCCCTGGGGCCAAAAAGGTTGGGGACCACTGAAATAGAGGAGAGAGGAATACTTCCAAATTCATTCTACAAGGCTTGTAAATCACCCAGATACCAAAACCAGACAAAGAAACATCAAAAAAAGAAAACTACAGGCAAATATCCCTGACATACACTGATGCAAAAATCCTCAACAAAATACTACCAAACCATAGTCAACAACACATTAAAAAGATCATTGATCATGACCAAGTGGGATGTATCCCAGAGATGCAAGATGGCTCAATGAATGCAAATCAATCAATGTAATATATCATATCAATGAAATGAAGGACAAAAACAACATAATCATTTCAACTGATGCTGAAAAAGCACTTGATAAAATTCAACATCCCTTCATGATACAATCCCTCAAAAAACTGGGTACAGAAGGAACATACCTGAACATAATAAAAGGCATACATGACAGACCCTCAGCTAGTAAAATACAGGGTAGGGAAAAACTGAAAGCCTTTCCTATAAGATATGGAACACAACAAGGAAGCCTACTTTCAACACTGTTATTCAATATAGTACTGTAAGTTCTAGCTATGCATTCAGACAAGAGATAAAAATAAAGGGCCATTCAAATTGGAAAGGAAGAAGTCAAATTATCCGTGTTTGCAGATAATATATTATATTTGGAAAAATCTAGACTCCACCAAAAAACTATTAGAACTGCTAAGCAAATTCAGTAAAGTTGCAGGACATAAATCAACATACAAAAATCATGGCAGTGAAGAACCTGAAAAAGTAATTTAAAGTAATCCCATTTATAGTAGCTACAAATAAAATTAAATACCTAGGAATTAGTCAAAGAAATGAAAGATCTCCACAATAAAAACTATAAAATACTGATGAATCAAAGAGGACACAAAAAATGGAAAGATATTCCATATTCATGGATTAGAAGAATCAATATTGTTAAAATGTCCACAGTACCCAAGGCAATCTATAGATTCAATGCAATCCTATCAAAATACCAATGACATTCTTCACAGAAATAGAAAAAACAATCCTAAAATTTATATAGAGCCACAACAGACCCAGAATAGCCAAAGCTATCCTGAGCAAAATGAACAGAACTGTAGGAATTACATTACCTGACTTCAAATTACACTACAGAGCTATAGTAAACAAAATGGCATGGTACTGGCAAAAAAACCAGACACGTAGGCCAATGGAACAGAATAGAGAACCTAGAAACAAATCCATACACCTAGAGTGAACTCATTTTCCACAAAGGTGCCAACAACATACATTGGAGAACAGACAGTTTCTTCAATAAACAGTGCTGGGAAAACTGGATATTCGTATGCAAAGGAATGAAACTAGACCTCTATCTCTCACCACATACAAAAATCAAATCAAAGTGGATTAAATATTTAAATCTAAGACCTCAATCTATGAAACTACTACAAGAAAACCTTGGGGAAAATCTCCAGGGCATTGGTCTGCGCAAGAATTTCTTGAGCAGGACCCCACAAGCACAGGCAACCAAAGCAAAAATATCAAGTAAAAAGTTCCTGCACAGCAAAGGAAACAATCAACAAAGTGAGAAACAACCCACAGAATGGGAGAAAACATCTGCAAACTACCCATCTGACAAGAGTTTTATAACCAGAATATAAAAGAGTTAATAATTCAATTTAAAAAAGGGCAAAAGATCTGAATAGACATTTCTCAAAAGAAGACATATAAATGGCAAACAGGCATACAAAAAGTGCTCAAAATCACTGATTATCAGAGAAATGCAAATTAAAACTACAATGAGATATCATCTCACCCCAGCTAAAATGGCTTTTAACCAAGAGACAGGGAATAACAAATGTTGGTGAGGATGTGGAGAGAAGGGAACCCTTGTATGCTGTTGGCAGGAATATAAGTTAGTACACCATGGAGAACAGTTTGGGAGTTCCTCAAAACACTAAAAATTGAACTACCACATGATCCAGCAATCCCACTGCTAGGTATATACCCAAAAGAAATGAAATTAGTATATTGAAGAGACGTCTGTATTTCCATGTTTGTTGCAGCACTATTCACAACAGCCAAAATTTAGACACAACCTAAGTGTCCATCAACAGACAAATAGATAAAGAAAATGTGGTACATGTAAACAATGGAGTACTATTCGGCCATTAAAAAAAAAAGAGATCCTGTCATTCACAACATGGAAGGAACTGGAGGTCATTACGTTAAGTGAAATAAGCGAGGCATAGAAAGATAAACTTCATATGTTCTTACTTATTTGTGGGTGCTAAAAACTAAAACAATTGAACACGTGGAGACAGAAAATAAACTATAGTTATCAGAGCCTGGAAAACGTGGTGTGGCAGGGGTGGCAGGGGGAGTGAGGGTGACTAATGAGTACAAAAAAAAAAAACAAAGAATAAATAATATTTCATATTTGGTTTTCTTTTTTTTTTCTTTTTGAGACAGAGTCTCGCTCTGACACCCAGGCTGGAGTACAGTGGTGTGATCTCAGCTCAATGCAACCTCTACCTCTCAGGTTCAAGCAAGTCTCCCACCTCAGCCTCCCAAGTAGCTGGGATTACACGCATGTGCCACCACACCCGGCTAATTTTTATATTTTTAGTAGAGACAGGGTTTCACCATGTTGGCCAGGCTGGTCTCAGACTCCTGACCTCAAGTGATCCGCCTGCTTCCCAAAGTGCTGGGATGACAGGCATGTGCTACTGCACCCAGCCGGTCAATAATTTAATTATACATTTATAAATAACTAAATGTTTTTTATAACCACATTATAAAAAACCACAAAGGACAAATGCTTGAGGGGATGGATACTCCATGTACCATGATGTGATTATTACACATTTGATAAAGTATGGCTATATCAAAATAACTCAAGTACTCCATAAATATATATGTATACATATCTGTTATGTACCCACAAAAAATTTAACAAATTTTTAATCAAAACTTTAAAATATTAGAAATAAATATGATTATAACCTTATTTTTAAGCTGCACATACAAATAATAAAATATATTGTTTTAGTCTTGTGTATTTGAACTAGATTTTGTATTTTTCTCATTTTTCTTTGTATTTTTTAATGAGCATTTATTACTCTTTTATTAAGGAGGAAAAGTAACAAAAATTTCCCCTGCCAACTGTATATCTGAGGGCAAGGACAGGGGAAGCTGGAAACAGTTAAATCTGAAAAAAGAGCTCTTCAGGGTATGTGCATATAATAACGCCTCTTGTCCTACTTCCCATTAGAAGTATTGCTAATAACCTCAGGGAGCTCCAGGTCCTCCACCCACATTAGCCTCATTTTGTCTAACTGATATATTGGATTCTATGTAAGATTTTACTTGGGAAAAGGGTTCTGCTGGTAAAACAAACAGAAAGGATGGGAAATCTCTACCCATTATCTACTCAGTCAATCAAACTGTGATCTCAGCAATCTACCTTGATTAGTACCTTGCCTCTGACTGAGGTGACCAAACCTCAGTCACCAAATCTACTTTTAAAATATTATTCATGCTTATCATTTCTTTCCCTTCTCTTCTGCCACTATCTTCCGCCCTAGTTCTTTTTCACCTGGATTTGGTGGTAACTTTCGAGAACTTACTGCCTCTCTCTCTTCAGGATCACCTCCACTTCTAGTTTTGTCTACATTCCGCTTCTAGGGTTCTCTTTCTGACGGTATCACTTTATTAAAGACAGGGAAAAAACCAAAGTGTTTTTCCAACTCTTGTACACCATTTAACACAAAACACTTTGCCTCTGGTCACCAAAATATGTGGGATTTCTCCCTACTAGCAAGAAAGAAATTCTGACACTACCAGAAGATCGCATCAGATCCCACTGGTTAAGGGCTCAGGGCCATAATATTGTTCCCTACTTCACATACCAGTTGCAAGCACCAGGTTGTAACCTCTGCTTCTGACCCACCAGCTATAAATTGGGGTTCCCCCAACTCCCTTCTCAGGTTCGATTAATTTGCTAGAGTGGCTCACAGAACTCTAGCAAAAGGGAAACACTTTACTTATGTTTATCAGTTAATTTTTAAAGGATATAACAAAGGACATAGATGAACAAGATGAACAGCCAGATGAAGAAATACATAGGGCAAGGTGTGGAAGGGCTCCAAGCTCAGAAGCTTGTGTCCCCAGAGTTGGGTTGTGCCACCCTACTGACACATGGGTGTCTGCACCAACCTGGAAACTCTCCAAACCTTACAGTTCAGGGATTTTTTTATGGACACTTCATCGCAGAGGTATGATTAATTATTAACTCAATTTCCAGCCCCTCTCCCATCTCCAATGAATAGGGGGTAGAGCTGAAAGCTTCAAGCTTACAATCATGGCTTTATCTTTCTGGTGACTAGCCCCCATCCCGGAACCTGCCAAGGGTCACCTCATTTGTACAAAAGTCACTCCTAATTACCAGGAAATCCTGAGGGATTTAGGAGCTCTGTATCAGATGCTCCTATCACTCAGGAAATTACAAAGGTCTTAGGAGTTCTGTGTCAGGAACTGGGGTCAAAGACCAAATATTACAACAAAAGATTCTCCTAGTGCTCCTATCTACAAGGGTATTAGGAACTCTGTCTCAGGAATCAGAGCAGTGATCAAATGATACGACAAATGATTGTCCTCGCACCCCTACCATTCAGGAAATTACAAGGGTTTTAAGAGTTCTGTGCCAGAGAGTGGGGGCAGAGCCTAATATATGCAGTCATGTGTCAATTGGCAATGGGGATAAGTTCTGAGAAATGCTTTGTTAGGTGATTTCACTGTTGTACAAAAATCATGAAGTATACTTTACACAAACCTAAATGTGTAGCATGTTACTGTACTGAATACTGTAGGCAATTGTAACACATGGTAAGAATCTGTGTACCTAAACATAGCTAAACATAGAAAAGGTACAGTAAAAACACACTATTATCTTATGGGACCACCACTGGATAGCCATCCATTATTGACTGAAACATCATTATGCAGCACATGACTGCATTTCTTATTATTTCACATACTTCTTTTTTTTTTTTTTTTTTTTTTTTTTTGAGACAGGGCCTCACTCTGTCACCCAGGCTGGAGTTTAGTGGCACGATCTCAATTCACTGCAACCTCCACCTTCCAGGGTCAAGTGATCCTCCTGCCTCAGCCTCCAAAGAAGCTGGGACTGCAGGTACACGCTACCACACCAGCTAATTTTTTTTGTAATTTTTGTAGAGGTGGGGTTTTGCCATGTTGCCCAGGCTGGTCTTGAACTGCTGAGCTTAAGCAATCCACCCACCTTGGCCTCCCAAAGTGTCGGGATTATAGGGATGAGCCACAGCACCCAGCCTATTTCGCATACTTCTTTACTGATTTATTAAGTCGCAGTCTAATTAGCATCATAGATCATGAGTAATAACTTTATTATCTAGGTCTCTACTGTGTAGTCACCTCCTCTGCTACATTGTTACTTCCTCAGTGCATTCTTCTCTGACCCACCCCATCTAAAGCTGAATCTCCTTGCTATTTTATCCTCAGTCCTATACCCTGATATATAGATTTTTTTCACAAAACCAGTCTTTTATGTGTATATGTTTGTAATCTATCTTCCTCACCAGAATGTAAGCTCCATGAGGGAAGGGACTTTGTTCTATTTCTTGTTTATTCTTAGCACCCAGAAAAATGCCTGGCGCATAGTAAGTAAGTACTATTCAGTAAATATTTGCTGAATCAATGAAAGAACGTGGCCTCCCTCTCAGTTCTCATTTCTTGCCACAAAACCATCTTTCTTTATATGTGTCTCACATCTACAGTGTTTTCCCTTCTGTAGTACTGGCTGGATATATCCCAACCTGGAGCAGTCCAGCTATGTTTCTGTTTTTTCTTTTTTCTTTTTTTTGAGACAGAGTTTCACTCTATTCCCCAGGCTGGAGTGCAGTGGCATGATCTTGACTCACTGCAACCTCCACCTCCCGGGTTCAGGCGATTCTTGTGTCTCTGCCACCCGAGTAGCTGCGATTACAGGTGTGCGCCACTGCACCTGGCTAATTTCTATATTTTTAGTAGAGACAGGTTTCACCATGTTGGCTAGGCTGGGGGCTCAAACTCCTGGGCTCAAGAGATCCGCACGTCTTGGCTTCCCAAAGTGCTGGAATTATAGGTGTGAGCCACTGCACCAAGTCTTTTTTTTTTTTTTCTTTTTGAGACAGAGTCATGCTCTGTCACCCAGGCTGGAACGCAGTTGTGCAATCATAGCTCACTACAGCCTCAAATTCCTGGACTCAGGAAATCCTTCCACCTCAGCTTCCCAGGGTGCTGGGATCACAGGCAAGAGCTACTGTGCCCAGACCAGCTATCTTTCTTATTAGTGTTGCTGGACAAAAGTAGTCAACTTCCTGGATTTAATATCTTTTTTTTTTTTTCTGACGGAGTCTTGCTCTGTCACCTAGGCTGGAGTGCAATGACACAATCTTGGCTCACTTCAACCTCTGCCTCCCGGGTTCAAGCGATTTTCCTGCCTCAGCCTCCCAAGCAGCTGGGATTACAGGTGCTCGCCACCATGCCTGGCTAATTTTTGTATTTTTAAGTAGAGACAGGGTTTCACCATGTTGGTCAGGCTGGTCTCAAACTCCTGACCTCAGGTGATCCACCTGCCTAAGCCTCCCAAAATGCTGGGATTACAGGCTTGAGTCACTGCGCCCAGCGGGATTTAATATCTTTAACCTCAACTGAGTTCAGTGCTGCTCTAACATTCTACAATTTCTTTTTCAATGCTTTTGCATTTGTGCTTTCGCCCTCTCTCCTCAGTAGAAAAATTAAAACCTACTCAGGAGGCTGAGGCAGGAGAATGGCGTGATCCCAGGAGGCGGAGCTTGCAGTGAGCCGAGATCGCACCACTGCACTCCAGCCAGGTGGACAGAGTAAGACTCTGTCTCAAAAAAAAAATAAAATAAAATAAAAACCATAAAGAACCCAGTGGAAATTCTAGAACTGAAAAATGCAATGTCTGAAAAAAAAATCATTGGCTAGGATTAATAGAATAGTGATAACTGAAGAAAAAATAAGCTAACTTGATAGATTAATGAAAATTGTCACATGTGAAGAACACAGAGGAAAAGTGGCAGGAAAAAAAAAAACGAACCTAACTTCAGGATCTAACTTCAGGATGTTGCAGGTAAGCCATTTGGGATTTTATTTTAATTGAAATAAGAAGTTGCTTAAAAGGGTTTAATTAGGCAGGGGAGTGGCCCAGTAACTGCACTTCTGAGTACTTACCTTAATAAATAAAAAGAAACAAAAACTTAGCTGATTAAAGATTCATTATGATGTCCAACATCATAGGTTTATATCATATATAGAAATATATATGCATCATGTATAACCAACAAAAAAGACAAATACCCAACAATAAGGAAACAAACAAATGTTTAATAAATAATTACTCATAAACACACTGAAACAGTATGAAGCTCTAAGAAAGGTATTTATAAATGTCAAAACATGGAAAGTGTGTTTTTAAGATTCAGTCATAAAAGGAAAATAGACTACTATAATATATACCAGTTTTATAACTTTAAAACATAATTATAGAAATAATTATGAAAAATTACAAAAAAGAAAAGGTTGTATTAGAAAGGCAGGATTTTTTTCTATTTTTCAAAAGTTTATATAATACCATTGCTACATCACCATTTCAATTAAGCAAAATACTTTTCTACATCTCACTTCCAATACAACTCTCATCTTGGGCCTGTAATAAATATTAACTGAATTTTACCAATTAAAAAATATTTAAAAGAAGTCTCTTCCAAATCTTGTTGGTTCACTTAATGTGAAGTTCCTTCTGCTGTTACTAGCTAACAGCTCAAAGAAGAGCAACAGTTTTCTTTTAAAACATATAATTATTTCAGCCAGGTGCAGTGACACATGCCTGCAGTCTCAGCTACTCCAGAGGCTTGAACTCCAGGAGTTCAAGACCACCCTGGGCATAGCAAAACCCTGTCTCAAAAACAAACACACGCATGTAGCTATTTCAAAACCTGACCTCTGTAGTCCACTCTTAAATGATTCTCTGTCTTCCCCTCCATTTGTTCTATAAAGTTAAACAAACTGAGAAGGTTTTACTCTGTAATTAAACTTTACTGGTATTAACATCTGTCCAGGGCTAACATTTATAACTAGTACTTATCCTTCAGATGCCTATTCTACCATCAAAGACAACCTTTCTCACCTAAACTCCCATTCTCTTTCTTTGTCTTCTGTCTTTTGAAAGCATTTTTCTTTTTTGAGACGGACTATCATTCTGTCGCCCATGCTGGAGTGCAATGGCGTGATCTCAGCTCACTGCAGCCTCCGCCTCCCAGGTTCAAGTGATTCTCTTGCCTCAGCCTCCCCAGTAGCTGGGATTACAGGCACCTGCCACCACACCTGGCTAATATTTGTACTTGTAGTAGAGATGGGGTTTCACTATGTTGCTCAGGATGGTCTCAAACTCCTTACCTCAGGTGATCCGCCCACCTTGGCCTCCCAAAGTGCTGGGATTACAGGTGTGAGCCAGCATGCCCAGCCGAAAGCATTTTTCTATGTCACTTTTCCCCTTTATGACTTGCTACACTCTCTTTTATTTTCAAGGTTGCTGCATCATTCCATTATCCTCATTATCGCAGTACTCAATATCATAGTCTTCCATGTCTACCAAGCTTGTGATTCCCACTTCCTTCCCCTGACCTGATTACTACATTTTATTAGAGCAGAGATTCCCAATTATGTGTTGTGAATAAGCTATGGGTATAGATGAAACCCTGTCTCTACCAAAAATACAAAAGGTAGCCGGTCGTGGTGGCACGTGCCTGTAATCCCATCTACTCGGGAGGCTAAGGGAGGAGAATCACTTGAACCTGGGAGGTGGAGGTTGTAGTGAGCCAAGATCGTGCCACTGCACTCCAGCCTGGGCAATAGAGTGAGACTCTGCCACCAAAAAAAAAAAAAAAAAAAAAAGAGAAATTAAGCTAGACATTTTTATATTGGAATATAGATTTCTCTAGCCTGCTCTCTAGAACAGCGGTCTCCAACTTTTTTGGTACCAGGGACCAGTTTTGTGGAAGACAATTTTTCCATGGATGGGGGTGGGGAGAGATGGACAGTTCCAGGATGAAACTGTTCCACCTCAGATAATCAGGCATTAAATTCTCTTAAGGACTGCACAATCTAGATCCCTCCCACATACAGTTCACAATAGGGTTCGCCTTCCTATGAGAATCTCCCAAAGTGCTGGGATTATAGGTGTGAGCCACTGCACCAAGCCAGTGGGCCAGACTTCTGATATAAGCATTCTTCCAGTAAGACATATATTAGTCAAAGAAATACACATACACACATATATAAAATATAAAAAACATATATATATGTATTTTCTCTACTGTACTTCCTTGCTCACTTGCTGGCCGCTCACCTCCTGCTATGCAGCCTGATTCCTATCAGGCCGTGAACCCACAGCCCGGGAATTGGGGACCCTGCTCTAGAGTACATCTCCCACCTTAGACATAAATCCTTTAAGGAAGCTGATGTTTCCCTCATAGCTATTTGTATTGTAATAGATCTTTTTCCTACAGTTTATAATGAAAAATTTCAAATATACACAAAAGAAAAGAGAAAGGGGAAAGGAATAATGAAACTCCACAGAGATTACCTAGCTTAAACAAAGAATCAACCTAAGACAATATTGTTTTATCATAATACCACCCACTTTACCCTCCTTCCCCTAGTGGATTATTTTGAAGCCAATTCCAGACATCATATCATTTCATCCGTAAACATTTCAGCATGTATCTCTATATTAACCACAAGACACTGTTCAAGGAGACATACTGAAAGATACTTTTAGTTCCTGTACAAGTTCTTGTACTGGTGGGTCAGAATTTTTTTTTTTTTTTTTTTTTGAGACAGGGTCTCATTCTGTCACCCAGGCTGGAGTACAGTGGCATGATTATGGCTCACTGTAGCCTCAACCTTCCAGGCTTAAGCAATCCTCCTACACTGGCCTCCTGAGTAGCTGGGACCACAGGTACACACCACCATGCCCGGCTAAGTTTTTGTAAAGACAGGGTCTCACTATATTACCCAGGCTGGTCTCAAACTACTGGGCTCAAGTGATCCTTCTGCCTTGGCCTCCCAAAGTGCTGGGATTATAGGTGTGAGCCACTGCACCAAGCCAGTGGGTCAGATTTCCGATATAAGCATTCTTCCAGTAAGACATTTATTAGTCAAAGAAATATATACATACACACATATATACAATGTAAAAACCATATATATACGTATTTTCTCTACTGTACTTCCTTACAACTTAAACCACTTTAAAGTAGGACTCTCAAACAAGAAAATCAAGAAAAAAGTAGTCTGAATAGTTTCAATCGTAATAAGATCATTGATAAAGGATCTTAGAGATCTCTTAGGAAAGAGAAAAATCACATACAAAAACCCTCTGTCAGAGGTAAATGACTTTCATACAACACAAGTTATTTGGCATGGAACAACATGCTAATATCATAAAATTATTATACATAAAGTAATTCATGCAGATGCATATTTTTAAAACAAATGCAATAAAACTAACTTAATGCATAAAATTTTTATTCAATAATCCTTACCTTTTGTTGGACTGAGATTCTGATCTATAAATCCTCTTACTTCTGCATTTGTGGAAGTCAAACCAACCTGAATAAAATAGTTTAAAAAGTTAAAAATAGAATATTAAGTAGTATGTGTTCACTTAACAAGCTATTTTATATCTTCCACCAGACGTCCATATCAAATATATATAGTGATGTAAAATGAATTAATTATATTAACCATAGGAGTATTATTTTAAAATGAAATGTTGACATATTATTTAAAAGGGGAAAAATACTGTCTGTAGTCCCAACTATTTGGGAGGCTGAAGTGGGAGGATCGCTTGAGCCTGGGAGGCAGAGGCGTTGCAGTGAGCTGAGATCATGCCACTGCACTCCAGCCTGGACGACACAGTGAGACCCTGTCTCAAAAAAAAAAAAAAAAAAAGGTGAGGGGAATATGAATTGTCCAGCTTAAGATAAAAATTAATGAAATACTATTATTTATGAGCAGAACTGAGATGTTATAGAGCTTACTAACAGTTCTTTGAAAGCAAGTAAGTAACGTGGCAGCCGTGAAGTTGCCAATAAATATTTCAAAATTCTATCCTCGCTGTTGCCCTTAATTTGTACTATTCTTAATCACTATCTAAAATGCTTTCAATACTATGTCATGTGAGGAATCAAATAAAGACCATTAATACCACAATGCAGAAGTAAAATACATTGGACTCAAGTCCAACTTCTTGGATTCATATTCTGGACCATCAAGCCTACTAAGGGTTTGGCCTTGGTCCAGTCATGCAATTTCCTCATCTGTAAATTGGAGGGTGATACCAGTACTTACCAATTCAGGTGGTTATAAAGACTAAATGAGATAATTCATGTAAAGCATACAGCACAGTATTTGGCACAAACTGCTCAATCCATGTCAGCATACGTTACTGTCAGTATTATACTTGAGGGACTACCCACAGCAAGTATTTATGAATTCACTTTTAGATAATTTATTTTGTTTAAGGTAATATCCACTGCACTACTTTGGCATCACAGAGCTGAATACAGTAGTATCATCAAACAGAATATTAGAAATATATTACAAAGCCTGGAGGAAAAAAAATCCCTCAATTTTTGAAAACTTGGCAGAATGCAAACATCCAATAATTGGCCCCATTATTACTATTAAATAATTTTTGTAAGCACTGAACATTTGTAATCTTGAAACATTACAATTTTGTTACATTACACTAACTTGTAACATCACAAGTTTGTGGTATGATACCTCAAACTATACCTTTTTTTTTTTTTTTTTGAGACGGAGTTCCACTCTTGTGGCCCAGGCTAGAGTGCAATGGCACCATCTTGGCTCACTGCAACCTCCACCTCCCGGGTTCAAGTGATTCTCCTGCCTCAGCCTCCCAGGTAGCTAGGATTACAGGCACCTGCCACCACGCCCAGCTAATTTTTGTATTTTTAGTAGAGATGGGGTTTCACCACGTTGGCCAGGCTGGTCTTGAACACCTGACCTCAAGTAATCCGCCCGCCTTGGCTTCCCAAAGTGCTGGGATTACAGGCATGAGTCACTGCACCCGGCCTTCAAACTATACTTTCAAGGTACTACCACATGGAAAGGATTTTTTGACCCCTTTACTGAGATATCATTGATATATAAAAATGGCATATATTTAAGGTATACAACTTGATGTTTTGATATATGTATACATTGTAAAATGATCACCACAGTCAAGCTGACATATCCATTACCTCTATATAGCTATTATTGTGTGTATGTGTGTTGAGAAGATTCAATTTAAGATTTATCCTTTTAGCAAATTACAAGTGCACAATACAGAACTATTAATTATCATCATTGTGCAGTACATCAGATCTCCAGCAATCTGAAAAGATTCTAAAACACACAAAGCTTTATAACTTTATTAACTATCTACTTATTGTTTTAAACATTGATTGCTTATATTTTTCTTCTTTTTTTTTTTCAGATGGAGTTTTGTTTTTGTTTCTCAGGCTGGAGTGCAATGGCACAATCTCGGCTCACTGTAACCTCTGCGTCCTGGGTTCAAGCAATTCTCCTACCTCAACCTCCCAAGTAGCTGGGATTACTGGTGTGCACCACCATGTCCAGCTAATTATGTATTTTTAGTAGAGATAGGGTTTCACCATGTTGGTCAGGCTGGTCTCAAACTCCTGTCCTCAAGTGATCCACCCATCTCGGCCTCCCAAAGTGCTGGGATTACAGGCATGAGCCACTGCGCCTGGCCGTATCTATATTTTTCACAAGCAATTATTTGATTGTTTATCATATGACAATGTAAGAGCTAATTATTTCATTATTTGATAATTCAAGTGCTCTACTAATAGCTGTTTCTGTGTGTCAAGAAGTATGTTAGCAGGACTATTTCCACATATTTTTCACATCCTAACAAGTGATTTTGATGCACATCTATCTCTAGAATCTATCATCATCAAATTTTTATGACAGTAGCTGAGACTAAGTCATCTAGAAAATGGCCCCTTAATTCTATGTAGTTAATAGTGCAGATAGTTAACTTTGTCTAGCTTCTTACCAGTTTTCAGTTAGAAATAAAGATAACACTTTGCAACAAAATTTGCAACAAATAACTGTATGTTATGGCTCTTCAGAGTTGCTCACAAATAATGTCAAATATCCAATTTGTTGAAGAGTTTACTGTGCCATTACTAATAACTCCCCTCCCTTTTAAACTCTTCTGCTCTAGAAAGATGACAGAGGCAAAACTTGTTGGTGTTCTACTTTAAAAAGAAAGCAAAGAAGGCAAAGACAGCCTTTCATATATTGCATGCTTGATACAATATAGCCATTTTAAGACATGTATTATAATAACTTCAAAAGGATCAGTTCACACTTTTTTGTTATACAACAATAATGGCAAAAACCTCAACTAAAACCACATATTCATAATAGAGAGTTCAGTTACTGGGTTACCGTTATGCTTAGACACCTGCTCTCAATATCCAACTTTTGCAGAGCAAAACAGCCAACGAATGTGGAAACTTTTTAAGCAGCTGTTCACCTGCATCTTAATAACCAACAAATTGTACTCCAAAATGATAAAAGTCAGCTGTGAGTCAATGCTGCATGCTAATCGTAGTCTCGCAGATGGAGGGCAGGTGTCTGTATTTAAAGCTTATATATGAACCCAAAATATACTTAATTAAAACTTCAAAATATGTATTAATTTCTACTATCAAAAACACTTTGTAAAGATTCAAAAAAACTGTATTATTTGAGAGTAGAAAAAGTTGGTTAGTGAAAGCATACTAAAATAATAGCTATTCTTTCCTTATTCTACCAATTTAAAAAAGACCTATCTTTCAATGAACAAGAGAAAAAAGTGAACTCATATTTCACATTAAATTCTTTGCCTAACCATGTCCTGAGGAAAATATTCTGAGTATTCCTTTTTTCTTAATTTTTAAAAATAAATTGTATTGTCTGTATTTAAGGTATAAAACATGATGTTATAAGATATATATATATAAAATGGTTACTATAGTGGAACAATATCTGGGTATTCCAGTGCTGTGTTGTGTACTATATAAGCAGTCACTACGCATCTACTGAATTCAAAATATCTAAGTTCAATTTTTAAGAATCAGAGCATATTCACTAATAATATTGTAATTTCACTGATATTCAACATTTCTGACTGACATAACATTACTGAAAGGAAAAGTTCAGAGTAAGATCATCTGTGCTCAGTTAAGCTCTACCTTTCACAGGCAAGGTGATTGTTGAACAGTCACTACAAAATGGGAATGATAGAACATATGTGCACGACAAACTAAAGAGCTCATAGGATCAACTTAAATGATTATGTAAATATATCTGTTAATGGCAAAACAACATTTAAGTGTGGTAAGTGTGGGTTGCCATCCAAATGGCAATGGCTTCCAACACTTCAACCCTGACACAGACCATATGCAAAAGAGAAATGCAAATGACCAATAAACATATAGAATGTTAATTTACCTAACTAGTAATCAGAGAAATGTAATAAATTGTACACCATTTTTTGCTGATTAAATTGGCAAAGATTTATAAACATATAAAAAGAAATGGCACTTTCATATACCACACATATATATATAAATCTGTGCAATCTTAGCAATATGAATCAAAAGCTCTAAAAAATTATACACACTTTGGCTCAGTAATTTCGTGGAATTTTGTCTTCTGGAAATAATATGATGAGTGAGCAAAAATAGACAAAATGTTCCAAAAAGGAAAAAAGCAGAAGTAACTTAATGGTCAACATTAGGAAACTGGTGTAATATCTGTACAATAAATAACATAAAATAGCCACTTAGGCCAGGTACCATGGCTCATGCCTGTAATAGCAGCACCTAGGGAGGCTAAGGCAGGAAGATTGCTTGAGCCCAAGAGTTTGAGACCAGTGTCAAGGAACATGGTGAGACCCTGTCTGTACAAAAAATAGAAGAAATTACGTAGGCAAGGTGCCTGTAGTCCTGCTACTGGAGAGGCTGAGGTGGGAGCATCACTTGAGCCCAGGAGGTCGAGGCGGCAGTGAGCCATGATCACGCCATTGCACTCCAGCCTGGGCAACAGAGCAAGACCCTGTACCAAAATAAAATAAAATAAAAAAATACAATACAATACAATTAAAATAAAATAAAATAAAATAAAGACACTTAAAATGATGTTCCAGAGATATCAAGATAAGAAAAGGCATTCATCACAGAAATTAAATAGTAGCCAGGCACGGTGCTCATACCCGTAAACCCAGTCCCTTTGCAGTCCCTATTGCCCAAGTTGGAGGGCAGTGGCAACCTCCGCCTCCTGGGTTCAAGTGATTATCTTGCCTCAGCCCCTCTGGCCCAAGTAGTTGGGATTACAGGCACACTGCCACCATGCCCAGCTAATTTTTGTATTTTTAGTAGAGATGGGGTTTTACCATGTTGGCCAGGCTGGTCTCGAACTCCTGACCTCCAGTATCTGCCTGCCTTGACTCCCAAAGTGCTGGGATTAGAGGCGTGAGCCATCGCGCTGGGCCAATGTCTATACATTTTGATTGCTATATATATAAATTTGTGTACATATCAGATATCTTCCTAAGCAAAATTTTGCTGACAGTCTCTAGGCTATTTTTGCTTTGCTTTATCTGTATTTTCTAATTTTTCCATAATGAGTATTACAGCCTATGTATTTTTCTTGAAGATTCATTGACAAGGCAAAAAAACCCTCAAAAATTATATTTCAAATTATTTACTGCATTATTGCTTAAATTAGAACACACCTGCATTATTGCTTAAATTACAACACACATTCTAGAAGAATATCATTGGATACTAGACACTATTTGATAGTAACTTTACCCCAGATACAATAAATATGTTGCCAGCTCCTCACCTCTTCCTTTTGCAAAATGATCCATCCTACATCTCATGTAGTTCCAGTAGGACAGTTAATCTTAGAGGCTCAACCGTGCCAGGCAGCACAAGTGGGCTCATGACTCAAAGCCTGGCCACTTACTGTATCCCATTTCCTTCTCCACAGTGTTTAAGCAAGGTCAACTCAAGCTCCTCCATAGATTTTGAAACACAAATACTAAAAAGGGGACAGGTGCAGTGGCTTACACCTGTAATCCCAGCACTTCAAGATCCCTTGAAGCCAAGGGTTTGAGACCAGCCTGGACAACACAGCCAGACTCCATCTCTTTAAAAAACAAAAGTTCCCTCTATCCTTCTGAGACAAGTATTATGAGGCCAGTGCAAGCCATTATGCCACCATATAGAGGGCCTAAAGACGGAAGGAGACAGACCCCTGACATCATCGTTTGATCTCCTGAATCCAGATGTGTTTAAAGCAGTCTCTAGGCTTTTCAATTATATAAGTCAATACATTCCACTTTTTGTTTTCAGCTGTTTTGATAGGGTTTCGATCATTTGCACCTATAAGAGACCTAATAAAGCACGGGTAAGACAAAAGTCACTCTTCACAAAAAAAAACTGTTGTCATAAGAGAAATGTAAAATGAGAAACAAATTTAAAATGTTAAGTATTTAAATACATGTTTAGTAATGCCTCTGTAAGAGGGCAATCTCTTCCCTATCTATAATCTCTTCTGTGTTTGTGAATCACTTCTCAGTAACGTGATACAACTGATCACTTCTCCTCCTTGAAACACTTTCTTCACCTGGGCCTCCAGATCATCAGGATAACTCTTTTCTTCCTGTCTTTGCCCATTCTTTGAGTCTCATTTATGACTTCTCTTGCTTTCCATCTTTTTGTTGGAGAATCCCTGTGCTCAGACCTTGGTCCTTATGTATTTGTATCCATGCACTCACTATACGATCACATGTAGTCCCACTGCTTTACAATAATTTTAATATGAAATGACCCCAAAATTTCTACATCCACTCCTAAGCTTTCCCCTGAGCACCAGAGTCACTTATCAAATTGCCTAGCCAATATCTCCACTTGGAAGTTTTTAGGTTTCTCAGCCTTAGTATGTTCAAAACAGAATGTTTAAGTTCATCACAATATCCTATATCTCCCTAAAAATTCCTCTTCTAATTAAACAGCACAGTCATTTACCCAGTTACACAAGTCAAATACTGAGAAGTCTCTAACTTCTTCTTTGCTGCCCTCATATCCTAATAACTCAATAAATCCTGTGACTGTCCCTAAATATTGAAGCAAAATCTGTATCTGCTTCTAGTTACTAATGCATGTTAAAAGCAATGTTCTGAATTATACCCCAAAATAAGCAAACAGACATAAAGTAATAAGGGTTTGTTTGTTAATGCTATTGTTCGGCTGCATAGTGGGCAATATTTAGAACTATCGGTCTGACTCACAAGAAGCCCTTTATCATCTTTCCTCACACACTGTGCTGGGCCCGCAGCAGTCATTTTATGCAACAACAACACTTGCTTCTCCTAGTCACAACTAACTAAATCACCAGTCGACATCAGACTTAAACCGTGCCAGAGGCCCCTCCTAAGGAGTCTGAAATTGGAGCTTATACAGGCAGGCAGAATGTATCATCAGGCTGCCTCCTTCATTTTCTTTTCTTTTCTTTTCTTTTTTTTTTTTTCTGAGACGGAGTCTTGTTCTGTCACCCAGGCTGGAGTGCAGTGGATGGAGCTCAGCTCACTGCAAGCTCCGCCTCCCAGGTTTATGCCATTCTCCTGCCTCAGCCTCCCAAGTAGCTGGGACTACAGGTGGCTGCCACCGTGCCCAGCTAATTTTTGTATTTTTAGTAGAGACAGGGTTTCACCACATTGGCCAGGCTGGTCTCGAACTCCTGAGCTCAGGTGATCTGCCCACCTCGGCCTCCCAAAGTGCTGGGATTACAGGCGTGAGCCACCGCGCCCAGTCTGCCTCCTTCCCTTTCTTCACACCTCTCTCTGAACAGGCTGGTCCCCTAACATGTAGATGGAGACACTGAGTGGGGCTATGTTCTACCATCCTGGCTGGGAAACTGAGAAAGATGATTTGGACAGACAGACGAAGGGAGAAATGGAGCAGTACACAGTAACACGTTGAGAGAGATGAGAAAGGAAAACCAAATACTGCTTCAATTCCTGCTGGATTTCTAGTTTCTGGGCCTGGATCTTTCTGAGAGTCCACAAAATTCCCACTCTTAAATTCCTTGAGACATCTCTGTATCTTTATAATAAATTCCCTTTTCGTTTAATTCCCAAAGATTCCTACATAATAATATAGGAACAGCAAAGCAATTATACTTTAATACATATAACATAGGAACAGTAAAGCAATTTATAAATAATTCCCCTATATGTTGTACTCTTTAAGGCATAATTCTCTACCATAACTGGAAATAAACTCATTAATAAAGAATGACAAATAAATATATAAAGAGTGACATATAACTTGAAAGGAGGTATATTCAGAAATGATCACCTCAAGTAGAGGGGAAAAACTTGAATAACTTCTCCAAAACATCTAAAATCTAATGTTTCTTCAGGAACCATCTCATGGAAGGTAGCAAGCTACTTTCAAACAATATCTGAGCATACATATTTCCCTGAGTAACCAAAAAATAAAAATAAAAAAATTAAGCCAAAGAAAATAGTAATTTGCTCAAAAAGGCCCAGGAACCCTCCAGCAAGTACCAAAACAAATTTATTACAATATCCAAAAGACGAGGGTGGGAAACTTTCTGGCGATAGCAATTTGCAGCTGTTGAGAAGTAACTTGGTGCCAATTTGCAAGAATGATACCATCTCCATTAGGGCACTGTATTCAATCGCATTAAAGTTTATCTCATATTCTGCATAAACATAAACAAATACAATTATAAATCCATGCAAGTAAATTAAATCTGATTAACCAGAATGGTGAGAAAATATGTAGGAAAAAGCACAGCTCACTTTAAAAAAATACTTACATTAAAAAGTTTACAAATACTTACATTTTTTGCCGTCATGTCAAACTGTATTCTATTTAAGGTTCTGTAAAGCCATTAAAAAAAGAAAAAGAAAAAAAGAAAAAAACCTTTGTCTTCAATAATTCTTTAAAAGAACAACCTGTTAAAGGAAAACAGAGGGAATAATAATGTAAATAATAGGCAACATTTATGTCATATTTACTATGTGATATGCATTGTTATCTAAGTGAACTGTCTAAATTAATCTTCACAACAACACTATGAGGTTTGTACCATCTTAATCCCCATTTTCCAGATAAAAACCAGGGCTTAGAAAGGTTAAGTAATGTGACCAAGTCAACTCAGTTCACAAGCAATGGAGCCTGGGCTTTGAAATGGTATTAGGCTATGCTGCTTTAGAAAACCCACTGAAAGAAACACCAGGGCTTCTTGGAGAAATGGCTGATTCTAGTGCAAGATAAATCTAGAACATCTTATTGTGCCTAAAGTAAGGAAGGGCTCAAAAAATGATGGAGACATGTCAAAAGCACACAGAAACTAGCTTAAAGAGCCTACAACTGGACAATTTGCAACAACTGAGCACCAAAGTACCTAATAATAGTAACAGATTATAAACCCATTGAATAAAATAATAATCCAGGATTATTGGGGCTAATGGGGGAGAAGAGAAATTCTTTGCATTAGAACGCCAACTAATAAATATAAATGAGTGATACAGTTAGTAAAACTTCCATTTTGGAACCATCATAACTAATAAGAAAAGAATCATTAATATACAGTAAAACTAGTCAGTGAAAATGTGGTGAAAAATAGGTATTTCGATAGCGCTGAAATATCTCCCTACAAATTCAAATTTTCTAGTGAAAGAAATACGGCATAAACCACTTTAGCCAAATGATCAAAGTTACCAATGATTACCAATAATGGGGCAAGCCAACATGTGTCTCTTCAAGCGCACTGAGATGGATACCACATGAATTCTGAGGTACATTTGCCCAATATGCAAAATCTAAATCTAACCATGAGGAAATATCAGAGAAATACAAATTGAGAGGCATTCTACAAAATAATGGCCTGAATTATTCAAAAAATGTTAGTGTCATGAATGGCAAAGAAAGGCTGAGAAACTTTCCAGATTTAAAAAGACTAAAAACTGCTGGGCGTGGTGGCTCACGCCTGTAATCCCAGCACTTTGGGAGGCTGAGGTGAGTGGATCACCTGAGGTCAGGAGTTCGAGACCAGCCTGGCCAACATGGTGAAACCCCTTCTCTACTAAAAATACAAAAAAATGACCTGGGTGTGGTGGTGCATGCCTGTAGTCCCGGCTACTTGGGAGGCTGAGGCAGGAGACTTGCTTGAACTCATGAGGCGGAGGCTGCAGTGAGCCGAGATTGCGCCACTGCACTCCAGCCTGGGAGACAGAAAAAAAACTGCTGTGAAGACCATTATTTGGGTAATTGGAGATTAGGTCTACAGACTGGATAACAGTATTGTTTCAATGTTACATTTCCTGATTTTGATCCATGAACTGTGGAGTTTTCTTTTCTTCACATCTTTTTGGATTCCAAAAACTATGGAGTTTTCTATAATTAAGGGTCCTTTTTCTTACAAAACATACACTAAAATATTTAGGAGTGGAGGGGTATAATGGTGGCAACTTACTCTCAAATGATGAAAAAAATATGATCTCACTTTACAGAGAAAGTGAGAATAATAAAGAATATATGACAAAATGGTTACAACTGGTGAATCTGGGTGAAGGGCATCTGGGAGTTCTTTGACCTATTTTTGTAACTTTTCTCTTATTTTAAAATTATCTCAAAATTAAACTTTAATAAGACATTCAAGGGGAAGGATAAAATAAAACTTAACTTTGAAAAGATCATAAATAATGGGGGTTCAAAGAAATGGGGGCTTCAAATGGCTGCCTTATATGCTAGAATTTGAATCTACAAGTAAAATTTTGTGGAAGAAAAGCAAGGTTTTTTGTTGTTGTTGTTTTCTGTTTTCTCATGCGCAGAACGTGCAGGTTTGTTACATAGGTATACATAAGTGTATGTGTGCCCTGGTGGTTTGCTGCACCTATCAACCCATCACCTAGGTTTTAAGCCCCACATGCATTAGCTATTTGTCCTGATGCTCCCCCTCCCATTTTTTTTGCTTTTCAATAAAACACTGAATTTGTAATTTTTCAGTGATAAAGCATAAATTTAACAATCTAAGTAAAACCTGAACTACAATTACAAGTTTTGCTTTCTCACTGTAGTTGTACAATGTCTATTATGACCTAACCTAAAAATAAACTTCCTATGCTATATCTGTTCTACATTTATCAATTATTTCTTACATCCTCTATAGTGATATAAATTTAAATATGAGATAAATAAAGCACAAATTCCTGATATCCCATTCAACAGACTACTTGGCATGTTCAAACTAAGAATTTAAAGTTAAAGTATAAGTATTGCAGTTTTGAAGATTAATATTTCAACCAAGCTTGATCTAACAGATCTATATAGAATTCTGTATCTGATAGACCTGAAACATCTCTTCAGGCACAAATTTATAAAATTTGTCCATATATGCTATCACCAAAGAGGAAGCAAAAATTTCAGAGAGGAAATATCACACAGATTATGGTCTCTGACTACAATGCAATTAAATTAGGAATCAATTATTTTTTAAAAAGTTAAAAGTTATATATTTAGCTATATTATTAAACACTCCATGAATCTGAAATATTTAGAACTAGAATGACATTTAAAAAGTAATAAAAAATAAAATATTCAGAAATAAATGACAATGAAAATTTTAAAAACGTATAAAATCCAGCAGAACTAGTACTTAGGGTATATTTATATTTCCTTTTATTCATTAAGTCATCAATCAATTTAAATACATAAAAGAACAGTGAGAACTCAAAGAAATATGACAAGAAACAAAGAGCATAAATTAATGAAATAGAAAAAAAATCAACAAATTAACAACCTGGTTCTAAGTGTCCGGCTTAAAGTCAGCATCTAATAAATAAAGCAGCAGTGCAGTAGAGTGGAAAGAGTATGGACTTTGGCTCCGTCTCAGCTCTGATCCTTATTAGTTGTGTAATCCTGAACAAGTAACCTAACCTCTTAGAGTCTCCATGTCTTCATCTGAAAAATTGATATACTGAATGTTTCAGAGTTATGTTAGGAGTTTATATGCCCTCCAGTTGATACATAAATATTCTGAACACTCCTAACAACAAAGAAGTTCAACTTTAACCAATTTAAGACTATCTCATGACCTGCTGAAATAGTTATAACAAAAAAAACTACAAAATATTTTCCATCAAAAATATGGTTTGAACGTGTTAAATTTTAGAAACCCTCTATATTTCCAAAGCAAACACTATTGCCTACCCAATATCATTTTCCTCTTCTTCCTTACAAGCTGACGTGGCAATGTGCCCAGCTACAAATACTACATCGTCAACCTTCCTCTCAGATGGGCTAACCATATCACAGATGACGTAATTCTGGTCAATGAAATATAAGCAGACATTGTTGGTGTGGGCTACCAGATTCAGCTAGTAGGTGTCCTTTTTTCCCCACCCCTTATGTTTTTTTGTGCCCAGAGCATAGTTATGATGGCTAGAGCTGCTTGTCTCTGGACATCTGCTTCATTTCTGAATTCAGTACTCAACAATGTTATATTTCCTAAGGGCTGGGCTATTGAGGGTCACTGTGTTATTCATGCAAACAAAATGAAATTAACAGAGTATTACTATTTCAGCCAGTATAGTAAGAGGATACCAATAAAAATAGCCACATTAATTAGCTTCACAGAACAAAGTACAATTTTGTTTGGTATTCCTTTGAATCTCCACACCAGAGTACAGCACAAACTGGAATCCCTAAGTATTACCTAAATAATAAATGTTTGAAATAGAGCCAAAGTGCATGGATTTCTTAAGCAAATTTACCTTAACATCTCTGTGTCTCAATTTCTTCATCTCCAAAATAGTAAGAGTCAGCCACTTAATTAAATGAGTCAATACATGTAAAATTACTAAGACACTGCTTAGCACAAGGTAAGCATTCAATGCTAGAGGGGGAAAAAAATCTGTTCATTGATTTCTCATGACAAATTAAGGCTTCCTTCTCTAAAATATATGATACATAATTCCCACATTGTAGAAGTGAAAAATACCATAACATACATCCAATTTCAAAATAGAAAAAAAAAATCTGTTTAATTGTGGTTTAAAAAAACTCTTCTAAAATTAACAAGAGTAGGCAATAACTTCATTCATTCATTACTCATCCAGCAAATACTGAACAGTCACTATGTGCATGGCACTATCTCAGGCAATGAAGACGGCCTAGCAGATGAGAAAGACTGTAATCACCAAACGTTCAAATGTAATTTTAAAGAAATAAAGTTACATTAAGATAGACACTGTAAAAACAAATGGGATTGTGATAGAGACCTTCTTCATTCAATTAAAAATTAAGTATGCTGTATTGGCTTTGAGTGATACTTTATAGCACTTTAATTTAAAAATACACATTTCTAAATAGTTTTAAAGTTTTTGTCTTTTTTGACATTGTCTTTAATCTATAAATTATTTGCATTGTATGACTTAAATCTTCAAAAGTGTCCAGAAATTAAATAAATTTGGCACAGAAAGGTTCAAGAAGTTGCCATCTTTGGCAGTATGGATGATTCTCAGAGATAAACCAGCCATGTGCACTGATGCATTATGTTTTATCCAGACTCAACAATTGCACACTTCTTCCTGTCACTAAGCTCTTCTGTTAGTTAAAAAAATAAGTTGGATTTCTTCTTCCAGCTTCATGAACACATTATGTCAAGCTCAAAAAGTCAATCTTTTGACCTCACCATCTGCCATGATCTCTTGTCAGTTTCAGACAATGCAACTCCCACAGATGGTCTCAAAATGCAAGCCCTTTCCCATTCCAATCACAATTTAGCAGCTCCAGCCACAAAGCCTCTTAAAATTAATCAAAATACAAGGAAGAAAGCAAAAAGAGCTATGGATAAATTTGTAGAATCATGCAGTAACATAATTTGAATCAGGATTTGCACATTTTCTAACACTGCCAAAAAAGCTGCTACTAAAATGTAATAGGAAAGGTAGCATATTTAAATGGCAGACATAACTAATTTTAAATACATGCTCATGACTCAAAATTTAGAAAATACACAAAAAGCAAGAAACAAATATCAGCCATAATCCTACTTGTCAGAAGCAACTTCAATAAACTTATTGGTATAAATCCCTTCAGTATTCTCTCTGTGCATTCAAACTTTTGAGATGTGGTATTAATTAGAAGACATTTTCTTTTTTTTCTTTTTTTTTTTTTTTTCCGAGACGGAGTCTTGCTCCATCACCTGGGCTAGAGTGTAGTGGCGCAATCTCGGCTCACTGCAACCTCTCCCTCCTGGGTTCAAGCAGCAATTCTCCTGCCTCAGCCTCCCAAGTAGCTGGAATTACAGGCACACACCACCATGTCTGGCTAATTTTTGTATTTTTAGTAGAGATGGGGTTTCACCATGTTGGCCACGCTGGTCTTGAACTCCTGACCTCGTGATCCACCCGCCTCAGCCTCCCAATGTGCTGGGATTACAGGCTTGAGCCACCACGCCCAGCCCTAGAAGATATTTTCATAGAAAGGGATAATATGTAACCTTTTCTTAGGTGAACAACTTATCTAGGCATTCTCTCAAGTGCTTCATATGTATATCATATCATTCCCACCACAACTCTATCAGATAAATGTTATTTTCATTTTACAGAAGACAAAACAGTTTTAGAGAGTTCAAGCAATTTTCCCAGTTAACCAACTGTACAAATTACAGTGCCAGAATATGAACCCAGGATCTCACACCAGCAAAAGTGTTCTTAACTACTATAATACTTTACAAGATATATCTGACTTGAGATATAATATAGTCTCAAGATATTATAATAAAATGATATATAATTATTATTACAATAAATTCAAAAAAATGATAACCTACTATACTGAAAGAATCCTTTAAAATCTCATATAGGACATATACATATGACATATAATTTTTCTCCTTTTCAATTGTTTACAATTTCAATATTAAATTGAATTTTTCTTTATTTTTTGAGTAGGTTGTGTGAAAGTTGATTACATGCCAGTCAGAGCTTGCCAGCTCCCCAAAACCTTACTAGTGCCAATGAGCTTTATTGAAGTGATATGCAACATTTCTCCTTTTTATAAAACCTCTAACCTCTTTGTTCTTCAGACACAGCCAAGACTACATGGTCTGTGTGTATTCCCCAAATCGCAATTCTTTTTTTTTTTTTTTTGAGACAGAGTGTGGCTCTGCCACCCAGGCTGGACTGCAGTGGCATGATCTTGGCTCACTGCAACCTCTCTCTCCCGGGTTCAAGCATTTCTCCTGCCTTAGCCTCCCAAGTAGCTAGGATTACAGGAGCCCACCACCACGCATGGCTAATTTTTTTATTTTTAGTAGAGACGGGGTTTCACCATGTTGGCCAGGCTGGTTTCAAACTCCTGACCTCAAGTGATTCCGCCCACCTCAGCCTCCCAAAGTGCTAGGATTACAGGCATGAGCCACCATGCCCGGCCTGCAATTTTCTTCTCAAATAAAATATTTTAATCCCAGAGATTTGTTGCTATATTTCTACTTGACAGTTGTAAATTTCCTCATTCACTTTTTTCACAGCTACACAGTATTCCTTTACATCGTTTCACTAGCCTCTACTGACAGACATTTAGATTTCATAATCTAAACTAGTGACAGTAATGACATTTTAATGACTCAAATCTTTAATGTTGTCTAGCATGCTGATGTGGTATATGCCTACCTCTCCAGTTCTATTAAACCCCTTTCCCACACCTCTTTTCTGATCCATTTCCACTGGCTTCTGTAAGTTCTTCAAAAACGTGCTCCTCCTGCCTCAAGGGCCTCTGTACATGCTGTTCCTTCTGTCTGGAACCTTTACTTGACAAACTCATCTTCCTTTAGATCCCGTCTCAAATGTCACTTTCTCAGGGAAAACCATCCGTTTTCTACTACCCAGTCTAGGCCAGGGGTATCAACCTATTGCTCTCCTACTTTCTCCTTTAATAGTATACACTGAGTTGCCATTGTATATTTATTTCTGTGATAATAAGATTGTGGTCTGTCTCTGCCAACTAAAGTATAAATTCCATGAGGGCAGGAACCCTGTCCATTTTGTTCACTCTTACATATCAAACACCTGGCACATGGTTGAAGCTTAAGAAATATTTGTTAAACGAATTATAGACTCAGTATTTTATTTATTTTCATCCTTTAAAAATGTATGACAACCCCATTCAATATGACTTGGCAGAAAATGAAAACCATGCAAACATTTAACACATACACATCTGAAATGTCAGTAAGCTACATTTTTTTTTTTTGAGATGGAGTCTCGCTCTGTCATCTAGGCTAGAGGGCAGTGGTGCGATTTCAGCTCAGTGAAACCTCTGGCTCCTGGGTTCAAGTGATTCTCCTGCCTCAGCCTCCCAAGTAGCTGAGGTTAAAGGTATGTGCCACCACCCCTGACTAACTTTGTATTTTCAGTAGAGACGGTGTTTCTCCATGTTGGTCAGGCTGGTCTCAAACTGCCGAACTCAGGTGATCCGCCCGCCTCGGCCTCCCAAAATGCTGGAATTACAGGCATGAGCCACCGTGCTTGGCCAGCCACTTAGTGTTTTGAATGTCATTTTTCTATCATGTTGACAAAGTGATTGAAAACAAGTAGCTTAATACTAAAAGAAGATTAAATACAGAGTACTATCTCACCAAATAAATTTATTGAGGTAGAATTCTTCTGTCACTCCCTGGCGAACTGATTTTTTTTTTTTTTTTTAAATTGAAACAGAGGTCTCACTATATTGCCCAAGCTGGCCTCAAATTTCTGGCCTCAAGACATCCTCTTGTCTCAGCCTCCTGAGTAGCTGGGGCTACAGGCACGTGTATCTATCATTCACCAGCATTTTATTTGTATTCGTTAATTTTTAAAAAGTTATAATAGAGCACAATTAGTTTCATTAATTTTTAGCAGAAAAAAATAGGCGAGAGTTTTTCTTAAAAAAACACTTTTATTTACCAAAAGCTGTTCTTCCTAGAACCACTGGCATTTTACACTTTACACAAAAAAAGAGACCTATTTTTATGTTAATTGCTCCCTTTATTTTAGAGACAGGGTCTCACTCTGTCACCCAGGTTACAGTGCAGTGGCATGATCTCAACTCACTGTAACCTCCACCTCCTGGGTTCAAGTGATCCTCCCACCTCAGCCTCCTCAGTAGCTGGGACTACAGGTGTGTCCACATCTGGCTAATTTTTGATATTTTTGTAGAGATGGAGTTTCGCCATGTTGCCCAGGCTGGTCTTGAAGTCCTAAACTCAAGGGATCTGCCCATCTCAGCCTCCCAAAGTGCTGGGATTGCAGGCATAAGCCACCATGCTCAGTCCATTGCTCATTTTTTAAAATTGAAAAAAAAAAAACAAAAAAAAGCCCAGACTTACATAAGCTTTTATCTAGACCCTCTACAATGATAAAAACTGGTTAATACTATAAGCAATCATTAACAGTATATATGTGTAGTGAAATAATGAATAAGAAAATGTATAATGAGATAACGAGATACATCAATAATGTTATCTGAGCACTACTCATTCATTTACTTATTGGATAAATACTTATTGATAGCTAGCTACCCATCAAACACTGAGTATTAAAAATACTGAGCACTGGCCGGGTGCAGGGGCTCACACCTGTAATCCCAGCACTTTGGGAAGCCCTGGTAGGCAGACTGCTTGAGCCTATGAGTTTGAGTCTAGCCTGGGCAAAACAGTGTATCCTATCTCTCAAAACATACAAAAAAATTCACCAGGCATGGTCACACATACCCGTGGTCCAAGCTACTCTGGAGGCTGAGGCAGGAGGATCCCTTGAGCCCAAGAGGTAGAGGCTGCAGTGAGCCACGATCACGCCACTGCACTCCAGCCTGAGCAATAGAGTGAAACTCCGCCTTGGAAAAAAAAAAAAAAAAAGATACTGAGCATTAAATGCTTATCCTTCAAGATACTACGGAAAACAATGACAGTCCCTGCCTTCATGGAGCCTATATTTTAGCTATGAAGGCGAGCATTAAATGACAAATTTCACAATTAACTACTTAATGACAGTCACTACAAGTGCTATGATGGAGACATAAAAGATTCATAGAAACAGGCCGGGCACGGTGGCTCATGCCTGTAATCCCAGCACTTCGGGAGGCTGTGGCACGTGGATTACCTGAGGGCAGGAGTTCGAGACCGGCCTGGCCAACATGGTGAAACCCCGTCACTACTAAAAATACAAAAATTAGCCGGGCATGGTGGCACATGCCTGTAATCCCAGCTACTCGGGAGGCTGAGGCAGGAGAATCACTTAAGCCTGGGAGGCGGAGGTTGAAGTGAGCTGAGGTCGTGCCACTGCACTCCAGCCTGGGTGACAGAGACTCTGTCTCAAAAAAAAAAACAAAACAAAAAAACAAGATTCATAGAAACATGTAAAATAGAGGACTTGAACTCTGGTGGTTTTACAGAAGACTTCTCTGAGGAAGTCAAGTTTGAGCTGAGCTCACCAAAAAAAGAAAAAAAAAAAAAAAAAAAACACAAACTGAGTAAACCATTGGCAAAGAGACAAGGATATATTCTACTCAAAGGAAACATCACAGGAAAGACCAAAGGAAGAAAAGTATGTGGGAGGTTCCAGGGTCTAAGGAAGGCTCTAATAATATATGCCAAAAAACAAAGGGCAAGGCAATGGGCTGCTAAGAGATGAGGTAGGAAGCCAGATCATGCAGGATACTGATTTTTCAAAATTTTAATCAGATTTGGCCAGGTGTGGTAGCTCACGCCTGTAATCCCAGCACTTGGGGGCTGAGGCAGGAAGATCACTTGTGCTCAGGAGTTTGAGATCAGCCTGGACAACGTAGTGAAACCCCATCTCTACTAAAAATACAAAAATTAGCCACATGTGGCTGTAATCCCAGTTACTTGGGAGGCTGAGACAGGAGAATCACCTGAACCCAGGAGATGGAGGCTGTAGTGAGCCAAGATAGTGCCATTGCACTCCAGCCTGGGTGACAGAGCAAGACCCTGTCTCAAAAAAAAAAAAAAAATTAAATCAGATTAGTGAGAAGCCTCAGAACGATTTTAAGTAGAGAGTTACAGCATCTGAACCAAAGACGGAACCAAATTCACCAAAGATTAAGTAAAAATTATTTGCATTCTAATTCTTTAAAAACCAGTAATATTAGCTATATCCTGTAATTATTTGGTAACTGAAATGCTCACTCATTTCTTGACTACACCAAATACGTTTCTATTCACTATTTATCTAGCACTCAAACCACCTTAAACCTCTGTAACAAGACTCTCAGCTCAGAAATAAGAAAAAAAAAATTCCCCAGAGCTCAAAAGTAGCTTTCACAAAACTAGTTAGTAACTCAAGTCCTTAGGCCTTCCCTTGTCTTATACATTTTATTTAGCATAAAGTTATTAGTATATGTGCTTTGATTTTCAGGCTAGGAGCCAATTATACTTAGCAGAAAGACATGGTAAAAGGGAGCAAACGGGCTAACACTGTTATAGGTGAACACATTGACAAAGTGATTGACAACAAGCAGCTAAAGAATCTTCTACTAAAAGAAGATTAGATACAGAGTACTATCTCACCAAATAAATTCATTGAGGTAGACTTCTTCTGTCACTCCCTGACAAACTGATTTTTTTTTTTTTTTTAATTGAGACAGAGGTCTCGCTATATTGCCCAAGCTGGCTTAAAATTTCTGGCCTCAAGACATCCTCTTGTCTCAGCCTCCTGAGTAGCTGGGGCTACAGGCACGTGCCACCACATCCAATCAAAACTGGATTGACATGTTCTACAACAAAACCTAAATGCTACTTTCATTTCAAATATATTATGCAATATTAACAGATTATCAATATGTATTATTTGTTCTTAATTGCTGAAAACAAGACTGAGGGTGAAAACTTACTATTGTCCCGACCCAAAGAGGAAATATTAGATGAGAGCACACAAATTAAGAATAAAATCACATTGTGAGATCCTGCCAAGAACCTAATATATTATTTTATCAAGCAGTACAAGCCAAATTTTAAACCATTAATTCACTCATGCACAATGACTACATGGATCAGATCACCTGTTATACATACGTTGCTTAGCAAAGTCTCATTTCCAGATTAAATTAGCATCACAAACGTTAAGACTTATCTTTACTTGAACCATCAAAACAAGCCAGATGACTTTTTTTTTTTTTTTCGAGACGGAGTCTCGCTGTCACCAGACTCGAGTGTAGTGACGCGATCTTGGCTCACTGCAACCTCCGCCTCCCGGGTTCAAGCGATTCTCCTGCCTCAGCCTCCCAAGTAGTGGGACTACAAGCATGTGCCATCACACCCAGCCAACTTTTTTTGTATTTTTAGTAGAGACAGGGTTTCACCATGTTGGCCAGGATGGTCTTGATCTCTTGACCTCATGATCCTCCTTGCCTCTCAGCCTCCCAAAGTGCTGGGATTAGAGGAGTGAGCCACCACACCCGGCCGATGTTTTAAAATATCATTTGGTATTAATATAAGCTTATAGACAAAGTATTGTATAATGAACTATGCAAGCATGAAATGTTCAATTTGGGTCATTAAAATGTGGTCACTGTGACCAACAAAAGCTTCCAAAAAGACAAAGATGGGGCATTCAAAAGGAAGCAATTAGAGAATAAAATAGCACTATTTCTAATGCTTATTTAGAATACCACTATACTTATACAAACACCTAATCTATATTCAAGTGAAAATGAAACATTTTATAATTTTATAATCAGCATCATCATGGTATTTAATAAATAATTTCTCAAAATAACTCTATAGAATAGTTATCTCCATTTTATAGAAGGGAAAATTGAGTCAGCTCATAGAGAAGCAAAATTTATAATGAAGTTTAAATAAATGTTACTATATACATGTTCCATGATATCATAAAAAGACATGTCCTAAGCAGTTTTCATTTTAAAGTAATTTAAGGTTTTAAAAAATATATTATTGGATATTTGTGTTATCTGTATTTATAAATGTTTAAGAATAGAAATTAAGTATTAAATAGTTTTAAATGACAAAAAAAAGCACTTTATAGAAAAATGGCAGAGTATAAGAACAATTGTCTTGTTTGCATACACTCCTCATCCACTTAATTTTTTTTCATCTACCATATATTGAAATTCCCTAACAATCACAACCCCCTATCAGACTCCACAGAATATGATGGAGACTGTGAAATTTTAGACTAACTAAAGGTTAACAGCAAAAGCTGTCATCAATTTTCTCAAATTTCAAGCAGGATACAGGATTTTTTTTTTCTTTTTTCCCTACCTTCTAAAAAACTCCTTTGGAAAGGGCAAGGAAAGTAGAATGATATATATGCTCACTATAAAATAATCCAAATATATAGAAAAGCACAAAGAAGAAAACAAAAATTACTCTAAATCTTACCATTGAAAGATAAGAACCTAATGATATTTGTACATACACTTTCAGGTACCTGTGTATGCACAGATGTATATTTAAATGTAAAGGTATACGTATATATATATGAAAATGCACATAAGCAAGTCACATACATTATTCTGTTACTGCCAATTTTCAAGATGTCCTATAAAACCTTCCTTAAAAATATTCTTTCAATAAAAAAATTATACATGCTCATAAGAAAAAAAAACAGTGCAGAAGAAAATACAATACAAAGCAAGTCTTCCTTAATTACTGCCCCCTCCACTTCCACTACAATTCTTACTAGCAGATGAATACCATTAATAGAATTGATTGACATTTATATTTGTGTTCTTATATACATTCTTTTAAAAACATTTAAATTACAGATGATACATGAAAACATTCCGGTTATTAAACAGTCAATATAGATAAAGAAAATCTCCCCATCTGAACACCTCAATTATCATTTGTAAACTTCATTGTTATCAATTTGGTAAATATCCTTGCACAGAGCTCATTGCATGCATTTTCATGTATGTACCTGCATGTAGAGAAATACACTTTTGTTGTTTTTAGTCTTTTTAAATTTTAGTCTTGTTCAATAGTATCATACTGTGATGTTGATTTTTTTCATTGAACAATGATAGATTTACTATTGCTGTTAAATGTTACAATAGTGCTACCTTCTTGTAGTAACAGAACAGTTTGTATCTTGATTGTGGTGGTAGCTATATGAATCTATACATCTGATAACATGTCATAGAACTATATACAAAGACACACCAAAAAATGGGCACATACAAAAACTAGTGAAATCCAAGTAAGATCTGTAGTCTAGCTAATTATATTGTACCAATGTCAATTTCCTGATTTGGCCAATGTACTATAATTTTATAAGATATTACCACTTGAGGGAACTCGGGCTACGGGTAAATGGGATTTCTCTGTATTCATTTTGCAACTTTTTGTTTTTTTTTCTTGAGACAGGGTCTTGCTCTGTCACCCAAGCTGGAATACAGTGGTGCAATCACGGCTCATTGCAACTTCAAACTCCTGGGCTCAGGCAATCCTCCTGCCTTACCTCCCAAGTAGCTGGGTATACGGGCATACCCCATTAACACTGGGCTAATTTTTAAAATTTTTGGTAGAGATAGAGTCTCCCTATGTAGCCCAGGCTGGTCTTGAACTCCTGTCCTCAAGTGATCCTCCCAACTGAGCCTTCCAAAGTGCTGGGATTACAGGTGTGAGCCAGAGTCCAGCCACTGGTATTCTCCTAAAAGGAAAAAAGAAACAGAGGTGCAGACAGAGGGAATAAGGCAGTGCGGAGACAGAGGCAGAGATTGGAATTATGGGGCCACAGCCAAAGAATGCCTGGGGCTACCAGAAACTGGAAGAAGCAATAGAGGATCCCCTCCTAAAGGCTTTACAGGGAGCACGGCCCTGCTGATAAATTCATTTCAGACTTGCAGCATAAAGAACTGTAGGAAATAAGTTTGTTGTGTTCTTGTTTTTGTTTTTATTTTGAGACGGAGTCTTGCTCTGTCGCTCAGGCTGGAGTGCAATGGCGTGATCTTGGCTTACTGCAAGCTCCGCCTCCTGGGTTCACGCCATTCTCCTGCCTCAGCCTCCTGAGTAGCTGGGACTACAGGTGCCCGCCACCACGCCTGGCTAATTTTTCGTATTTTTTAGTAGAGACGGGGTTTCACCGTGTTAGCCAGGATGGTCTCGATCTCCTGACCTTGTGATCCGCCCGCCTCGGCCTCCCAAAGTTTCTGTTGTTTTAAGCCACCCAGTTTGTGGTATTTTGTTATGGTGGCCCTAGGAAAGTAATACAATGGGTTTTGCACACTATTATAGTTATACCGAGGTATTTTAATTTTTGGTTTTGAGTTTTTTCTCTGCTTCCTTTTTGTTATTGTTCCTATAATGTACGGGGTTCTTCATTATATTTTCCTAGCTGTATGCATATAAGAAAGTTATGTTTTTCTATTTACTATTTTATATTCCATTATACAACTTAATTCTTTTACTGCTTAAAGTAATTCTACTATAAACTCAGTTGACTCTTGGATTTTTCAAGTGTAAAATTAGGTCATCTGAAAAGGACTTTTTCTTTTTTGTTTTGAGATGGAATCTCGTTCTGTCACCCAGGCTAGAGTGCAATGGCGTGATCTGGGCTCACTGCAACCCCAGCCTCTCAGGTTCAAGCGATTCTCCTGCCTCAGCCTCCCAAGTAGCTGGGATTACAGGTGTGCACCACCACCCCTGGCTAATTTTGGTATTTTTAGTAGAGATGACGTTTCACCATATTGGCCAAGCTGGTCTCAAAATCCTGACCTCAAGTGATCTGCCCGCCTTTGCCTCCCAAATTGCTGGTATTACAGGCATGAGCCACTGCACCCAGCCTGAAAAAGACTTTTGAACCTTTCCAAGTTTGTAGAACAATGGAGGTAATCTGACTCCAATTCTCCTCCTTACTTTCCCAGAACAAACATAAAATAAACCACAAGAATTTTTAAAACCCACAAAGGATCTAGGCCATCAACATTAGCACTCTAGGAGACAGAAAACACAGCAAGCTTCAAATTACCTATAAGTCAAGCAGAAAAAAAAAAAAAAGCAAATACCAAAAGAAACACTTCCTTACCTCTGCAAGTCCTACCTCTGCAAGCCTGTGGATGTATAGGGTGAGAGAAGGGAGGTGAAAAAGACTTTCTTACCTCTGCAAGCCTGTGGATGTATTTAAGGTGAGTGAAGGGAGGTGAAAAAGACTCCATGAGAAAGAGCAGAGGGGCACAGGGGATTTGCAGAAAACACAGACAAAATCAGCCACAGAAAGAGAGTTAAACAATAAATACAAAAATGCTAAACAGAGATTAGGAGGTTAGGACTTGATAGCTAATAGACCCGGTGAAGTAAGTGTGTCTTGTGTCTAGAAACTTCTGGACCAGAGGCAGCAGCCTCCTAGAAACACTGCTTCTAGGGGAGAACCAGATATACACATATAAAGAAGTGCTTTCTCTTGTAAACAAGGTAATGAATGAAAAACAATAGGTGATAAGAGGAGGAAGGCGCAGTGGCTCATGCCTGTAATCCCAGCACTTTGGAAGGCCGAGGCGGGTGGATCACTTGAGGTCAGGAGTTCGAGACCAGCCTGGCCAACATGGTGAAATCCCGCCTCTACAAAAAAAATACAAAAATTAGCCAGGCGTGGTGGCATGCACCTGTAATCCCAGCTACTCGGGAGGCTGAGGCAAGAGAATCCCTTGAACCCAGGAGGCGGAGGTTGCAGTGAGGTGAGATCGCACCACTGCACACCAGCCTGGGTGACAGAGACCTTGTCTCAAAAGAAGAAAAGGTAGGGGGCTGGGGGGAGGATTAAAGAGCTGGCAGAAACAAAATATTAATAGAAGGAACAACTCTTCCTCTCCCCTTTTTCTCACCATCATCACTACAAATTCAGAAAAGAAACTTCACAAAAGGGAGCACACTGGCAGAAGCAGCACTCTCAAACTAGGAACTCTGACCACAAAACGATTAAAAACAAACAAACAAGCAGCCCATATGCATACAAATATAGAGCAAAAAGTCAGAAAATACAAACAAAAGCTTCTCTGCTGATGATTTTCTCCACAAAAACAAACCATGAGGTTGAAAAACAACTGTAACACAATCCTCTGAACTGGATTAAATATTTTAAACAAGAATTTGAGGATATGAAAAAGACCTTGAATCTGAAGTACAAAAACTAAGTACCAAAATGGACAAAAACAGAAATAAATGAATAAGAACTGGTTAAAGAAATAGAAACAAACAAAATGAACATCATATAAGAAATGAAAGTTAAATTATTATTTTTTCTTTTGCTTTACTTTGGCATTGAACCAAAAATAAAAACTAAATTATAAGGTATGTAGAAAGAACAGATTTGAACGAAAACTTAATACAAGACATTGAACAAAGAGCAAGAAAATAATGAAGAAAATAAAATTAAAAAAAAAGAGAGAGAAATTGATTGAAATGAATGATAGGCAAAGGAGGTTGAACATTAGTATTACTGGTGTCCCTAAGAAAAAAAATCTAAACAATGGAACAGAACTAATATTAAAGTATATTCTGGCTGGGTGCAGTGGCTCATGCCTGTAATCCCAACATTTTGGGAGGTCGAGGCGGGTGGACCACTTGAGGCCAGGAGTTCGAGACCAGCCTGGCCAACATAGTGAAACCTATCTCTACTAAAAATACAAAAAAACTAACCGGGCATGGTGACAAGGGCCTGTAATCCCAGCTACCTGGGTGGCTGAGGCATGAGAACATCTTGAACTCGGAAGGTGGAGGTTGTAGTGAGCCAAGATTGTGCCACTGTACTCCAGACTGGGCGAAACAGCAAGACACCGTTTCAAAAAAAAAAAAAAGTACATTCCAAGAAAACATTCCAGAAATAAAATACTTGAATCTATACAATGAAAGATCCTATCAGATATTTGAGAAAACTGACTCAGAATGATCAACTCTGACACATATCCTCATAAAATTATTTAAAGAAAAAACTCTCAGCGTATCTGGGCAAAAAGATAAATTATTTACAAAAGCAAGGGAATTAGACTAACACTGTATTTCTCAAAAATAACACATAAAGCAAGACCACAGTAGAACAGCACTTTCAAGAAACGTAAGGGAAAAAAACATAAACCAAAGATATTATATCCTGCCAAGCTGTCCTTAGAGTTTCAAGGCCATCACAACAGTTTTGACTGCTGTGGAAAACAGAATGGCAATTCCTAAAAAAATTAAATATAGAATTACCATTTGATCAACATAGAAAATATATTAAACTAGCTGGGTGTGGTGGCACATATCTGTAGTCCCAGCTACTTGGGAGGCTGAGATGGGAGGATCACTTCAGTCCAGGAGTTTGAGGCTATACTACGCAATGATTTTGCCTGTGAACAGCCACTGCACTCCAACCTGGGCAATATAGCAACACCCTGTCTCTAAAACAAGAAAAAGAGGCCGGGTGCAGTGGCTCACACCTATAATCCCAGCATTTTGGAAGGCTGAGGTGGGCAGATCGTGAGGTCAGGAGTTCAAGACGAGCCTGGCCAGCATGGTGAAACCCTGTCTCTACTAAAAATACAAAAAGTTAGCCAGGCATGGTGGCACGTGCATGCCTGTAGTCCCAGCTACTCAGGAGGCTGAGGCAGGAGAATTGCTTGAACCTGGCAGGCGGAGGTTGCAGTGAGCCGAGATTGTGACATTGCACTCCACCCTGGGCGACAGAGCAAGACTCCGTCGAAAAGAAAAAAAAAGAAAAGAAAAGACAAAAGGAAAGAAAACATATGAATGATAAAGTGTTATGTTTTCTTAACAGATAAATGCAATTATTCTAACAGGAACAAGAAAAACTGAAAGATTCACATCAAGGGATGCATTTATTAGTAATACACATGAAACCATAAATTAGATAAACATGCCATTTACCAGCCAAGTAATCAGTAAAAAATATTTTATTACTAATAGAATCCGGTGACTAAAATGTTGTAAGCAACTATCCAGCATGTTTGTGAAACTCTCCATATAGCTATTATACAGTATCCTTGCTTACAGCTTTTTCCTAAGATATTTTACTAATAAGATGTAAAGAGAACTAAGGTGGAGACCACGGCAGCTGAAGGTGCTGGGAAAAGCTTCAGAGCTAACTGTAGCAGTAGTACACTTGAAGGGGTTTCTGATGCCTCACCCAAGCAGCTGCAGTGATGGGAACAACCACTGTTCATACCCCCATGGCACTATTCATTCACTGTGCATATAACCCCTTTTTGGCACCAGAATTCTAAAGCTGCAACGACTGCTTTACCAGCAGCTCTGGGGTTATAGCAGACTAATTTATTTGGATTGTAGAATGGAAAATCAAATTCTCCCATGAGATCATCAGACAGAGCCATCTGCAGATATTGGGAACTCAATGAAAGAGGCAGCTGCAAGCAGGAGACAGCAATAGTTTATGATGACAGAGAAGAGAACTAGATGTGTGTGTGCCAGCTTTAAGGTACGGATATTCACCAGGGAGATTTGGGAAAGACTCATACTGGATGAATTTTTTAAAAGTCGGAAGTTTTAACGAGCAACTGAGGCGTGGTGGGGAGTAATGAGAGTCAGGCTATTTATTTATTCAACAAACATTTAGTCAATGCCCATGATGTGCCCAGCACTGTGCTCTACCTAAGAGACATAACAGAGTCCCACCCTTCAAGAAGTTCACAAACAAATGAACAAGACAAATGCATACAGTATATAAGACAAATGCATAATACTAGACAGATATACAGGGCACAATGGAAGCACAAAGGAAGAGCTAATTCAGCTAAATAGTGGTAATCAGGTTCTAACCTGAGTTAAATTAGTAACAGAGGTAATTAGTTAAAATGATAGAATTAAGAACTATGAGATGAAAATGCCATCAAACTAGAAGAGTTAACACAGAAACCTAAGCACTTCATGGTCAATCTGACTATTGTATTAAACCAGCTAAAAGTGGCTTCTAATTCTTTTGTAAGCAGCAGGTGAGCAAAGAAGAGGTCCTCCCTTGAGCTTCCATAGGCTATACAGATTGACTACATAGTTTGGATGACTCTTTCAGGGAGTAGCATATGATTAGGATATAAAGTTAACAAAAGGCTCACGCCTGTAATCCCAGCACTTTTGGGAGGCCAAGGCAGACGGATCACCTGAGGTCAGGAGTTCGAAACCAGCCTGACCAACATGGAGAAACCCCGTCTCTACTAAAAATACAAGTTTAAAAAAAAAAAAAAACTGCATTGTAGACATTTCTGGGGTTCTAGTCTGACCTAGGCAATCTAAACAAGGGGAAATAAAAGACCTATCAATTACAGCCACCTGTCTATAAGACCTCAGAGAACAAGTTCAACCATGCCAACTTTCCCTTTGGTTAACGAAAAAATACTGGAGATCTTTGCACGCTCTGAGGATTCTCTTAAATCCTACTTTGGGAGGAAGTCAGCACAAGGGATCCTTGCTCCCAAAGAACTAAAAACTCACTTATTTAAATGAAATAAATAAAAGGCATGATAGAATAATACAGACCAGAGTATCTTAAGCTCAAGAAAATCCAGAACTTTATAACCAGGTCTACAGATCTCAGTTTAAACAACAGTGCTCAAAAGTTTACCTACTCACTTGGGTCCCATATAACGATAAATTCAGTGCAATTATTAAAACAAGTTGTAAAGTCACAATAATTAAAATATTGTACACTGATAAATGAAAAAGCATACAGATGGAGGGAACAGAAAAGTATAGGAAAAGACCCAAATCCACAAAGAAATTTAGCTGACACTTCAAATCAGTGAGGTATGAATGCATTGGGTGAATTATTTCAACAAAGTGACAACTGAGTAATCATACAGAAAAAAATTAGTTAGAGCCATAATTTATACCTCACTCAAAATAAATTTCAGATAGCCCACAGAATTCAACGTAATTTTTTTGGTAAGACAAGAAAACACGGAAATTAAATTTTTTAATTTTCTGAGTGTGGAAGATCTTTCTAAATATGAAGTCAAGCCCAGAAGTCTTCAAAGTAAAGACTGATATGACTACAAAATATGCACATATATAATTTTTTTTTTACATTTAAAGAAAACATCACCATGTAAATCATAAGAAAATAAACTGGAAAAATAGTATCTGCAACTCATACCACAGAAAGTTAATTTCTACCGTGTGAACTATGAGCTCCTAAAAATAAGCAGTAGAGTGAAAGCCTAAATAAAAATGGGCAAAGAATATACAACAGAAAACACAAATGAGCTGGGCATTGTAGATTACACCTGTAACTCCAGTGCTTCGGGAGGCCAAGGTGGGAGTATTGCTCAAGGCCAGGAGTTTGAGACCAGTGTGGACAACATAAGGTGATTCCATCTTTATCGAAAAAAAAAAATTTTTAAATTGGCCAGTCATGGTGGCATGTACCTGCTGTCCCAACTATTTGGGAGGCTGAGGCAGGAGGATCATTTGAGTCCAGCAGTTCAAGGCTGCAGTGAGCTATTATCATGCAACTACATCCCAGCCTGGGTGACAAAGTGAAGACCTATCTCAAACAAACAGAAACAACCCCGCAAATCACTTCTACACATATGAAAATATGTTCAGCCCACTCTTAAGAGAAATGTAAAATAAGGTTTCAAGACAAGATGAAAAGACTGATACCAGTACATTGTCTTGAGAAACATGAGGGAAAAGAGAGTTTGCCTTACATTAGTGGCGGCAGAATAAATAGGCATAATCTTTTACGGAGGGCAATGTCACCATATCCAACACAAATACAAATGTATACATCCTTCTATGAGCTTTTTCTAGAGTCATATGAAACCATACACATACAGACACACGTGCACACACACACATATATATCTATATGGATACTCACTACAGTGTCATTTATATAGCAAAAGATTGGAAAACCCGTAACTGCTGATCAACAGTAGACTAGCTAAACACATCATCGCCTAAAAAAAAATGAGGCAGCTCATTGTGTATTGATATAGAGTGACCTCTAGTATAAACTGTTCTGTGAAAAAAAGGAAGTTATAAAGAAGTACGTGTAGTACATTACCATCTGTATAAAAAGATTCTCTCAGGGCAAAGGAACTGGCTAGCTGAGAGAAAGTCATTTTAATTTTCTTTTTTTATTATTTCTTACAAAATAGTAGGATGACTCATAGCCTCTCATATCATTTGTAGTTTGTACCATGAACACAAACTACCTATGTAACAAATTAACTTAATTTTTAAAATTGTCTATTTTCCTTAACACAGAAACAGTATTTCTGTTTTCTTAATGCAGGCAGAAATAACCTAAAATAACAGACATATTTTAAGATATTTTAGATAGAATCCTTTCTTAGGGTGGCTTGAAAAGCCTTTGCTATATTGTAATCAAATCCTATGTCAAAAAAGTGCGTTTCTTCAATAGTATAGAGAATAACTAAACAAGATCAAATCCACTAAATCTGACACAGGATGCAAGTTAGCTACTTACTCGTTATGGGGTTCCCAGATTTTTCTTTTTTTTTTTTTTTTGAGACGGAGTCTCTCTCTGTCACCAGGCTGGAGTGCAGTGGCACGAGCTTGGCTCACTGCAACCTCCACCTCCTGGGTTCAAGCTATTCTCCTGCCTCAGCCTCCCAAGTAACTGGCACTACAGGTTCCCAGATTTTATTATAGAAACAACACAGTTTTTTTAAAAGCCAGAAGGTGGCGACGTTACTTCATCAAAGTCCCTCTGATACGCGTATCTGAGCCTCCTATTCTTTGTTATTAACCTGTTTTTCCTCTTCTTTATGTCTCTTACTGCCCTTTTGGATTCCTTTCTATAGTTCTGAAACTGTAATAACCATTAGCAGAAAGCAACATAGAAAAAACTCCTGAGTTTATAATAATACTAATTTTACATGAAAATAACATAATTAAAATGTATTATAAGGTTCTTTGGTTAAATATGAACACACAGGTCTCTATCCATTCCTTCTTGAAATTACAGTAAAATTGGCCGGGCACGGTGGCTCATGTCTGTAATCCCAGCATTTTGGGAGGCCAAGGCGGGTAGATCATTTGAGGTCAGGTGTTCAAGACCAGCCTGGCCAACATGGTGAAACCCCGTCTCTACCGAAAATACAAAAATTAGCTGGGCAGTGGTGGTGTGCCTATTGTAACCCCAGCTACTCAGGAGGCTGAGGCAGGAAAATCGCTTGAACCCAGGAGGCGGAGGTTGCGGTGAGCCAAGGTCTTGCCATTGTACTCCAGTCTGGGTGACAGAGTAAGACCTTGTCTCAAAAAAAAAAAAAAAAAAAAAAGAAATTATAGTAAAATGATGTTAAAAAGATAAAAAAGGATAAACCCATCAAAAACATACGTTATATATAGATATCTTATAGATATCTATGAGATATATATAATTAATGTATCTACCTATATACTTATATATATATAAGTAGATATATCTATATCCCTAGAGACATACAGATATATGTATCTATAAGATATATCTTAATTACATATATCTTATCTACAAGATGTATCTTAATAGTATATATTAACATAGATATTACAGATAGATATCTATACCTCCCACCTCAACCTTTTGAGTCGCTAGGACTACAGACAGACATGTTTCACTACACTCTGTTTTTTTTTTTTTTTTTTTTTTTTTTTTTTGAGATAGTCTCGCTGTGTTGCCAGGCTGCAGTGCAGTGGCAAGATCTCGGCTTACTACAAACTCTGCCTCCCGGGTTCAAGCAATTCTCCTACCTCAGCCTCCCCAGTAGCTGGGATTACAGGTGTGTGCCACTACGCCCAGCTAATTTTTGTATTTTTAGTAGGGACGGGGTTTCACGATGTTGGCCAGGATGGTCTCCGTCTCTTGACCTGGTGATCTGCCCACCTCGGCCTCCCAAAGTGCTGGGATTACAGGAGTGAGCCACTGCACCCAGCCAAAACTCTGCTTTTTTAAAAAAATCTTTTTGTTGAGATGGGGTCTGTGTTGCCCAGGCTGGTCCTGAATTGGCCTCAAGCAATTCTCCCACTTCAGCCTCCCAAACCATTTATCAATTATACATACATAATTAAAATATATCTTACAAATATCTCATCACACAGGCTTAAGAATTGAAGCCATCTGAAAGTAACAATCTCAGTTGGGGCTGTTAATAGAAAGACTTGATTGAAAGTTTGAATAAAGTCTTAACCCATGTAGCTAAGAAACTGCCCCTTCTGGCTGAGCCCAGTGGCTCACACTTATAATGCCAGTGCTTTGGGAGGCCAAAGTGGAAGGAATGCCTGAGGCCAGTTCAGGATCAGCCTGGGCAACACAGCGAAACCCCACCTCAACAAAAAGATTTTTTTAAAAAAGCAGAGTGCAGTGGCACATGTCTGTCCGTAGTCCTAGCTACTCAGGAGGCTGAGGTGGGAGGATTGCTTAAGACTCAGAACTTGAGGTTACAACAAGCTATACTCACACCACTGCACTCCAGCCCAGGCAACAGAGCAACACCCTGTCTCAAATAAGAAAGAAAGACAGAAACTGCCCCTTCTGCATCCCAGCAAGAAACAAGTGGTTTACCTTTTAAGGACATAAAATCAGATTAGATGTAGAAACCAGGTACACAAAAGGGTTGTGTATTATATCATCTCACAGAAAGATTAAATGAAGATTTACATGCTGCACAGCGGACCTCAGGTCTCTTCCCCAAACCAGCTTCCAGATCGCAGACCAATCGGCCTGGGACTAGGAGATTCCTCTGAGAGGGAAAGTGACCCAAGAGAAAAGACCTGCAAGCACTCAATCACCCTGTGTAAGGCTTACACTTAACAACTCCCATGGACAAAGAGTTTTTACTCAGCTTTTTATTGATGCGGTCTTTAATCTGAACAGATGGCCAAAGTTTGCTAAACAACTGAGGAAAATCTCTAACGTGAAATAAAGAGGCCAAGATAACAAAACAGGAGACACCAAATTAACAGACAAAATAGAAAGAAAGAAAGAAAAAAGAGAAGGAAGAAAAAAAGAAAGAGAGGGAGGGAGAGAGGGAGGGAGGGAGGGAGGGAAAGAACAGAAGCAGGGGATTTGGGGAGGAGAAAGCAGCAAAGGAAGGGTAGGAATTTTCCCACAAAGTAAAACAAAGAATTTTTTTTTTTAAAGTAGGAAAGCTTGAGAAGAGTTCTTCCATCCAGGAGGTCCAACTACAAGGAATTTCAAAAGGAAAAAGAGGAAAAAAGGGAAAGAAATTAATTATAAAGAAGAAATGCAACTTTCTTTTTTTTTTTTTTTTTTGGCAACACAGTAACTAATATGAAAATCTCATCTTAATAAAACATCTAGAAATGCTGGATAAATTAGTCTGTCAAATGCTGAGCTCACAAAAAAGTAAAGCTTTCAGCGAACCTGGAGGAACCTGTCAATATGAGTAACCAAGACTTTTGGCCTTTAATGCTTTTAAAGTAGACAAGGACTCAGAAACCACATGAAGTGCAGAGCTGGTATTGAGGGTTCCACCATTTTTTACACATTCTCAGTGCAAGAATGGACAGGGGAGGCTGGTTTAAAAAAAAAAAAAATCAACCAACGGCAAAGGAATAACAAGAAAATGTCTCTGCCTAGCTACAGACTCTAGAAACGCGGGTTGCTGGGGGAAGTAACACCTAAAAATCCTCAGATTCAGAAATGACAATGACTCCCAATTAAAGAAAAAACAAAAATAACTCTCCTAGACACAGCAAAACATTAAAAATAAAGAGATCTTTAAAAAGGTAGAGAATGATACCAAAGGCACAGGCAACAAAAAAATAGACATACTAGACAATGAAAAATTTAAAATTCCACACACAAAAAGACAATACTAACAGAGTAAAAATGTTCCCACTGAACAAGGGAAAATATTTGCAAATCATATATTTGATAAGGAGTTAATATCTAGAATATATAAAGAACTCCTATAACGTAACAATTTTTAAAAAAAGAACCCAAACAACCAGATTAAAAACTAGGCTCAAGTGATCCTCCTGCCTCAGCCTCCTGAGTAGTTGGGACTACAGGACATAGTGGCTTGTGCCTGTGGTCCCAGCTACTCAGCAGGCCAAAGCAGGAGAAAAACTTGAGCCCAGGAGTTCAAGACCAGCCTGGACAACACAGCAAGATCCCATCTTTTACAAAAAAATTAAATTAAAACTAGGCAAAGGATTGAAGTTTATATTTCCCCAAAGAAGATATACAAGTGGCCAAGAAGCATGTGAAAAGATGCTCAACATCCCTAATGATTTGGGAAATACAAATCAAAACCACAATGAGATACCACCTCATACCAATTAGGATGGCTACTATCAAACAAACAGAAAATAACAAGTGTTAGCAAGGGTGTAGTGAAATTAGAATACTTGTGCCCTGCTGGTAGGAATGTAAAATGGTACAGTCACTGTGGAAAATAATATGGCAGTTTCTCAAAAACGTAAAAATAAAATTACCTTATGACGCAGCATATACCCATATACTTTTGGGTATATGCTCCAAAAAAATTGAAAGCAAGGTCTCAAAGAGCTTTTTGTATAACCATATTCCAGCAGCATTATTCACAATGGTTAAAATGTAGAAGCAACACAAGTGTCCACTGAGAGATAAATGGATCATTAAAATGTAACAAACACATAGAGTATTATTCAGCCTTAATAAGGCATGATATTCTGACATATGCTACATTGATGAACTGTGAGGACATGACACAAAGTGAAACAGGCCAGTCACAAAAGACAAATATTGTATGACTCCCCACATATGAGGTACCCAGCGTAATCTAATTCACAGAGACAGAAAGTAGAATGGTGGTTATCAGGGGCTGGGAGGAAGGAGGAATGGGGAATTACTGTTTAATTCATACAGCGTTTCAGTTTTGCAAGATGCAAGTTCTGGAGATAGATGGTGGTGATGTTTATATAACAATATGAATGTACTTCCTAACACTGAACTGTGTACTTACAAATGGTTAAGATGGGCCGGGCGCGGTGGCTCACACCTGTAATCCCAGCACTTTGGGAGGCTGAAGTGGGTGGCTCATCTGAGGTCAGAAGTTCAAGACCAGCCTGGCCAACATGGTGAAACCCCATCTCTACTAAAAATACAAAAAATCACCCAAATGTGGTGGTGGGTGCCTGTAATCTCAGCTACTCAGGAGGCTGAGGCAGGAGAATTGCTTGAACCCAGGAGGCGGAGGTTTCAGTGAGCTGAGATCACGCCATTGCACTCCAGCCTGGGCAACAAGAGCAAAACTCCATCTCAAAAAAAAAAAAAAAAAGAAAAAGAAAACAAAATACAACTGCTATTTACAAGAAACATGTCTAAAGTATACCCATAGAAAGTAACAAAATGAAAAAAGATGATGTGTCTCTATAAACATAGACAAATAGTCTTTAGAGTAAGAATATTATTGAGGATAAAGAAGACAGTGATTAAAGAAAGGTGGTATTTAGAAGGAAGACACAAATAGACAAAGATAATCTGAATTAATACATTTCATAACATAATTTACAAATTTATCAAACATATAAAGCAAAAACTGACTATTTTACAAGGAGAAACTAAGAAATTCACAACCATACAAGACAATTTTAATACACACCTCTCAGTAATAAAGAGACAAAAACTGAAATCAGTAAGGGCACATAAAATGTGAGTAACTCTGTAAGTTTGATCTAAGAGATGTAGGCAGGTATCTGCTCCCAAAATGCGAGCGTGCGCCTTGTTTACCAAAGAATTATCTCCCAAACAATGTCAACAAGGACCCATATGTTAAACTATAAGTAAATTTATGATTAGCAACAAAATTAATACAGATCAATACAAAATTAATAAACACTTGGAGTATATAATGGTAAAGAAAACCCAATGCCAACAAAGAATAAATACTTAGTAATAAATGTAGTAAGAAATGCATAACACCTATCAGAAAGAATTAAAAACACATGTCTGGCCGGGCACAGTGGCTCACGCCTGTAATCCCAGCACTCTGAGAGGCTGAGGCGGGCGGATCACCTGAGGTCAGGAGTTCTAGACCAGCCTGGCCAACATGGCAAAACCCCATCTCTACTAAAAATACAAAAATTAGCTGGACACGGTGGCACATGCCTGTAATCCCAGCTACTTGGGAGGCTGAGGCAGGAGAATCACTTGAACCTGGGAGGTGGAGGTTGCAGTAAGCCAAGATCGCACCATTGCACTCCAGCCTGGGCAATGGAGCAAGACTCCATCTCAAAAGAAGAAAAAAAAAAGTCTAAACAAAACTTTGTATAAAAATGTTCATAGTAATATTATTGAAATAGTAAAAAAGTATAAATTATGCAAATGTCCACCAACTGATAAGGAAATATGGCATCTATGATGAAATATTATTTTGCAATATAAAGGGTTGATTATTGACATAATCTGCAGCATGCATAAACCTTGAAAATGTTATGCCAAGCCACATACTATATGATTCCACTTATATGAAATATTCAGAATAGGCAAATCCATAGACTCACAACATAGATTAGTAGTTTCCAAGGCTGGGAAGAGAAGGGGATGGGAAGTAACTGCTAATGAGTATGGGGTTTTTTAAAGAGTGATTAAAATGTTCTGGAACCAGGTAGTGATGATGGCTGCACATATTTGTAAATATACTAAAAACCACATCTTTATACCTCTTTAAAAAAACGATGTTATAGGGCTGGGCGCAGTGGCTTACACCTGTAATCCCAGCACTTTGGGAGGCCAAGGCGGGCAGATCTGTGATCAAGACCATCTGGCTAACACGGTGAAATCCTGTCTCTACAAAAAATTAGCTGGGCATGGTGGTAAGCACCTGTAGTCCCAGCTACTCGGGAGGCTCAGGCAGGAGAATCGCTTGAACTCAGGAGGCGGAGGTTGCAGTGAGCCAAGATCGCACCACTGCACTTCAGCCTGGGGATAGATTGAGACTCTATCTCAAAAAAAAAAAGGATATGATGACATGTGAATTGTATCTCAATAAAGCTTTTAAAAAAAAAAAAAACCTGTATGAGGAAAATGTTAAAATACTCCCAAAAGAAACTAAAAGAAGATGAACACTAGAAAGATATATGATATTCTTGGATAAGACAATTCAACATTATAAAGATATAAATTCTCCCAAGTTAATTTATAAATTCAATACAATGATAATAAAAATACTAACAAACCATTTTATGGAGCTGAATAAGTTATTAAACTTCATATGAAAAAACAAACATGTAAGAATAACAGGAAAGTACTAAAACAAAAAAACTACAAAACAAGACTAGACTTACCAGACATTAAAATATACTATAAAGCTTCTATAACCAAAACACTGCAGCACAGGTGCATGAATAGACAAATTCATCAAGCTGTGTAATTAAAATACTATATGTATAACTTTTTGAATCTCTCAAATTTCAAATAAAAGTATTTTTTGAGGATTTTTTGGAGACAAAGAGTCTTACGCAGTCTGCTGCCCAGGCTGGAGTCCAGTGGCACAATCACAGCTCACTGCAGTCTTAATCTCCTAGCCTCAAGCAATCCTCCTGCCTCAGCCTCCCAGGTAGCTGGGACTACAGGTGTGTGCCATCACCCCCCACTAATATTTTTTGTATTTTTAGTAGAGATGGGGTTTCACCAGTCTCATACTCCTGGGCGCAAACCTCCTGCCCGCCTCAGCCCTGCAAAGTGCTGGATTATAGGTGTAAGCCACTGCACCAGGCCCAAAAGTGGTTTGTTTGGTTTTTTGTTGCCCAGGCTGGAGTACAGTGGCTTTATCTCAGCTCACTGCAGCCTCCGCCTCCCAGGTTCAAGTGATTCTTGTGCCTCAGCCTCCCGAGTATCTGGACTACAGGCACCTGCCATCACACCTGACTAATTTGCTTGTATTTTCAGTAGAGACGGTCTTTGCTATGTTGGCCAGGCTAGTCTCGAACTCCTAACCTCAAGTGATCTGCCCATCTCAGCCTCTCAAAGTGCTGGGATTACAGGTGTGAGTCACCACGCCCAGCCTCAAAAGTGTTCTGGTTTTGTTTTGTTTTGTAAACCATGGTTTTACCTCTGGTTAGTGGGACTAAAAACAGGAGGAAGACTTTTCTTTTTAAGAATATTTTAAAATTGAGGGTAGGGCACAGTGGCTCACACCTGTAAGGCAGAAGAACCCTGGAGGTGGAGGTGACACCGAGATCACACCACTGCACTCCAGCCTGGATGACAGAGCAAGACTCCTCCAGAAAAGAAAAAAAAAAAGAAGAAAAGAAAAGAAAAGGAGGAAGCATTACTGAAGGCAACAGCAACTCCAAGTACAGTGGAAACAAACCGAAAGTAGGGCTGAAAGAAAGAGTTCCGCATAGTCCCAGCTACACTGAAGGCTGAGGTGAGCAAAATTAGCCAGGCATGGTGGCACATGCCTGTAATCCCAGCTACTCAGGAGCCTGAGGCAGGAAAATTGCTTGAGCCTGGGAGATGGAGGTTGCAGTGAGCCGAGAACGTGCCACTGCACTTCAGCCTAGCTGACAGAACGAGACTCTGTCTTAAAAAAAAAAAAAAAAAAAGAAGAAGAAGAATATTGTAAAATTGAAAGCATCCAAATGTTAATAATAACAAGTCAGAAAGGCAAACCTGAGATTCTAGGCCCAGAATAGTCTAGAAAGCACAAATGGCCTACTTTCCTCATTCTTAGCACCTGATTTCCTATCTTCTTGAGGAAATACTGGAATCTGTGCAAGAAAACCAAGAGCTAAGAATAAGGGTAGATACAATCAGGAGTGCTTTCATGGAGAGCTATCTGACACAATAAAATTCATACACAATGAGAACTAGAAAATATAAACTGATCTTGGCTGGGCGCAGTGGCTCACGCCTATAATCCCAGCACTTTGGGAGGCCGAGGTACACAGATCATGAGGTCAGGAGATTGAGACCATCCTGGCTAACATGGTGAAACCCTGTCTCTACTAAAAATACAAAAATTATCTAGGCGTGGTGGCACAGGCCTGTAGTCCCAGCTATTCAGGAGGCTAAGACAGGAATCGCTTGAACCCGAGAGGCAGAGTTTGCAGGGAGCTGAGATCGTGCCACTGCATTCCAGCCTGGGCAACACAGGAAGACTCCGTCTCAAAAAAAAAAAAAAAAAAATAGAACAAAGAAAATATAAACTGAGAGTTTCCTATTTCAGACAGGAAAATTTTACCAAAAGCAGACTGGTTACTTAAGATAGATTTAAACTAACTGTGCAAAATTAACCAAAATTGCCATTAGTCACAATATGAAAAATTGCTTTATTCTGCCTACGGCAATAGGAATCCTAATAAATAAATAGTTGGTGGGCTGATAATTACTCTACCCTTGCGTTACTTAAGATGATTTTTAAAAGTCAGAAAATGTTTTACATAAATTAGTAAGTCGAATTAATAGTTCTGTTTTTGCTCACAGCCAATCTGAGTCAATTACTGCAGTTAATTTTTACAAACAGGAAGAAGTATTAAATAAGTCAAAAGTTCCTAATATTAACACATAGATAGGTAGATAGAAAGACAACAGACGAACCTAGATATATGGTCTATCAAGGCTCTATTTAACAGTTGGTCAGAATGCTTTATTATATACCTACAGTTAAGCAAAAAGAAAAAAAAATCTGTGCTACATTTCCTAGTTTAATGACAGAGACATGTACTATCACTTTTATTCTCAAACACAGTAACTTTTCTGGCTCCATATTCAATTTACCAGACATACCAATATCCCTGTTCATAACAGCATCATTAGCCACAGCATCTCCATGAAATACAATCGTTTTTCCAGACATGGTACTTCTGCTCTGTGACTAACAACAGAACATTGTCACTATTATTGCTATTATAGTTTTTGTTTTGTTTTGAAGATATGGGGTCTTACTACATTGCCCAGGCTAGAAAGCAGTAGCTATTCACAGGCAGGATCATTGCATACTACAGCCTTGAATCCCTGAGCTCAAGCAATCCTCCCACTTCAGCCTCACAAGTAGCTGGGACTATAGGCTGTGCCACTGTGCCCAGAACTGTTAGGTTTTTTATTTTTCCTGCCTTTGGGAACACTTTTAGCTTTTTTCTCTTCTGTCATCGAAACCTTAAAATTGTATGTCATTTCTTGATATCCATATTTCCTTTTAGCCTACATGTTTCTTTTTGTTTCTATTATTAATATACTTTAAGTTCAAGGGTACATGTGCACAACATGCAGGTTTGTTACACAGGCATACATGTGCCATGTTGGTTTGCTGCACCCATCAACTCGTCATTTACATTAGGTATTTCTCCTAATGCTATCCCTCCCCCAGTCCTCCACCCCACGACAGGCCCCAGTGTGTGATGCTTCCCACCCTGTATCCAAGAGTTCTCATTGCTCAGTTCCCACCTATGAGTGAGAACATTTGGTGTTTGGTTTTCTGTCCTTGTGACAGTTTGCTCAGAATGATGGTTTCCAACTTCATCCATGTCCCTGCAAAGGACATGAACTCATCCTTTTTTATGGCTGCATAGTATTCCATGGTGTATATGTGCTAAAATTTCTTAATGCAGTCTATCATTGATGGACATTTGGGTTGGTTCCAAGTCTTTGCTATTGTGAATAGTGCCACAATAAACATACGTGTGTATATGTCTTTATAGTAGCATGGTTTATACTCCTTTTGGTATATAACCAGTAATGGGATTGCAAGGTCAAATGGTATTTCTAGTTCTAGATCCTCGAGGAATCGCCACCCTGTCTTCCACAATGGTTGAACTAGTTTATACTCCTACCAACAGTGTAAAAGCTTTCCTATTTCTCCACATCCTCTCCAGCATCTGTTGTTTCCTAACTTTTTAATGATCACCATTCTAACTGGCATGAGATGGTATCTCACTGTGGTTTTGATTTGCATTTCTCTGATGACCAGTGATGATGAACAGTTTTTCATGTGTCTGCTGGCTGCATAAATGTCTTCTTTTGAGAAGTGTCTGTTCATATCCTTTGCCCACTTTTTGATGGGGTTGTTTTTTTCTTGTAAACTTGTTTAAGTTCCTGTAGATTCTGGATATTAGCCCTTTGTCAGATGGGTACATTGCAAAAATTTTCTCCCATTATGTAGATTGCCTGTTCACTCTGACGGCAGTTACTTTTGCTGAGCAGAAGCCTTTAGTTGAATTAGATCCCATTTGTCTATTTTGGCTTTTGTTGCCATTGCTTTTGGTGTTTTAGTCATGCACTCTTTGCCCATGCCCATGTCCTGAATGGTATTGCCTAGGTTTTCTTCTAGGATTTTTATGGTTTTTAGGTCTAATGTTTAAGTCTTTAATCCATCTTGAATTAACTTTTGTATAAGGTGTAAGGAAGGGATCCAGTTTCAGCTTTCCACATATGGCTAGCCAGTTTTCCCAGCACCGTTTATTAAATAGGGAATCCTTTCCCCATTTCTTGTTTTTGTCAGGTTTGTCAAAGATCAGATGGTTGTAGATGTTCTGTTCCATTGGTCTATATCTCTGTTTTGGTACCAGTACCAAAACTGTTGTGGTTACTGTAGCCTTGTTGTATAGTTTGAAGTCAGGTAGCGTGATGCCTCCAGCTTTGTTCTTTTGGCTTAGGATTGTCTTGGCAATGTGGGCTCTTCTGTGGTTCCATATGAACTTTAAAGTAGTTTTTTCCAATTCTGTGAAGAAAGTCATTGGTAGCTTGATGGGGATGGCATTGAATCTGTAAATTAATTACCTTGGGCAGTATGACCATTTTCACAATATTGATTCTTCCTATCCATGAGCATAGAATGTTCTTCCATTTGCTTGTTTCCTCTTTCATTTCCTTGAGCAGTGGTGTGTAGCCCTCCTTGAAGAGGTCCTTCACATCCCTTGTAAGGTAGATTCCTAGGTATCTCTTTGAACCAATTGTGATTGGGAGTTCACTCATGATTTGGCTCTCTGTTTGTCTGTTATTGGTGTATAAGAATGCTTGTGATTTTTGCACATTGATTTTGTATCCTGAGACTCTGCTGAAGTTGCTTATCAGCTTAAGGACATTTTGGGCTGAGACGATGGGGTTTTCTAAATATACAATCATGTCATCTGCAAACAGGGACAATTTGACTTCCTCTTTTCCTAACTGAATATCCTTTCTTTCTTTCTCTTGCCTGAATGCCCTGGTCAGAACTTCCAAAACTGTGTAGAATAGAAGAGGTAAGAGAGGGCATCCTTGTCTTGTGCTGGTTTTCAAAGGGAATGCTTCTAGTTTCAGCCCATTCATTATGACATTGGCTGTGGGTATGTCATAAATAGCTCTTATTATTTTGAGATATGTTCCATCAATACCTAGTTTACTGAGAGTTTGTAGCAGGAAGGGCTGCTGAATTTTGTCGAGGCCTTTTCTGCATCTATTGAGATAATTAGGTGGTTTTTGTCGTTGGATCTGTTTATGTGATGGATTACGTTTATTGATTTGCATAGGTTGAACCAGCCTTGCATCCTAGGGATGAAGCCAACTTGATCGTGGTGGATAAGCTTTTTGATGTGCTGCTGGATTCAGTTTGCCAGTATTTTATTGAGGATTTTTGCATCAATGTTCATCAGGGATATTGGTCTAAAATTCTCTTCTTTTTTTGTTTTGTCTCTGCCAGGCTTTGTTATCAGGATGATGCTGGCCTCATAAAATGAGTTACGGAGGATTCCCTCTTTTTCTATTGATTGGAATAGTTTCAGAAGGAAATGGTACCAGCTCCCCTCTGTACCTCTAGTAGAATATGGCTGTGAATCTGTCTGGTCCTGGAATTTTTTTGGTTAGTAGGCTATTAATTATTGCCTCAATTTCAGAGCTTGTTATTAGTCTATTCAGAGATTCAACTTCATCCTGGTTTAGTCTTGGGAGGGTGTATGTGTCCAGGAATTTATCCATTTCTTCTAGACTTTCTAGTTTATTTGTGTAGAGGTGTTTATAGTATTCTCGGATGGTAGCTTGTATTTCTGTGGGATCGGTAGTGATATCCCTGTTATCATTTTTTATCGCATCTATTTGATTCTTCTCTCTTATTAGTCTTGCTAGCGGTCTATCAATTTTGTTGATCTTTTCAAAAAACCAGCTCCTAGATTGATTTTTTGAAGGGTTTTTTGTGTCTCTTATCTCCTTCACTTCTGCTCTTAGTTATGTCTTGCCTTCTGCTAGCTTTTGAATATGTTTGCTCTTGCTTCTCTAGTTCTTTTAATTGTGATGTTAGGGTGTCAATTTTAGCTCTTTCCTGCTTTCTCTTGTGGGCATTTAGTGCTATAAATTTCCCTCTACACACTGCTTTAAATATGTCCCAGAGATTCTGGTACATTGTGTCTTTGTTCTCATTGGTTTCAAAGAACATTTTTATTTCTGCCTTCATTTCGTTAGTTCAGTTTCCATGTACTTGAGCGGTTTTGAGTGAGTTTCTTAATCCTAAGTTCTAATTTGATTGCACTGTGGTCTGAGAGACAGTTTGTTGTGATTTCTGTAGTTTTACATTTGCTGAGGAGTGCTTTACTTCCAACTACGTGATCAATTTTGGAATAAGTGCGATGTGGTGCTGGAAGAATGTATATTCTGTTGATTTGGGGTGGAGAGTTCTGTAGATGTCTATTAGCTCCGCTTGGTGCAGAACTGAGTTCAAGTCCTGGATATCTTTGTTAACCTTCTGTCTCGTTGATCTAATATTGATGGTGAGGTGTTAAAGTCTCTCATTATTATTGTGAGGGAGTCCAAGTCTCTTTGTAGGTCTCTAAGGAATTGCTTTATGAATCTGGATGCTCCTATATTCAGTGTATATATATTTGGGATAGTTAGCTCTTCTTGTTGAATTGATCCCTTTGCCATTGTGTAACGGCCTTCTTTATCTCTTCTGATCTTTGTTGGTTTCAAGTCTGTTTTATCAGAAACTAGGACTGCAACCCCTGCTTTTTTTTTTGGCTTTCCATCTGCTTGGTAGATCTTCCTCCATCCCTTTATTTTGAGCTTATGTGTGTCTCTGCATGTGAGATGGGTCTCCTGAATACAGCACACTGATGGGTCTTGACTCTTTATCCAATTTTCCAGTCTGTGTCTTTTAATTGGGGGCATTTAGCCCATTTACATTTAAGGTTAATATTGTCATGTGTGGATCTGATCCTGTCATTATGATGTTAGCTGGTTATTTTGCCTGTTAATTGATGCAGTTTCTTAACAGCATCCATGGTCTTTAAAATTTTGCATGTTTTTGCAGTGGCTGGTACCAGTTGTTCCTTTCCACGTTTAGTGCTTCCTTCAGGAGCTCTGGTAAGGCAGGCCTGGTGGTGACAAAATCTCTCAGCATTTGCTTGTCTGTAAAGGATTTTATTTCTCCTTCACTTATAAAGCTTAGTTTGGCTGGATATGAGATTCTGGGTTGAAAATTCTTTTCTTTAAGGATGTTGAATACTGGCCCCCACTCTCTTCTGGCTTGTAGAGTTTCTGTTGAGAGATCCACTGTTAGTCTGATGGGCTTCCCTTTGTGGGTAACCCGACGTTTCTCTCTGGCTGCCCTTAACACTTTTTCCTTCATTTCAACCTTGGTGAATCCGACAATTATGTGTCTTAGGGTTGCTCTTCTCGAGGAGTATCTTTATGGCGTTCTCTGTATTTCCTGAATTTGAATGTTGGCCTGCCTTGCTAGTTGGGGAAGTTCTCCTGGATAATATCCTGAAGAGTGTTTTCCAACTTGGTTCCATTCTCCCCGTCACTTTCAGGTACACCAATCAAACATAGATTTGGTCTTTTCACATAGTCCCATATTTCCTGGAGGCTTTATTCGTTTCTTTTTACTCTTTTTTCGCTAAACTTGTCTTCTCACTTTATTTCATTAATTTGATCTTTAATCATTGATATCCTTTCTTCCACTTGATTGATTCGGCTATTGAAGCTTGTGCATGCATCACCAAGTTCTCATGCCACGGTTTTCAGCTCCATCAGGTCACTTAAAGTCTTCTCTACACTGTTTATTCTAGTTAGCCATAACCTTTTTTCAAGGTTTTTAGCTGCCTTGCAATGGGTTAGAACATGCTTCTTTAGCTCAGAGAAGATTGTTATTACCTACCTTCTGAAGACTACTTCTGTCAACTCATCAAAGTCATTCTCTGTCCAGTTTTGTTCTGTTGCTGACAAGGAGCTGCGATCCTTTGGAGGAGAAGAGGTGCTCTGGTTTTTAGAATTTTCAGCTTTTCTGCTCTGGTTTCTCCCCATCTTTGTGGTTTTATCTACCTTTGGTCTTTGATGTTGGTGACCTACAGATGGGGTTTTGGTGTGGATGTCCTTTTTGTTGATGCTGATGCTATTCCTTTCTGTTTGTTAGTCTTCCTTCTAACAGTCAGGTCCCTCAGCTGCAGGTCTATTGGAGTTTGCTGGAGGTCCACTCCAGACCCTGTTTGCCTGGGTATCATCAGTGGAGGCCGCAGAATAGCAGATATTGCAGAACAGCAAATATTGCTGCCTGATCCTTCCTCTGGAAGCTTTGTCCGAGAGAAGCACCCACATGTATGAGGTGTCTGTTGCTCCCTACTGGGAGGTGTCTCCCAGTTAGGCTACATGGGGGTCAGGGACCCACTTGAGGAGGCAGACTGTCCGTTCTCAGAGTTCAAATGCTGTGCTGGGAGAATCACTGCTGTCAGACAGAAACGTTTACGTTTGCAGAAGTTTCTGCTGCCTTTTGTTCCACTATGCCCTGCCCACAGAGGTGGAGTCTATAGAGGCAGTAGGCCTTGCTGAGCTGGGGTGGGCTCCGCCCAGTTTGAGCTTCCTGGCCACTTTGTTTACCTACTCAACCCTCAGCAATGGCGGACAACCCTCCCCCTACCCAGCTGCAGCCTCGCAAGTCCATCTCAGACAGCTGTGCTAGCAGTGAGCAAGGCTCCGTGGGTGTGGGACCCGCCAAACCAGGCACAGGACAGAATCTCCTGTTCTGCCAGTTGCTAAGATCATGGGGAAAGTGCAGTATTTGGGCAAGAGTGTCCCATTTTTCCAGCTACAGTCTGTCACAGCTTCCCTTGGCTAGGAAAGGGAAATCCTCCAATCCCTTCTGCTTCCTGGGTGAGGCGATGCCCTGCCCTGCTTCAGCTAGCCCTCTGTGGGCTGTACTCACTATCCAACCAGTACCAATGAGATGAACCAGGTACTTCAGTTGGAAATGCAGAAATCACCCGTCTTCTGCATCAATCACACTGGGAGCTGCAGACCAGAGCTGTTCCTATTCGGCCATCTTGAACAAAGATCTGTTTAATTTCTTTTAAAGTCAAAAGAACATAGGCCAGGTGTGGTGGCTTAAGTTTGTAATCCAGAACTTTCAGAGGCTGAGGCAACAGATCACTGAGGGCCAGGAGTTCAAGACTAGCCTGGCCAACATGGTAAAACCCTGTCTATATTAAAAATACAGCTATTAGTCAGGCGTGGTGGTACATACCTGTTATTCCAGCTACTTGGGAGGTTGAGGCACAAGAATCACTTGAACCCGGGAGTCGGAGGTTGCAGTGAGTTGATATCATGCCACTGCACTCCAGCCTGGGTGACAGAGCAAGACTCTGTCTCAAGAAGAAAAAAAAAGTCAAAAGAGCATGAAATATGTTGCAAAAGGACATATAGATCTTAAATAAAATATTTATGTTACAAAGAAGTTAAGATACTCAAAAACTTGGGGATAGAAGGAACACACCCCAACATAATAAAAGCCATATATGACAGACCCACAGCTAGTATCATACTGAATGGGGAAAAACTAGAAAGCCTTTCCTCAAAGATCTGAAACATGACAAGCATGCCCACTGTCACTATTGTTATTCAACAAAGTACTGGAAGTCCCAGCTAGAGCAATCAGACAATAGAAAGCTACAAAGGGCACCCAAATTGGAAAGGAAGAAGTCAAATTATCCCTGTTTGCAGATGATGCAATTTTGTATTTGGACAAACCTAAAGACTCCACAAAAAAAGTATTATTAATAGAAGTGATAAACAAATTCAATAAAGTTACATGACATAAAATCAACATACAAAAATTAGTAGCATTTCCATATGCCAACAGTGAACAATGAGAAAAAGAAATTTTAAAAGTAACGCCATTTATAACAGCCACATATAAAACTGAATAACTAGGTATTAACCAAAGAAGTGAAATATCTCTGTAATGAAAACTATAAAACACTGATGAAAGAAATTGAAGAGGACACCAAAAAAATGAAAAAATATTCCATGTTCATGGATTGAAAGAATCAATATTGTTAAAATGTCAATACTACTATCAAAGCAATCTACAAATTCAAGGCAATCCCTATCAAAATGACAATGACATGCCTCACAGAAATAGAAAAAACAATCCTAAGATTTATATGAAACCACAAAAGACCCAGAATAGTCAAAGCTATCTTGAGTAAAACGAACAAAACTGGAGGAATCACAGTACCTGACTTCAACTATACTACAGAGCTATAGTAACCAAAACAGCATGGGACTGGAATAAAAACAGACACACAGACCAATGGGATAGAACAGAGAATCCAGAAACAAATCCACACACCTACAGTTAACTCATTTTCCACAAAGGTGCCAAGAACATACACTGGGGAAAAGACAGTCTCTTCAATAAATGGTGCTGGGAAAACTGGGTATGCATATGCAGAAGAAAAAAACTAGACCCATATCACTGGCCATATACAAAAATCAAATAAGGCTGGGCGCGGTGGCTCACGCCTGTAATCCCAACACTTTGGGAGGCCAAGGCAAGCAGATCACTTGAGGTCAGGAGTTCAAGACCAGTCTGGCCAACACGGTGAAACCCCATCTCTACTAAAAATACAAAAATTAGCTGGGCGTGGTGGCACATGCCTGTAGTCCCAGCTACTTGGGTGGCTGAGGCACAAGAACTGCTTGAACCTGGGAGGCGGAGGTTGCAGTGAGCTGTTATCAAGCCACTGCACTCCAGCCTGGGCAACCAAGCAAGACCCTGTCTTAAAAAAAAAATCAAATCAAAATGGATTAAAGACTTAAATCTAAGACCTCAAAATGTGAAACTACTAGAAGAAAATATTGGGGAAAATCTCCAGGACATTGGTCTGGGCAAGAATTTCTTTAGCAGTACCCCACAAGCACAGGCAACCAAAGCAAAAATAAACAAATGGGATCACATCAAGTAAAAAGTTTCTGCACAGAAAAGGATACAATCAACAAAGTGAAGAGACAACCCACAGAATGGGAGAAAACATTTGCAAACTACCTATCTGACAAGAGATTTATAACCAGAATACATAAGGAGCTCAAGCAATTCTAGGAAAAAAAATAATAATAATAATCCCATTAAAAAATGGGCAAAAGATCTGAATAGACATTTCTCAAAAGACATACGAATGGCAAATAAGCATTTGAAAAGGTGCTCAACATTGCTGATCATCGAACAAATGCAAATCAAAACCACAATGAGCTATCATTTCACCCCAGTTAAAATGGCTTATATCCAAAAGACAGGCAGTAACAAATACTGGTGGGGATGTGCAGAGAAGGGAACCTTCCTAAACTGTTGATGGGAATGTAAATTAGTACAACCACTATAGAGAACAACTTGGACGTTCCTCAAAATACTAAAAATTGAGCTACCATATGATCCAGCAATCCCACTGCCAAAAGAAAGGAAATCAGTATATTGAAGAGGTATCTGCATTCCTGTTTGTTGCAGCACTGTTTACAATAGCTAAGATTTGGAAGCAATCTAAGTGTTCATTGACAGATGAATGAATAAAGAAAATGTGGTACATATATACAATGAAGTACTATTTGGCCATAAAAAAGAATGAGATCCATGGCTGGGCACGACGGCTCACGTCTGTAATCCCAGCACTTTGGGAGGCCGAGGCAGGCAGATCACTTGAGGCTAAGAGTATGAGACCAGCCTGGCCAACATGGTGAAACTCCATCACTACTAAAAATACAAAAATTAGCTGGGTGTGGTGGTGCACGCCTGTAATCCCAGCTACTCAGGAAACTGAGGCAGGAGAATCGCTTAAACCTGGGAGGCAGAGGTTGCAGTAAGCCGAGATTGTCACTGCACTCCAGCCTGGGCAACAGAGCAGGACTCCGTCTTGGAAAAAAAAAAAGAATAAGATCCAGTCATTTGCAACAACATGGATGGAACTGGAGATCATTATGTTAAGTGAAATAAGCCAGGCACAAAAAGACAAACATTACATGCTCTCACTTAATTGCGGGATCTAAAAATCAAAATAACTGAACTCATGAACAGAGAGAGTAGAAGGATGGTTACTGGAAGCTGCAAAGTGTAGTATGGGCATGTGGGGGATGGTTAATGGGTACAAAAAAATACAAAGAATAAATAAGACCTACTATTTGGTAGCACAAAAGGGTGACTATAGTCATTAATAACTTAATTTTGTATTTTAAAATAACTTAAAGAGTGTATTTGGATGGTTTGTCACTTAAACGATAAATGCTTGAGGGGATGAATACCCCATTCTCCATAATGTACTTATTTCATAATACATGCCGATATCAAAACATCTCATGTACCCCATAAATATATACACCTACTATGTACCCACAAAAATTAAAACTAAAAAAATTAAAAGTTCAGATGATTGAGTTTAGTATTATACATCTTATCTAAGTATGTACTTTCTTCTGTTCACAGTATACCAGTCAGTAAAATAGAGTAATAAAGCTCATAATCATGATTTAATCAATTAGCTGAAATACAACCAAACTTAAGATAACACGTATCTTAAGATTACACAGAAATGGTCTTTTATATATATTTTCTTATTTTTAAAAAATTAATTTATTTTTTTTGAAACAGTCTCACTCTGTCACCCAAACTGGAGTACAGTGGCATGATCATAGTTCAGTGTAGCCTCAAACTCTTGAGCTCAAGTAATCTTCCCACCTCAGCCTCCTTAGTAGCTGGGATAATGGGTACGTGCCACCACACCTGGCTAATTTTTTTTCATTTGTAGAAATGGGGCCTTGCAAAGTTGCCCAGGATGGTCTTAAACTTTTGGCCTCAAAGTAATTCTTCCCAAAGAGCTGGGATTACAGCATGAGGCACCATGCCCAGCCTGTTTGTTTATTTATTTATTTTGAAACAGAGTCTCACTCTGTCGCCCAGGATGGAGTGCAGTGGCAAGATCTCAGCTCACTGCAACCTCTGCCTCCCAGGTTCAAGCGATTCCCCTGCCTCAGCCTCCCAAGTAGGTAGGATCACAGGCGAATGCAACCACACCCAGCTAATTTTTGTATTTTTAGAAGAGATGGAGTTTCATCATGTTGGCCACGCTGGTCTTGAACTCCTGACCTCAAGCGATCCACCCACCTCAGCCTCCCAAAGTGCTAGGATTATTATAGGCGTGAGCTACCACACCCAGCCTATTTTTTCAATTATAGTAAACAGTGGCACTAGTGAAAGAATGATTAATCAACAATGGCTAATTTTCAAACCACTCACTTATATTTGAATGAATTCTCAACACTTTAGGGAAAAAAAAAAAAAAAAAGCTACGCTGGAAAAGACCCAACCAAAAAGAAGATATATTTTTGAGTTCTCCAAGCTATTTTCCCCTATTTCATCTTTTCTTGCACTTAGGATTCTTTGAGGGATGAGATTACGTTATGTCCCTTTGTCAACTTAGTGCCTCACACAGTGCCTGTAACATAATAAGCACTTCACATGTGTCTTTTGAGTAATACACACAAAGACCAACTGGTGAGGAGTCACCATCTCTCTATGCCTACTATCTGGCTGCTGGTTCCTATCATCCCCAAGAAAACCAAAGGTAAAAAAGGGTTTGAAGTTGGGTGCGGTGGCTCACATCTGTAATCCCAGCACTTAGGGAGGCCAAGGGAGGTGGATTGCTTGAGTTTAGGAATTCAAGACCAGCCTGGCCAACATGGCGAAACCCTGTTTCTACTAAAAATACAAGAATTAGCCAGGTGTGGTGGCACATGCCTATAATCCCAGCTACTTGGAAGGCTGAGGCACAAGAATCACTTGAACCCAGGAGGCAGAGGTTGCAGTGAGCCAAGATTGCACCACTGCCAGCCTGGGCAATAGAGCAAGGCTCTGTCTCCAAAAAAAAGTGGGGCAGCGGGGGTAGGGGGGCTTGAATTTAAAAGGACAGTAAAGAGAAAACAGAAAAAGGGAGTTGGAAAGTACTATGCTTAGAAATAAAATTCTAATTAGATTACAGCTTATGCCACTAGGAAAGAAAAGATTTATTTATTTATTTATTTATTCTTATGTATTTATTTATTTTGAGATAGGGTCTCACTCTGTTGCCCAGACTGGAGTGCAGTGGCACGATCACAGCTCACTGCAGCCTTGACTTCCTAGGCTCAAGAGATCCTCTCACCTCAACCTCCTGAGTACCTGGGACTACAGGCACATGCCACCAAGCCTGGCTACTTTTTGCATTTTTAGTAGAGACAGGTTTCGCCATGTTGCCCAGGCTGGTCTTGAGCTCCTGGGCTCAGCAATCCGCCCACCTCGGCCTCCCAAAGCACTGGAATTACAGGCATGAGTCACCGCACCTCCCAGAAACGACTTTTAAAACATACAAGCATTTTTAAAACAAAGATAACTTTGGCTGCCATACATAAGGACCAGAGACAGAAAAGGACTGGAAGAAGGAAGGTTAACAGGAAGCTATTACTGCAGTCCACTAAAGAAGGAATGGTGGTCCAGATTACGGTAATATTAATAATAGTAGGAATGGAGAGAAATAGATGTACATTACCTTTTTGCTTCAGGCATTTTTATTAAGAAAAATTATCTTTGGATGGATCAGGTAAAACAAGCATTGATATCTTGTGCAAAATGGGCATTTAATAAATTTATCAATGAATTGGCGGAAATGAAAGCTCAATATGAACATGAAGATAAAAGACAGTTCCTAACTGCTCTAAGTAAACCTTCAACAAGGTATATTGCTCCAAATAAAATTCCACACAGCTGTTGGCAATCATTTAGGAACTATGGTGAGCAGGAGAGGTTACCAGAAGACTGAAGACAGAAAAATGTAGTACTCGTGTTCAAAAAGAGAGAAATGGGATCCTGTCAACTATTGATCATTGAAGTTAAACATAATTTTAGACATGATTCTAGAATCATTACTAAGAGAAGTTTGTGAACACTTAGAAAAAGTAGTGATCAGTGCTCCTTTAGCAGCATATATTCTAAACGGGAACAAATCAGAGATTAGCATGGCCCCTGTGCAATGATGACACACAAATTCATAAAGCATTCCACATTTTTACTTGACTTAAAAATCCTTTTCTGATACAAAAATCAGCCGGGTGTGGTGGCAAGCTCCTGCAGACCCAGCAACTCGGGAGGCCGGGGAAGGAGAATTGCTTAAATCCAAGAGGCCACCGCACTCCAGCCTGGGTGACAGAGACTCTGTCGCAAAATAAATAAATAAATAAATAAATAAAAATCCTTTTCTGAAAAAAAAGACAAAAAAGTAGTAATCAACATACGCTACTGGAATATAGTATAGTTTCACTGAGGACAAGTAACGATAGGGTAAAAAAAAGGAGACATATAAAATCTGGGTTTTAGTAAGGCAATTGTCAAAGTTCCTCACACATTCCTTGTGAGAACTTGGAAACATATGAGGTAGATGATGATAAATTAGCTAAATTTCTAATTGGCTGACCAACCTGAACCAAAGAATTAATAATAAAATTTTTTATCACCTTTAAGAGAGGTCTTTAGTAGGTAAAGAACTCTGCCCTCAGCCCGCCTAGACAGCATTTTAATGAAAAATTTGCATGAAGGCAATGCCAAAATTATCAAACTTGTATGTTTATCAAATGCATAGATTTGATATTTATTGGATGACCAAATCAGGATTTTTTTAATGTCAACAGATTAGAAGCAATCTTACAAAATAAAACTTAATACAGACACATGTAAAATCCTACCAAAAAATATTCTATTAAAGAATTTAGAGAGTATGACTTTAAGAACGGAGACAGCATGAACAAAACAATTCAACAATTTTAGTTGACAAGGAAACCAGTAGTAAAACAGGTATCATATATACAGAGTACTTGGATGCCCCAACCCATTCTAAGTGACTTACGTATATACATTAATTATCTTCAGAATTGTATAAGATAGTCACTATTATTAACCCCATATTAGAGATGAGGAGACTTAGGCCCAGAGTGTTTACATAATTTACTCAAGGTTACCCAGCTGATAAACTGCAGAGTTAGGATCTAAACACAGGAAGGCTAGCCCCAAAGTTAATCTTCTTAACTAGTAAACTATTATAAGTTAACAGTGTAATGTGGTTGCCAAAGAAGCAAGTCTACTCTTAAAGTACATGCTTTAAAATCAGAGAGGTAACTTACAGTCTTCTATGCTAGTGAATACCTAATTTGGGGTACCATTCTTGTCGGAAGAATGTGGATGAACTAAACAAATTCACAAGTGGGCTATGAGTTCTGTGAGGAGATGCAAACGAAAACAATGACACAAAAGTCACTTACAGAGGTTAAAGACTGATAATATTTTCTAGAGAAGAAAACACTCAGTGGAATGTAAGTATCTTCAAATAGTTGAAAACCCACAATACAGAAGAGACAGTGAGGACACAATTTCTAGTTCAGTGAAAGAAATAATTTTATAAAAATTAGAGTTGTCCAAACATGGCGAGGTGTGTGCCTACAACCCCAGCTACTTGGGAGGGTGAGGTGGGAGGATCACTCGAGCCCAGGAGTTCCAGACAAGCTTGAGCAACATAGAGAAATCCTGTCTCAAAAATAAATAAATAAATAAATAAATAAATAAATAAATAGAATTGACCGAACATCTTTATCTCAGAAACTATGACACTATAGCCTCTCCAAAAAATATACAAATGTGTATAATTTTGCATAATATTTCCAAGAGTTCACAAGCCTACTTTCATATCTATTCATGCCGCACACCTAGTCATGTATCCCAGATTAAAATGGAAAGGATTTATGTATGAAGAGGTGAGTGTATTTGATTCTCTTTAAAATCCACTACAATTTAAAATTCTATGATCTAAAAGAACGCTCAATCTATGCTTTCTAGTTTCTTCTGAGATCCATTATAACACATATTGCAATAAGAGTTTAAAAGATGATGACAAGGAAGTACATCCCAGTTCATCAGTTATGTTGAGGGCACACAGCTCAGACAGTTAAGAATTTTGGCTGCAAGAGAAAAACTTCCATGTGCCACTTGGACTATATATTCACAAAAGTCGGGGTGGGAGGAATTACATGATCACAAAATGAGAATATGAAGTATTGCACACCAGAAAAATTCAGCTTTCTTTTTTAAACACCTAGAAATGAAGAGAACTGCAAAGTAAGAGTTCGGTAAATCTTGGACCTTTATTAACAAATGTAAGTGCCACAGTGCTGAAACTGCAACTGCACAGTCAGAACAACGCTACAGACACCATGTCTACTCTTAGACTAGACTAGTTACAGGCACTAGATGTTCTAATAAACAGCAAACACATCCAGAGCCAGTACATAAGTGTGACAGAATCTGGGGTCTAGGCATTTGATTTTTCTCCTGGTGCTGAGAATGGACACTGCCATTAAAGATTAATTATAGTAATCTGATAGTGATAAAGGTTTAGCTAAATAACAGGCTAACCAATGAAATGGAAAAGGAAGCTGCAATATAGATCAATTAAACTATTTTTATATTTACTTTTAAGGAGAGACAGGGTCATGATTATGCCATATAGAAAATAGATGAATATATACTGACGAGCTGGAAAGAAAAAAACCAAGTAAATAACTTTATTTATTAGGTGAAGATAAATTCAAGCCATTAAGAGAAAACACATGGCCCAGAAAAAAAAAAAAAAAAGGTTGTGAAAGTCAAATGAAAAGATACAAAACTCAGATCTCGGGGAGAGAGGGGAAGGAGAAGGCTGTTAAAAGACAGCCTTGCTGAAAGAGAGCAAATAAGTGAGACAGTGAGTCTATGCCCTCTGAGATGGAATGAGGAAAAGATAAAAGTATTCATGGGCTCAAAGGTAGCTTCAGCAGTGAATATGGAAAAGGAATGAACCTGTTCACTGTCTCAACACTAAAAGGGAAATAATATAGGGTCTTTTTCTAAACCAGCATCCACGGCAAGTGCCTAACTAATACAAGACATTTAATACGTGGAGAATTTTCTTACGATTGCATTCCATACACTAGTTCATTCACTCCCTGAAACACACCGAATAGGTGGATGCATCTAATTTACAGATGGAGAAACCGAGATCACACAATAGAATATAGCACAGGCTGGTAAGAGAGACTGGGGCGCTCATCCACTTCGTTGTACTGTCTCTCAGCGAGATCCTGGGAAAACCCTTACACTTCTTTGTGAAGAGAGACCTTGGTTTCCAGATTTTCTCAAAGGAGTCTGGGCCCAAAAAGCGATCCTCTACTTCAGAGAAAAGTTCCTTTATGGGGCATATGAGGTTCTTCAAGCACACAAAGCTTAGAAACTCTTTTTAAAAACAAACAAACACCTGGTGGAGACAGAGGCGTGTGAGTCATGAAAGGAGGAGGGAAAAATCGGAAAACCAGATTTAGAAGCCATCCTTCTTTGAAGAGAAGGAGAAAGTAGAAAGCAGCCCTTCCCCTCTTCTACGAGGCGTGACTCAGGGACGTTACCTCCCCCGATTTGCTCTATGCACTAAGAGGGTGACCCTCTCTGGCTTTCGACTCCGGCCCAGACACTCACGGGTTACCCGGCCAGGCCTGGAGAACCCGGGTCTAAACAGATGGGACTCGTGTGGGGGACAAGGGGGCCCCTGGGCGCAGGGAGGGAAACCTGCCCAGGAACGCGCTCGGCCGGGTCCAAAGGCCCTCGGCGCGCGGGCCCGCGCCCTCTCCCTAGACCTTACCGCCTTCGGCTGCAGAAGAACTGGCGGTCAAGCGAGGGTGTCGGGCCGAGCAGGGAGCGCGTCTTCGGGCGCCGCCGCCTCTGTGGCGCCCGCGCTTGGCGGCGGCCGGGTCCCGGTGGACTCACACCCGGGGAGACGCGGCCTGCCCGGTCAAGGCCCAGGAGTTTGAGGCCCCGGAACGCCGACCGTGCGCGCGCCCTTGAGCCTGCCCAAAGAGGAAGGGTCAGGGCGCGCCCCGCGGGCCGTGCAGTGGCAGTAGCGCCGCAGCCGAGATCGCTGCCGATTTCGTCCGCCCTCTCCCTGCCCAGCTACAGCCCCTCTTCCCCCGCGCGAGCTTTGGCGGCGGAGCAGCACGGTGCGCGCCGATTGGCCCTCGGGATGTGCGACGCCAGGCGCCGCTCCCCACGGATTGGCCGGGCCGGCAGTGCGTGCAGGGAGTAAACAAACCCCGCCCCCAGGCTTCTCTTGGAGAGTAGGGGGCCACCAGATGGAGGGGCGGGCCTCGTGCACTCAGCCACCGCCCCTTGGTTCCCCCTGTGGCCTCCCTGGGAGCCCTCCCGCAGGACCCGACCACCCCGCTTCCCCGCCGCCTCCAGGGACAGCTGCGGGCCTGAGGCCTAGAATTTTAGGCACACTTCCTTTATCCCTCCTGTCTCATACCCCCTACTCCCACCCTGCGACTTGGGTGGGAATCTCTTTTCCAACTGACCCCGAAGCCGGAAAACCCCAGCTCTCTTGGAAAGAGGGGGACTGGGCAGTTCCATCTCGGTCCCCAGGCCTTTGCCGGGTCGCCCTCGGGAAGCATCAATAAGGGACAGAGGGGCGAGTGATCGTGAGTGAGGCTATGCGTGGAGCCAACTGTGGGACACCTTGAAATTATTCAGACAATGGGTTACAGACCACTGGGAATGTGGAGGTTCTTCAGTATCCAGGCAAGTTAATATCCAAACCAGGACAGGTCATCATGTCCCGCGGAAACTGCACACACCCCAAATGCCCGTACACTTGGTTCCATATGAAAACATTTTGTTCATTCATTCGTGCCGATGTGAAAAACCCTGTGCAAGCAGCGCGTTAAAACGATTAGATCTTTCTCATTTTACTCCAACCAAATTTTATGTTTGTTTTCGAGACGGGGTCTCGCTGTCACCCAGGCTGGAGTGCGGTGGCAGGATCATGGCTCAGTGGAGCCCTGACCTCCCAGTCTCACAGCCTCCCGAGTAGCTGGGACTACAGCCCTGCCCACCACACCTGGCTAATTAGAGACGGGGTTTCCCATGTTTCCCAGGCTGGTCTGGAACTCCTGGACTCAAGAGATCCTCCGGCCTGGGCCTCCGAAAGTGGTGGGATTACAGGCGTGAGCCACCGCGCCTGGCCCCAGACACTATTCTTGACATGGGGAGACATCAGTGGACAAAATAGAGACAAAAACTCCTACCTTCAGGAAGTTACATTCTAGCAGGATAGGAAAGATAATATGCAAAAGAATAAGCAAAACAAAAACTACATTACATGCTGATATTTGTGCTATGGGAAAAAAAATAAGCAGAGGTGTTGGAGGAATGGCTTCAGTCCTAAATAGAGTGATCAGGGAAGGTAGCACGGAGAAGGTGGTATTTAAGCGAATGTCTAAAGGAGGTGAGGTAAGTAAGAGAGCACTTTCAGATCTTTCTCTGGGGCAGGGCATAATTGCATGTAACTAGTCGTGAGAGTCCAAGAATGTCAAACGCAGTACTCCATTGACTGATTCTAAAATGCAAAAACCCCAATGGAGTGATTACTTCACATTCTCCAGTAACAAATCAATAAAAATTTATTTAGTTTCCACAAGAAATTTTGTTAAGGTTATATTCAACAAATACTTTTCACTCTAGGTACCACATATACAAAAATCAGCAAGACAGACAAAACATCCATCCTCAAGGAACTCAGTAGCAGAGGAAATGGATTGTAAACCACCTCAATTCAATGTGTAAGTAACCATGATGAAAGTACACACACAAAGTGCTTGGGCTAATGTAGGTAAAGGGGTCGCTGTCACAGAGGAGCTGTAACTATCTTAGGATCTCTTTATCTATAAAAGAAACTCAGTACTAAATTTGGAGTGAAGCTATCAGGGATTCCCTAACCTCTTTATAGGTTAGAGTCTGAAGATACTAGGTTGAACCATATGAAATTGCTGATAGTGGGCAATTTTCATATGGTTCAACTTACTCTCTTGCAGAGGTAGTATGAGGATTTTGCCATGTAATGCATGTAGTAAGTGTTCAATAAATGATGGCAATTATTATATTCATTGTATAATATAGCTTTTGAAAAAGATTTAAAAGTCAATGTTTTGTAACACCTTCCAACACCGTTACATAAAATGGGCAGTGAAAGTTTCAAATTTTCCATATACTAGTTTGATTTAGTTGTGAATTTCCATGACCTAATCAGGATATGTTGTAAAAGACAGTAAATGTTAGTTTCACAGCAGGCCAAGAAATTCAGAATAAGGAGGAACAGCTTGGTTTTTAAGCCAAAAACTGAGAATTCTTCAGAACAGAATAAATTGTCAAGTTGCTACAGGGAAGAAAATTCATGTAAATCAATTTTTCATTCCCACTCATAGTTCCAATTTAGCAATTTGCACAACAGTCAGCTTTCTGTCTTCTTTCTTATTTCCCCATTAAGGGATCTTATTTCCTCTGAAAAGGAAAATAAAGTTTCTACCATCTCCAATGCCAGAGAGTAGACATCTGAAATGTGACAGAACATTTATTGATTCTGCAAACACTTATTAAGCACTTATTGTATGCCAAGAACTATGCAAGGCATTGGCAATACAAACACAAATGTCCAAAGAGCTCCACTCACTGGCATTCCTTATGCTTGGAATAATCCCCAGTTCACCCACAACTCACCTGCACATGCCTTCTTATCTAAACTTAAACAACACTTTCTCCAGAAAAGCTTCCCCTGAGTCCCCATCTCCAACTCTTTTCCCATATTTTCTTTGACTTTCTAACATTCATTAAACTTGTAATTACTCACTAGCTACCTGCCTCCCATTAGACTATAAGCTTCTAGAATCAAAGACATATCATTCTAATCACTGTCATCTCCTCAGTGCTTAACAGAAGTTCAGTGTTTTTATTGAATAGATGAGAGTCCATAGCCCAGCAAATCTGGAAAGAGGAGAGAGGTATAATAAAGTCCTCTGCTTAGAAATATGTGGGCCACTGAAGAGCCAACACAAAGAGATTGTGAAAAAGACGGGTCCATTCCAGTTAAACCCGAGGCATTTCCATGTGCTGCCCGCTCTCCTGGCACTGGATACTGCTTTTGCAGGTGGAATTACCAGACTCCTGGACCACTGCCTCTCAAACTTTGAGATGCACAGTAATCACTTAGGGAATCTTACAATTCAGGCTGTAAGGTGTGGCTTCAATCCTGTATCTCCAACAGGCTTCCAAGCGATGCTGGTGCTGCCTCACCAGCCAAAAATCACACTTTGAGTAAAAAGGTCTTTAGTGACACCTTTTATCACATGAAAAGATCTGCAGTTGTCAGAACAGTTTCAGATTTTTTTTAAAGCATCTTCTTTTCACACCAAATCCATCTAGTGACTGACAAAAGAAATAACACTTATAAGTGTAAAATCTGGGTCTTGCTTCTAGAGACAATCCTGTTATGTACAGTTTAATCACCTTAATAGGACAGAGTAGAATCGAAGCCTCGGAATTTCCTCAGGGAAGGATTCAACTTCTCCCCAGGTTTCTGAAATGACTGCATTAGAGCAGTAGAAATATTTCAAAGTCACCCTTAATAAAAGTAATCCCTTAATATCAAACAAAATATTTTTTAGGATAAAATATTTTATTCACCATAAAAATATAAAGTAAATGTGAGGTATAAGGAATCATGATAAACCCTCATGTACCTGCTTAAGCAACATATTATTAACACCACTGAAGCCTCATGTGCCCCCTACCAGTGTATCCCCACAACTTTCCCTTTACAAAATAACATCTTAAATTCTGTGTATAATTTCCATGTTCTTCTTTATAATCTTAACACACATGTATGTATATCCAAATAATGTATTGCTTAGGTTTTCATGTTTTTGAACTTCATAAATTTGGAATAAAATTTATTATTCATCTGCAATTTTTTTTTTTGCTCTTTTGTTTAAGAGGGTCATCTATCTTGATGGGTGGTCATTCATTTTCACTAATACAAAAATAACATTTACATACTCCATTCTATTTTATTACTTTTTGTTGTTGTTGTTGTTGTTGTTGTTGTTGAGACAGAGTCTCGCTTTGTCCCCCAGACTGGAGTGCAGTGGCCGGATCTCAGCTCACTGCAAGCTCCGCCTCCCGGGTTCACACCATTCTCCTGCCTCAGCCTCCCGAGTAGCTGGGACTACAGACGCCCGCCACCTCGCCCAGCTAGGTTTTTGTATTTTTTAGTAGAGACAGGGGAGTAGCTGGGACTACAGACGCCCGCCACCTCGCCCAGCTAAGTTTTTGTATTTTTTAGTAGAGACGGGGTTTCACCGTGTTAGCCAGGATGGTCTCGATCTCCTGACCTTGTGATCCGCCCGTCTCGGCCTCCCAAAGTGCTGGGATTACAGGCTTGAGCCACCGCGCCTGGCCTATTTTTTTTAAATTTTATTTTGAGACAGACTCTTGCTCTGTTGCCCAGGCAGGAGTGCAGTGGTGCAATCTCAGCTCACTGCAACCTCTGCCTCCCAGGTTCAAGTGATTCTCCTGCCTCAGCCTCCCAAGTAGCTGGGATTACAGGTGCACGCCACCAGTCCCGGCTAATTTTTGTATTTTTAGTAGAGATGGGGTTTCACTATGTTGGCCAGGCTGGTCTCGAACTCCTGACCTCAAGTGATCTGCCTGCCTTGGCCTCCCATACTGCTGGGATTACAGACGTGAGCCACCGTGCCCAGTACATAATCCATTCTCTTATTGAAAGGCATTTGGGATTTTTACCTTTTTTCCTATTCGGATGCTATGAATATTCCTGTCTCCTTTGTACATGTGAAATTTTCCATAGGGTCTTAGATTATGAGCAGGGGTGACAGTCAAAATATTTAAAAACTGGTAATGCACAGATCTTAGCTGGTTCTCCTTCCCCACAAACACCCTGACACAATTTCTTATGTGCAGTTGGTTTATTTTGGGAGATGATTCCAGTGAACTGGAGTGGGAGATAGCAAACATGAAACATGAAGGAGGAAAAGCCAACCCCATGTATTGTGGGTTACTGAGATGTGTTACTGCGATGATCACTGCTGGAGGCTACTGAGGCTTGATCCTGGACAGGACTCTCCAAGAAGTTTTGAAGAGCACACTTCAAAACTGTCCACTTGAAGGACAGAAGAGGGGCATATTTACACACTGGCTTCCATCTTCACTGTGAAAAAGTTGCTCTGTTGGGTGTCAACTCTCTAGTACTTCAAGGTTTGGACATGGGTGAAAATAACAGAGAAGTTCAGACAAGTGTTCCAAGCTGACAGGCAAGGAAATCCCAGTCCAGAACAGGAGATATGATAAGGCAAAATGAGGCAAGGTGTTGTCAGCATACACTGGGGCAGCTGATTGCTCCAACAAGTGAAATAAAAAGGTGAGCCAAGATGATAGGAAGTGGGGCAAGAGGTGACCAAAACTGATATAAATAATTGAATGATAAATTAATGGAGAATAAGAGACAGCTCTTCCATACAGTAGAATTCAATTAATAAATAAAAAGGCATAATGGAAATAGAAAATCACCATTACTAGGCACTCAACACCGGAATGATTGTTGCAGGAGAGAACTATCCATGGACAGTAAACTAGTGAGTGAAAAGTGTGATGGCAAACAGTATATTTACGTGGTCTTAAAGTATCTTCTCAGAAAATTCTTATTAACTACTAAAGAAAAATAGTAACCTTGCAGTGGAAAAATCTGGGAGACACTATCTTAATCTATCTTAATCAAGTGATCAAAGTTAACATCATCGGTAATAAGACACAGGGATATAGCTTCATGATAGGATGCACTGAGAAGTCCACAATATCACTTCTGCAGTATTTTAACAAAAGTGCAAAACCTCAGTCTACACACAAGAGAAAATCAGGCCAAGCCAAAGTGAGGAACATTCTATAAAATAACTGCCAGTACACTTCAAAAATGTCAAGGCCATGAAAAAAATAGACTGAGGAACTGTCTCAGATGGAAGAGACTAAGGAAACATGAAAATTAAATACAATGTGGGATCCTGGACTGAATTCTGAACCAGAAAAAGGACATCACTCAGAAAACAGGCAAAATTCAAATAAGATCTGTAGATTAGTTAAGACTGCTGTATCAATGTGAATTTCCTGGTTTAATTGTATTATGGTTATACATGATGTTAATTAGGAGAAGCTAATGAAAAGGGAACTCTGTGTACTATTTTTACAACTTTTTTGTAACTCTAAAATTGTTTCAAAACAAAAAGTTAACAATTAAATACCAGGGGATCTTATTAAAATACAGATTCTCATTCAGTAGGTCTGCGATAAGGCCTGAAATTCTGCTTTTCTAAAAAGCATCTAGGTGATGCTGAGACTGCTGGTCCCAATGACATATTTGAGTAGCAAGACTTTTTTCCCCCGGTTGTACTGAGGTATAACTGACATAGAATAAACTGTACGTAAAGTGAATAATGTGATGAATTTTGATGTATGCATACACCCATGAAACCATTGCCACAATCAAAATAATGAATTTATTATTGGGAGATGATTCTAAATAGGTTTCTCATTTCTGTTTGTATTGCAAGCAGAGACACTGTGGCTTTTGTTGTAAGACAGAGATGGTGTCTCCCTCCACAGCAGAGGGCAGTTTTGTCCAACAATCAAACATCATGAAAATAGTTTTCCTCTGGGACAAGCATCAGACAGGTTTACTTCCAATCTATTACAAAAGACTCAGGTGTCCTGAGCCTGAGGTTCTTCAGCTTTACCATAAACCACTGCATTCACAGTATCAACCTGAATGCTCCTCACAGGACTTAGGAGGCAAGGAGAACCAACGTAAATATGAAGATAATTAATGCTTGCTGTGCCATGAGTAATAAAATCTTTAATCTCTGAGGCAGGAGTCTCATATCTTTTGTCATCAGCACAGGTTGAGCATCCCAAATCCAAAACTCTGAAATCCTAAATGCTGCCAAATCTGACATTTTAAATTAAAAACTTTTTATTACTAGAGACAGCATGTTGCTTGCCCAGACTGGAGTATGGTGACATGATCATATCTTACAGTGACCTCCTGGGTTCAAGTGATCCTTGGGCCTCAGTCTTCCAAGTAGCTGGAACTACAGGCATGACCATCATGCCTGGCTGATTTTATTTATTTATTTATTTTTAGTAACAAGATCTCCCTGTGTTGCCCAAGCTGGTGAAATCTGAGGCTTTTTGAGCACTGACATGATGTGCGAAGGAAATGCTCGGATTTGGGTATCGGATTTCAAGTTTTCAGATTTTGGATGCTCAACTGGTAAGTATCCATAATAAAAATATTCCCCCCCCCAAAAAATCTTAAACTCGAAATACTTCCGATCTCCAGCATTTCAGATAAGGGATACTCAACCAGTATCTATAAAACTGTGGGAGACTAACTTGTTAGCTTCCAAAGTTGAGTAAAATTTCAGACTCTTCTCAGTTTTCGACGGTGTCTGGTGATGAAGATTGGGATGCTAATAGAAATAATGGTTTTCTGGAAGACAGAAGACAAGGGCTCCCATGGGCTGGGTGAAAGGATGAGAACTCCCTGGGATCTGGTAGCAAATGTTCTTGCTCAAATGGTGGGCAAGGGGGAAGGAAAATTTGGCAAATCTAATGTATTTGCCTTATAATCTTTCCCCCTCCCCCCCCCCTTTTTTTTTTGAGACACAGTTTCCCTCTCATGTCCCAGGATGGAGTGCAATGGCACGACCTTGGCTCACTGCAACCTCCGCCTCCCAGGTTCAAGTGATTCTCCTGCCTCAGCCTCTGGAGTAGCTGGGATTACAGGCACGTGCCACCATACCTGAATAATTTTTCTATATTTAGTAGTGATGGAGTTTCACCATGTTGGCCAGGCTGGTCTCAAACTCCTGACCTCAAGTGATCCTCCCACCTCAACCTCCCAAAGTGCTAGGATTACAGGCGTGAGTCACTGCTTCCAGTCTAATCTCCACCTCTTAATGGGTTCTGTTTCTTTCTAAACAGCAAAAAATACACCAATACTCAATATCATCATCATCTCTTTTTTTCTACAATTTCTTTTAAACAAAACCCATTCTTCAAAATTATTGATACAAAATAACCAGAGAAACTTCAGCAACATCAGCTCCATATATCTCCATCATGTCCCCTGTTCCATGTCCTCTTCAATAGACTAATTGCTTTGAACAACAACAACGACAACAAAAATGCATGACCAAACCAAAACCTCTTCTTTTCTTCAAACAACTCAATGTTCATCATTCTTCTGCTATGAATGTTCATACATCTTCTACTATGAAATAATACCGTGGGCTCATGAGAGACTCCACTATGGTCAAGGAATGGAATCCAGATTATCTGACTGAATCTTCCACCCATATAGATGTCACTAAATATGTCTGTGAACTCGAAGCAAATAACAGAGAAACACAAAATAAAAATGGCTTTAATATACCAACATGTACAGATTATTCAGTTTCATTGTAATTTCCCAATAATTTTAAATTATAATTTTCAGAAAGGATTTTTAACATCTGCTAGGCTAATTCCATGAAATTATCTTTTCTCCAGTTATTTATAATCTTTCTAAATAGTTTAAAATACAGCATATTTTCACAACAAATTTCATTTTCCCCACCACAAAGGATTATCCCACTTCTCTAGTAATTTCCTTTGTGCAAGAATGTAGAATATAGACTAATCAGCCTAAATAGGATCTAAAAAGGCAAGGTTACATAAAACGCTTCTTGTCTAACCATATTAAGGCCCAAGTTTACCTAGAGTCACAACTGTAGTTAACAAGTGCTATTTCTCTGGTTGTTTTTTGTTTTGTTTTTGTTTTTGCAAAGTTTCGCCATGTTGCCCAGGCTACCCTCGAACTCCTGGGCTCAAGCGATTCTCTGGCCTCAGCCTCCTGAGTAGCTGGGAATAGAGGAGCATGCCACCATGTCTGGCTCCTCTGTGACTTTCTTAATGTGAAGAAACCAGAACAGGTAATAGTATTTAATAAGAATGTCTAGGTAATTTTTTTTTAAATCCAAAAGTTAAAGTAGACAAAAAGGGAAGGGAAAAATTCATATGCAGATGAAAAATATTTCTATTACTGTGGATCCTTGATTTTTTGTATAGATCTTAACAATGATTTATGAGGTTCTCAATGACAATTTAATAAAACTGCAAAATTCATTAAGAACATCAGAGAAGGCCAGGTGCAGTGGCTCACGCCTGCAATCCCAGTACTTTGAGAGGCCAAGGCAAGCAGATCATGAGGTCAGATCGAGACCATCCTGGCTAACACGGTGAAACCCCGTCTCTACTAAAAATACAAAAATTAGCTGGGTGTGGTGGTGGGAGCCCGTAGTCCCAGCTACTCAGGAGGCTGAGGCAGGAGAATGGCGTGAACCTGGGAGGCGGAGCTTGCAGTGAGCTGAGATCGCACCACTGCATACTCCAACCTGGGCGACACAGCGAGACTCCATCTCAGAAAAAAAAAAAAAAAAGAATATCAGAGAAATAAGATTATGAATTTACTGAGGCATACAAATTGGAATCTACATTTACCATCTTGCACAAATAGGAAAGTTTCTAATAACTTATTAACAAAATCATTCTGAAACCTTTACACAAATCAGCCTATTTTAAATAAAAAGGTTAGAAACATTATAACTATGTACAAAGTATATATCTGTATACTTAACATTCTAAGTAAAGATATCTTTGAAAATTTACTGTTACACAGTATTAGTACCATACTCTATAATGAGCAAAGAAAGAATATGAGAACTCTTGGGCTCAGTACATTGTAAATATGTTCAAAATGCTATATACATTTTGCCTGGAAAGATTTTTAAAAATCCCACATAATCACATAAACCACTGTACTGATTTTTAAAAACTTTAAAAAAGATATTTAAAGATATGGCTCATAAATGACGAGTTGATGGGTGCTGACGAGTTGATGGGTGCAGCACACCAACATGGCACATGTATACATATGTAACAAACCTGCACGTTGTGCACATGTACCCTAGAACTTAAAGTATAATAATAATAATAAAAGATATGGCTCATTAAGCAAACATTTAGTGATCATATCTTACAGCAGCCTCAAACTGCTGGGCTCAAGTGATCCTCCTGCCTCAGTTGGCAAATGGGCAAAAGATATGAACAGAAATTTCACTGAAAAGGATAAACAGAATGGGCTGAAATAAGAAATAGTGACACCACCAAATGCTGGCGAGCATGCAGAGAAACTGGATCACTCATACATTGCTGGTGGGAATGTAAGTGGTACAGCCAGTCTGGAAAACAGTTTGGCCGTTTCTTATAAAGATAAGATTCATTTAAATGGGAGTCTCTATATCATTTGTTTCCTAAACATCACAGGTATCTATTTAAATACAGCCATTTTGTAATAGACCAAATGTATAGTAAAGTGGGGGAAGATAGTAGAAAAAGAATAACAAAGAATTTCAGAAATATCTGATTTTGCAAGCACCTGTCTCTGTCCTTCCCACTTCAAGATCATTCCTGCATTCCTCTAGGAACAAGGGTCCCATGGGAATATGATGACAATGCAGCCAATGACTTAGGTGCCAATAGATGCTGGTGCCAAAATATTTATGGCTATGAGGTTTCAAAACTTAAAAAAAGAAAAATGATTCCTTTTTATTGGAAAGGGGATTTAAAAAGAAAAACAACCAACATGATTTTGAATCATCTATTTAACTTTTTTAGATTACCTTTTTGACTGGTTCAAACCAGAAGACCTGGGTTTGGGTTTACAATAAGACAATTCTGGGACCAAGTAGGTTGTAAAAGTCCAAGGTGTGTTTGGGTTTTTTTTTTTTTTTTTCCTCTCCCTCTCTCTCTCTCTTTTTTTTTTTTTTTTTTTTTTTTTTTTTGAGACAGAGCCTCACTCTGTCACCCAGGCTGGAATGCAGTGGCCCAATCTCGGCTCACTGCAACCTCCCAGGTTCAAGCAATTCTCCTGTCTCAGCCTCCCAAGTCGCTGGGACTACAGGCACATGCCACCATGCCTGGCTAATTTTTGTATTTTTAGTAGAGATGGGGTTTCACCATATTGATCAGGCTGGTCTTGAACTCCTGACCTCAGGTGATCCACCCGCCTTGGTCTCCCAAAGTGCTGAGATTACAGGCATGAGCAACTGCACCTGGCCTTTTTCTCTCTTTTTTAAAATTGAGATGGGGGGTCTCACTATGTTGCCCAGGCTGGTCTCGAACTCCTGGGCTCAAGTGATCCTCCCACCTTGGCCTCATACATTGCTGGGATTACAGGTGTGAGCTGCCATGCTTATCCTGGGGCTTTTAATTCTTACTGAAAACTATAGTCTAAATTTCCCAAAGGGATTCAGAATCCTTTGGGGGTAGATTCAAGCCTTCTAGGCCATCTCTGGGATGACTCTAGAATAACTTAAAGTCAAAGAACTCCAGTGGGTACATCTACATGTCTCCTCAAATAATTACAAAATTCTTGCCAGATTCCTGGGCTGGACTATTTTAGATTAAAGACTGGTCCCTTACAGGAGGGGCTATTTACGAAGTTCCTTCCCTATAGCACCAGAGTGTTTGGCACTCTCAAAATTCAATCTGTTAGTCATCTGCAGTCAAATATATAAAACCTGTGAAGAGAAAGGCTTCAATTAAAGCTTAAAAAGTTAATATATCTATGTGTATTTAGGGATGTTGTATCTCTACACAAATGGTTTTTCAAATATATAAACATATTAAGAATTTTATTTTATTAAGACAGGGCATTGCCCTGTTGCCCAGGCTGGAGTGCAGTGGCACAATCATAGCTCACAGGAGCCTCGAACTCCTGGGTTCAAGCAATGCTCCTGCTTCAGTTTCCTGAATAGCTGGGACTACAGGGGCACACCACCACACCTGGCTAATTAAAAAAATTATTTTGTAGAGACAAGGTCTCACTTTGCTGCCCAAGCTGTAGTTGAACTCCTGGCTTCAAGTGATCCTCTGGCCTCAGCCTCCCAAAGTGCTGGGATTATAGGCATGAGCCACTGTGCTTGGCCAAAAATTTTAAATAAACAATATGAGGATTCTAGCTTTCACTACAGAGTAGTTCCTCCTCCTCCTCCTCCTCCACCTCTTCGTCCTCCTCTTCTTCTTCTTCTTTTTTTGAGATGGAGTTTAACTGTTGTTGCCCAGGCTAGAGTGCAATGGCACAATCTCGGCTCACTGCAACCTCCACCTCAGGGGTTCAAGCGGTTCTCCTGCCTCAGCCTCCTGACTAGCTGGGATTACAGGCATGTGCCACCACACCCAGCTAATTTTCTTGTAGTTTTAGTAGAGATGGGGTTTCTCCATGTTGGTCAGGCTGGTCTCAAACTCCCAACCTCAGGTGATCCGCCCTCCTTGGCCTCCCTAAGTGCTGGGAAGAGTATAGTTTTTCTTAATCCAACAGAAAAATATTTTACTCACAACAAATATAAATTGCCCCCATGAACAAATGTATGTAATATCAAGGATAACATGTGTACAAACAAAGTTGCACTAACAAAGTAAAAATGTATCCCACATACATGAAAGCAGTGCTAAGTTCTAGGGAAGCAGACAGTTTCTGCTTTCAGGGAGCTTCCAGTCTGGTAGAGATTTACACAGAAGGCAGATTAAAGAGACTGATGATCTCCTTTGTTCAGAGATAAAAAGGAAGCAAAAAAGCAGGTCAAATCAAAGATGATCTGCAGAATACATTAACCCTACACTGAAATCATGGACCTACTCCAGTAATTAAGGCTGCAGAGGTGGGGCTGGGTGGATGAAAACATCAGAAGACAATTACAGCATGAGTTACTGATTGATTGATTGATTGAGACAGGGTCTCACTTTGTCACCCAGGCTAGAGTACAGTGACATGATCTTGGCTCACTGCAGCCTCCACCTCCTGGAGCTCAAGTGATCTTCCCACCTCAGCCCCCTAATTAGCTGAGACTATATGCGTGTGCCACCACACCCAGCTAATTTGTGTATTTTTTGTAGAGATAGGGATTCGCCAGGTTGCCCAGGCTGGTCTCAAACTCCTGAGCTCAAATGATCCGCCTGTCTTGGCCTCCCAAAGTGCTAGGATTACACGTGTGAGTCACTGTGCCCAGCTGAGATTTCTTTTTTCTTCATTAATCAGCAAAATAGAAACCCTATTTATTTATTTCAAGATACTTTTTTTTTTCTTTGCTAACAACCATTTCCTAAGGTAAAATGAGGCAGAAAGAAAAGGAGTATGATACTATATTCACTGAGTCTTCAATTTTCTTCTAACAGCCTGTATCAGTGGCTTTCAACTGGGGGCAATTTTGCCTCTCAGAATGGCAATGTTTGAAGACATTTTTGGCCATAACTAGGGGGATGCTACTTGTAGCTAGAGGGCAGAGGTCAGGGATACTGCTAAACATCCTATAAAGTACAGCATAGCATCCCAAAATAAAGATTTATCCAGTCCAAAATGTCAATGCTGAGATTAGGAAACCAGGCCATGGTTGGATAAAAAAGATGAAAAAATCAGTACGTCTACAGTATAAAAGCAATTAGTAGCACTTTAAGATAGATTGAACAGGAACATTCTCTTCCTTGATGAGACAGTTGCAGACCTTCTAAAAATATCTGATAGATCCATAATGGGAAAATAAAACTTGCTGAGAAATAGCACAAATTTTTCTAAACTTCAAATACTAGCATACAAATGAAAAATAAACTTGGAAGATAGAAAGGACAAACCAGGTGTGGTGGCTTACACCTGTAATCCTAGCACTTTGGGAGGCCGAGGTGGGCGGATCACAAGTCAGGAGTTTGAGACCAGCCTGGTCAACATGGTAAAACCCTGTGTCTACTAAAAATACAAAAATCAGCTGGGTGTGGTGACGCGTACCTGTAATCCCAGCTACTTGGGAGGCTGAGGCAGGAGGATTGCTTGAGCCTGGGAGGTGGAGGTTGCAGTGAGCTGAGATCATGCCACTGCACTGCAGCCTGGGCAACAGAACAAGACTGTCTCAAAAAAAAAAAAAAAAAAAAGAAAGGACAATTTTGTTGCTCAATTGATCTTATCAACTGTTTCTGCAACCACAAAAGCAAATGTGGTCACATTTCTGATTTTGGTTAACTCTGAAAATATTTACTAAACTCTTATCACTAAAAATGGCCACAAATATTAAAAATAAAATACTAGTTTTTAGATTCACAGAAGAAAAAAATAGCCACTAACACTTGAGGAGATGCTCAATTCCAATGAGAGACATTCGAAGTTACTTTCCAACATTATCTCAAAAGTATTGATCCTTTTTTTTTTTTTTTTTTTTTGAGACACAGTGTCGCTCTGTTGCCCAGGCTACAGTGCAGTGGCATGATCTTGGCTCACTGCAACCTCCACCTCCCAGATTTAAGCAATTCTCCTGCCTCAGCCTCCTGAGTAGCTGGGATTACATGCTGGCGTCACCACGCCCAGCTAATTTTTGTACTGTTAGTGGAGACAGGGTTTCGCCATGTTTGACCAGGTTAGACTCCTGACCTCAAATGATCTGCCCACCTCAGCCTCCCAAAGTGTTGTGATTACAGGCATGAGCCAATGCACCCAGCCCAAAGTATTTATCCTTTATCTTGTGGTTATATGTTGGGAAAGAAGAATGTGGAAAAGTGAACTAACAAATTTTCAGGTATTAATATTACAATTTAGTATATTCTGACAAAAAGAATTATTTTCTATAAAATTACACCCATTGGCTGGGTGCAGTGGCTCATGGCTGCAGTGGCTCACGGCTGCATTCCCAGCACTTTGGGAGGCCAAGGTGGGAGGATCACTTAAGGCCAGGAATTAAAGACTATCCTGGCAACATAGCAAGACCTTGTCTCCACAAAAAAAGAAAAAGAAAAAAAATTACACCCACTGAGAAACAGAACGTGTAACAGTAAAACAACAGAGCAGCTTCCATGTGATTTTTGATAGGAAAGCTTTAATTGGGGACTAAGCTTTGTAAAAAGGATGTAAACAGAGGAAAGAATGAAAAGAATAAGATTTATCTACATAATGAAGTTTGACTTTTCACAGTAAATAAAATACCTCAATTTATTAATAACAAAAATATTTCCAAATGTTAATTAGTAGATTTAATTATACTATATATTTGCTACAATGCCTTCATCAGAAAATTTAATTAAGAAGATACTTGAAGTTCATTCAAATGGCACTTGCAGAAATGCAACTTAACTTCTAGTTCTAGGCCGGGCGCAGTGGCTCACGCCTGTAATCCCAGCACTTTGGGAGGCCGAGGCGGGTGGATCACCTGAGGTCGGGAGTTCGAGACCAGCCTGACCAACATGGAGAAACCCTGTCTCGACTAAAAATACAAAATTAGCTGGGCCTGGTGGCACATGCCTATAATCCCAGCTACTAGGGAGGCTGAGGCAGGAGAATTGCTTGAACCTGGGAGGCAGAGGTTGCGGTGAGCCAAGATCGTGCCATTGCACTCCAGCCTGGGCAACAAGAGTGAAACTCCGCCTCAAAAAAAAAACAACTTCTAGTTCTATCATATCTGTCTCCAAAATGGACATATATGACAGCAAAAACAAAATTCTCTATAAGTCTCTTCATTAGTTACAATACTATGTAACTAAAATAGCTAGTTCTATAATAAAAGGATTTTATGTGATAAATCCTGACCAAGAGAGAAACAAAGTCATTATTGCTGCAAATCCAAATGGAACCTACCCCAAATATAGGGAGGGGCAAATAAAGTGAAAACATGTTGGGAGGTGGGGTCAACTGCCTTAGGACAATTCTACATCCAACTTGACACTACTCACAACTTACTCCTCTTCACTGTTTCTTGCAAGAAAGTCTGAGAATGCAAGACTGTCCTTGCTGCTCCCTGTGGATCTCTGGCCGAGTGGCTGAAGGGCAATCCTGAGCATAGACACACTCTCCTCCCCTCTATCCGCTATCCGCTGCACATACTCAGAGGGATGAGTGGACCGAACAAACATCAAAAAGATGCAGGAACAAATAAAATACCCCAATAAAGGCAATTCTTAAGTGGTCAATAAATTAGGGCACTTTCTTCAAATTAAGCTCTGTCAATTAGGCACTTAATAAAAACAAAAGACATTAATACAAGCATCTAAACAACGAAGAAAGATAAAGAACAAGAGAAAGGCAAGATTTATGTTAACTACCAGCACGTTATACTTCAGTCAGAAGTTTTTGAAAGAAATATTATTTGAGAAGGAAAATAAGTAGCATTTTTCTGTTTCTTAAAAATCAATATTCTTTTTAGTTCATTAACTAAAATTAGTTTTTCAGTGTTTTCAACATAGAAAGAATGCTCAGATTTTGGTTGAACAAGGAAAAATTAAGGCAGTGTCTTTAAGACCAGTAAAGGAAAGCATTAACTAACTCATAAGCTTATCTGAGAGGGACATATTAAGCTCATATTTGGATATAATATTAGAAAATTATGGCTTTAAACATAAAATATTAATGTTTCAAAATTCCACATTTTCTCAGTTATTCTTTCTTTTTAGCTATATGTACTTCAAATAGCCCACTTAAATTTAAAGAATTAAATAAATACATTTCATGTAATTTTGGAACAATATGTGCATGGTGATTGACCCAGAACTATTAGCTTGGAAGGTAAATCATTATGTTCCTATGTACCATTGACCCAGTATAAAAAGGAAGAGGACCCACAACTGTCAAAATATGGTTGGAAATGACTAATGTCCCTTGGAATTTATTACAAAATAGAAGATATAAAGTTTTGAGGTATTGCTGCCTTACCATGATTTAGGGAAAAAAGTAAGAGTTTTTTTAAAGCAATGCTTCTTAAGTTATGAAGCTTATTTAACATTTTCTCCTCTTAGTCATTGTCATATTGGTTATCCCTGAGCTTCATCTCATCTGCACGTCACATAAACCAGCCATCTATAGTTTTGATCATTTCATTTAGTGTTATGTCTTGTTATACCAATTCATAGAGCGTTTCACTGCTTTGGCCCAGTTTTCCAGACTCATTTCATATTCTTGACATTTCTTCTGTGGCTTGAAAACCACTTCACTTTGTCTCAGTTTCTTTAGTTCCTCCTTGTCAGTCCAAAACCCTATAGATTAAAAAATTATTCTCAAATTTTAAGGCAAATCATGAGTCCAATAAAGTTTATCCAAAATCCTATGTGAGTTGCTGGTAGAAAGGTAAACAAAAACTATTTTTAAAACAATCCAAAATACTTTGTTACTTTTGAATTTTGTTAGATTGATCATTCCTGAAAATAATTATACCAGGATTTTCAAGTCTTTTGGTTTCTAACTTTCAGCTCAGTTTCTGTGTGGTGGGATACCACATCACTTCTAAAGTAGCTACCCTATGCCATCATTTAATTTCATAACTTGCTATTATTAAAACAATCCCAAGTGAAAAAAACAGTATATTTACTGGCCAGGCACAGTGGTTCACGCCTGCAATCCCAATGCTTCGGGAGACTGAGGAGGGAAGACCACTTGCTTAGGAGTTCGAGAGTGCAGTGAGCTATGATTGCATCACTGCACTCCAGCCTGGGTAACAGAGAAAGACCCTGTCTCTAAAAAAAGAAAAACAGAAGAAGAAAAACAAAACAAAACAAAAAAAAGAAATAGGGTATTTTCTTTTTATGCAATTAAAATAAATGAAGATGCATTAAGATTTTTGTCTTACAGTTTAAGGTAAATGTCAACTTTCTGGAATATGCATAAAATTCAAAGTTGGGGATTAATGTAATAGTTTCTCTTTCAAACTATAGTCTTTTATATAATTTATTTAAATTCCAATTTAAGACAATTTTGTAGTTCTAGCATAGACTGCTCTTTGCAGGAAGGATCATATGATATATAATAAAAAGCAAGAGAACTTTTTTTTTGGAGACAGCCTCGTTCTGTTGCCCAGGCTGGAGTACAGTGGTGCGATCTCAGCTCCCTGCAACCTCCACCTCCCGGATTGAAGCAATTCTCCTGCCTGGGCCTCTAGAGTAGCTCGGCCCATAGGCATGCGCCACCATGCCCAGCTAATTTTTTGTACTTTTAGTAGAGATGGGGTTTCGCCATGTTGGCCAGGCTGGTCTCAAACTCCTGGCTTCAAGTGATCCACCCTCCTCAGCCTCCCAAAGTGTTGGGATTACAGGCGTGAGCCACAGCGCCCAGCGAGAACATTTATAACTAAGATCATAAGTCATCTGAAATGATACAGGTATGTTATTAGTAAGCTTGGCACATTTCACCTACTGAGCAGTCTATCGCACCTCTTTTGAAGTACTAACTGTCTACAAATCTTCATGAAGTACATTTTCTCTTACCAATAAAACTGACACATAAATTCTCCTTTGTAAAATTTTGTCAGGTCACATTCTTTTTCTTTACAGTCAACATTTTAGACTATCTATGTTTAAAGGTATTAATGTAGGCTGGGTGCGGTGGCTCATGCCTGTAATCCCAGCACTTTGGGAAGCCGAGGCGGGCAGATCTTCTGAGCTCAGGAGTTCGAGACCACCTTGGGTAACATGGTGAAACCCTGTCTCAACTAAAATATAAAAAATTAGCCGGGCATGGTGGCACGTGCGTATAATCTCAGCTACTTAGGAGGCTGAGGCACGAGAATCACTTGAGCCCAGGAGGCGGAGGTTGCAGTGACCCGATATCACACCACTGCACTCCAGCTTGGGCTAAAGAGTGAGACTCCATCTCAAACAAAAAAAAAAAAAAAAAAAAAAAAAAAACTTAAATTAGAAATAAATAAATAAAGGTATTAATGTAGGCAAGTTTTTAAAAGAAAAAAATAGTTTTCATCAGTATACTATAGTTAGATAAATCTAGTCAGGAAAATAAATGTGTTTCTTAAAATCCTCATTTCCAGAATTTATTGTTTACATTTTAAGGCATATATATTTTAAGTCATTTTATTAAGTATGTATTGAGCAAATCCAATTTCCAGGTAAATTCATAAAATAAAGAGGATATACATAGTCTCACATTTCTGAGACAGAAGCAAATGTTTGAAATTAAATATAATGATGTAGATAAAACTCAAGTCACTGTGTTATGTATAAAAATAACCTGCATGTGGGGCCGGGTGCAGAGGCTCACGCCTGTGATCCCAGCACTCCGGGATGTCGAGGCGGGTGGATCACCAGAGGTCAGGAGTTTGAAGCTAGCCTGGCCAACATGGCGAAACCCCATCTCTACTAAAAACACAAAAATTAGTCAGGCATGGTGGCGGGTGCCTGCAATCCCAGCTACTTGGGAGGCTAAGGCAGGAGAAACGCTTGAACCTGGGAGGAGGAGGTTTCAGTGAGCTGAGATTGCGCCATTGCACTCCAGCCTAGGCAACAGAGGGAAACTCCATCTCAAAAATAAAACAAAACAAAACACAACAAAACAACCCTGGGTGTATCTGTTACTTAAAGCATTTTAAATGTTCAAGAGAATCTGACTTATTTAGTCTTATCAGGTGAAAAGTGTAGAAGAATTTGATTAACATAAGTATAAAAATGCTTATGAGAACTTGATTTACTATAATTATAGCTTAATTTATTCAATTTGTTTGTTGTTTAAGTATTTGTGATTTACCTTGTTACAGTTCTAAGTTTGCTCAATCAGGCATGTGAAAGTAATAAGAGAAAAATCAAACATACTAAATTTATAGGAGTTGGAATACAAAGGAGTTCAAATTTTCAAATGAGATTGATTATTTAAGGGACAGTTTATTTTCTTCAACTTTAATTGATCAAACATTAATCAATGAACAAATGAAAGTAACCGTTTCAATTTTATTCAAAATTACCAGATTTTTAGTAGAATCAAGTTTAAGCCAAATTGACCAAGATTTTAGGCTTTTTGTAACTTTAATATACTATTAGCCTAAAACTTTTAAATGTAAAATATCTTATTTTGTACCAAACACTCCCCAGAAAGAAACACATTAAAACACTCTGAGTGTCCTAAGGCATCGTCCTGCTTCCTAGGCGGCCCTTTAAATCGACATGCCTACTTCTATTCTTATTCCTCCTCACTGATCTTTTCACTAATTGTCAAAGTGATCTGTTCAAATGCAGATCTTTCTACGTTCCCCCCTGCTTAAAATTCTTTAGTGGCTCTCCAGTGCCTTCAGGGTCAGGTCCGAACTCTTCTTTATAAGGAGTCACCACAACTGGACCTCTACGTACCTCTCCCACTCCCTTCTTGCTCTCACCGTAACAGTACTTCCCATCATTGACCAATGCCTTTGCACAAGTTGCAATAGGGATATTGTGCCACCCATTTCTCACCCTCTCCTCACCTGACTCTCTGCTAGCCCCTTCAAAATTGAACTATATGTGCTCTCCTCTGGAAAGCCTAGATCACTTGCTTATTAATACTGTCACTGTTCACTGGCTTTATCAAACAAACTTAATAATCACTTGACTTACCTGTCTCCTCCCACCAGGGATCAGAGACTATGGCTTTTAATCTCTTTATTGCCAGCAGTGATCGTCACATAGCAGATGCTCCACAAATGTTGTTCAATAAATAAAAGAATGGAGTAGTTTCTAATGCCACAGGCAAACCTACTGACAAGGTTTATTCCTTGACCAAACTCCAATCAGGCTCCTCCAAGCTCTTTTCCAACTAGGCCTCAACTTTTGGACTTCCATAGTCATCTCTGCATTATCTAATTTGAGCAAGAATTCTGCTAAATTGGTGTAGCCACAATCTCCCATCCTCAATTTCTGATCAACCTCGATATCTCATCCTCCAGATGATATCTGATCACCCTGGCCTGCCTTCTTGAAAATATTATTAGGTTGGTTAGCAAGAATGTCCCCTTACCTCAATGTTTCCTCTTAGTAATTTTCCATCCACTGACTCTCACTCTGCTCTTTGGCTATAATTTCTCACTTTTCCTTATCGTATTCAAAGTTGAGCCTAATCTCTCTCCCACCATAAGATCCCACTGAAGTAGTCCCTATACCTATCTTGATAGTCCTCCAGAATAAAGCCCAGCTTACTGTTCTTTTTTTTTTTCTTTTGAGACAGAGTCTTGCTCTGTCACCCAGGATGGAGTGCAGTGGCACCACCTCGGCTCACTGCAACCTCCTCCTTCCCAGGTTCAAGCAATTCTCCTGTCTCAGCCTCCCAAGTAGTTGGGATTACAGGCATGTGCCACCATGCCTAGCTAATTTTTGAGACAGGGTTTTGCCATGTTAGTCAAGCTTATCTCGAATTCTTGACCCTCAGGTGATCCACCTGCCTCAGTCTCCCAAAGTGCTGGGATTACAGGTGTGAGCCACTGCACCCAGCTCACCTTATTGTTCTTTAATAAGTGTCACTGAATAATTTTTTTCTTTAACACTATCTATCCAGAAAGTTTACCCAGAGACTCTCTCTTGCTAGAGACTGACACAGCTGAGAATTAACTGTCCTTGTCTCATATTTCTGACTGAAGGAGTGAGGTAAGGATAGAAGAGGTGCAAACAGACTCACCAATAGAGGAGGTCACAGGGTATTCTGTGAGCAATATGCATATGTATATGGAGTTTAATGGACACCAAGGCTTTCCAGACTCTCTAGAATTTTTTGATGTGAGAGGAGAAATGCTATCTGTAAGAAACAGTTTGCAAGAAAGCTCTCATTCTTATAAATTTTACACATACCAACAGCAAGGCCAGCTAGAGAAGCTGCACCCAGGCATGACATGTCAACGTCCACAGGTCTGTCTATATTCTCATTAATCAGGTCTGAAGTCATCTGCATGACAAAACCGTTCTTACAAACTCCTCCATCTGCCCTGTGGGGAACAAAATATGTAAGATGAATTACTACAACAAAAGCATCATTCTTTTTCAGTGGGCCACATTTTTTTTCTGAAATCCTTGATTTTATTTTATACATTTAACTTTTTATTTCTAAAATTAAATCACTTAGCATTAACCTAATGGCAGAGAACCTCACTGGGTAATCTTTAAACATTTTCCTTATTTCTGCCATGAATTTTCTCACCTACCCTTGTTTGTCTTAGGACTGGTTCAAAACAGGCCAGGTATAATAAACTAAGGTAACATAAAAATTCACTTAGATATTACAGAAAAGGAAGTCAAGAAGTTTGATGCTTACATGTCCAAAGGATAGTTACACACCCAAAAAAGAGATTTTAAAGACTGATATACTACACATATGTGGCATATATAGGTGCCAAGATGCACCCAAATTTGATATTGTATTCTCCATAAATACATAATTAGCTCTCCTCTCCTCTATGAATTCCTATGACCAAGAATTTTGTTGTAGCTGGGCATGTTGGCTCACACCTGTAATCCCAGCACTGTGGGAGGCTGAGGAGGGCAGATCACCTGAGATCAGGAGTTGAGTACCAGCCTGGCCAACATGGTGAAACCCCATCATTACTAAAAATACAAAAAAATTAGCTGGACATGGTGGCGCATGTCTGTAGTCCTAGCTACTCGGGATGGTGAGGCACGAGAATCACTTGAACCTGGGCAGGAGAGGTTGCAGTGAGCTGAGATCATGCCACTGCACTCCAGCCTGAGTGACACAGTAAGACTCCGTCTCAACAAAAATATAAATAAAAGAATTTTGTTGTGAAGGAGCTAGGCAGAAGTTATTTTTGAAATCCTCAATAATCATAAAGATGAATTATTCAGGATCTCAAAAAGAAATGAGTGGTAGCTCATAGCAGCTACCACTTTCTTCTAATTTCTAATTAAGTCTATTAGAAATAAACTTTACATACCGGATTTTTGTTACAGGAATATGAATCTCTTTCTTCATCATCTCATATAACTGTTTGTTTCTAGTTAAAAAACAAGATAACTATTTATAAGAAATTCATTTCATAATAATTCACTACTTTATTCTGATCTTGAAAAATACAAACTATAATTTTATTTATTTGATATTTATAAAATCTACAAAACAAAATATTAAAGAAATAAATTATGCTAAATGAAAACTGTAGAACAGATACTCAAATAAGCAAGAAGCGCAGGTCCTTGTGGTTTTTTTTGCCTTCATGTAAGAAGGCATAATTTATATTTTACAACTAAATTTTATCTATTACCATTCTAGAAAGAAAAAGTTAAAACAAGCATCTATTTAATAGATAGCTATTAAGATGGCAAACCATAAGTAAAATCTAATAGAATTAATCAAATATAAAAACAATTACTTTGTAATCACAGAAAATTTCATTTTAAATGTTACAATCCCATATTCATGACAGCATCATTCTTTTTTTTTTTTTTTTTTTTTTTTTTTTTTTTTTTTTTGAGACGGAGTCTCGCGCTGTCACCCAGGCTGGAGTGCAGTGGCCGGATCTCAGCTCACTGCAAGCTCCGCCTCCCGGGTTCACGCCATTCTCCTGCCTCCACCTCCCGAGTAGCTGGGACTACAGGCGTCCGCCAACTCGGCCGGCTAGTTTTTTGTATTTTTTTTTAGTAGAGACGGGGTTTCACCGTGTTAACCAGGATGGTCTTGATCTCCTGACCTCGTGATCCGCCCGTCTCGGCCTCCCAAAGTGCTGGGATTACAGGCTTGAGCCACCGCGCCCGGCCAACAGCATCATTCTTAATTTTAATAATTTACACCTGTCCCATCACAAAAAGATTACAGGGAAATATGCATGAAGAATAATTCTGATGACTCAATTTTGGGGCACAACAGAAGCATTATTACTTGGAATCCTCTTTCATGAATAAGGATACTAAACCTTTGAAAATCCAAATTTTGAATCTTGTATGCTTAAGAAATTGAATTTAAAAAAAAAAAATCCTTCAGTTTTCAGGTATCAAGTCTGAGTGGTATTGGTACATTAAATATAAGAAAAAATAAGAAAGATACCATGGAAATTAGCAAGAAGAACATATTACATAATATATAGTATCAAATAAGCCAAAAATACAAATTAAAGAATTTAATTAAAATTAAGAAATTTTCCATTTTGTAGCAAATTAATGAAAGACATGGCAATATTATATGGGGAAGGGGAAGTTCAGGGCAGGTTTTCATACCTGAAAGCTATTGACTCCAATATTGCTCGTACAAGATGGTATTTACTGGTGGAAGGCTTCAAACCCATAAAAGAGGCACACGCCCAGGGGTCATTTAATGGAGCCTACAGTAAGAGATAATAAGAATATATTATTATTATTCTAAATTACATCTACAGACTTGAGGAAATACTATACAATAAAAACACAGCCACATTAGAAGAAAATAATGCTATGGTTAAATAATTCAAAAGTAAAAGATAGTCCAAAGATTATGGTAAATATAACTTTTTAATAGCATTTAAATGATATTGAGTCACAGTTACTGTACTTAGCTTCTGTTTGCATTTATGTCAAAAAGAGGAACTGAAACATATAGTTACAAATTATTAAATGCTTAGCTTTATAAATGTGGAAAATGAAGAGCAATCACAGAAATCCCTTCTCCAGCTGTAAAGTTTTTACACTAAAATTGTTTACTATGTAGAATAGCTTTCTACTTTGTACTATGTAGAACAGCTTTCTACAAAAATGCACTTTTTAGTGTCATAACTTACATCAAATATGTTGTCAGACATTAAAACTATACTCTGGCCACGTTCAGTGGCTCACACCTGTAATCCTAGCACTCTGGGAGGCCAAGGAGGCAGGACTGCTTCAGCCCAGGAATTCAACACCATCCTGGGCAACAAAGCAAAATACCACCTCTACAAAAAACTTAAAATATTAGCTTGGTGTGATACATGCCTGTAGTTACAGCTACTTGGGAGGCTGAGGTGAGAGGATTGCTTGTGCCCAGGGGTTTGAGGCTGCAATGAGCCGTGATCACTT